>NC_135712.1:158060241-158742884 GCF_964656455.1 Halichoerus grypus | reverse complement strand
GAAGGCTCCCCACTGAGCAGGGAGCCTGACGACGTAGGACTCGATCCCAGGACCCTGAGATGATGACCTGAGCTGAAGGCAGACGCTCAACCATATGAGCCACCCAGGCACCCCTGCTTTCAGTTTTTATATCATCTACTGTCTCCCTGTTTTGGAGCACTTCCATTTCCAAGACAATCTGCATCATCTGTGTGTCATCTTCCTCTTCCTCTGTCTCCTTGGAGCCCCTCTTTCTGGTTGCTTGCTTGGAGTCTGTGCTCATGCTGTCTGTCCAGTGGTCCTTGCTGTCTGCTTGTGTTTCGAGAGGGCACCCACAGCCCGGTGTGCACAGGGACCTTTGGACCATAGGCTGCAAAGCAGGAGAGGTCAGTGGTCAGTCTCTGGTTTTAGGCTGGTTGGTCTGCTTGGTAAACACAGGTCTCGTCTCCTGTCCTTATAGGGAGGGTGTGGCCATTAGCCATTCGCTATCGAATCTTCACTGACAGCCTATAAAGCAGTAGCACATCTGGCTTTCAGGTGATGCCGCTTCTGCAGGCCTGAGAACCGCTCTGAGTACCAAGGCTTGCAAGGTTCTCGCCCTCTGTGTGCGTAAATCTCCAGTGCAGTGGGGGGTATCTTCGATGTATAGTTCATGGCACAATTGAGAGCATGGATTCTGAAGTTGATTTCTCTGCACAAGTTAAGCTTGTTGAGCTTCGTTTCTCATTGACAAAATGCGCATCACAATAGCAATCGCTATGAACATTAAATAGTGAATGGCTAATGCTCATAGTACTGTGTACAACATGTACAAGGCCTTCTAGATTGACATGCTAGCTCATCTGATCGCCACAACAGTCCCCTGTAAGAAATAGGTGCTACCCAGGTGGAGAAATAACTTTGCCCAGGTTTCAAAATGAGCTACTTTTGCAGGAGGCCTGGCCCGAATGCATGCGCTAACCTTACTCCGCGAGCTACCTGTAAGGGGGCCAGGGCAGGGCCTGGATGTGGCACGCCTCCCATAAATGTTAGCCTTTATCAGGTGCATGCTGTTTGGGACTGCAGGTGAAAACTGTGGGTGTTTTAAACTTTGGTAGCTGTGGTCACATTTCCCTATATAAAAATTCCAGTTTGCATAACCTCAGCACCCTGGGTGTTACCACATGGGATTTGCCAGACTGGTGAGCAAGAAGTGACAAATCCTTGTTGTTTTGATTTGACTTGCTTGCTTCCAGTTTTTGTTTTGAGTTGTGTGATTTTTCTTATTGGTTGGGTGTTCTTAATCCATTCTAGACATTAGATGCATGTCTTGGGTGCACGTCCCTTGTGTTTGAACGTCGTGTATTGTATCTGTGCTGGCTGGGTTTTCCAGGAGGCAGAAGCTGGGGCGGAGGTAGAGTGTGTAAAAGGCTTACTGGAAAGACCACCTGAGAAAGGAAGGGAGGTTAGGATTGAGTGGGGGCACCCTCAGTCTCCATGCACACCCGCCAGTCTTGCCGCCTGCGGGGGCTGGGGTTCTGGGGCCAAGGCCATTGAAGGACCCAAATGGGCAGGCCCTCGCCATGGTAGTGCTTAGCCTCTGCCCCAAGAAGGACCCTAAGGAGTTATTGTTAGGGGCTGTGAGCTAACCACCTTCCCTGCAGCCAGGCTTTCTGGTAGGGTCACCCGTGCAGGCCTCCTCTCCTCACAGGGAGCTTTATCTTTATCCAGTAACTTTTCTATTATGGCTCTTCATTTTTTTTTAAGATTTTATTTATTTTAGAGAGAGAGAGAGAGCGTACGTGTGAGCAGGGAGAGGGGAAAGGGACAGAGTGGGTAGGAGAGGGAAAAGGAAAGGGGAGAGAATCCCAGAATCCCAAGCAGACTCCCCGCTCAGCATGGATGATGTGGGGTCTCCCAACCCTGAGACCATGACCTGAGCCAGTATCAGGAGTCAGATGCTTAACTGACTAAACCACCCAGGCGATTCAAAGGCCCTTCATTTTTTAAATGTTGCTTTAAAAGACATTCCTCCTCCTTCCCAAGTTAAGAAAAAACATGCTCCTAAACTTTATTTATCATATAATTTTGAATTTTTCCTTCTTTAGTACATCTGGCACCAGTTTTTCTTTATGTGGCATAGGGCTCTATTTTTCTGTTTTTCTCAAAGGGACAGTTAGTTGTCCCAACTCCATTTGTGAGCAACCGCCCGTGCTCTGCTGATCGTGGTGCTGCCTTTATTGTCTCATCTTCCTGGGCTCAGTGTGCTGAGGTTGCCTCAGTGGGCAGGGTTTGCTGAGGTCACATGGAGCTGAGCAGCTTTGCTCTCTAGCAGTCTGGGCTTCAGGCTCCCAAAACAGAAGATCAAGTTCTCATCTCCAAAAGCCCTCTCTGGTCAAAGGACACGCTGAAGTCCTTGCTTGGCGACACTGGCTGGCATCTGCTTTCCCCTCTGTCACCCAACATCAGCCCCCGACAGGTGACTGATGATGACCTTGAATCCACCCGGAGGCTGGTGGGAGATATGGTGGGAGCCCACTGACAGGCACAGGGCTGCCCAGCTCGGGGACACAGGCTGAGGGCAGGGCAGGGGCAGTTGGCCACTCACAGAGGTGCTCGACTTCCACGCTGGGAGTGGGGAGCTCAGCTGGCTCCTGCAACAGAGGGCTCCTCACCTTCTTGGTGGGAACTGGCTGAAATTGACAGTAGAGCCCAAACGGGGCAGAGAAGCAGGTAAGGCCGGAAGGATCTGAGACTAGAGAAGCTAGGTGCACATTTTGGGTGCAAGAAGGAAGAAGAGCAAATTCGCTGGAAGTGGGGACTGAAAGGTTGGAGGCTGTATTGCCAGGTTCGTGTTTGGCAGTAAGGCCCTGGCAAGTGCCGGCAAGAGGGAGGGCATTTCCTACATGTGTAACAGAAGGGGGTATGAGGGGTATAGTGATGCTAATAGCAGGAAGGGCAGCCAGGCCCCGATCATGATGCTAAGGGTGAGGATGGAGATCCAGGGGTGCCAGGAAGGATAGGGTGCTCCTAGCTGATGGCACAGAACCACAGGGCAAACATGTGGAAGGTTGGATAGCATTAACATGCTTCACTAAGATTCCCACGACACCTACTGAAGAAATGAATGAACACATGAACGTATCACGTCTGTGAGGGGAGGTAGTCCAAACAGTGCTCAGAGAAATCTGGTCATTAGAAAATAAGAAATACAGAAAATAAAGAACTCAGCCTTCAAATCAAGTTATCAGGACCTCAAAATACACCTACAGCAAGCTGAAAGAAGAGGCAAAGAAAAGTAAGAGCATAAAGAGAAATCAGGAAGAATGACAGTTGAATTGAGCATCACAAGAGCCCCCCAAGGAAGCAGGCCTTTATGAGATGCACTCAGAACCACAGAGAAGGAGGTCACCTGTGGGAGGTGACATGGTCAAGAGTCTTGAAGGTGGGTGTGGAGTGCACGGGGTAAAGCATGGAGGTGCAAGTGGGCAGTGCAGAGCCCAGTGATTCCTGCATCCCCTAGGCTGGGGAGAGGGTGCAGACTCCAGGCTGCAGGGGCCAGCCACACTGTCTCCTTGAGCCAGTGCTTCCAAAGGGTTCCCCAAATGTGCGTGCGCTTCTGTCTGCTCCAGGCAGGGGCAGGCCTGGAGAGTGGCCTAGAATCCTCTTTGTCTCTTGCAGGGGTGAGGTCATCAATGGAGGATTTGGCCTCATGCTGGACGGGACCCAGGAGGCTGAGCAAAAGGCCAAGATGATGCTCAGCTGGGATGTCTCCAACGGAGTAAGTCACATCCAGGCCTTTCCACGGGCCTTCTCTCCAATGGGGGTTCTGCCTCTCCAGACTGCAGACCCGAGAGAGTGTTCTTCTCCCTTCTTCCCCAGGAAACAGTCCCGCCGCTCTTGCTTACTGGTGTCTCCTCTCCCACTGTTGCTGGGTCTCTCCTTGCATCTTTTGGGGCTGTTTCTGCATCTCTTTTGTCTCTTCCTGCCTCTGGCCCTACCCCTCCAGTCCAGCCTCGGTCCCCACAGGGGCCCCCAGCCATTCCCTCCCAGTGAGAGTACCCCACTGTTGGTGCTGATGACCTCCTTTCTTTCCAGCCTCTCAGAGGGGGCAGCTCTGTCAGGCCGAGCAGCTCTCACCCTCTCTGGCTGTGCACGTGCATGTGTGGCCTGGCAGGGGCGGGGGGTGCCCTCTTGCCCCGTGACCACATCACAGGCCGAGAGAAGGGGTGGTGAGCACAAACGGGGGGCCAGGTGGTCATGGGGAGGATGCATGCTGGCAGGTGTGAGGGGGAAGCGGAGGGGTTCTGCGTGCAGGGGCCCAGACAGCTGGATGTCAGGTGAGGGGGTGAGCGTAAGAGTGGGGTGGAGGGGTCCCTGGAGGGGTGTTAACCAGTAGAGGGGGTGGTCTTCATCCTGAGGGCCACGAAGCAGTGAGGGGAGGGACGGGGGAGGCAAGCATGGCAGCAGGGAGGGCGGGGAAGCCCCGAGGACTGAGGTGGAGAGAACGAAGCCGATTGGTGAGAGATTCTAAGGCAGAGCTGAGATGGATGTGGATTCCCTGAGGATGGTTCCAGGATACCTGGCCTGGTACCCCTGCGTGAATGCAAGGTCTTTCTTGGACATGGGGTAAGCTGGGTAGAAGGATGGCCAGTTTCAGATCAGAGAGGCGGCTAAATACATAGTCCAGCCAAGAGAGAGGGAGGTCTGAGCTAGAGGTGGGGATGGGGCAGACACACAAGACTGCTGGCCCCACACACAGCACAGAGGGGCCCCAAAGTGGGCGAGGGCAGGGATTTGCAGCCCAGCTGCAGTGTGTCCAGAAGGCCCTGTTGGGAAGCTGGTGTTGGCACCAACAGCTGCCCTGCTCTCTCCCCACCCTGCCGCAGGTGGCTCGGCGCTGTTGGTCTGGGAACCGGAAGGCCTACGAGATCATCTGCCAGACGATGCAGGACAACAAGGGCTTGGTGGTGACACTCCCGCATGAGGTGGCTGATGAGCACATGCTCCAGCAGGCCCTGCGGCCATGAGGGGAACCCAAGAGCCGGCCTTGGTTCCCTCATCCCCCCTTGGTCCCTGTCCTCACCCTCACAGTCACAGCGCATCTGTCACTACACACCTTTGTCTCCTGGGTTAGCAGTTTCACACACAAGCCCTCACTTGGCCCTCAATGCCCTGGAGGGCGTGGCACCACCATCCGCAGTTTACAAACGAGCCAGCCCAAGCCAGAAGAGATGGGACCGTTTGTCCGTGACCCCTGGGAACCCTGGGAGGGCAGCAAAAGTCTCGTCCAGGGCCAAATCCTCTAGCCCGCCACAAAGTAGACTCCAGGAACTTTTGGGGGCTGTGCATGCCATGAATACTGGGCGTCAACCAGTCCCTTCAAAGCCCCTGCCATTCTTTCTTCCACCAAGGGAGCAGAGTCTCCTTTGGCCTGGTTTTTATCAATCACTCTGCCTCCTGTCTGCCTCCCATCCATGCATCCAGCTATCTTTCCATCTGCTGGCCTGTCTAGCTGTCCATGACATACTTTCTGTATCTCAGTGCCTCCAGCCATGGGCCCAAAGGAACACGGCCAGGCCCTGGGCTTGAGGGTCCAGGGAGGAAGACAGGGTAATAAAGGATTAGGAAAGAAAGGAAAGAAGCCATGTAAGGTGTCATGGGCAGGATGGCCATGGGTTGGTGGGTTGGCGGCAAGCAGGGTCCTGCCCTAAAGGGTCAACGGTAGTTTGTGGGAAAAAAGGAGAGAAGAGGGGTGCCCCCGATGGCTGGCCCAGTATGAAGTGCAAGAAAATGCAGCGCAGTCCCTTTAGAGGGAGGCCCGCTCCAGAACCCTGTTTGCGACCAGGTGTCCTGCAGGAGCCCTGTTTGGCCCGAGGCTGCATTTTCGCACCCCTCCCCCAGATATCTGATCCTGGTAGTGGCTGGACCCATAGCCCAGGCTCAGATGCAAAGCACCCAGGCAAAGGGAGTTAATGTGGCCATGCTTTTCCAGGCCTTCCTTTTGAAGTAGGCACCCTTTTTTTTAGGGATTCCCCTACTTTTAGGGCTCCCTCCTCGACTCCCGGTTGCCTATTGCCCCCGTCCTCTGGGGTGCTGCAGGCTTTGGGTATGATTGGCTTTCCCCCTGTGACCACCTAGCCCCTGGAGCTGAGACGAAGGCAGGAGGAGGACACAAGGTAGCAGTGGGGTGGGGGTGGGAGAGAGGGGGGAGAAAGACCCCCAAAGGTGGTAGTACCCTCTGATGACAGAGGAGAGCCTGCTGCGGCGAGGACATTTGTCTTGTTTGGTTCACACAGTGGGACCCAGGCCAAACCCTTTGTCTTCCTCAGAACAAGCCCCTTTGGGGAGGGGACTTCTAGCTCCTCCCTCTAATCCAGGGCAGACCATGGCCTCACCCTGCTGTGGGACCAGGCCTGGGAGATGGGGGCCTGGGGGACTGCCTCCCTGTCCTTAGCAACCAATGAGCTATCCCCTTTCCTTTGTTTGAAATTGAAGTCTAGTTGATGCACAATCTCACAGTAGTAGTTTCAGATGCACAACGCAGTGATTGGACAACACTTCCCCTTTCCTTTGTAATTAATTAGGTTTTAGAAATGAAATGCCAAGACTCTGATAAAACTTTGATCTGTTTAATTTATGTTAATTTATTTATTGGAGAAGGATTATAGAGGCCAAAACTTGCTTTCTGGAGTCCCAATGTGTGGGTATGTTTCTTTTATAAAATAAAAATTTCTCCTAAATTAATAGGTGGATGTGGGGGCCCGGGAGTCCTTAGCTTTCTCCTAACCCTGCCTGCCTGCCAGGACCTCAGGGACCTTGGCCTCTCTGAACCTCAGTTTTCTAAGCTGTATAACAGAGTGTAACACCTGCATCTCAGTCGAGGGGTGACTGTGGTTCTGCTTTATTCTCATCCAGGTTATAAAAAGGAGCCAAGTGAAGGGATGAATTTCCTGCCCCTCTTCTTCCACCCTTCCCACCCCACTTACTGACGTTGGGACCTGCTCCCTTCCCTGTAAACATCCAGGGCCATGCAGGGAGTCAGGCCGAGCTGGCCCCACCACACTTGCTGGCTGTCCAGGCCAGAAGACCTCCCCCCTCCCCGTGACCTCACTGTGCAAAGCAGGGCACCTTTGACCATGAACCTCCTTCTCATTATTTCCTAGCCTTAGCTCAGCCCCTGGAGCTCACTGACAAATGACCCACCCTACACACAGAATTGAGAAAGCAATTGGGGGATGGGTGTCTAAGGAGCCACAGAGAACCTGACACCCCTCCCCGTTTACACCTGCAAAGAGGAGGCCAGTCTAGCTGGGGTCTGTGTCTTCAACCACTCAACACTGTTTGTCTCCTCCCTAGTGGCCATTTCCTCCTTTTCCCTTACACAGTCCAAATTTTTCTGGACAGTAGTATATACATTACCCCATAGTTGATTTTCAGGACTGCTTTGTCATTAGGAGTGACCATTGGCCTAGTTCTGGCCGTGAGATGAGGTGGAAGTCTACAGGGTAGGACCTCTGGGAAAGCTGTTGCTTTTTAAATAAAAGTGGACTGGATTGCTTTTTGTCCTCACCCCTTCCCCCTGCCAGGACCTCAGGTGTGATGCCTGGAAGCATAGCAACCCTGCTGTGACCACAAGGACCACAGAAGCACATAGAGGATGCTCATGGAAAGGCAGAGGTGCCCGGGTTCCTGGCAGCATACAGAGCTGCTGTACCAGCCCCGCTGGCCCCACTCCAGCCTCACCTGTTAAAGCCATCCCTGTAGGGCTTCTGTTGCATGCAGCAAGTTCAGTTCTAAATCCTCCCATGGTCCGTCAACAAGTCTCCACGAAAGCACCCTGGTGCCTGTATCTGTGTGAATATTCCCTGTTCCTACGGAGAAACAAAGAGAGTATGTCAATGTTAAGACCAGGACTGCCCTTCTTTTCCCATCCAGCAGCTTCCCTTAAGGACAGGCAGGCAGGGTTCAATGGCCAGCTTCAGGCCATGGCTCAGCAGGCAACTAGCCATGTACAAGGGCCTCAGACCCCCTCTTGGCTCCACTCCAAGCCATGCCAGTAAGCAGGCTATGTCCCTGGGCCACAGCGTGTCAGCCTGCTGCCTGCTGCCACCAGGGAGAAGGGATGCCGGACATCCAGAGTGGGGCCCCCATGGGGCTCAGCGGGAGTGGGGACAGCTGACCACAGCCGCGTGGACTGGATGATCAGGATGGCTTGTTCGGTGGTGTCTCAGGCAGACACAGGAACTGGATATTTTTCAAAGGGATTCTGTGTGCAGTTTAGTCTTATTTTTAAGAAAGCAGAGATATGTAGTCTACTGAGAAATGTTTTCATCAAAATGATTAAAATAGAAACCAGTTGGCCATGACTGGCATTGGCTTCAGTTGCCTTGAAAATTCGATGTTGTGAATGTGTCAGGACCTCTCCCTGGGTAGCCTCTGGCCTCTGTGAACCTGGGGGCTCCCTGGGAATCAGACGCTTTCCTTGCTGGCCAGCCCCGGTCAGTTCAGGAGGGCTCAGCCAAGTGAGGAGCTCTGTTGCCCCAGGTTTTTGAGTAGGTTCCTACAAGGAGGGCAGGGGGCCAGACTTGACCTGCTGCTGCATTTCGTTTGCCCTCTTTAAAAATGTTTGACTTTGTCACCAATTTTTACAAGTTGGGAGATTTCACTTAAATATCCAGATTTTCAGTGTACTTAAACCAAGAGATCAGGTGACACTGTGCCCTTGCCACCTCTGCATCAGCAATCAGCTGGAGGCTCTTTGGGGCTAGCCCCCTCAGGTGTGATGCCTGGAAGCAGAGCAACCCTGCTGTGATCACAAGGACCACAGAAGCACATGGAGGATGCTCATGGGAAGGCAGAGGTGCCCGGGTTCCTGGCAGCATACAGAGCTGCTGTACCAGCCCCGCTTCCAAATTCCTTAGAGACCTACGCCATCCCTAACCCCCTCCCAAACTGAAAGTATATAATGGGCCGTTCCTCATCACCCCGGTGCAGCTCTTCCTGCCCATGGGTCCTGTCCCCGTGCTTTAATAAAACCACCTTTTGCACCAAAAATGTCTCAAGAATTCTTTCTTGACCGTCGGCTTTGAACTCTAACATCTTTCCTACATCACCTACCAGTCGTTACTGCCCTCCAGTGGCGAGGCCAAGTGTGCCTATTGTTCCTTCTTGGGCTTGAGATGCTGGTTTCTTACACTGCCTGCTTCCCACTCTGTCACCCGTAGTCTCTGCTGGGATTCAAATATCTGTGTATTATCATTCTCTAGATAAACAGAACCAGTAGGAGATGTATCTGAACATATATACATATATAATATAGATATCTATAGATGTCTATATATAGATAGGTAGATGTTGTTGCTATATATATCATGGCAGTCCCATGGAACCATAAGCTAAAGGACTGGGAAGGCTAGGGGCATAATTCAGTTCAAGTCTGAAGGCCTGAGAACCAGGGAAGAGATGGTGTAAATCCCCGTCTAAGAGCAGGACAAGATGAAATGAGGTGTCCCAGCTCAGTGGGATATTAAACAGGGAATTCCTCTTCCTCTGCCTTTTGTTCTGTTCAGACCCCAACAGACTGAGACCTCAACAGATTGCAGACGCCTACCTACTTGCAGAAGAGCCACCCATTTAAATGCTAATCCTGTCTGGAATCACCCACAGGGACATACCCAGAAACAATGTTTAAAATGGCCCACTGAAATTGATGGGTAAAATTAACATCACAGAAATCCCTGATGGAGAAGTTTCCTTTCACTCTGTGATATTTTGATTTATAATAAAAAATACATATTTGGTCTTCATTCCCATTTCTGGCACAGAGCTCCTAAAACCCTTGGAATTTCCTAACTGGTAAGAGTGATCAAGGTGTTTTGATATTCTGGGCGCCTGGGTGGCTCAGTCGGTTTAAGTATCTGCCCTCGGCTCAGATCATGATCAGAGTCCTCGGATCAAGCCCCACACTGGGCTCCCTGCTCAGTGGGGAGTCTGCTTCTCCCTGTCCTTCCCCCTGCTCATTCTCTCTCCCTCTCTCTCTCTCAAATAAATAAAATCATTTTTAAAAAGGTGTTCTGATATTCATAACAAACTTCTTTCAAGTACGCCTGAGTTTATGTTAATGAGGTGACTTTTGGAGAACACCTAAGGATGATGGCTGGTTGCAAGGGGAACCAAGGAGTAATGAGAGGGTTGGAACTTTGAGTCCTACCCCATGTCCTCTGGAAAGGGGAGAGGAGCTAGAGGTTGAATCAATCATCAGTGGCCAATGGTTTGATCAGTTATGCCTGAATATTGAAGCCACCAAAGAAACCCAAAAGGACAGGGCTAGGAGAGCTTCCGTGTTGGGGAACACATGGAGATTTGGGGAGAATGGCATGTTGAGAGGGCATGGAAGCCCTGTGCCCCTTCCCCGTACCTTGTCCTATGTGTCTCTTCTATCTGGCTGTTCCTGAGTTATCTCCTTTTATAATAAACTGGTAAGCTGGTAAGTAAAATGTCCCTCTGAGGGATGCCTGGGTGGCTCAGTTGGTTATGTCTGCCTTCGGCTCAGGTCATGATCCCAGGGTCCTGGGATTGAACCCTGCAGCGGGCTCCCTGCTCAGTGGGGAGTCTGCTTCTCCCTCTCCCTCTGCTCCTCCTTGGATCGTGCTCGCTTTCTCTCTCATTCTCTCTCTTTCACTCATATAGATAATAGAGAAATAAAATCTTAAAAAAAAAAGTTCCTCTGAGTTCTGTGAGCCACTCTAGCACATGAATCAAACCCAAGGAGGGGGTCATGGGAACCTCCAATCTACTGCCGGTCAATCAGAAGCACAGCTGACTTGAAACTGATGTGTGTGGGGGGCGGGGGCTGTCTTGTAGGACTGAGCCCATTACCTAGGCAATCTCCAGGTACATAGTGTCAGAATTGGGTTAATTGGTTAGTGGTGATGGAGGCTGGCGAGGTCCGAGGACCCAGAGGGCTTCCTACAGGACCAGCCAAGAAGATCCTTGGCTTTATGCTGGATAGAAATCAAATGCGCGGAGAGGAAGTGAGAGCAGCGTTTATCGCAGACATCGAGAGAGCGCATACAGACAGAGCATCCAGAAGACTCAGAAAGGAAAAAAGAGTGAGTCTCATCATTGCTTGGAGTCTGGGGTTTTTATTAAGGGTTGTGGTTCAGCACACGTGTCTTCTCAGGCATCCAGGAACAAAGACAAGTGTTTAGGTGTCCTCCGTAAGTCACTTCTGCCCTGGAGCCAGGGGTCTTGCTGAGTCAGTGGTCTTGGAAAACATTCATAATGACACCACCGGCCACTCCTTAGATGCCACCTATTGTGCTGGAAGCCTCCAAAGAAATCATTAACTCCTTGACCTTTACAAGGAGGACACACATTATCTGTTCGATGAGGTGTGTGTAAGGCAGGCATATAGGTCCCAGCAAGAATAGAAGCAAGAAAAGGAGAAAAAAGCAGTTTTTCATTGGGTCCCTTTAGTTTCCCTGTCTCAGTGGTGTTGGAAAGAACACACACGTTGGAACTCCCAACCGCAGCCCGTCCCTACTCCTTCCAGAACTTGCGATACCCTGCACATGGACAGTGGCAATTCAAAGGCCACAGGGATGCCATCAGAATGCTCAAAGCGGACTTCAGTTCCCTCCATTTTGACCTTAGTCAGTACTTTCTAATTGATTAAATTCTTCTTTTCATTTTGTTTCTTAATTCAGGCAAAAGACCCTTGCGGCCAAGCAACCCCTAATGGGAATGAAACTACCCCCTGAAGCAATAAGGACTGCCCTGAAGCCAGCAAGACCATGCCCAGGATAAAACCTTCACGGCCCACCTGCATGTACCCATCCACCTTTGCCCCACATTTTCCTTATATCAACTGGGACTATTTTCGGAACTTTGGAGACAGTCTATGAGACACTAGTCCGCGGTCTTCCCGGTGGTGGCCTCAGTAAATTAATTCCTTTGTTTCACCGCTGCTCGTTACTGTGCCTTTGGATTTTGTCAGCGGTGAGTGGCCCAACCTGGTCTGTTTGGGACCCCTGGAGTCAGGTATTCTTGCACCCTTTTTCCCCCAGCTATAGTACTGGGCACCCAGCAACATCTGGGCTGGTGGGATTTCTCCCCAGATGCAAACAAGTATGACAAGCACCTTGTGTCTTCTCCCTGACTGCCCCAAACCACTCCTGACACACACATGCTTGGAGAGATCCTCTCTGACTGAGACACCACTGAACAACAACTATTCAAGCCCAGCACATGAGATCTGCTCCTCACTATAAGCTCTATTACTTGCAGTGATGGAGAACCTCAGGCAGTAGGAAGAGTGAGATGAGTCCTTGCCAAATGTTCAATAAAGTTGATTTCACCCATTTTAAAGTGTTATGAAAGATACCAGAAGTATCTTTTTTTAAAAGATTTTATTTTTTTGGAAGAGAGAGAGAGTAAGCTGGAGTGGGGGGGAGGGCCAGAGGGAGAGGGAGAAGCAGACTCCCCGCTGAGCAGGGAGCCCAATCCAGGGGTCCATCCGAGGACCCTGAGATCATGACCTGAGCAGAAGGCAGAGGCTTAACTCAGTGAGGCACCCAGGCACCCCTGGAAGTATCTTTTAAAACCTGAAAAATCCAAAAGATGAAACTCACCCATATTCCCACCAAATGTTTTTCATTAAAAATTTTAAAATTTTCTTTTATTATATTGTGGTAAAATATGCATAACATAATATTTACCACTTTAACCATTTCTAAGAGTGCAGTCCAGCAGCATGAAGTACGCTCACACCATTGTGCACCCATCCCCACCATCCGTCTCCAGAACTTTTTCATCTTCCCAGATTGAAACTCCATATCCATTAAGCCCTGACTCACCCTCCCTCCACCCCAGCCCCTGTGACCACCATCCTACTTTCTGTCTCTATGAATTTGACAACTCTAGGGACCTCATGTAAATAGAATCGTACCGGGTTTATCCTTTTTGTGACTGGCTTATTTCATGTAGCACAATGTCCTCAAGTTTCATCCATGTTGTCACATGCGTCAAAATTTCCTTCCTTTTGAGGACTGAATGATGTCCCGTTGCATACATAAACCACATTTTGTTTAGCTATTTATCCATCTATGGGCACCTGGATTGCTTCCACCTTCTGGCTCCTGTGAATAATGCTGCTGGGTATATGGCTTTGTGAATATCTGACTGAGTCCCTGCTTTCAATTCTTTTCAGTATCTACCCAGAAGTGGAATTGTTGGGTCATATGGTAATTCTATGTTCAGTTTTTGAAGAACCACCATACTATTTTCCATAGTGGAAAAAATTATTTAATTATAAAAATTACTTTAAAAACACTCATGATCTTGAGAACTCTGTAGTTACCAATATCTCTGATGAAAATAGAAAAATCCTCAATAAAATATTAGCAAATTGAATCCAACAATACACTAAAACTATCATTCACCACAATCAAGTAGGATTTATTCTTGAGATGCAAGGGTAATTCAGTATTTGCAAATCAATCAATATGATACATCACATGAATAAGAGAAAGGATAAAAACCATGTGATCATTTCAATAGATGCAGAAAAAGTACTTGACAAAGTCCAATGTCCATTCATGATAAAAACCTTTAACCTTCTCTCTAGAGGGAACATACCTCAACATAATAAAGGCCTTATATGAAAAACATCATACTCAATGGGGAAAAACAAAGAGCTTTTCCCCTAAGGTCAGGAACAAGACCAGGATGTCCACTCTCACCACTTTTATTCAACATAGTACTGGGAATTCTGGCCACAGCAATCAGACAATAAAAAGAAATAAAAGGTATCCAAATTGGTAAGGAAGAAGTAAAACTGTCACTGTTTGCAGATGAAAGGATATTATGTATAGAAAACCCCAAAAAACTTCTAGAAAAACTATTAGAACTGATAAATGAGTTCAGTGAAGTCGCAGGATACAAACTCAATATATAGAAATTCATTGCATTGCTGTACACTAATAATGAACTAGCTGAAAGACAAATTAAGCCAACAATCCCATTTATAATTGCACCAACAATAATAAAATACCTGGGAATAAACTTAACCAAGGAGGTGAAAGACCTGTACTCTGAAAACTATAAACATTGATGAAAGAAATTGAAGATGACACAGAGAAATGGAAAAACATTCCATGCTCAGGGATTGGGAGGACAAACATAATTTGTATGGAACCACAAAAAAACCTCAAATAGCCAAAGCAATATTGAAAAAGAAGAACAAAACTGGAGGTACCACAATCCTAAATTTCAAGATAGACTACAAAGCTGTAGTCATCAAAACAGTATGGTACTAGCACAAAAATAGACACATAGATCAATGAATGGAACAGAATAGAGAGCCCAGAAATAAACCTATGATTATATGGTCAATTAACTTTGACAAAGGAGGCAGGAATATCCAATGGGAAAAAGACAGTCTCTTCAACAAATGGTGTTGGGAAAACTGGACAGCTACATGCAAAAGAATGAAACTGGACCACTTTCTAACACCACACACAAAAATAAATTCAAATGGATTAAAGATCTAAATGTGAGACTGAAACCATAAAAATCCTCAAAGAGAGCACAGACAATAATTTCTCTGACGTTGACTATAGCAACATTTTTCTAGATATGTCTCCTGAGGCAAGGGGAACAAAAGCAAAATTAAACTATTGGGACTACATCAAAATAAAAAGCTTCTACACAGCCAAGGAAACAATCAAAAAAACTAAAAGGCAACCTATGGAATGGGAGAAGATATTTGCAAATGACATAACTGATAAAGGGTTCGTAGACACAATATATAAAGAACTTATACAACTCGACACCCAAAAACCAAATAATCCAATAAAAGTTGGGCAGAAACGTGAACAGACATTTCTTCAAAGAAGACGTACAGATGCCTAACAGAGACATAAATAGATGCTCACCACTACTCATTGTCAGGGAAATGCAAATCAAAACTATAATGAGATATCACATCACACTTGTCAGAATGGCTATAATCAACAACACAGGAAACAACAGGTCGTTGGCAAAGATGCGGAGAAAGGGGACCCCTTCTGCACTATTGCTGGAATGCAAGCTGGGGCAGCCACTGTGGAAAACAGTATGGAGGTTCCTCAAAAAGTTAAAAATAGAGCTACCCTATAACCCAGCAATTGCACTACTAGGTATTTACCCAAAGAACATGACAACACTAATCTAAAGGAATACACACATCCCTATGTTTATAGCGGTATTATTTACAATGGCCAAGATAAGGAAACAGTCCAAGTGTCCATCGACAGATGAATGGATAAAGAAGATGTGGTGTATGTATACAATGAAATATTACTCAGCCGTAAAAAAGAATGAAATCTTGCCATTTGCAATGATCTGGATGGAACTAGAGAGTATAATGCTAAGTGAAATAAGTCAGAGAAAGACAAATACCATCTGATTTCACTCATATGTGGAATTTAAGAAACAAATGGACAAAGAAAAAAAGATGAACAAGAAACTAGACTCTTAAATACAGAGAACAAATTGTTGGTTACCAGAGGGGAGCTGGGAGGGGGAGAATAGGTGAAATAGTGAAGGGGATTAAGAGTACACTTATTGTGATGAGCACTGAGTAATGTATAGAATTGTTGAATCACTCACTATGTTGTGCACTGGAAACTAATATAACACTGTATGTTAATTACACTGGAATTAAAATAAAATGACAACAAAAAATAATCCCACTCATGATCTAAAACAAAAGCAAATAGTGCCAACAGGAGAGAAGTATTAAGTGAAGATGCCCTTCCCCACCTCACTTTAGAAGCAGTCACAAGTACTAGCAGTATCTTGTGTATCTTTCTAGAAACTTTCTAAGGATGTGCAAGCATGTGAATATAGGTATAATTTTCCCTCCTTATACAAATGGGATCCTTCTAAACAATGTTCTGCATTGATTTTTCCCAACAATATATTTTTAGCAGAGCCAATCAGAACATGAAAGTCACTATTTTAAAGTGTACAAGTCAGTGGTTTTTAGTATATTCAACTGTGTTGTGTACCCATCACCACTGTCTAATTCCAGAGCATTTCCATCACTCCCAAAAGAAACACTGTAGCTCTTAGCAGTTATTTTCAATTTGCCCTCCTCTTCTATCCCCTGGCAACCACTAATCTACTCTCTGGCTCTATGGATTTACCTTTTTTGGACATATGAGTGGAATCCTATACTATGTGGTGTCTTGTGTCTGGCTTTTTCCCCCTTGCATGTTTTCAAGTTTCACTCATGTTGTACCCTTTATCAGTACTTCATTCCATTTTATGGCCCAATAATATTCCACTGTGTGGATACGCTGCATTTTGTCTACCCATTTGTCTATTGATAGATACTTGGTTGTTTCCACTTTTTATTATGTAGCATTATGAATAATGAATAATGCTACATAATAAAAAGGATGTGCAAGCATGTGAACATAGGTATAGTTTTCCCTCCTTATACAAATGGGATCCTTCTAAACAATGTTCTGCATTGATTTTGCTACGATGACCATTCACAAACAAGTTTTTGTGTGAATGTGTTTTCATTTCTCTTGGGTATATGCCTAAGAGTGGAATTGCTGGGTCATATGGAAATTCTATATTTAACTTTTTGAGGAACTGCCAAACTTTCTTGCACACTGGCCTCACCGTTTTACATTCCCAGCATAAATGAGGGTTACAGTTTTTCCTTCATCTTCACACTCCTTTTTCATTTTAAAAAGTTATTGCTAATATTAGTGGATAAGGAATGTTATCTCCTTGTGGTTTTGATTTGCATTTCCCTAATGAGTAATGATGTTGAACATCTCCTCATGTGCTTATTGGCCATCTGTACATCTCTGGGGAGATGTTTATTCAAGTCCTTTGTTTTTAAATTGGCTTGTGTTTTTGCTGTTGAGTCATGGGTTTTTAAAAATATATTCTAGGTAGTAGTTGCTTAGCAGATATAGGATTTGCAAATATTTCTCCCATTCTGTGGGTTGTCTTTTCATTTTCTTTTTGGTGTTCTTTGTCCTAAGAGAGTTTTCAGTTTTGGCAAAGCCCAATTTGTTTCACTGCTTGTGCTTTTAGTTTCATATCTAGGAAACCATCCCCTAATCCTAGGTCACACAGATATACTGTTTTCTCCTAATAGTTTAAGAGTTTTCCTTCTTACATTTAGGTCCTTGATCCATTTTGAGTTACTTTTTGTGTCTGGTGGGAAGTAGGGGTCCAAATTCATTCTTTCATGTGTGGATATCCAGTTGTCCCAGACCATTTGTTGAAAAGATTATTCTTTCCTGGGAACAATATATTTGGGGCATAAATTCATATTTTATATATATATGTTTCCTATTCTTTTCAATATTATGTATCTTATTTTTAAAGAATTGTTAATAATAAAGCATTCATTAATAAATATTTACTGAGAGTCTCCACTACTAGCTTCTGAGCATACAGCTGTGAATGAGACCGACACAGTTCCTGTCCTAAATGAGTCTACATTCTAGAGGGGTACACAGACAATGAATTATCCAGGAAAGGGGCCAATAAAACAACAGCAATTGAGAACTATACGAGGTAACAAATCGGAGGGTGGGGTGGAGAATAAGGGGCTGGGTGAGGGTGCACCTGATCAGAAGGCCAGTCTTCCCAGAGGAATCAGAGACCAGCTGTGCAGTCTAGCAGAACTAGTTCGGCTTGCTGGAGGAAATGGAAAGAGATAGGGGAGCCCTGGGATTGTAGAGGAAGGGGTGAAGTGGTGAGAAATGCGGGGGAGACCAGCTAGGCAATAAGAGCAATGGAGTGACTGGGGCACAGCTGATTTGCACTTTGGGAAGATCACAAAAGTCGGCTCTATTGAAGACTAGATTGGGGGTTGGGCGTGGTGGAGGCTGCGGATCAGCTGCGGTGTTATTTTCCTAAGAAGCTAGGCGTGAAGGAGGGGTTTGGGTCCGTAGGCCAGTGACGTGGAGCCAAGTGGAGGGACTCCAGACTGAATCCGGGTTGAGGGGGTGGGGTGGAGGAGTTCAGGCAACAATGAGTAAAGGCTGAGGCGGTGTGGGACAGTACAAAGTTTAGTAGGAAATGCAATTGGAAGAGCGTAGGCAGGGGTCCCGGTGGAGGGGCTGGGTGGCGGGGAAGGATCTGGGGGCACTTCGCGCAAGGTCTATGAGCCAAAGGCCAGCGGCAGCTGGGCAGTTCGCAGTTCAGTGAGCCCAGCCTGGTGCCCGAACCCGGACTCTCCCAGTTCCCAGCTATGTGACCTCGGGCAAGGGACTCAAGCTATCTGTGCCTCAGTTTCCTCACATTTGTGAGTGTGAAGATAGCTGGCTGCTATTACCAATCCACTACCCAGATGAAAGATACGATTGTTAAGTCAGGCGAGCGTCGTTCCCCATGCAGGGAGTTAGACCGCAGCTGGGGAGGTCGGGGTCGGCCGAAGTCCCCAGGCTCGGCGGCAAGCAGGACCCGCGGGGCCGCGCCTGGGCGGCGCCGACCATCCCCAGCCCGGCAGGCCTCGCGCGGCGCCCCTCGGCTGACGCGCACGCGCAGCTCCGGGCCGGAGTCCGGTCTTGCTCCGCGCCGGGCTTTGGCGTCGACCCGTCACGGCGGCCGCACGGCGTCGCGCACGGCTGGGCGGGGCGGACCGCGCTTCCTCCGAGGCGGCGGCTGGAACGCCGCGGCTGGGCCTAAGATGGACCTTCCGAAGCTGCTTGCCGCCCCGACCGCGCGCGGAGCCCAACATGGCGGCGGCGGCGGCCCCGGCCGACTCCGTCGAGGCCCGGGGCCACCGCCTAGCCCGGGCCCCGCGCGCCGCCGCCTGCTACTGCTGCGGGGCCCCGAAGATGGCGGGCCGGGGCCGCTGCGCGGGGAGGCCCGGGCGGCGTCGGCGGCCCCGGGGCCGAGCCCCCCGCCCCCCGAGGACGGTGGCGACTCTTTCGTGGTGCTGCTGGAAGTGGCGCGCGGCGCCGCGGCCGAGGCCCCCGGGCGGCGGGAGGTAGGGCCCGGCGCTGGCGCGAGCCCAGTCCCTTGCCCCCAGCAGGGCCCCAGCGGCGCAGCCGCCGCCCCCGGGTCCGGCGCGGCCCTGGCGGGCACCGTCACCATCAACAGCCAGGACCTGCTGGTGCGCTTCGATCACGGCGTCTTCACGCTGGCCGCCGCGCCGCCGCAGCCCGGCCAGCCTCCCCGGGGCCCGCCCGCGCCGCCGGGCGAGGAGGCCGCGAGCCCGGCTGAGGGCCGCCGCGGTCCCCAGGGCCCCGGCTCTGGTGCCCCGGGCTACCGCTGTCCCGAGCCGCAATGCGCGCTCTCCTTCGCCAAGAAGCACCAGCTCAAGGTGCACCTGCTGACGCACGGTAGCAGCCAGGGCCGGCGGCCCTTCAAGTGCCCCCTGGACGGCTGCGGCTGGGCCTTCACTACCTCCTACAAGCTCAAGCGGCACCTGCAGTCGCACGACAAGCTGCGGCCCTTTGGCTGCCCGGTGGGCGGCTGCGGGAAGAAGTTTACCACCGTGTACAACCTCAAGGCGCACATGAAGGGCCACGAGCAGGAGAACTTGTTCAAGTGCGAGGTGTGCTCCGAACGCTTTCCCACGCACGCCAAACTCAGCTCCCACCAGCGCACCCACTTCGAGCCCGAGCGGCCCTACAAGTGTGACTTTCCCGGTAACCGCGCACCACGGGCCTGCGGGCGGGCTTCGGGGGGCTCCCGGGGCCCCAGGTCCAAATTCAGTCGCCCAGAGTGGGTGCGGCGTCGCCCTGCCTTCCGCTGCTCAGTTGAGCAGGATTTAAATTCCGTGGGCCAAGAGTGAGGGGCGGGAATGGAGCACTCTGGTGTTTGTGTTCCAGTTCTTTTCAGGTGATTTCGATTTGACACTTCAACCCTGCATTGCTGTGGGGATTTCGACAAAGGTAGCACTAAGAATTACAGCCTTCCTTTCCCGCGGTGGAGGCAACAGGTCCCTCTTAGAGGTGCTTCAGGTTAATGAAGGTGATAAAGCATCTTCCTAGAGAATTGATTTATGAGTCAGGTGTCTGTTTTCTTAGGTCTCTCATCAGTTAGACATTCAATTATCAGATGTTTAGGTGGCACAGATGAATCTGGCCAGATGCAACACCCTAAAGGCCCTGAGGGGATAGTCACAGGTGTGTGGTGCATTGCAGTTTTCTGGCCTTTTATGCTTTTATTTTCTTTGGACTTCACAGTTTTGGGAAGTTCTAAAAAATTATCATTTTACAGATGAAGAGTCTGAGGCCCAGTAATGTGGGTAATATCCAGTGAAGGGTCCTTTCCCCTCTGTCCTTGCCTGCAGTAGGAGGGAATGCAGGCTCCAAAACAGTGAACTCCACCAGGAGAGGCAGATTTAGGTGCCTGGGGAGGCACAGGAGGAAGAGAAGATTCCTGCTTGGGAAGGAGTTGGCTTTCTTGAGCTGGGGTGGAAGGCAGTGTTGGTGGGTGACACAGCAAAGCCAAGGAAGGGAATGCGGGCTGTGGTGGTGGTGTGAGGTGGGGAGTGAAGTTGGAAGGGTGTGGGAGGGCCCAGTCGAGGGTGAGGGACCCTCCGTGTCCTCTTCATTAAAACAGAACCTCAACTGTGTGCCTAGCATGCGCCCTGCATGTGTATTGATGCATTATATATGTGCAGTGCTCTCATAGTGATGTGTTTGTTATAAAATACACTTAAATGTAGTAGGGATTTTGAAAGGGTGAAATGAAAAACATATTAATAGGTTCTAATATTTTTTTTCCCACATGCTTGTGAACGGTCTTGTGCATCCCTCTTTGTGGAGAATATAGATTTAAACCACTGTTTCAGAACGTTTCTCAGTTGTACTCTATGAATCTGGCTTATAGACTGCTCCCTAGTAAAATGCACAAAGAGCATCATTCCAAGTATAGTACTAGGAGGATCAGGGAGTTTTGGGTTGGATGATCAGTAGTGTTCAGGTTGGGTGGGTTCAGGAGAGGGACCAGTGAAGAAGCCCCATTAAATGTTCTAGACCTGAGTTTGCTGAGGCAGTGGGAATGGTGAGGGGGTTCCACGTAGGAAAGATTGCAGAGGCAGGATCAAAAGGCTTGACTGTTGATTGCAGGGAGGGTGGTTCTTGCTAAGGCAGAGCAATTTACCTGTGGAGTGTGTGAATACACCAAAGCCCAAAATAGGGAATGAGGGGGTGGGAAGGAGGGCAGTTTTATGCCAAAGAGGAGGAAGAGGATGATTTTCGGGCATTTAGGAAGAGGAGCATTTCCCAGTTGAGTGTTGCAAGGGTAAGTAGGGTTCCTGGGGCTAGTGCTTTGATGTGCAGCGTGTATCTGCCCGGTGGTGTATAGGCACGATGGTAGCATGTTACTCTGGGAAGAGCTGCCACAAAGATACCTGGTCAGCATCTTGCAACCTGGTATTTTCTACTCTAAGCACTGAATCTTTTTGTTAAAGGAGAGCTATTGATGTGGAAAGTCTGGGGATTGCTGAGGTAGGCTCCTTTCTGGTGGCTCAACTGGGGTTGAAGATGGGAGTGAAGGAAAAGGCCATGTGAATGAAGACGACCCTGGTAGCCTCCTTTCACAGCAGGGAACCCTGGTGAAATAAGCAAAAGGAAAAGGAGAAGCGAGGTGACAGCGGGGGCTGTTGCCTTTTGCAGAGGATGTCAGGGAGGACATTTGTAATTTTGGAGAACACAGCATCACGTGGAGGGGCAAAGTCTCGGATAGAACAATGGTTTATGGCCCTTCCAAGTTCAACTCTCCCAGACAGAATCCTTGTTCCTTAGTATCTAATATCTCTTGTTGGATTTTCGTTGGTCTCACACAGACAGCATTGACATTTGAGTTCACAAAATGTAAGAAAGATCTGTGCTGTGGAAACGGAGAGCACATGGCTGTGATTGGAGGACTTTCCCTTGATCATTCGCTTCCTATCTAAGTAGTATCACAGCAGGTGGCCTGCGTGTGCTTATTGGCTGCCCTTAGCCACTATTACAATAATGGTTGTAACAGTGGTTGTAACTTTCTGGAGGTGCTTCTGACTCATTTTCTTTCTTGTTTGCTTCAGTGTGAATAGTGTCCTGGAGGGGTGACTAGTTTAGCTATGTTATGTGATTTTTGTCACACCAATGAGCAGGGTTTGTGTTTTCTTTGTTCAGGCTGCGAGAAGACATTCATCACAGTGAGTGCTCTGTTTTCCCATAACCGAGCTCACTTCAGGGAACAAGAACTCTTTTCTTGCTCCTTTCCTGGGTGCAGCAAACAATATGACAAAGCCTGTCGCCTGAAAATTCACCTGAGAAGTCATACAGGTAATGATCTAGAGAATAGAGCATTTGCACCTAAGATTTGTTTTTGTGGTAGCTTGCATTTATGATTATGTGGCGTAATTTTTTTCTTTTCTAAGGTGAAAGACCTTTTATTTGTGACTCTGACAGTTGTGGCTGGACCTTCACCAGCATGTCTAAACTCCTACGACACAAAAGGTAATCTTTACATTTTGGTTGAATTAGCCGTATAGGAAATGAATGAGTTGTTTGTCAGTAGCAGAGGCCTATGGATTAAATATCTGTCGATTTTTTTAAATTATAAGAAAGGGAGCCCATTATAGATAGTTTGGAAAGTTCAGAAAGCTGTAAAAAGAAAACCACTCAGAATCTGATCACCTAATGTCAGTTTTTCTAGGTATAGTTGTTTTTAAATGTAATTTGCATATTTCATATACAATTCGATATTTAAAAAAAGTTAACATTGTGGAAGAAGCTTTCATGATGTCATTAGAAAATTTCCATGCTGATAACGATGTCCTTGGAGGGCTTTGCCTGTGTGCAGGTGATGTTCAGCACTTTACATATGTGTCTCCTTTAACCTTCACAATGACTCTGCCTTTGATGTTCTTACTTTTCCTGGTTTGCGTTGGGACACAGAAGGGTTGGGTGGTTTGTCCATGCTTGCACAGCTGGGGATTTGAGGGGTTTTAAGTATAACAGTGGTACTTAGGAAAGAACTGTGTTTATGCAGGGACTTGAGTGGGTCCTTTTAGCATTGCAGTTGATTTTCTGTGCATGTTTCTCTTTGCCCTCTGCAGCTTGGAAACCTTGTTTGTTACCAGAATTTCTAAACATTGAAAGTAGCTTCATCAATACGTTTGGGACCCAGCTGTGTGTTCCTAGATTGAAGCAGCACTAATTGATGTGTCTGAGTCTCAAGTCAGCCTTGTCATTAAAGTAGAATTTCTAATTACAGGGTTAGCTAAATTGCAAACCTGTCCACATGGGTTAGAGAGAATTAAGATTTTCTGAAATGTATTGATCATTTTCTTTAAATGCTAAGAGTTTGTAATTTGCAGAATTTTAAACAAAGAATCATCTCTGAGGTCTGGTATCTCTGGGTTGTGTGAATAATCACTGTTCCCTGTTTTTCTCTTCTGGCAGGAAACATGACGACGACCGGAGGTTTACCTGCCCTGTTGAAGGCTGTGGGAAGTCATTCACGAGAGCAGAGCACCTGAAAGGCCATAGCATCACCCACCTGGGCACAAAGCCATTCGAGTGTCCCGTGGAAGGTAGATTTTAATATATTACTTTGAGCTGTAAACTAGCATGTGTCCATGTTGTTGTAAGTTTAAGTTGTTTAAAGGTAAGTTCTATTTGCTTCAAGACAAGGTGAGTGTAAGTTGCAGCATTAGATTTAATTGGCTGGTTTTAGTTAATTGTTTTATCTTGGGAGCAGTGTATTGAAAAGAACAGACTTTAGGATCAGACCTGGTTTGACTCTTGGCTCTGAAGTGCACTCGCCAGGTCTGTGGCTCTAGTTACTACCTGTTTAATGTGGTGGTTGTGAGGAGTAGGTGAAATAAGCTGTGAAAAATGCCTGTTTTGGCATCTGGCACCTATCATGGATTCAGTAAATGGTAGCTGTGCATGCTGTGATTGGACAGCAGTCAGGTTAGGCTAGCTTTTTAAAAAGGGCATTCAGATGTTTTCTCTCTGCATAGCGAAGGCATGATTCATGGGCAGAAGTGTACTCCGTGGCTCGTGTGTGCTGGCCTACTTTAAGTGCTGCAGGTGTGTGGGAGGGCAGAGCAGGTCAGTGTGTGCTTGTGAGTCTCATTCCTGGCTCCCCCCTCCCTCAGGTGATGATCTCAGGCCACCTTCTCTGGGCCTCAGTTTCCTTATCTGGAAAAGGGATAATAAAGACCCAATTTGAAGCCAAGACCGGTTCCTAGAATGTCATGAAGATAATACAGATGGTTTAACCAAGACACAGTTCCTCCTGTCATCAGAGCTCCAGTTGGGGCATGCCAGGTAGACCAGTACCTGTAGGGTGCTGTGGGGACACACAGGTCACCCAGACTGCTCCTAGAGCATGGGGGTGTGGGAGTGGTCTCCCAGCTGGCTGAAGAAGGAGGCAGAGCTATCCAGGGGTAGAGGAGGCAGGAGAGGCCAGTGTAGGGGCATCTCCCAGAATGGTGAGAGCAGCAGGCTGGGTGCTCAGGGCAGGGGAGTGATGGGACCATGATTGAGTTTTTAGGCTCAGTCTGGTTTCCTGGGGAGATGATTGGCACCTGCACTGGGGCTTGGCAGTGGGAAGGGAGAGAGGGCACAGATGAGAGAGATAGGAGTTAGACAGTGCACCAGCAGTGCTTGGTGATAGATTTGGGAGTAGGGGTTTTGGGTGAAGCAGTAGTTGGATCCAGCATCTCACTTGAGGTAGGCACACAGGGCTGGTGGTTGGAGGAAGAGAATGTGCTGCATTTTAGGTGCCCACAGGCTTTCCAAGTTCAGATGCTCAGGAGGCAGGGATGTACTGCTTGCTGGGGTTGGTGAGGAGGTGGGCTGGGAGTGAGGCAGGCAGCACATGGTGATGATCTAAGCCACGGAAGTGGATGCAGTGCTCAAGGATTGGTGTACGCTGAAGAGGGGCGGAGGAGTGTGGTGATCGAAGGCTTGAGGCTTCCTGGACCCCAATCCCAAGCCTGCTGCTTAAGTCGCTCTGTAGCCTCTGACAAGTGGCTCAAGCACTCTCTGCCTCTTTTCCCCATCTTTGAAGTGGTCATAACACAGGGTTGTTTTGAGAGGGCCCTATTAGGTAACAATGGCTACTGCCATTGTTACCATTGCTATTAAACCAAAAAGGCCTAGGACAAAAACCCTGGGGACCGCCACAAACTCAGGTGGAAAAGTAGAAGGGGCGCCCTGGGAGGGGCCTAAGAAGGAATGGGAAGAGTGTAGCCTTGGTAGCACTGAAGCCAAGAGAGGAGGATGTCTGGGAAAGGAGAGGGTCCGTCCTGAGTGCTGAGGGGCGGCAGTTTGGTGAGGACCATGGGCTCCTCCAGCAGGATCAGTGAGGTCTTGCAGGGTGAGGGTCAAGGTTCGGTGGAGTAGCTCAGGCAGAGCCCTGCTGTAGTGCCTTGAGTGGTGGGGTAGGGTAAGGCAGGAGGTGGCTTGTGAGGGAGGGAAAGAGGAAGGGGGTGGTAGCTGGCTACAGAGGAGGGGTGGTTTCTGCCTTGCAGTAACTGGAGGCTTGAGAACTTTGAGCATGTCGAGCTGGTAGAGGCAGGTGCAGATGGGGTGACCAGTGGTGCTTGGTTGAAGAGCGCGCTTCTCCAGCGAGTGGAGGTGAGGGCAGGAGCCAAGGGAGAGGATCCTAGGACCCTGTTTTGGGTTGGCTGAGAGTTGATGATTCTTTTTTTTTTTTAATGAGAGTTGATAATTCTTGAATATGGGTGACTAGACCATTCTTTCTGCTTTTGTAATGTTTGAAATGTTTCATAATAAAAAGTTAAAAACAACAAAAAAATCAAAGAACCGTCACCACCCATCTTTTCATAGTAACTGGAGGAGACGGGGAGGGTAGGGCCACACAGCGGTGAGTGTGTATGGGGGAGGGCAGGGTGGTGGAGTGAGGACTGCGCTTGTGTGTGTGTGTGTGTTTGTGTGTGTGTGTATGGTGGTGGCCGTGGCGGCGTCACCTCTCGTACGCCGTGGCAGTGTATACAGAGTCAAGGCATACAGAGTAGAGGTTGGAAGATGTGTGTGGTCCTCCTGTAAGTGGTAGATGGGAGTTGAGGAGATTCCCATGGTGTTTGTCATTGATGGGCTGCTTCTGCCCCTCCTCTGGGTGGGGGTAACTTGGTATAAATGTGGGGTGCTAGTATTAATAGTTTTGATTTGTTAAGAATGGATACAAATCTCGGTAGATACTGTTGCAGTTAGGAAAAGACAGCCATTAACACACGTGGAAAAATGGTCACATTGCTGGCCATCAAAGGATGTACAAATGAAAATGAAGAATATTTTGTTCTCTGTCGAGTTAGCAAGTATTTTTTAAAATGGAAACCACTGCTGACGAGTGTGGCAGACATCCCTGTTGTGGTTGACCCCTGTCCTCGGCAAAGCAGTTAAGTCTGTGTGGAGGAGTCCCATCTGGAAAGGGGGCCGAGGGACATTGCAGGTACAGAGTACCCCTGGGCACCGTGTGGAGCAAAGCACACATTGCAGACAGTGCACCTGGGGGTGAGCCTGGAGGTGTCTGTTCTCGTGTGTTTTCCAAATGTTCTCTCATGAGCCTGACCTGGAAACAAGCTGGAAGCTTTGTTTGAAAATGAAATAAGTTCAAAACTCCTCTCAGAGGCAGTCAAAACCCTTAGTCATCTGGCCATATTCTGTCTTCATAGCCTCTTTTCCTAAAATAGGCCTCCCCCCCCCCAGGCCCTAGACTCCAGCAGCTCCACCTCGCCATCCCAAGAAGCTGCCACAAGTGCAGTGATGCTCGCTCCACTTCCGTGGGCACTGTGCGAGCACTCTGTAGGTTGGGATAGTTTATGTGTAGTCTTCATAACCCCTGTGAGGTGGGTGTCATTCCCACTTTACAGAAAAGGAAAAGGAGACCCGGAAAGAATAAATAAGGCACATGGCCAGTAGGGTCTGAGCTAGAGTTGGGCTCCAGAGTCCAAGCGCTGCCCACCCTGCTTCGTGGCCTCCACGCCTTGGATGGCAGTGCCTCGGCCTGCACACCCTCCTGCTCTGCTCTGTGGCCCCTACCATTTGTCAAGACCCAGTCACCTCAAATGCTACCCACCTCTTGAAATCTTTTTTCTCTCCTCTCAAGAGGTACACTGTTTCTTCTGCTTCTAGAACACTCCATGGCACTAGCACTGGTTTTATTTTGCCCTTTGTTAGGACAGCTGGTTGTTTACACATCCCTACCAAGTCACAAGCTTGTAGCTGCCTAGAACCGTGCTTCCCCTCTGTGTGTCCCTGTGGTGCAGAGTTTCAGCAGTGGGAGGTTAGGCCAAGAGGAAGGTGGTGGTATTTTTTAATTTGTCTTGTTTTCCCACCTGACACATACATGCAGGTCTGTGATCTTACTGACTCTGGCTAAGCCGTTGAGTTGTCAGCAAGGCGGTGCCACCTCCAGGCTTCACTTGTGCTCCTGATTTAGGGTCATTTGCTTGGTTCCTTTGGGCCTCAGTTTCTCAGTAGTAAAATGAGAGGAATTGGTTTTGGTGATCTGTTGAGAGAGTTTCCAACTCTAAATGTCATAGGGTTCCAGTTTTTATAGTAGTAGCTAAGTACAGATAATTGGTACAAATTTTTAGCAATTGAACTTTTAAGGGGTTGTTTAACACTGAATTTGACTTAGTTTTCCCAGCAACCCTGTGTAGTGGGTGAAGAAACAGGCCCAGAGTTAACTTGTCAAGGTTATGTGTCTTCTACACAACTGATGGGGAACTTGCTGTGTCCTTTTAAATGCAGTTTGCTTTCAAATTTATTTCCTTGTGTCAGGGAGGAAGAATTTTTTTCTGCCCTTCAAGGTTGTTCTAGCTGGACTAAATTAAATTGACATGAGACAGATTAAGAGAAAATAAAATTTAATTTCATATGTATGGAAAAGCCACACAGACATGAGATTCCAGAGACAGGTAAAATGAAGTATATATGTCATCCTGAGCTAAAGAGAAGGGTGGGTAGGGACCTGGGACTTTCAGAGGGAAGGAAAGCATTTCATAGGAAAATGAAAACAAGTAAATGTTTGGTGAACAAGTGTTTGCTGGCCCACAGAAACAATGGGACACAGAGCAGACTTTGATCAAACAGGCCTTGCTAGGTCCTCCCCGTCCCCCATACCTAGTTTGTATCATAATGTAGTTATCTGTGGTGGTAGCTTTTTTCCTAGAGCATGTCCTCCATCTAAATTCTTTTAGACAGTAGGCAGAGGGATGTCAAAGTTTATTCCCGAGTCTTTTGGGCCTTGATTGTTTCCAGCTGGCATAATCTGCCTGCCAGAAAGGCCTGGCCTGGGGGCAGCCTGCCTTGGCCCCTACATTTGTGATGCTGCCCCAAGGCGTATTGTATCTGTCCCTGGCCAGTGGCCGGAGCATGGGCATGCATTGTCTTATGATTCCAATGGGAGGAAATGTCAGCACTGGTTTCTTGGGAATCCTCAGGTTTACCACTCATCGGTCTTTTTGTTCCAGGGTGCTGTGCCAGGTTCTCTGCCCGTAGCAGCCTCTACATTCACTCCAAGAAACACCTGCAGGACGTGGGTGCTCCAAAAAGCCGTTGCCCGGTGTCCAGCTGTAACAGACTCTTCACCTCCAAGCACAGCATGAAGGCACATGTGGTCCGACAGCATAGCCGGCGCCCAGGTCTGCTCGGTTTACTTCTCTCTTAGGACACTGCAAAGATGTGTACACTTGACATGTGTCAGAGAAGCCAAAGCATGTCCTTCCTTCCTCTGCCCTCTTCAGAAGTTGTCTGGTTATAGGTTAAATTAATAGAGCACAGTGAAGTCTTACTGGCCCGTGGACCATGGCTGCCAAGCCTAGTGGCATCTTTTGGACTCTTCTGCCACTTCTTGCCTCTGACCCTTAATTCCTCCCTTGTTTCTGAAGTGCTTCCCTTGAGGAGCATTCAGTTATTTGTTTGTTTATTTATTTATTTTTAGTGTTTTACTTGGCTTTTCCTAGCATATGTCTCCCAAGTCTGTCTCCCTCTGTGACCTTTGTCCTGAATTCTGAGCCTGCCCCTCCCTTGTTTCTGTCTTCACTCCTCTCTCTGTCCCGTTGTGCTGAGCAGTGTTTCACCTTGTGAGCGGGGGCGGGGCTTGAGGGCCTGGGTAGGGGAGGGGGGTGAGGGAACCACAGCCGTAGTCTGGAGCGGGGATTCTGGGCACGTGAAGGCCTGGTCATCTGGCTGCATGGTGGCAAGGGACTGACGGTCTGCCTCTCGAGACTGCACGCACAGCCCTATGGGCAGACCGTTGAGGGGTCTGGGTGGCTCTGTGGTGCCTCTGCCTTGGAGCTCGCACCACCCTGCTGTCTGGGGTGCGGTGGGGTTGCTCCTGGCCGGGGAAGTCCTCGCTAGCCTTACAGTTATTTGAGCATGCTGCCTCCCTTCCACCTGGGTGACAGGCAGCACCAGCCCTGGGGGCACAGCTACTTCCCGGCGGGGGGGTCCAGGCGACGCACAGGTCCTCAAGCTTCGGTTTCCTCATCTTTTTTTTTTTTTTTTTTTTTTTTTGAGAGAAAGAATGAGAGAGAACGCATGAGAGGGGGGAGGGTCAGAGGGAGAAGCAGACTCCCTGCCGAGCAGGGAGCCCGATGTGGGACTCGATCCCGGGACTCCAGGATCATGACCTGAGCCGAAGGCAGTCGCTTAACCAACTGAGCCACCCAGGCGTCCCTCGGTTTCCTCATCTTTAAAACACGGAGTAGAGGGGCGCCTGAGTGGCTCAGTCAGTTAAGCGTCTGCCTTCAGCTCAGGTCATGATCCCAGGGCGCTGGGATTGAGCCCCGCATCGGGCTCACTACTCAGCGGAGAGCCTGCTTCTCCCTCTCCCTCTGCCTGCCACTCTATCTGTGCTCTCTCTCTATCTCTCTGTCAAATAAATAAATAAAATCTTTAAAAAAATAATAATAATGGCTAACATTTATAAAAAAAATAAAAATAAAAAAAACTAAAACACGGAGTAGAATTTGTGTAGTTTTCCAAAGGAAATGTCCTTCCTCTGGCTTCTTCCCACCCTGTTATAGATGTGGTCACCTCACTCCTTTGGCTCTAACGTAATTGCCATTTCGCTGGGATTTAAGAAGCTGCCCTTCTGAACTCTAGATGTTATGAGGACTCATATGAGAGGCTGTCCCCTCAACTCACAGAGTCCAGTCAAGAGCTGTAGGCTGGTGTTGAGAGGCCGTCAGGGGTCGGGTTGCTACTTCTGTCTCTAGAACTTAGCCCTCGCCACTCCTGGCTCTGAGCTGGCACTGTGGGATACCGTGCACCTGGGCCTCTTTGCTCTTCTTCCTTTCCTGGCTTGGCTCATTCAGAAGTCAGCGACAGCATCATTCATTCCACAGGAGTTTCCTTAGACTCTGTCTCCATGTGAGAGCCTCTTAGGGGCTCTGTAGTGCCTGTGTTTCCCAGGCCCTGAGTTTATAATGTGCCATTGACTGACTTGTGTGTCATTCTCCCCTGCTGTGGTCAGAGGTGGATAACTAATGTAGTGTCCCAGCGCTAGCCTCGTGAGAAACGGGTGCTTGGGAACCTGCATTGTTGTGGACTGACGCTGCCAGGGGCTCTGCCAGGCCCTGGATTGGCTGTTGGAGTCCCCTCACGGTGGTCCTGGGGCAGGGGCATGTTCACTGCTCTGTCCCTGATGAAGCTGAGGTGGAAAGGAGAGGGATTTGTCTGAGGTCCCATACACTGAGAAGTGCTGGAGTGAGGTCACGATTGTAACCTTGGTCTAGACGCTCTATTAATTAACATTTAATGATTTCTGAATATCTCGACAATAGCAGGTGTCCAGTAAATATCTGTGATTTCAGCGCTAAATAGGAAATTTGTGAACAAATTGGTATCCACACCGAGATTATTATTAATTTTTTATCCCTATGAAATTCTCAAGATAGTCAAGGGAATTTTTGGAAGGTTTTGAAAAAGAGACAGTTTTCCATTCTTAATTTCTGAATCTCTGCCATTTTTTTAAGTTGTTTTATTGGTTCTGAGATACTTAGTGAAGAAGCAATAATATATCGATACTATTTTTAAATTTCAAAGTAGTTTGACAGCTAAAGAAGATAATATTTGGAATTTGGTTATTAATTTATTTTGGGAGGGTCTGTAGTGGATTTCTTTCATAGGTTTGCATTAGAACTATTAACAGGCACTCTGAGCTGGTGTCCACCACTGGAAAGTATGAGTTTGGGATTAGCTAACAGTTGGTGTAGAAGGAATAGAGCCAGAGAACTGAGAGAGCCTTTTTCCTCTGGCCGGGCACTGGCATTTTCTAGAAGCTTCAGCTACAAATTTCTTGGGAAGGATTAACTTCAGGGCCTTGTTTGGCTCCCTTACCCAAATACTTTGTATTCTCATCTTCCTGTTTACTTGGTGCTTGAAGAGTCCTAGGATTTGGGATGATTGATTGGGTGTACTGGTGTATAAATCTCTGACTTGAATATTCATTGAAATTTTTTAACATTTTATTTTTAAGTAATTTCTACACCTAACGTGGGCTCGAACTCACAACCCCAACCGAGATCAAGAGTCATGTGCTCCACCAACTGAGGCTGGCACCCCTCAATGAAATTTTGTAAAAGTATGTTAATGCTCATTATTCCTTCAAGGGTAGTCTGTTCACGTTACTTAATTGAATAACAGAGGATCAAATATTCGAAGAGTGATGGGAACAACTGAGGCTGAATGAACAATTAAGACTAAAGAGGGATTTACTAAATTATTTTTGCTATAATCATTAAGTGCTGCTTAGGGGCCAGGCGCCGGTGCCTGGTGCTGAAGGGACATTGTGGGTCAGATAGACTCCCTACCCTCAGGATGATCATGGCCTAGGGGGAGGAAGGAGTGTTGGAGGTTGCAAATATAGTGGTTGGGGGAGCCCATCAGGAGAAGCTCCATGGAGGGGACACAGCTCCAGAGTGCCTGGGGCCTGATGGTCTTAGTTCTCTGTAGTCCTAGGGTTGGGACCTTGAGCCAGGGCCTTGATCCCAGAGCATGCCAGACAGGACAGTTTTTTTTTTCCCCCCCCACTGATCATCCCCAGATGACTCAAATTTGTTTTGGAATGGCAGCTAGTTGTGGAGTGGGGCATAGATTTTGATGAGACATGAGCTGACACCAGCCGATTCCAAAAATATCCCAGAGCCAGAGTTCAGCTTGTGTCTGACTTCTGAAGACTTATGTTCTGTGGAAGGTTTTACGGGCTTCCGAGCGCAGTTCTTGTTGTGTAGCAGAAAGAGCATAGGGTTTGAAGCCAGAAAGACATGGATTCAAGTCTTGCCTCTTTCTATTACCAGCTGATGTGACTTTAGGAAATGTTATTTAGACTCTCAGGTCATTTCCTATCTGGAGAAATCCCTGTGAGCTCAAGGATTTGTGATAGTGTCTGTAGAATGCCTGATAGGTTATCAAACAATGCCTTTCTTCAGTGTGTGGCCACCTTTGATGCACCAGGCAGCAGGGGCAGGAGGAGTAGATGTTGATGTTACCTTGAAGGGTTGCTTGCTACATAATGTCTCAGCACAAACAAAACTTCCGAGTCTGCTAAAGTGCATAAAACAACTGGAGTGTTCATTTCTCTTTCAGATCTCTTCCCTCAGCTTGGAGCTCCGAGTTCTCTTACGCACAGCAGTGAGCTTGGCAGCCCAGGCCAAAGTGAGCTCAACAACATAGACCTGGCAGCGCTCTTCTCTGATGCACCCGGTGATGGTGGTAGTGCGGCGGGGGCCTCAGATGAGGCGCTGAACTCTGGAATCCTGACTATTGATGTTACTTCTGTGAGCGCTTCACTCGGAGGGAACCTTCCTGCTAATAATAGTTCCTTGGGGCCCATGGACCCGCTGGTGTTGGTGGCCCACAGTGACATCCCTCCAAGCCTGGATAGCCCTCTTGTTCTTGGCACCGCAGCCACAGTTCTTCAACAGAGCAGCTTCAGTGTGGATGACGTGCAGACTGTAAGCGCAGGAGCATTAGGCTGTCTGGTAGCTCTGCCTGTCAAGAACTTGAGTCCGGACCCACAGGCTTTGACCTCAGGTGGTCATTTAGCAGACACCACCACCACACTGACCTCTCCGAGCCCCCCACCTGGAAACACCAGTGGCCCAGAATTGCTGGCTCCAATCAAAGTGGAACCGGACTCGCCTCCCGGCCCCGGCACCGTGAGGCAGCAAGAACGGAGCCGAGGGGCGCCCAGGTCGGTGTTCTGCAGCCCTGCGGAAAAGCACAGTCCTCAGAAAGACACGGGGCTCAGTGCGGGGACCGGCAACTTTTATTTGGTATGAAGTGCTCTATTCAGTCACCACCGCGTAACTCGCTTCTCTTACACTCAGTTTTGAGGATGTTCTGGATTAATCGTTCATGTGCAGACATTTCTTACTGGTTTGCGAAAAGATGGAGCCCTGGACTACAAGTCTGGAAATCTGAATTCTGATCTTGAGTCTGGAACTGACTAGGTTTTACGACCTTGAGGAAATCACTTATCCTGTCTGAGCCTTAAGTTCTCATTTATTTCTAAAATGAGGGGGTTTGGCTAGATGATTTCTAAGGTCCTTTTGAGTTCTGTGATTCTGTGATGATATGTTTCTTTTCTTGAAAAAAAAAAAAAAAGGGTATTTCATAATGTTGAGATGTTCTGCCTTTGTGCTTTTCACGGAATAACAGGTCCTTAGACTTAGTAATGGCCAGAGGAAGAGGAATCGTGACATCAGGTTTAATGGAAACTTTAAAACCATGCAAAAAAAAAAAAAGCATTAAGCATTTTTTAAAAATTAGAATTAACAAGGAAAAAAGGGAGTGGTTTGTGAGCTTTTGTTTCTGGAGGGTTATAAGAGTACTTCTCCAATTTTGAGGCTCGACAGTTAATATACTTTAATTATATTTATGTCAGTTAATACATTTAATATAATTTAATTTAAAATTATTTAATTAAAGATTCTTGGGGGGGAGTCTGATTATTTCCTCAGTCTCAGATGGGAATGATCAAATAGGTTTTTTTTTGTGGCACAGGTTAAATTTGATGGTGATATTTATATTGTTCAAAATGTTAAATCTTATTTTACCACAGTTTTTTTTTTTTTTAAAGTTAAATCCTTTGAATTTGAATCAGTTGTGAGGGATGTGGTAACCCATCTACCATGAGCCTTTCAGTCTGAGAGAAGCACAGTCTGTCGTACCTTTTCTGATGGCTCCCACTTGTCAGTGGCATAGCCATACTTGGCAGCCTTTGCTTAGGTGGCCAGAGGGGGAGATGGCCGAGGCTCAGAGGTCAGTGGGGAGGCAGGGCCTGTGTGGAGGGCCTTGGTGCCTTGGGAAACCATAGTTCCTTGGTGCCACTGCATCTCCAGAGCCGTAACTGGGTGGAGGCAGGACGAGCCGCCATGACCTTGATCCTGACTCCTTGTTCATTTTCTCGCTAGCTGTGTGACGTTGGGCTGCCTCGATTCTCTGAGCACAGATGGTGTGTGGTGAATGGGTTACAGGTATGCCACAAGCTGTTGAGGGATGTTTCTTTTTCTTTTTGTAGTGGTAAGCATTAAGCTGTTTTTCTTATCAAACGTTCACAAATTTACAGAAGTGAAGTCCCATTTGAATGGGACTGTTTGGCTCCCTCCGTAACCTTTCTGAATTCAGTAATGTAGTTCTTGTTTTGGTGTATATGACTTTTGAGTCCGGCACCTGCCACCAGAGCGGCCTCTGTAGTGGGTATATGAAATAGGACCTCCCTGGGTCTGCCGTACAAGTGTTGTGTGGCATGTTCTGGAGAATGTTGAGAAGTGCTGCAGTTAATTAATCCTGAACCACCAAGGGAAGGCTGGTTGTTTCAGACAGCAGAGAAGTATGTAACTCCTTTTATAACAGTTTCTGTGTAAAGTATTTTAATATGTTTTAGACTTTGGAGGAATAAACTTTGCTTCTCTGGATAATAAAATTATGTATATTGTTCCAACTCTTTCTGTTTAGTTGTCACTATAATTGGATGTAATATTTGATTCTCCGTGAACCTTTGCTGGAGATCCTCAAAGATAATTGGACTCTATCTGCTCTGTTCAGGAGGCAGACTTAGTACATTTCCGTAGTTCCCTTGCTACCCTTCCTTTACTATTTGGAACGAGTGACTGACACACTTTTCTTTGGTCTCAGGAAAGTGGGGGCTCAGCAAGAACTGATTCCCGAGCCATTCAACTAGCCAAGAAAAAAAAGCAGAAAGGAACTGGGAGCAACGCAGGTGAGGCTGTGTGTGCTGGGGGATTGAGGGATCTGAGTCACCCTGGGCCTTAATTAAGGACAGAAGAAACACGCAGAATAGGTGTTTCTATGTTCTTTGTGTTACTTTTATGTTCAAAATGCCCTTTATCAACTCCTCAGTTTTATGTGAACTTAAGAAAAAATTATCAGCAAAATTTCCAGCATCACTATGAACATGTTTTATTTATCTAAAAAAAGCTGTGCAAAAGTTAGTGGTCACAGACTTCAATGTCTGCTGCCTAGCAGGCTGCTAGGACAAAGAACAGATTGGCCAGGTGTCAGAAGAGCAGAGGTGCGAACCTGATGCTAACTGGCCACTGGCCCCTGACCTTGGCATTAGGAAGAGCCTGGGGACATGGGTGGCACATGGCATTGTGGATATCCAGTTCCGAGTTCTGTTGAAATCTTGTCATTTTAAAATGTCAACAGTTTTTTTGGAATTTTTAAAAAACACTCGTTGGACCAAACCAGACCTAGTATATGGCCTCGTGTACCTCTCTGTCTGTCCATCCAGAAAGTGGAATAGAGGGATGCAGTGCTTAAAGAGACTGTGGTAATCCTTTTGTAGAGGTAACAGTGATTTCTTCTAATACCATTTTCTGCATATTTCATATGTCTCTTTATCTAAAATTTGTTTGAATAGTATCAAAGGGTAGGGTGCCTGGGTGACTCAGTTGGTTAAGTGTCCGACTCTTGGTTTCAGCTCAGTTCATGAACTCATGGGTGGTGGGATCGAGCCCTGAGTCAGGCAGTGCGCTCAGCAGGGAGTCTGCTGGAGATACTCTCTCTCTTCCTCTCCTTCTGCCCCTCCTCCCACACGCATGTGTGTGCTCACTCTCACACACTCTCTCTGAAATAATAAATGTTTTTTTAAAAAAATAGTGATTTCTATAATCAGAGAAAATGTACAATGAATTGTACAACACAACGTAGGGTTAGCAGTACAGTTTTATGTCTTTCTGTTCTTAATATCATGGCTTCTTTAACTCCCTCTTTTCTGTTAATCAGTTTTTGTAAAGCAGATATTGCCCTATAACGGATGTCGTTCATGTTCATGTTCACTGTGACTCGGGAAGGGTTCAGGGCAGTTCAGAAAGTGTCCAGATGGCACTTGTAGAGATAATAAAAGAAGGTGTGTGTCGGGGGGGAGAGGAGATATGTAGAGTGAAAGAATTCAGCACAGACTAGGCAAAGTCTGTGAAGGAAGCCAGATGCCTTTAACCTGATAGGATAATCTCCATTTGAAGGAAGAACACTGAGCATTCAGGTATATAGGTATATAGTACATGTCACATTGATTGCATTGCTTTGGGGTGGCCTCTGTAGAGGTGGTTTTATTTATTTTTAATTGTTCTTAGAAATATTTCAGCATTATCTTTTAATAAGGTCACTTAAAAAACAGTCATATGCTATTATCACTTCTTTAAAAAATAACAGTATTTCCTTAATATCTAGCAAGTGTTATAATTTTCAGTTGTCTCAAATGCTGTAAATGTTTCTTATAACTCTCTGCTTAAATCAGAATCCAAGTAAGTTCCTCTTGGAACAACTCTTGGTTGATATGTTTCTTAAGTATCTTTAACATGTATAGGTCTCTCCCTCCATTTCTCTCCCATGTATTTGTGGAAGAAACTGGGTGGCTTGTCCTGTCGAGTTGGCCAGTCTAGATTTGCCCAATGTCATCGCTGTGCTGTAGTTTAACAGGTTCCTCTGTCTTCTGTGCTCCCTGTAAATCAGTAGTTACATTTAGAGGCTTGATCTGATTGAACTTTGATCTGGTGGGTCAGCTGTCGGGGTTGACAAAAGTCATTTGCCAGTGGTGGGGTGCTCTTCCAGAGGTCCCAGACATCTGGTGGTCGGTCAGTCCTGTGTTGTTAGCAGCCATTGATGACCAGTGACTGGATTTATTAATTCCTGAGGGTTTGCAGAAGGATATTTCTCATTACTAGCTAGACTATTTCTGTAAAGAGCAGCTTCTCATCTATCTTTACCTTGAAGTACAGTCATACTGGAATGTCAGGATAAATGTCTGAATCTTTTTCTTTATCAGTTTTCAAAATAATGAACTGGTTTCTTTGCATCCTCCAGTGGTGGTCAGAGTATTTTTATACACTCATTGATTTAAACATTTTATAGGCTTTTAAGAGGAAATAGAAATCTGGAAACTGCCACATCTCCAGCCTCCAAATGTGTATGTAGTAGAAGAATTTTCTTGTATTTATGAAGGTTTACATCTTTGCCCCCCACATATCTTTCTTGAAAAGCCCTCTTGAAGTCTTGTCATCAGCCAAGAGATAGAGGAATAATCCCTTTTCCAGAATCTTTGGGGCCAACTCTATCCCCCCCCCGCCATGCCATTTTATTTTACTAGAATTTCAGACTTTTTCAGACTTGCGGAAAAAAATGATTCCCTAGTTGGCCATACTCTGTGAATATTATTACTCGTTCATGTTTTCCAGCTGTAGAACCCTTCACCCAATCTCCCCTCATACTACCATCTCCCACAGTCATAGCGTGTTTACCCAAGCTAAGGAGTGATTACCGCCGCAGTCCTGGGGAATGGACTGCAGACTTTATCTGGATTTGACCAGCACCCTCCACTGGTGTCCTTTTGCTGATCCTCTCTGGGGCCCCAGGCTGCACTTGGTTGTCACAACTCCTTAGTCTCCTACTGTCTGGGTCTGGTCCTCAGCCTTCCTTGCCCTTCATGATACATTTGCAGAGTGCTGGTCCTTTACTTTGCTTGGGCCTATCTGATGCTTTTTTGATTAGGCTGAGGTGTTGGATTTTTTTGGAGCCAGAAATGAGGTACCCATCTCATTGTGTCTTATTGGGGTCCATGCAATAAACATATTACAGGTGATGTTAACCATTATCACTGGGTTAAGGCGTTGTCTGCCAGATTTCTCCATTATGAAGTTCCTGTTTTTCCTTTTACAGTGAATAAATATTTTTTTTGAGGTAGATACTTTGGGGTGGTGTGCAAATCTCAGGGATCTGCAAGATGACCCTGACTTCTGACACCAGCTACAAAAGTTCGAGGGTCTCTGAGACCACTCTTAGGTTCACTAATTCTCTAGCAGGGCTCAGAACTTGGTTATAGATTATTGGAGTGAAAGGATATAGAATAAAGTCAGCCAAGGGAAGAGGAGGGGCATAGGGTAGGCTCCAGGTAAGTTCCTAGTGTGAAGCTTCCCATCAGCCTCTCCTTGGAGTTGTAGACAATGCTAACTTCTCCCACTGTGTGACAGTATACATGAAGTATTGGCAACCAGGGGAGCTCACCTCGGCCTTCATGTCCAGACATTTATCAGGTCTTGATTGCACAGATGGCTGCTTGTTCATGAGGCTGACTTAGTCTTCAGCCCCTCCGAAGGACAAGCTGACACTGTGACCCAAGACCTACACTGTAAGTCACACTGTTAGACTCTCTGGAGTAGCTGAGAACTCCCAGGTAAACAGACACGCTTGCCAGGTAGGACTTTCCAAGGACCTTGTGATTTCTTCTCAGGAGCCAGGGGCAAAGGCCAGACTTGACCTTGGGCAAGGTTAATCTGCCCCTGCATTCTGTGCAAATACCCTGTTTCTCCTTAAACCTCCCACCAATTCAGTGCTTAAGGGTAGATTTTGTTACTGTGATGTGCTAGTGGTGATTTTTTTCCCCCTTATTCTTGTACATTTGTTAGACGACTTCTGTAAAGAAAAGCTGTCTCTTCTTCCTCATTTATTCACTTATACCAGTATGGACTCAGAGGTGGTTATCCTTTAGGCTATTATAAGGAATGTTGGACTATAATCAGTATTACCAGTATTTATTTTGCTGTTCAGATTGTTCCAGCTTTCACCACTGGGAGCCTTTTGGTTGGATTCTTGTGCCCTTTCGACGCACCCTGGCTTTTTAGGGGAGCATTTCCCTACTTTGTGGTACCATCTGTGTTTTCCCTGCTCCAGCCCAGTATTCAGCCACTCCCCCAAGGAGCGCTGTTCCTTTTATTAGGAAAATGTATTAGAAACCAAGGTCTGGGTGCTCCTTGTGGTTGTTGCTCATTGCTACTCAGCTGTCATTGTGTCTAGGCCCTCCCAGCAGACAGTGCTAGGAAATATCTTCATGTACATTAACATGCTGGCTGTGTTTTAAATTCAAAATATTTTACGTTTTAGAATGGTAATAAGGTAAGCAAGACTAAGATTTGTAACCATGCATGTGAGTATTTATATGAAAACTTATTCTATATTTCTTAACACGCCCAGTTACTACATCAGCACTTTTCAGTTAAATATATTCATTTAATATGAGTTCAGGTCAGGTGTTGGCTGGTAATTATTTTTGGCACCAAATTTGGGGGGGGAAATGTCGGTTTGGGAGCTTTTTGGGTTTCAGGATTAAAAGATTGTTGTGTAGTAAATCTAGGAACAAAGAAGTTGAAGGGAAACGACTTAGTGGAATTAAGTCACTTAAACACAGTTGGGATTTTGTTATCACTGTAGTTAAGTGCAGAGTGCACATATTGATTCTTATAAAATGTGCAATCTGGATGATTTGAAAAATAAGGTATAGGGTCTAAAATTCAAGATTATTCCCATTGGGTTGCTGTTGCATATAGAAAATAAAATTGTGCCAGTTTCTTTATCTTTAGTATTGTGGCTTACCCCCTCAAAATAAACCAAGAATATTTTCTCAACATAAAAAAGTAAAGAGAAACTTTCATTCTTGAATCTGATAGCGAAACAAACTTTTTTTTTTTGTAACCAACTATGAATAGATGTGTACCTTTCATGTGTCTAAGAGCTGGGGAAAGCAAGAGAACGGATAGGACTTACAGGAAGACACAGTAAACAGCAAAACCTACTGACTGCCCTTTTTCTTGACTGAGTCAAAAAGGAAAATCCCAATTCTGCATTGTCTAAAAGAGGCACACCGTGGATGGAAATATTTAGGAAGGTTAAAATTTAAGACCAGATAAAACAAAAATCACAAGGGGTCAATACTAATGTCATAGGTGTGGAATTCAAAAGAAGCAATGGGGCAGAGAAGATTTTCCCTATTTTTGGTTGCTGTTCACATGTAATCAACAGCAAGACTAAGATTTGTAACCATTCATGTGAATATTTATATGAAAACTTATAATATCAAATAGGATAAAGTAAAAACGTGGAAATCTAGGAGAATTGGATAAATGAAAATTTAGCAATATTGGAAATGGGTAATTTAACTCATTTGCAGATTAAGCACAAAAAAATACAGATATGGAAGAGGTTTACAGTGGGATTAATAAAATTGATTTAATAGATCCTACTCCATAACCATGGGATATTTATTGAAATTAAACTGAACAAACTAGGCCATTAGGAAAACCGTAACAAAGTCTTAGGGAGGAAAAGAACCCAACCTGGCAGTACATGCTTTTTGACACTAACGTGATAAAATAGAAAGTAAAAATGAGGCACGCTTTGGGGCGCCTGGGTGGCTCAGTGGTTAAGCATCTGCCTTCGGCTCAGGTCATGATTCCAGGGTCCTGGGATCGAGCCCCGCATCGGGCTCCCTGCTCAGCGGGAAGCCTGCTTCTCCCTCTCCCACTCCCCCTGCTTGTGTTCCCTCTCTGGCTGTCTCTCTCTCTGTCAAATAAATTTAAAAAAAATCTTAAAAAAAAAAAATTAGGGGCACCTGGGTGGCTCAGTCAGTTAAGTGTCTGCCTTCGGCTCAGGTCATGATCCCAGGGTCCTGGGATTCAGTCCCACATCGGGCTCTCTGCTCAGCGGAGAGTCTCCTTCTCCCTCCCCATGCTCTTGCACTCTTGCTCTCTCGCTCTCCCTCCCTCTCAAATAATATAATCTTAAAACAAAAAAAAGCAAAAAAAAAAGAAAGTAAAAATTACTTGGAAAACAACAGAACCTACTAAACTCTGGTAAAAGAAATAAAAGCTGATTATAGATAGTTATAGAAAAACTGGATCACCATCCAGTTACGAGTGTGAATTGAACAAGCAGCTTCTCTGCTTACTTTCTCCTTTGTAAAATGGTTAATAAAAGCACCTACTCAGGATTCTTGTGGGAATTAGATGATACAGGTGAGGTGCTTAAAAGCAATCAATGTCAGCTTCTTGTTATATATGCAGGCAAGGGATGTGACCAGAGCCAGATGGAAGCTAAGGGAGACAAAGAGGCATAATTAGAAAAGTGGGGTGCCTGGGTGGCTCAGTCATTCATTAAGCGTCTGCCTTCGGTTCAGGTCATGATCCCAGGGTCCTGGGATTGAGCCCCGCGTTGGGCTCCCTGCTCAGCAGGAAGCCTGCTTCTACCTCTCCCACAACCCCCTGCTTGTGTTCCCTCTCTGGCTGTCTCTCTCTCTGTCAAATAAATTTAAAAAATCTAAAAAAAAAAATTTAGGGGCTCCTGGGTGGCTCAGTCAGTTAAGCGTCTGCCTTCAGCTCAGGTCATGATCCCAGGGTCCTGGGATCGAGCACCGCATTGGGCTCCCTGCTCAGCAGGAAGCCTGCTTCTCCCTCTCCCACTCCCCCTGCTTATTTCAAGATGGAAAAAGAACATACCTAAGGAGAGTCAGATCCAGATTTTGACACTTGATTGTGCAACCTATTCATCATTAAAAAACATTCTGTGTGGGCCAAACAAGACATCCTTCAGTGCATACAGCCCCTCACCTGTTAGTCTCCCTCCATCTGAGTGGTTTTACCAAGAGTAAAAAAGCATAAGTGAATTCCACCGATTGAGTGGAAAGTAAATAGCATGCAAACTGTATGGTAATACATTGGAGTACTTGCAGTAGAATGCGTAATTTCCCATAGAAATCACATTATTCAAAAATAAGAGTACAAACAGTTCAGGAACCCCCGAATGAAGTTAGTATTTCAGAGGCTCATGCTTACATGATGGTTATACAGAAGATTCTACTCTTCTGTGGAACATGTACATTAAATGGTATTCAAGGGCTCTGTGGAGAAGGGGAAACTCCCCATGATCTGGATACCAAAGCCTGACAAGGATAACCTCTAAAAGGAGAGCTGTAGATTGATGACTTACAAAAATACATGGGGAATGTTCTAAATAAAATACACTTACGATTTGGCAAAATATTTTAACATTCTGACCAAGTGGGGTTTAGTCCTGTAGCTTGAGAGTGATTTAATATTAGGAAGTCTGGTACTTAGGTTATGTTATTTTCTCAGTAGATTTTGTATTTATTGAAAAAATTGGTATCCATTATTGGTAGAAGTAGGAATGTAGTAAAGATTCCGTAGCCCAAACTAAGAGCCAACATTGTACTTACTGGTGACTTACCGAAGGCATTCCACATGCGCACCAGAATTGCTTTTATTCTCATTGTTACCCTTGCTGTTTAATATTGCTGTGGAGGTTCTTGCCATTGAAATCAAGAAAAATAAGAATTTGTAGGGAGGAGACAGTAACTTCAGAGTTGATTTGACCGCTTATTTGAAAACCCCATAGAATCAACTGAAAACTGGTTAGAACTTAAAAGACATTGAAGTGACCACTTATAACATAAACATGCAACCATCAGCAGTGTCCTGTGTGGCAGCAATAGCTAGTTAGGAAATGCAGTGGAGAGAATAGCTCATGCGCAGTAGCAAAAAAATTCCAGACCAACTAGGGGGAGATTTCATAAGTGGGCAGGACATAAAGGAGGAGGAGGAGACAACAAAACTTGACTGAGAGAGGAGATGATGCTCCCAGATGTCCGGACTCCGTTTTGATAGCGTCCCTGCTGAGTGCCACGCTGGGACACCACTGCTTGCATCTTGATGTGGGAGTTGGGGCGGGGGCGGAGGGAGCTTTGGATAAACAAAAACAGTAAATCAAATGGTAAATGTGGATAAAACAAAGAAACAGGTCTGTAATGGTTTGTGGTTTTTAATAGGGTAGAGAGAGGCCTCAACAGAGGAGGAGACAACGGAGGTGAGGAAGGGAGCCCTGCGGACAGATCTGGGCAAAGTCCCTTCGAGCCTGAGGCTAGAAAGTGCTCTCAGCAGAAAGGCCTTTGTTGTCAGAGTGGGGAGGCCCAGGGGGGCCTTTTCAGAAGTGGTCAGAGAGTTGGTGGGAGGCCAGGCTAAGTTTAGGGCTACTTAGGGCCTCGGGTCATTGTTGGAACTTTGGCTTTCACTCCGAGGCAGATGGGGAGACAAAGAGGCATAATTAGAAAAGTGGGGTGCCTGGGTGGCTCAGTCATTCATTAAGTGTCTGCCTTCGGCTCAGGTCATGATCCCAGGGTCCTGGGATCGAGCCCCCACATTGGGCTCCCTGCTCAGCAGGAAGCCTGCTTCTCCCTCTCCCACTCCCCCTGCTTGTGTTCCATCTCTCACTGTGTCTCTCTCTGTCAAATAAATAAAATCTTTAAAAAAAGAAAAGTGACATGATCTTTTGAAAAGGATCAATCCAGCTGCTGTTCTGAAAATAAACTGTAAGGGGCAACGAGAGCAGGTAGGGAGTTCTTGTAGTCCCCAGTAGGAAATGACCGTGGCCATGGGCAGATGGTGGCCGCCAGTGGGAAGAGGTGGGTAAATCCTGGATCTGTCTTGAAGATGGAGCCAACAAGATTTGCTGACAGTTGTGGGGTTTGGGAGAGAAAGAGGTCATTATTGTAGACATGCTAACTCTTCCCACAGTATTTCATGCAATTCTATTTGAAATTCTGAGGGGATTTCAGAGCACTTGCGTAGGAACCTGTGGTCAGGGATTCCTGAGGATGCATGGGAAACTAGCCTGGAGGATTTGCCCTGTGTTTGTGGGGACATCTCGCAGGTGACAACCATTGAAAATCTGTGGTGGTGCTGTGCCCCTTAGGCCAGGACACAGGGACGCTCATTGATCGATAGGCCTGAGACCTACACACTCTTCTTTGTGTGTGTCAAGGTGGCTCTTCTGATTATCAGCAAATGAGTAATGGCCTTTTAGGAAAAAGACTAAAATTCCATATAGGATAAAGAAGATGAGAGATTTAAGGTTTTTTAAAAGCATGGAAAGCTGTCTGGATAGCCAGCACTCGTTTTGTCCTCATCTGTGTGCTTTCCATGGTTTAGCTCGTGTTTCATCTTCACAACAGCTCCCTAAGGTAGAGATTTACCACCAGCCTGCTCTACGGCTGGGCCGCCAGAGCCCTTCCCCCCCCAGTGCACTCACTGCTCAGGAGGGTACCGATGCCGGGAGCGGAGCAGAGGCACAGGCCTTGGAGATCAGTGGACACTGAAAGGTTTTAAATGAGCATACACAGCAGGAAATGAGAGGAAAGATGAATGCCTCCATAGAAAAATGGGGACGGGACATGAGCAGGCGCTGTGCAGAAGGCCGCCGACAAACGAAGCAGAGGGGTGTGCTTGGTGCTCAGAGGCAAGGAAACCCAGAGCCCACATGGGTGCGCGTGGAACGTGGGGATGCAGTGTGACATTTCTGGATGGTCACTTGATACCGTTTGCAAGAGCCAGAAGATACGCGTAATGTTCAGTCGTGAAAGGACTATGTTGTAACATCTCACAGAAATACCCGGGGATCTGCGTAAACAGGCATGCACCGCTGCTCAGTGCTGAACTGTGTATTCCTAAATAGTTATTGCTCATGTCTACCAGGAAAGCTGCACACTTGGTGCATAGTTTTGGTAAGTCCCGCATTCGTGAGAAACGCTGGGTGTGGTGTTGGTAGACACAAATGTGTATTTGCACAGAAACAAAAATGGTAGAACACATACCCTTGCAGGGTTAGTGGTTTTTTCTGAGTGTTAAGATTGGGTTTTTAAATCATTTTTCATCATCTTTATTTTCTGTGTTTGAAAATCCATGAACTACGTAGTTATAAAATACATATTAACCCCCCATTTAAGTAGTGGGGACCGGAACAGCTGTCCCCTCTGCCCCACCCCCACCCTGGGATGGAGTGTACCAATGGAGGTTTTTGGATTGCACGTGGGGCACTTGGGTGGGCTCTCCAGCTGCTTCACCTGTAAACTGAGACAGGAATAGTCTGGAGTTGGTTTCCCTTCCTAGAAAGGGGTGAAGAGAGCAGCAGGGCACAGGCAGGGGCCAGGCAGCATGGGGTGGGCCCCTCTGTGGCTCCTTTAGCATCGCCAGCTTGTCCAGCACTGGAAGATGGGCATGCAGATGGAGGGCAAGGCGATACACCTGCTTGGTGCCACTGGCCGGTCTATGCCACTGGAATGTTTGACTAACTGGGTTGGATTGAGCCATGAAATTAAGTCAGTGATCTGTTTTTTATAAAATGTATATATATATATATTTTTTTTTTTTTTAATTTTTTTTCTCACATTAAAGCAAAAATCTTTGGGCATCTCTCACCAGGCTCCTCCCATTTCTTCCTGTTGCTGCCATGCTGAGAGCAGAAGGGCCACACTGAGGGAGACAGGAGGGAGGCCCCTGTGCAGGCTGTCTGTTAACTGGGCAGCGGCAGCAGTTGTAACTGTTTTCCTAGAAGAGAATTCTGGGAACATTGACACAGGCACTCCTGAAAGAGTGGAGTATGACCTTGAGTGTCATGAGGCTCCCCAGTGGGGTGGATGGGGAGTTTGGGCTGCAACTAGAGAAAACCCTCCCTGGGCGTGGGAAAATGTGGGGCTTTTTCACTGCCCACGGACTCCGTTTAGGCACCCTGGATGGCAGGTGGGGCCTGTGATGGCGAGCCAAGTGGATTGCAGGCTGTGGGGAGGCCCTCCGTCTTGCCTCCTGCTTTAGGTACTAGGTGATTTTGCTCTAGCTGCCCATGGTAGCTCCCTCTGCGCTGCTGACCTTCACCTGCCCAGGCTTAGCCCCTGCTGGCTAGGGCGCGCACAGCACGTTTGCCTGGAGCAGCTCTTCACGCCGTGAGCCTCCTGGCAGTACACTCGTGGCCAAGGCCACAGCCATCTCTGGTCATTGCTCCCGTGGGGCCGAGTTTCCTTGTGGTCCCCGGACTGGAGCTGTGCTTTTGAGGGCTGGCATAGCCAGAGATCTCCCAAAGCAGGGTACAGGGGCTTGGTGGCGGCCAACTTCCTGGTAGTTGTGCTGGTGGAGAAATGTGGCCTCCTATCCCTGAATCCGCTGTGAATTGAGGTGTCCTGCCCCGGGACAGTGAGCAGGTGATAAGGATTTTCTCCATCCTGGTCCTCTAGGCCCGCCCTTTCCTGACAAGCCGCTGTCACTTACTTTGGTTTCTGTTAGCTTTATGCCTGCCCGGCGCTGTTCCCTGCTGGAGTGCATGTCTCACTTCCTTTATGTCTCCTTGGTAGGCGCCTGTTCCCCTGCAGGTCCTCCCACCTCCCTGTCAAGTGAGCGTGGAAGTCTGACTCTGGCAGTCTGCTGAGAGCCCTCCCTGGCAGGTCCCTAGCCCTGGTGAGGAGGAGGCCTTTGTTCATGAAAGATGTGATTGGCTTGGCCACACATTTGAGAGCTGTGCTGCCACGTGAGGCCATTCGTGGTGACAGTGCCAAGCGGCAGTGTCTGGGGATCGAGCACCAACTCAGGAGTCCGGAATGCGGTTGAGGTCTGCTCCTGTGGTTGCGGTGGCTTGGGGCAAGTGCCTAAACTCCCTGCTGCAGCACCCCCTCTGTTACGGGGGGCAGTACAGGACCTGCCTTTCTAGGGGGTCGTGTGGATAACACGCAAGGTTCTCGTAAAACAGCCCAGTGCTGATTGGAGGACCCAGTGCTTCGTTTAATTCCATGTAGGTTTTGCTCATCACTACCTTCAGTTAGCCCTTTGTTGGAGCAGAGTAAGGAAAACAATGGCAGGGCTTTGTGTCTATGTGGTTTCAGGCCCCTGGCTCTTAGAGTTCAGCTGACAGAGGTGGGAACCACGCCCCAAGAGCCCAGGCCTGACGTCCTTGGCCAGACGTGTGTGCCCTGGTGGTCCTGAGCTTTGGATGGTGCCCGGGGATGTACTCTGTCCCACAGCCTGTCACCCTGGGACCTCCTGTACAGCGTTTTTCTGTGAAGTCTGAGTCACCCTTCCCGGCTTGCTGGTTTGACCTTCACAGGAACTGTCTTTCCCAGGCTCCCAGCCGGGATTGGCCAGTGGGAGCATTGGGCAGGAGATTAGGTGGAGGGAGGAAGGAGGAACCAGGACCTTGCTTTCGTCCCACTTTGGTAGGAGTTTTATGACAATGGCTGTGTTTCCCCCGTGGTCCCAGTTCTTTCTGGGCAGCCCCTGACATAGTTCTGGTTTACGTGCACTGACCTTTTTCTGGATTCTGGGGGGGGGGGGTGGTGCCTACCTGCCATGCTGACTAGGGTGTTTGCTCCTTAGTGCACCATCACTGACGTGCCCCACTGTCAGCGTGGAATCCCTCTGGGTGCAATACCTAGAGTGTTCCTGGCGCCCTGATGGGACCCTGACAGATCCCCTAATTGTAAACGGTTTCTCCAGGGGCCGGGACTACATTATGGCTGCAGTGTTATCCCAAACCTTTTCCAAGGCCTGTTGCCACCACTGGCCCCCTCTGTTTCCAGGATGCTATAGTGCTTCATCATTGCGTGTTGATTGTAGGCTCCTCTCTATGTCCCTAGGAAACATCTGTACTTAGGACACAGGTGGCCAGTTGTAAGCTTCATGGTAAGAATCACCATTATAGCCCTGTACCCAATGGAGTAAAGATTCAGTCGATATTTGTTGAAAGAACGATAAAGCATGAATAGATTGCTAGTCACTGGACACATTTCAAGCACCAGCCATTCAGTTAACATACCCCAGTGCTCCACCTGTCAGAGGTGTAGCATTAATTCAAGCTGGTTGTATACCCAGCGTGATTCTGAGGTAGTTCTCACAGCGACCCTATGAAATGCAGGTGCTCAATGCCCTGTTTTCTGGATGAGGAACCTGAGGCACAGAGAGATGAAGTTGATGGGAGCTGCACAGCTGATTGGTGACTGCACTAGGGGTAGAATCCCAGGCTGACAGGCTCCAGAACCGTCAGCCGTACAACCCACAAGAACAGCGTGTCTCACCTTCAGCGTGTGAAGCAGACGTGGAACTCCCGAGTAAAATACTGGCACCTGGATTTCAGATGATTGGGGCTTGTCCAGGGTTCCAGGTGGGTCAGGGTTAGGCATCTGTCAATACAATTTGCCACATCAGGAAGCCAGAGGAGAACCCTGTTATCTTCACTGATGCGAAGCAAGGCAGTTGAGAAAACATCTTTGCTGATTTTTAAAAATAAAAACCTTAACTAGGAACTAAAAAGATTTCCCTAATAAAGAGAGCAAGTTAGAATAGCAGTTAGCATTATTTTCAGTGAGGAGATGTGTTCCCATTATAATCGGAAGAGGCAACCAAGCCGACGCTGCAATGGTATTGGACATTTTTATGGAAGCTTTAGAGAAAAACAGATAATCAAATAGGAAGATGTGATTACCTATCAATGATGATTACTGGGCTTAGAAAACCCAAGGGAATAGACTCAAATAATTATAAATAAGGATAACTAAGTAGCTAATTGTACAAAAAATGTTTGCATATATCACAGGAGTAGCTTTTCTACTTAGAATAATCAGAAAAACAATAATGGAAAATAGATCTCACTCATGACGGCAATAAAAGTAGTAAAGTATCTCAGGATCACCAGTGACACACATGCAGGGTCTAGATAAGGCCCTGTTTACAGCTTACTATGTACCTGGATGCAACACTCAATTCTGTTAATTTACATCTTTTATTCAATTCCTTTAAAATCCCAAAGGAACTTTTTAAAAGAAAAAAACCACCTGTCCGTTTTAAGTTCATCTGGAAGAATAACTTAGTTAAAATCTACATGCAGACTTTGAAAAAGAGAGATAAGGGGGCAGGGAGACCACTGTGCTGGTGACCCAGACACTGCTGAGGAGTGTCGGTGATGAAAGTCGGCCATTGCTCTTTGGTTTCTGTTAGCTTTATGCCTGCCCGGCGCTGTTCTCTCTGGTGGAGAGCAGGCCAGCTAGACAGGTGGGGCCGGCTGGAGCAGAGGCATGCGGGCCGGTAAGCGAAGGATGCACGGTCCAACAGTGGTTCCGGTAATGTTGGTTTACTCTTTAGGAAGACTAATGGTGGATTTCTTACATGCTTTCTCCCCTGTAGGTCCACCACCCAGGGAAAACCACTTCCAGCGTTTTGATGTTAAACATTTTCCCATGTGTATAAACTACACCTGTTACTTATTTTGAAGAAATGATAACACATATATTTTTATCTGCTTTTTGCTATTAAACATGAATATTTTTTCTTGTGAATAAATATGTTTGTGGTTTATTCTTTAATAGCCGTGTAGGACTGAACACATCAGGAACTATAAAAGCGTTAAGCCCCAGTGCCCTCCATCATCCAGGATATGTAACGGGTCCAGCCTCCCATCCTGAGGAGAGTTGGGGAATAGTAACTCGGATAGTTCACTGTGTTCTGTGGTTCAGTGAGGATCCCCAGCAGAGAAAGCCTGCATGAGCCCAAAGTTGTCAGGCCCCCCGACCCCCGATGCACCTGGTGGGGGGGAAGTGACACATCGGAGTCAGTGGTATGCAGGATTGAGAGCTGATCGTATTCAGCGCAGAGCCCTCCCGGGGCGGGGCTGCCACGTGCTTGGGTTGGCACTGGGTTCTGTGGCTGTCAGCATAGGGACATCTTCAGATGGTGTGCGGGCAGAGCTCTTTGCCTGAGCCAGGCTGTGTGCTGCTGGCCCCACCTGTGGGGGTACGCTGAGAGGTGAGGTCATGCTGCAGCACGGTTCACAGATGAGTCGGTGGACTCGGTGCGCAGTGGCGTACTCCAGCTCACTTGGCTATTCCATGCCCAAATGTCTTTTAGGTCTCCTTCACGGAAGCTGACTTGCTGGCTGGCTTTACCCTTCTTTCCTCTCCCTGCTCTTTCAGGTTATCTAGCACAATCCAGTGTTTCAGGTAGATGTTGAGATTATTGAAGCAAAATTAAGTTCACTGTGAAGATGACTTGCCCTCTAAGGTTTTCTGGATCTCCACTGTGAGAAAGAAATTTTTTATGTTTCTTGACATTGGTCTATGAGTTAAGTTGGTCGCATAAATGTAGTGCCATGGCATCTTTTACTAGTGAGGACGGCTGCGTGGCCATCATGGGGTCGCGTGTGGAGACCGTGTGTTGGCTTTAAGCCTTCCAGCATCTGTGGCTTAGTGGGCTTGATAGCTGACTCAGGAAGGGTGTGATTTTCAGCCATTGTACACGGTGATGGCACACTAGCAGAAGCCACAGTGTACCGTCTGGGGTCATGTGACCCAGCAGCCTGCCCCGAGGGCACCGGCAGGTCAAGGTGTTTTTTTCCCCTGAGCAGGGAGTCTGGAGGCCAGGGGCAGGGCGCTCAGTGCATCAGCTCAGGTTCCCCTGTCCTGGCCCTGCCTTCTTCCCTCAAAGTTTTCTCAGGGTACTGATGGGCAGTGTTCAGCCTGGCTTCCAGGACCTTGGGCGGATGAGAAGACTTTGAAGGGGAGGCGAGCATGGTCTTCCATGAAGGGAATCCGCCTTCCCGTTGTCATCTTCCATTTGTAATCTTTGAGATTACCGTGCATTTGGGTCCGGGACTTCTGCAGGCTCTCCTGTCCGCCTTTCCTTCACGACAGTGAGTCCTTCCCCACCACCAAGCTCCCTGTGGCGCAGCACCTTGGGGCATGTATAAAAGCAGTCTTCCAGAGCCCCAGACCCAGGACACTTCAGAGTGCTGGCTTCAGGGAGGCGCCTTGTATGGATTCATTCATACAGGCATCAAGACTGCCTTGGGGCTCTGCGGCCAGCTTGGCCTTCCTGATGCACCAGTTTTCCTAGGAGGGCATGTTGAGATGTTCTGAAATAAGATACAGTATAGGGGGGCCTGGGGGTGTCAGCCCTCACCTTTCCTACCCTTCTGCTCTTGTCCTAGCAGGAACTGCTTTTATTTATTTATTTTTAAAGATTTTATTTATTTATTTGATAGAGACACGAGAGAGAGGGAACACAAGCAGGGGGAGTGGGAGAGGGAGAAGCAGGCTTCCCGCCGAGCAGGGAGCCCGATGCGGGGCTCGATCCCAGGACCCTGGGATCATGACCTGAGCCGAAGGCAGGCGCTCAACGACTGAGCCACTCAGGCACCCCAGCAGGAACTGCTTTTAAGGAGAGTCCCACGAGAGCAGCAGTATTCATGTATGTAAGCCTGAGCAGTTCCTTTTAGCGATGAACATTTCACCCCCAGGAAGAGTTGTTAACCGGAGAAGGTGCTAGAGCACTTGCGGTTATGGGGGTAGTGATTCTTCTCAGTGTAACTGTGACGTCTGCAGGACTGCCAGATTGTCAGGTGCCAGATGAAGGGACAGGTTGAAAAGAGAATGTGATGCAGTGTGTGTGCTCATACAGTAATTAGAACCAGTTTAGCTTATGATGTGTTACCAAGTATTCTAGTTATAGTCCGTCTTACTTCCTGCCTCGTACATCCTTTTAACAAAAATAAATTATATTCTAGTTACTGACTAGTTTTTCAGCAGTGTATACTATTTTTTATGGAAACCTGGCAAAATTAAGTGGATTATATTTCTGATTTTGATCACATGATTTTTACTTAATTTCCCTGTCGTTTATAGCATACGTGCTAGCACACATCTAGTGAAGGGGCACAAGGCTTTGATCATTCTTGCTTCATGGGTAACATAGAGTATGATCTACACGGCTTTCATTGAATCATTATGAAATAAATGAGAAATGGCTCAGAATGGTCATTTTTTTATCTTACAAAGCTAGATAATAAGCATTAGATATACATATTTAAATCTTGCTTTTATAAAAGTAGCTTAAAAAGATACATTACGTGATGCTTTCCTTAGTTGATCTCATAGTGGTTTCCATAATATACCTTGAACCATGTTTCAGTATGTTCATTTGAACTGAAAAATGAAATTGGACCTTTTCGTGGGGAAGAAGCGCTGTCCTGACATACAGACTGCCCATGCTGTGTGGGCTCTGTGGCACGGTTCCCCCTAAGCTGCAGCTCGAAGTGCTGTAGTTGTGATGAAATGACATTTAAAGCACACGAGCATTTGCTTGTGCTCTCTCTCTCTGACGAATGAATAAAATCTTAAAAAAAAAAATCCTCAAAAAAAAAAATAAAATTTTTTTTAATTGGCAAAAAGGTATGAGCTCCATGTCTGAGTCTAGCAATGAGTAGTACTGACCCACAGCCCCACAAGCCTCCTGGAAAACAGGCAGTCCCACTGTTCTCCATGCATTCTCCGTACAATGTTGCTTTTGATATTTCATCATTATCAAAGTTTCTAATAGGTTTTGTTATTCTGGTTGGGTTTGCATTACTAATAATTGCAACAGTAACTTGATTTTTCACATGAAGATTTCAACCCCTAGAAAAGATATTTTTTAAAACTAGAATTTTAATTTATGTACATGTTTTTATCACAGGGAAATATGCTAGGGTAACAAAAGACTTCAAAGCATAACAACACATTCAGGTAAAGAGCCAGAGTTGAGCGGAGTAGCGTGCATGTTCAGGGAGAATAGCAAGTGACGTGGAGTTTCTTACTGTTAAAGCAGAGTGAGCGGATCCCGGGCCCTAGCCCCTCACCTTGCTTGCTCACCCTAGTCCTAGCCCTGGTCTGCTGTCCCGAAGCTGCAGAGCGCTGGGGAGAAGCATGGACGACAGCCAGAGCTAATCCAGCAGGAGGGGACTGGGGTCCCTGAGGCAGAGAAGCTGGCAGACGTACTCAAAGCTATAATGGAACTACGTTTCCCCGCAGTGAAGGGGGCACCGAATGTGCTCCCTGGAAAACCGAGACTTGCCGCCGAGGTGAAGAACCCCTCAGGCGCCCAGGAAGGAAGTAGCAGGCTGTGGCCTGGCACCGCGGCTTACAGCGCCCCCCAGAGCGGAGTCTGTCAAGTGCCGAGGGTTAAGGAGCCGTGACCCCAGGGTTTCATGGCAGCCAGGCTGTCCGGTGCGTGCTGCGGCCTCGGACAGCCCTGCGTGTGAGCGCTCTCGGGCACGCGGGAGACGCCGCGAGGGCGATGGGCAGGAGCAAGCGGGCAGCGGTGCGGGGCGCACACGGAGCACAGCGCACAGCTCGGGAGCGGGGACCTCTAGGCCGGTGTTGGCATCAAGACCGAAGGTGAACTTGCTGTAACAGAGGCGGCTCGTCCTGTGTGTCAGAACCAGCCATTCCTGCTTAAAATGGAAACTTCGAGTACAAAAACCTACACAAAGAATGCAGCCTCTCTTTTTCCTTTAACGTTAGGTCATTAGATATTTTCACGAAGACGTATTTTCTAGAAGTTCAGCACATCCTTCAGTTTCACTTGTTCCTTTTCATTTTATTCAACAAAAATCAAATGCTTTTATTCAACAAAAATCAAATGCTTTTATTCTCATTAACTTGTATAATGTTCACTGTAAAATTGTCTTTATGAAGTTATTCACGTATGCATCTCCCGGGTTGTCTGGACACAGCTGTCACAGCACCTGAAATTCCCTGGCACTTACTAGGACCCAGGCACTGTTCTAAACTTGTGTCACATATCTACTTAATCCTTCCAAAACTTTGAGGTAGGGAGTATTGTTCCCATTTCACAGGTAGGGAACACTGAGGCCAGAACTTAGATTGCTTGTCCAAGGTCAGGTAGCAGAGTCAGGGGTGGAGCCAGGATTTGAATCCAGGCCACTGGTCTTTGGGATTTCATGCTGCTCACAAACCACGTGACTGTCAGAGAAGCCCTTTCTGAGTGTCCGGATTGTTTGTTTCTTCTTTGTACTTCGTTATTTTAGAAAGCATATTTTTATGAAATCAATGAAGCGATGACTTTTGAAGAGGAAGCTGGACAGAAAACAGCCTGAAGGATTTGGCAGCTTAAGCACACGCCAAGGGGCCCAAGGGTGGGATGTGTTGGCCGGCTTCCTTCCCTTGTTCCTTTTCTGCAATTGTGCAGCTCTGCCTGGTAGTTGTGCTCCATGGTGTTGGGGATCTCCTGTGTGCCTCCCGTTCTTGGGGTTGCAGGGTAAGGAGGAGCCTCTGCCCCCGTGAAATGGGCACCCGGGGTCTGATCGCTGAATGTCCAGAAGACACGTAGGTAAGTTTGCTACGCTTTCTAATCAAAATCTTGGTTTTTTCCACCTCTTAAGCCCGTGACTCTCCCTGTTGACTAGTTTGAAGTCTGCAGGGCTGTACACAGTGACGGTGGGGAGGCTGTGTCCCGAGTGTGGCCTCGGTGAGGCACGGTACACGGCATGTGTTGGTTTGTCTGTTTCATCGCAGGAGCCTCGGGGTCCGCTCAGAGGACAATGAAAGATGGCAAGGTCAGTCCTACTCACTTCCACACAAGCCAGACTGGCTGGTTGTGTGGGAACCTTGTGGTGCCCAGCGGAGGTCTGCCAGGACCAGCTCCGGCGGCCGGCGTGCAGTGCGTTCAGGTCCAGCTACTGCAGGTAAGAGCAGGCAAGCCCAAAGGACGCTGGTCATGGGGCGGGAGCTGGGGGCTAGGCTTCGGGCCGCGTCTCCCTGAGCCTCCACCCCTCCAGTACTCTTCCTCTTGGGAACTGCCCCCCAACCTGCTTCTGACCATCCCAAGTCCGGGATGATGTCTCTGTCACCCCAGCTCCTCCCTTCCTCCCACCCTGTCCCGCTCTATTTGTCCGAGCTTTCGTCTTTACTAGGATTGATGCTTCCGTGTCCCCATGCCCCCTGTGTCTGGTGCCCCGTGAAGTGGAGGTGCCGGGCCCCGCTCCGGCCTCAGGCTGTTCAGGCTGCCCACGGTGAGCCACGGGATGCCTCTCATGGCCCCGCCCCTCCCCGGACCCCAGGGCTCGTTTCAGGGCAGGGGTGAAGGGGTTTGCTCACACGGCTTGGCAGTCCTGTGTCTGGGGAGTGCTCGCGGTGCAGCCGAGGATATAGCCTTTACGTGTTAAAGATGCTGGCTCCCGCCGCCCTTCTTCCCTACAAGATGAGCCCCTCGCAGGCAGGCCAGCCACCTCCTAGACTGTTCCCTGGGGCTCAGCAGGTGCCTGCAGCTGGCAGCCACTCCATGAGCTCACTCACCAGACACATTGACCACAGCTCTGTGTGCGCCTTTGTTTGCAGTCTCATTTTTGAGGGGCTGGAAGAGGGACAATAAATTGGGACTGTTTGGGGAGAGAAGAGGTGTAGAAACTGAGGATATGTAGCTCTGACCTGGCCTGATCACATGCCACCTCTTCCCTGAGCATCTCCTGGGGCCATAGTGTACCACGTACGTGGGAAGGCACAGAGATATCCGAGGACTTCTGAGTGCCGAGCTGACTCCGAAGAGGAGGGTGGCCAGATCCTTGGGGTCTGCAGTGCTGGGAGAGCCTCATCGAGGAGACAGGACCGAGCTGGCTGTGAAGTCTGAAAGGGGTGGGGAGGGCCTGGGTAGAAGGGCTTGGGGAGGGCCAGGAAGATGGGGCCAGTGAGCAGCCTTGCTCTTACAGAAAACAAGAAGCTAATGTGAGCATTTGGTGGGGGTGGGACCTCGGGAGACTGGTCTGCAGAGGTGAGCAGGAAAGCAAGTCTCTTCTTTCCAGGTGTGGGGCCAGGGGGTTGGAGCAGTAAAGAGGTCAGGGCTCTCCCAAGATGGGGGCTTGTGGAGGTGGGGGTAGGGGCAGCAGAGCCCTTCTGAACGTGGTCACAGCCGGCAGGCGAGACATGGGGAAGGCAGGACTGGAGGTTCTAACACGGGCACGTGAAGGAAGCTGGTACCTGTGCAGAAAAGGTGCTCATCGGAAGGAGAGAACCTGCTATTTAAGAGACACCTAATTGAAGGTGTGAACTTTGAGGTGGAGAAAACTCGCTTTTAATTCTCTACCTTTCCCTGACCAGTTAGTATTGTCTTGGGCAAGTTACTTAAGTACTTTGGGCCTCAGTTTTATTGTCTCTGACGTGGGAATGGTCGTGCTCAGCACAGAAGCTTCTTGAGGCTGGGGAAGGGATGGGTGATGATGGCGGCGGCGGCACCGGGAGTTGAGTGGCGGCTGTGAGCCGCCGCGGGCTGGGTGTGCAGATGAAAGCTGAAGTGTTCGATGGTGTCCCTTTTCTTACTTGCATGATTATCAGGGGCCTAGGAGCCTCCCCCTCTCCAGAGACCTGTGATCTCTTGTCCCTTCCAGCTTGACCATGGGTTGGGGCAGAGGTGGGCCTTCTCGTGCACCGTGAGGTGGCCACTGGAGAGCCAGAGGGCCCTCAACGAGGGCACCGGGAGCCTCCGCCAGAGTTCAGGAACAGCCTACAGGAGGGAAATCAGGGCCTAGGCTGAGGGGAGGTATTGCGTGTGGGGGAGTTCGAGGGAAAGGGCCTGGGAGTGGGGAGCAGCCAGATGGCAGGTGGTGTGGGCCTCAAGCTGGGAACAAAGTGAGAGACTGAGGACCAGGAGGAGGGGTAAACAGCCCCCAGCCCCGGATTCCAGTGACTGCTGGGTCCTCACGCCTCACCTGGCTTCCCGCGTGGCCTTGCCTGGAATCCAGGGGGTGTGTTTCAGAGTAACGAGCACTCCTCAGGCCAAGGTGAGGAATGTTGCTGTGCTTGGTAAATGAAACATGCCATTGCCTCCCCAGGACGACCCCTCAGGTGAAGCAGCCTCGCCATTGGTTCTCAGCCCGCAGCCTTCTGCCCTTCACCCCGTGTTTGCTGTTGATTTGCCCGTCTATGTCCTCCAGGTCTGGACGTCTTACAGCTCTTTGGGTTTGTTAGTAGGACTGTCATGATGCTTTTGGCTTTCTGAGGCTTGTCACTGAGGTGGGGCTCAAGTGGAGACTCATTGGGTTGGTTGCCAGGATGTTTTGCTGCTTTCTAGAAAAGGTTTTGGGTAAATGACCCAGAAATAAAAGACCAAGAATAAAGCTCAGATTTGCTCCCCACTGTAGCTCCTACTTATGAATCAGGTGAAATTTAATACACTCTTCAAATATTTTATATTTAGAAATTCTAGCCACGGGACACCTGGGTGGTTCAAGTCAGTTACGTGTCTGCCTTCAGCTCAGGTCGTGATCTCAGGGTCCTGGGCTTGAGTCCCACATCAGGCTCCCTGCTCAGTGGGGAGCCTGCTTCTTCCTCTCCCTCTGCCACTCCACCTGCTTGTGCTGTCTGACAAATAAGCAAAATCTTTAAAAAATAAAATAAAATGCTCTTTGAAATATATATAAAAAAAATTCTAGTCACTTTCTCCTGTGGGTAATAGGCTGGCTAGTTTTTGTTTTTAAAGCTTTATTTATTTATTTGGGGCAGGAGGCAGGGGCAGAGGGAGAGGCAGAGAAACCCAAGAAGACTCTGCACTGATCGCAGAGCCCGACACGGGGCTCAGTCTCACAACCCTGAGATCAGACCTGAGTCAAAACCAAGAGTCGGCGCCCCTAGGCCAGCCAAGTTTTTAACCTATGGGAAAACAGACCCAGGAAATTTAGTTTGCTTAAGTAAGCAGATAAACCAAATATAGGTGGCAATGGGTAATTTAGATTTGGCTATAAAATAATAAAGTAGGTAGCTTATCAAATTTCTAACAGTTCAGCCTTAAATATATATTTTTTAAATCCCTACACATAGTAATTTTAGTTTTCTTGTATTCAAATTAGGCTGTTCAACGTTTTCCTTAAAACGTCAAAAATAAATATCAAGTAAAGTGCTGGTAGACAGAGGGGTGCGTGGGGCTCACAGATGGCTGGAGTGGGGGCTCCTTCAAATGCAGTTTGGGAACCTGCATTCAGAAAACCTCATGGATGTCGACTCCATTCTGCCTGGTATTCCCACTCATGAGATCGTTCTTAAAGAAATCTGGTAGTGTACAAATAACTGGCCAAGAAGTGTTCGCCATCGCCTTGAATCTAATGCTGTGGGGGTGTTCTTCTAGCAGGAGGAGGTGGCTTAGGTGGGCGGGGGCGTAGCCGCTGATGCTGCCCACAGGCGGTCAGGGACTGGGAGAGGCGCTTCCTCATACCGAACGGGGAAAGGGTTATGAATTAAACGAGGACAGTCACATTTCTGAGGAGACCTGCAACACGGTATCATTCAGTTCACTTTGCCGCCTTTTTGTTTATAGGAAAGTTTCTTTCTTCAAGGAACATATGTGAAAATAAGGGGAAAACAAGTTCGCTTTAGGAAAGCGAGAGGTGCCCTGCGGGTTTTGACGCTGGTGTGTGCGGCCGCGGCGCTGCCTTCTGGGAGGTGGTCCTGCACCGCCCGAGCCCCCAGCTCTGCCGCTCACGACTCTGCTTGGTTTTTCAGGAGGTGCTTCCTACAGCTGGAGGGGCTGCCGGGCCTGAGGAGGTGCAGTGTGCAGGGAGCACCATCAACCTTCGGGACCTGCAGTGACAGCGACCCTCTGCCCCGAAGACAGTCTGTGGCCCCCGGACTCTGTTACGTGGTCTTATAGGCCTGGGGGGGACCCCACTGGGTTTAAGCTCAGGAGGCTAGCTGAGTTCCTCGGAGACTTTTGGGCATGTTTCTCAAAAATGTTTTTCTTACACTTTATCAGGAACCAGTTTGGGGCAGCATTCGTTGAAATCGCCTTACACGAACGTGAGGCAAGGACTGCCCTCAGGGCAAAAGCACAGGCCTTTCCCGGACTTGGTGGTGCGCAGACATCCCTTGTCCCGTTTGATCTAAGCCATGGAGCCCCTGCTGTATTAGAAAAACAGACTTAGGCAGGAAGTAGGGTAGGGTATGGATTCCTTAGTCAAATAGGACTTCAACTGTAGTAAAAGCAAATGGGATCTTTCACCTTCCGTGTTTTAGCGTTTGGCCTGAGAGAGATCTAGAAACTGTTTCCCCTTTCTGAGAGCTGTTTCCCAGCCCCTTGGGTGGTGATTGTGGTTGGGCTGATTCTGTCACCCCATAGGGCAGAAGTGATCCTGTTGTCATAGTGAAGCCAAATTCGAATCCCTGTGTTGGCAGAGCAGGCGGGCAGCTCGTACGAGGGGAAGGAGATGGGAGTGCAGAGGGGGACACTGGGGCCCTGTTAGCGAGCCCTCCACAGAGAGGCCGAATTTGAAGCTCCTAATTTGGGGATGCTAGAGGTAAAACTTTACATTTTTCTAACTTCTGTATTTGGGCGTTCATGTTTAATAATAATTTGTCCAGGTTCTGCAGTCAGGGCCTGAGTACTCTGCGCTACGTGTAGGACAGTGAGAGGGGCTTGTACATGCTCGTCGCGGCCGCAGACGTGCAGGTACTGTGTCACCGTGTGTTTTCGCAGAGCACGGTCGGTCCTGCACAGGAGGCGAGCGGATAACCTCGCACGTGTTTGTTTGTTGGCGAGACTGGCCACACGGTCACTCAGAAATGCTGTTTTTCGCCTTGTGCCTTTGAGGCTTACATTGATTCAGATGCTGTTTTGGTTCTTGGACTTGGAATTGTCCAAACTCTGCCTGTTCTGTGTTTCTTCATTTCTTGAGTTTTTGGCCTTGGGCTTTTGGAAATGACCCCAGCATTCGGTGGTGAGTCCTCTCTCTTTCCTGCTCTGAGGTGCTGTCTATCCGGGGTGCTTCTCTACCCAGAGGAACTCGGTCCCCATTTATAAACAGTTTTTACCCACAGAACTCTGTGCTGCATCACAGACTAAAGTTTTGTGTCCACCTGGCCCCTCCGCCTCCAGGTGTCCCAGCCTCCCTACACCAGGAGCCAGTCCGCCTGCCAGGGTGACTGTGGGGGCCGGGTGGTCTGGTGGCCACACTGCACCGTCCTGATGGGAGGAGGGGCCGGGCCAGGGAACGATCTCTCCAGGGTGGGTCGCTGGAACTTTCCTCGGAACGTCCCCTGGGAATGTCCACCACCATGATGTGATTGGTACTGGCTGTCAGTTTTCTGGGCACTGGGTTCCCTGGTGGCGTGGGCCCAACTTGTAGTACAAATGAATAAAAGTTTTTGTATACTCATGTGCTGACGGTGTCGCTTGGCTTTACTTCACGGAAGTGTGTGTAGTGTGGGCGTCATGTTTTGTTTTCAGTCAGTAGTGCGAACTCTCTCATCCGCCTATAACTTGCTGCCTCCTTTTCTTGTGGAACTGGCCTTCGTGTCTCAAAGCAGCCACCTTACCTGAGGGCCAGGATGGGCTCCTTCCTCGAGCATGGGCTTGGGGTTCAGGGATTAGAGGGCAGGGTGCGGATGTTGGAACCAGCCTGCCTCCTTAAACAGGCCATCGGGCCACCAACGAGGGGGAGTTTATTTCACGCGAGTACGGAAATGTACAGTGGGAGGCCGGGAGGGGCACAGGGACATGGTGACAGCCGCCACGGTCCAGCCCGCCCGGCCCCTGCTTCCTGCTGTTGTCCTCGGCGCCGGGAGCCTAGGTGAAGAACAGCAGCTCCTCCTCCTTGTCCTTGTCCACCACCACGTGCTCAGGCTCCTCCTTTGCTTTGAGAGCTGGGGGCCGGGAGCGACTCACCAGTCTCCTGCCCCTCTGCAGAGCAAGCGGACTCTGTGAGCTGTGCCTGGAAGCTGGTGAGCTGGGGCTGTGGGGCCCCGGGGACGTCCCAGCCTCCCCTGTCAGCCCGTGGGCTCATGGCTGGAGCTGCCCTGAAATGACTCGGGAGGGAGTCTCCCCAGCATTTCCAGAGCCTGTTCCCTGGGCTGTGGGCCCCTAGATGGATGTGTGTTGTGGGGCGCAGCTGGAAACACGGGGAAGTACCCGGCTAAACAGAGGGAGCCCACTTCCTTCACTCCAGGGATTTAAGGGGAGACCCCACAGTGTGTGCCGTCCCCTCCCCGTGGGACAGTGTGGAGAGCGCTGCTCTATTCAGAGTAGCCCCGCAGCCTAATCTGTCTGCCAGGGGCTGTATCCGGGCTCGGGCCTGCTTTAGGGAGCACACCTCCTGCTGCCAAGGCCAGAAGGAAGTGGCTGTCCTAGCCTGTTCCCTGGGGGGGCGGTCAGGGGGAGCCCTAGTGATGGGTGATGAGCCGGAGTGATGGGGTCTGGCTGGGGTGTCAGTGGTATGGTGGGACCCCGTGGGGGCTGAGCTGCACCCTGCGGGGGCTGGGAGGATGCTAGCCAGGTCAGTCACCCACAGGGAGTGCGTGTGCAGGAGGGCAGGCAGCCCCAGGGGAGGACTAGCAGAGGAAGCAGGTCCTGAGGGGCAGCAGGGCTGGCGGGCCAGGAACAGGAGACCCTGCTCTATCCTGGCCTTACTCGGATGGCCCCATCTTTCTTCCCCCCAGCACCTCAGCAATTAGCACCTGCAAGGGGGGTGAGCCAGGCTCGGCTGCAGGCCCCCAGCCCCTCCCAGCCCCACTGTGCCTGGTCAGGGGCCCTTCCCCAGCAGGGACTCCCCGGGCCACCCTGCCCACCTTCTTCTTGATCTCAGCCTGGGCCCGGGCCTGGGCGCGCTGCAGACGCTCCTCCTGCAGCTGCTTCTGCATCAGGAGCTTCTCTTCCCGCAGTCTGGGTGCCAGGGGTGACGCAGGACGGACTAAAGACTGAGGCGCCTGGGCGAGCTCCCAGATGCCCTCCCCAGGTCCTCCTGTGCAGCCGTCAGGCCACGGCCCTCCCTGTAGGAGAAAACTCCCCTCTCCTCTCCACCCTTCCCTGCCGGGCCAGGTTGGCTTCTGCTCTTGTTCTTGGCGGTTCCTGGCTCAGCTCCATCAGCTCCTACCCCTTGGAGGCCCACGTTCCTCGGTCCCCATCCCTGGTCACTGGTCGCCCTGTGTGTCTTCTGGTCATCAGACCTTTGCCCAGTACCCGCTCCCACCTGGGTGTAGGACAGGCGACACAGAGGAAGAGCCCCTGTGCTTGTGGGAGAAGCAAATGGCTCCTTGCAGATGTCTCAGGGCCCTGCATGGAGTGAACCGGGCAGCCCCCAGGTCAGAGGAGCCAGTGGGTGTGTGGGGAGCTCCCTGGGCCTCCCCTAGGAGGATGGGTCCGTGCTGCCTGTGTCCAGCATTCTGACACTGCCAAGTGTTCCTGGCTGCCCCTGCCACTAAACTGGGCTTCCTCAGCTTCTCCCCGAGTCTGCATCTTCCCTCCCCTGGGCTCTGGCGGTGCCAGTCTCTCCCTCTCCAATCCAGCAGGGAAAATGGCCATCGATGTCCCTTGTCCTTGGGGGGAGGCCATGCTGTCTCACCCTCACTTTGGCTCCTGGGCTCCCTGAGTCCACATCATCTCCCACTCCAGGAGAGGGGCTGCCCTCCCTGGGGCTAAGTTTGGTGCCCTCTCTGGAAGACCCCTGGCTTTGTCTCTCAGCATGGAGCACCAGGGTCCTGTCTTCCTTGGTTTGGGAGCTCTTTGACGACAGGTCTGTGTCTGACCTCACCCTCAGGGCCAGCCTGGGCCAGCCCTGAGCAGGAGCAGGGCTGTGGAGGGCGTCCTCGCCCTCGGGGCCCTCCCTACTGCGTAAGGCGTGAGGCGCCCGTTAGACCACGCGGGGTGGGGCAGGAGCCTGGGCTCTCACCTCATGCGGCGCTCCTTCTCCTTGGCCTTCTCGGCCTCCTCGATCTTGATCTGGGGTACGCGCTCCAGGTTCTCAAGCAGCTCGTGCAGGTGGTGCTCAATGCCGGTCAGCATGTGCACGGTGCCCAGGTTGGACTCGTGCTGGGTGCCGATGCAGTGTCGGTACACATCCAGCACCTTGCGGTTCAGGCTCTCCAGCAGCTTGTCCTGTGAGGGGGCAGGCCGGCAGAGGGGTCACATGGGCCTCTGTCCGCACCCAGGGCCCTTGCCGTGATGGGGCTGACCTCCCTGAACCCTGCCCAGCACACTCAGCAAGCATGTGAAAAGCAGCTTGGACACTTGGATTTTTCTTGGCCAGAGCTGCCCCTGCCCTCCTGTGGTCAGCCAGACCCAGATCCAGCCACCACTGGGGCTCTCTACCCCAGCTGCCTTGGTGTGTCCATGGGGCCCAGTCACCTCCTCGGGGGCCCTGTTCTGCCCCTGCACTGACCTCAGCTCCCCACAGGACCCTGTCCTGTGAGCTACTTTCTGTGCGGCCCAGGGCAGATGAACTCCCCTCTCTGAGCCTGTTCTGACATTCAGAAAGCTAACACCCCCTACCACATGGAGTGGGCGTGAGGATTGCATGAGGAACAGCAGACAGACAGGCTCAGGCCAGGAGTGGGGCACAGCCAGCGCCCAGTGAGTCTGTCTGTCTGACAGGCGGCGGGCGCGCCGGCCTGCATGTTGTGGCGTCCTGCGTACCTGGCCCGGCCTGGCACACAGTAGGTGCTCAACAGTAGTTTGAATGAATTAGGAAGCTGGGACTGTACCTATGGCCCCGAGGGCACTGTCAGGAAGGGTGCGCACTGCACCCTGGAACATTCCTGGCCCTCTGTGCCCTCAGAATTCTCTCACTCTTTCAGGCTGTCTTGGGGACATGCCTTTTTCCTCCTGGCAGGGTCACCTTCAGACACTTTGTGTTGAAGAAACAGACGTATTTGTTGAATGAAAGAAGGAAGGAAAGGAGGAGGTGTGCTGGGCAGCTGAACGGCCAAGAGGCATAAATACACAGGGTGGCTCCAGTTTGGGGACCAAGGGCCGTCTCCAGCCAGTGCCCCTCTGTCAGGCCTACAGAGCCTGGAAGGTGGTAAGGGGCACTGGGTGCTCCCACATGTGCTCTTATCACCCTCACTCCCTCCATGCCCGCTGCCCACTGGCTGCTGATCGGGGGCCTACCTCCTGAGCGCCCTTGTACTCGCCGAAGTGGAAGACTCGGGCTTTGAGCTCCAGCTCAGCAGCCATCTCCTCCTCCTTGGTGATGGACATCATCAGTGTGGTGACCCACTGCTTCAGCTGGTTGACCTCCCTGTCCCTGGATGGGGGACAGGCAGGGCCCTGCCCACTCAGTGCAGCTCTGGGCACTTCACCTCTCTGAGCCTCACTGCCCCACCACTGTCCTGAGGGCTAAGGGGCCGTGACTGCAAAGTGTCTGCGTGCCCAGGGGCCAGAGATGCTGCTGAGATGATTTAAGATCTTTAAAAATCAACACTACAAAAAAATAAGTAACAGCTTTATTGAGGTATAATTCACACACCTATAAAATTCTTTTAAAATGCACAATTCAGGGGGCACCTGGGTGACTCAGTCCGTTAAGCATCAGACTCTTGATTTTGGCTCAGGTCATGATCTCAGGGTCCTAAGATCGAGCCCTGCATCGCGCTCCACGCTCAGTGGGGAGTCTGCTTGGGATTCTCTCCCTCTCCCTCTGCCCCTCCCCCTGCTCGTGTGCTTTCTCTCTTAAATAAATAAGTAAAAATTAAAAAAAAGTACAGTTCAGTAGTTGTCAGGATATTTACACAATTACACAACCATCGCTATCATCTCGTTTTAGAATATTTTCATCATCCAGAGAAACCCGGTCCCCATTAGTAGTCACTCCCCATCCTTCCCTTTCCCCCCATTGTGTGTCTCTCCTGGACATTTCATAATTGTGGAGCCATGCAGTGGTGGCCTTTGTGTCTGGCTCCTTCATTCTGCAGAATGTTTTCAAGGTCCGTCCATGTTACGGCATGTGTCAGAACTCCATTCTTTTTTAGGACTGTGTGACAGTCCCCTGTGTTGATGGACCATACTTTGTCGAAATGGACAAAGTGGACAAAAATGGTCGATCCTACCTTTTGACTCTTAGGAATTATGCTGCTGTGAACATTCATAGACAGGTTTCTGTGAGGACATGTTTTCAGTTTTCTTGGACATATATTTATTTTTTTAAAAGATTTTATTTCTTAGAGAGCACACAAGCGGGGGGGACGGGCAGAGGGAGAGGGAGAAGCAGGCTCCCCACTGAGCAGGGAGCCCGATGCGGGACTCGATCCCAGGACCTTGGGATCATGACCTGAGCTGAAGGCAGCTGCTTAACCAACTGAGCCACCCAGGCGCCCTTGGGCATATATTTAGAAATAGAATTCCAACAACCAACTTTTAAGTGAAATAATAAACTTGAAGAATAATACTAAATAAAAATCTTTCACAATAATGGCAGACACTGACCATCATCTGTTGGGATTTCCCGAGCAGCAATCCCTGTTCTTAGAGCTGGCATGGGTCCACCCAGTGTGGGCAGCTACATCTGGTCACTCCACTTGGGAGGCCCAGAGGGGCCCTGCCACCCCCATGGTGATTCTGTGGCTCTTCCTGCATTTGTTGATAGAACCCACTGACATTTTCCCAACCTTAAGCAAAGCACCATGGGCTGCTGCTCCTTTGTCAACTGTGGGTCCCATGGCCTGTCACGTGCACAGGGGTGCAGGCCACCCCCCCCCCAGGAACCCTCCAGGCTACACTCCCCTGGCTTTGGGGTGGAGGGCCGAGACCAGAAGCTTGTGAGTATGATGGGGGCTGAGGTGGGTGGCCAGAGAGACCACATGCAGCTCACACACAGCCCACCTGCCCAGGTGCTGGTGGGGCTCATGCAGGTCACCTGGGATGACAGCAGAGAGCACTTCCTGGGTGTCAGGACCAACTTCCCTCGAACCACATGTGCCCATTGTAGGGGCAGGTACGTTTAGGGTCAGTGGTACTCCTCCTAAAGGATACATGATTGCATTCAGTTTTAACCTTTTTTCTTTTTTTTTTTAAATACTTCCTTCACTTTCATTCCCTTGGCTGTAAGTGTGATCCTACAGCTGGTGCAGCACTGCTTTGCTTTTGCCCTCCTTTGCTATATGGATGTGGTGGTGCTGGTGGTGGTGGAGGGCTTTCGTTGTTGTTCTATTTCTTATCAGGGTAACTGGGGTAAAAAGATACCCTTTCCCTACTAGTTCTCTTTAGATGTAAAATTGTTGGGTCACAATATTTTCTCCTCAATTGGATCTCGTCAATTTATGGGAATGCAAAATCATGAGGGACATATTGCTCAGCATTGATCCTCAGGCTAGCCTGCATATCACCTGTGTGTTTGTCAGAAATGCGGATTCTAGGGGGGATTCCAGTGCACACAGAGTCTAAGGAGCACTTCAGTGCTGGAAAAGTGACATGGTTTCTTCAACAACTGGACTGCAGAAGGACAACAAGATGGAGAGGAAACCTATAGAGCAAAAAGGATTTAACAACACAACCAATTGCAGAGCATGATCTAATTTGGATTCTAATTCAAACTAAGTTTAAAAACTCCAATCACTTATGGATTATGGATATTTAATATTAAGGATTACTGGTTTTTCTAAATGTGATGATGGTATTGTGATTATGTTAAAGAATCCATATCTTTTTAGAGATATCGACTGGCATATTTACAGATGAAATGATACATGCCTGGAATTTGCTTTGAAATAACATGGAAGATGGAGAATTTGGTGGGGTCTAGGTAAAAGGAGATTGGCTATGAGTTGATCACTGCTGAAGCTGGTGATGGGACCTGGGGACTCATGATACTATTCTCTCTACTTTTGTACATTTATATGTATGAAATTTTCTTAGAGCTGTTGGGCTGAATTGCAGAAGTTATAACAAGTTTTTGAAAGGTAACAAGATGATCCCTTCATAAATACCTGGGGACATATAGCCAGAAAGCTTACTAGACTGGTATTAAAAAAAAAAGGCAAACACCACCAAATAGGAATAAAGATCATTCAAAAGACCAAGCAAAAGAGAAAGAGTTACCATATTCCTGCAGAAATAGCAGCAAAAAGAACAAAAATTAAAAATTTTGACATAGAGAAAGATGGCAGAGTAGGAGCACCATGCATCTGTCTCCCCCACTAGATAATGATTGCACTGGCAGAACCTGTCTGATACAGCCATTTTAGAACTCTGGAGTCTATTGAAAGCTTGCAATTTCCAGGGGGAAGGCTTGGACAGTAATTGTGGTTAATTTCCACCCATTTTAGCTCTAAGCATAGTAACACTTACCCAGCCATCACTCCCAGCCATGTGGCAGGCAGCTGTTCAGATTTTCTGGAGCAACTAGCACACAGCCTGTTGGAACTAGGGTGGGCAAAAAAGGACCTTGTCCTCCAAACGTTGGAGATCTGATCCCTGATTGGTGGTTCTGACCACAGAGGTACAGACAAATAGGCAGGCGGCCATTGTTTCATCTCCCCTCACTGTTGCAAGCCACCTCCTCTCCTCACCCCCCACTTGACTTCCAGGGGATTTAAAGGGCCAGTGCTTTTTCCTCCCTTCATTTTTTGCTTTTTCCCCCTTGGAGAGCCAGACCTTAAAGACGGAGGACATGCAAAAACAACAACATATGGGAAAAATTAGTGACCATGCATGCCCAAGGAAAGTCTCAGAAAAGACCTAAGTTTACACTGCAGGATGATTCTCAACACAGAGACAGGCCACAAGATTCATATAAACAAAGACAATACACAATGGAGTAGAAAAATGAAAAATTCACTAAAGGGATTCAAAGGCTGATCTGAGCAGGGAGAAGAAAGGATCAGTGATCTTGAAGATAGGACAATGGAAACTATCAAGGCTGAAGAACAGAAAGAAAAAGATTGAAAATAGTGAACAGACCCTAAGGAATTAGTGGGACATCAAAAGAAGACTAATATATGCATCATAGGAGTCCCAGAAGGAGAAGAGAAAAGGGGGCAGAGAGAAGATTTGAAGAATAATGAATGAAAGTTCCAAAATTGGATGAAAGACATGAATATAAACATCCAAGAAGCTCAAGGAACTCCAAGTAAGAGGAAATCAAAGAGCCCCACACTGAAACATTATTATAATCAAACTATCACAGGATAATCAAAAGCCAAAGCCAGAGTATTTTAAAAGCTGCAAGAGAGAAGCAAATCATTATATACAGAGGATCTTCAATAAGATTATGAGCAGATTTCTCATTACAAACTTTGGTGGTCAGAAGACAGTGGGCTGATACAGTCAAAGTGCTCAGAGAAAAAAACTGTTAACCAAGAATTCTGTATCTGGCAAAACTGTCCTTTAAAAGTGAGGGAGAAGATAAGACATTCCCTGATGGCTGGGTGTAATACTGTACCATTTTATCACGTGTAACCACCACTATAGTCAAGATACAGAACTATTTCATCACCAGAAAGTTCTCCATCATGCTGTCCTTTTATAATTAACATTTAGCCTTCTATGGACACCCCTCCCCTCCAATCCCTAAGCCCTGGCAATCACTAATCTCTTCTCCAGCTCTATAATTTTATCATTTTAAATGGAATCATACAGGTAATGACTTTTGGGGATTCCCCCCAACTCAGCATAACTTCCTTGAGATCCATCCAAGTTGTTGTATGTAGCAGTTCCTTTTTATTAAGGAATTGTCTTCCCTGGTATTTATGTACCAGAGTTTCTGCAGCTATCCACCCATTGTAGGGCATTTTGATTATTTCCAGTTTTTGGCTATTATGAATAAAGCTTTTATGAACCAAAAAAAAAAAATAAAAATAAAAAAGACATTCCCCGATGAACAAAAGTGAAGGAGTTTGTTCCATGAGACCTGCCCTGCCAGAAATGCTCAGGGGAGTCCTGCACAGTGAAATGAAAGGAAATCAGACAGTAACTTAAAGCCCTATGACAGAGTAAAAATCTCAATAAAGGTATAATATGGGCAATTTTAAAAGCTAGTAAAAATGTATCACTGGTTTGTAACTGTACTCGTTTTCTACATGATTTAAGAGACTAATACATTTAAAAGAATTTTTAGTTTATGTTTTAGGGCACACAGTGTATGGAGACCTAAGTTTGTGACATCAGCAACCAAAGGGATGAAGATAGAACTGTAAGGGAGCAGAGTTATTAAAGTTAAGGTGGTATAGATTCAAATTTGAGTGTTAACAACTTTAGGATATTAAATATAATCCCCATGGTAACCACAAAGAAAACAGCTGTAGAATATACACAAAAGGAAATGAGAGAGGAATTTAAACATTTCACTACAAACAGTCAACTAAACACAAAGAAAACAGTATTGCAGGATATGAGGGACAAAAACTATAAGGCATATACTAAACAAAAAGTACAATGACAGAAGTCCCACCATATCATTAATTACTTTAAATGTAAATAGGCTAAACTCTCCAATCAAAAGACTGAGACTGGCAGAATGGATAACACATGATTCAACTATATGCTGTCTACAAGAGCCTCACTTGAGATCCAAAGACGCAAATAGGTTGAAAGTGAAAGGATGGGGAAAGATATTCCATGCAAATAGTAACCAAAAGAGAGAGCAAGGGTAGCAATACTAGGATCAGACAAAAATTTACCAGAGACAAAGAAGGACCTTATATATTAATAAATGTCCAATACAACAAGAAAATATAACAATTATAAACATTTATGCACCTAATGATGGATTACCAAAATATATGAAGCCAAAACTTACAGATGGAAGGGAGAACTAATTCTGTAATAATAGTTAGAGACTTCAGTATCCCCCTTGCAATAGTGGAAGAACAGCAGACAGAAGATTAGGAAACAGAAGACACCTTAAGCATTGCAATACACCAACTAGATGTAATAGACATACACAGAAAACTCTACCCAACAACAGAAGCATACACTCTCAAGTGCAAATGGGGCATTTTTCAGGATGTCCCAAATATTAGGGCCACAAACTAAGTTTCAATAGATTTAAAAAAGATAGATATTATACAAACTTCTCTGTCAACAACTGGATGAAGTTAGGAATTGTTAGCAAAACTGGAAAATTTCACAAAGTTGTAGAAATTAAAGAACACATTTTTTAAAAGATTTTATTTATTTATTTGACAGAGAGACACAGCGAGAGAGGGAACACAAGCAGGGGGAGTGGGAGAGGGAGAAGCAAGCTTCCCACGGAGCAGGGAGCCCAATGCAGGGCTCGATCCCAGGACCCTGGGATCATGACCTGAGCCGAAGGCAGATGCTTAATGACTGAGCCACTCAGGCACCCCTAAAGAACACATTTTTAAACAACCAATGGACCAAAGAAGAAATCATAAGGGAAATTAGAAAAAAATAGAGATGAAGAAAACTGAGAACACAACAGAGCAAAACTTATGGGACAAGAGGAGAATTTATGACAATAAAACTTACATTTAAAAAGAGACCTCTGGGGCGCCTGGGTGGCTCAGTCGGTTAAGCGGCTGCCTTCGGCTCAGGTCATGATCCCAGGGTCCTGGGATCGAGTCCCGCATCGGGCTCCCTGCTCTGCGGGGTGCCTGCTTCTCCCTCTCCCTCTGCCTGCTTCTTTGCCTACTTGTGTTCTCTCTCTATCTCTCTGTCAAATAAATAAATAAAATCTTAAAAAAAAAAAAAAAAGAGACCTCAAATTAACAACCCAACTTTACAACTTAAGGATTTCTAGAAAAAGAACAAATTCAACCCGAAGCTAGTGGAAGGAAGGAATTAATAAAAAATTAGAGGAGTAAAACAAAATAGAGAATAGAAAGCAGTTTTTCAAAAAGATCAATAAAATTGACAAACCCTTAGCTTGATGGACTAAAAAAAAAAACAAAAAAACAGAAGTTACTAAAATGACTACTGATCCTACAGAAATAAGAAGGATTAGGAGAGACTACTATCAACTGTGTGCCTCCAAACTGGACAACCTGGATAAAACTGACAAATTCCAAGAATCACAAAATCTACCAAGACTAAATCATGTAGGGGTGCCTGGCTGGCTCAGTCGGTTAAGTGTCTGCCTTCAGCTCAGGTCATGATCCCAGGGTCCTGGGATTGAATCCCATATCCGGCTCCCTGCTCAGCGGAGAGTCTGCTTCTCCCTCTCCCACTTCCCCTCCTCCCTAGTTCATGCTCTCTCTCTCTCTCTCACTCTCCCTCAAATAAATAAATAAAATCTTTTTTTTTTTTAATTTTAAAAGATTTTATTTATTTTTTTACAGAGAGAGACAGTGAGAGAGGGAACACAAGCAGGGGGAGTGGGCGAGGGAGAAGCAGGCTTCCCGCTGAGCAGGGCGCCTGATGCAGGTCTCGATCCCAGGACCCTGGGATCATGACCTGAGATGAAGGCAGATGCTTAACGACTGAGCCACCCAGGTGCCCCAAATAAATAAAATCTTTTTTAAGAAAGACTAAATCATGTAGAAATAGAAAATCTGAATAGGCCTATGCCTAGTAAGATTGAATCAGTAATCAAAAATCTAATACTAAACCTTTTTAAACTTTTCCAAAATATTGAAGAGGAGGGAACACCTCCTAATTCATTATTTGAGAGCAGCATAACCATGATACCAAAACCAGTCAAAGACACTTACAAGAAAAGAAACTATAGACCAACCTCCCTTATGAACATTCATGCAAAAAAAATCAACAAATGCTCTGCTAGACACTGGCTGGCACTTAGGATTCTGGAGGAAACAGGTGACACACACTTGTTAGCATATGGAATTCAGTCAAATATTAGAAGGATTATACTATACTTATATTAGAAGGATTAGTAGCAAGTGGGACTCATTCCTGGAATGCAAGGATGTATTATCAATCAGGGTAATACACCACATTAACAGAATGAAGGAAAAAGACCACATGATCATCTCAATTGGTGCAGAAAAAGGATTTGACAAACATGATAAAACCCTCAGCAAAATAGGGATAGAAGGAAACTACCTCCATATAATAAAAGCTATATATGAAAAGCCCACAGCAAACATCATACTTAGTGGTGAAAGACTGAAAGATTTTCCTCTAAGATCAGATGGTAAGGATGCCTGCATTCACCACTTGTATTCAACATAGTACTGGAAGTTCCAGCCAGAGTGATTAAGTAAGAAAAAGAAAAGGCATCCAAGTTGGAAAAGAAGAATAAAATTAGCTGTTTGCAGATGACATAATCTTCTATGAAGAAAACCCTAAAGACTCTACAACAAAGCTGTTAGAATTAAATGAATTAAGCAAAGTAGCAGGATACAAAGTCAACAAAGTCAACAAAATGCAGTTCTATACATAAATAATGAAAACTCTGAAAAGGAAAATAAAAACAGTCCCATTTACAATAGCATCCAAACAATTCCATTTGCAATAGCAAACAAAGTTAAAAACAGAAATACTGTATGCTCCAGCAATTTATACTTTTGGGAATATACCCAGAGGAATTGAAAGCAGAGTATTGAAGAAGCATTTGCACACCCATGTTCACAGCAGCATTATTCACAATAGCTAAAATGTGGAAGCAACCCAAGTGTGCATGATGGATGAAAGGAGAAACAAAATGTCTAGACATAAATGGAATATTATCTAACCTTAAAAAGGAAGGGAACTCTGACACATGCTACCACATGAATAAAACTTGAAGGCATTGAGGGAAATAAGCCAGTTATAAAAAGTCAAATATTTTATGATCCCACTTCTTTGAGGTACTTGGAGTAGTCAAAACCTTTAGGACAGAAAGCACAGTGGTGTTGCCAGGGACTGAGGGGCAGGAGAATGGAGAGGTATTAGTTACAGGGATAGAGTTTCAGTTTTACAAGGTGAAAAGATCTGGGGGTTTGGATGGTGGGGACGGCTGCACAACATAAAGGTACTTAGTACCACTGAACCAGACACAAATGGTTAAGATGGTAAATTTTGTATTATGTGGATTTTATCACATTAAAAAAGTAAATAAAATGAAATAGAGACCCCTTTTGCCCCCACAAACTCAAAAGCGATGCTCTGCTAGACCCTGGTTGGCATTTAGGATCCTAGAGGAAACAGGTGATACATACTTAGTTCTGGTTCCTATATGGCTACCTGGCTTTTTTTTTTTTTTTTTTTTTTGAGGTGGGGAGGGGCGGGGGGGGGGGAGAGAGAGAGAGAGAGAGAATCTTAAGCAGGCTCCATGCCCAGACTCGGCAGACTCGGGGCTCAATCTCACAACCCTGAGATCACGACCTGAGCCCAAATTAAGAGTTGGACACTTAACTGAGTGAGCCACCCAGGCACTCCCTTAGTACCTGGTTTTTTGTTCATTTTCCTTGTCTACTTTGGCACTGTGGCTTGTTCTGCTCACTCTTAAACCCCGTGGGAGGTGTGCTGTGTGAGCCTGTCTCCCTGCACGTGGGCCTGGTCTTTGTTTCAGCATAGGGAAATTTTCATCCGTCACTACACTGGCTTTTGCCCCTCCGTTCTGTGTGCGGCCATCTCCTGGAATTCCTTCCACATGAGCCCTGCATGTGGTCTCCCCAGGGTCCTATCACTTCATCTCCCTATCCTTTCCCTCAGAGTTCTGGGAGCTGTCACCAGCTTAATTAACATGGTCACCCTTGCCCACTCAATGGCGGGCTGCATCCAGTCCTCATTGTGGTCTTGACCCCTGTGGGCTTGTCTGTACCCAGGTCTGCCTCTCTAGCAGTAGGGGTGCAGCTTCTTGGGAGGAATTAAGATGTTTGTCCTGATTCTTCAGGATTTACATTTACTTGGATTTCTCACACGCATCCCTTAATGAATGTACTTTCTCATGTTTCTGGTGACATTTTCCTGTTTGTGTGTCCTTTGAGCTGCACGTTGGTGCAAGTCCAATACCAGGGACTTCAGATGAGTTGTGTCATTTTGATCGTGTGTCCAGATGGAGCCTGGGCTGGAGGCGGATGTGCAGACTGGGTTTCCCCTGAGCCGTGGGGACTCATGTCTGAGTGGCAGCCTGGTTGCAAGTGCCTAGCATGGCTGCCAAGCAAGGTTTCGCCTCAGCCAGAGGTAGGCACTGGCATGTGTTTTCTGGAACTTGTGGTGCCTCTTGTGTGGCTGGCCTTGCTCTGGGGGCCCCGGCTGCTGCAAGACTGATCCTCATCTTCACCTCTGGCTTACTGCAGTGACAGGGTGTCTGAGTTGCTTCCTGCTCATTTTCCGACATACTGGCTGGGCTGGGTTTTCCTGGAGGAAGCTTTGCATGGTTTCCAGGAGGGGATGTAGGCTTAATTTCTCTTTTCTCTTCTTTTAGCCAATGTGGCAGAATCTGAAAGGGGTTCGGTTGGGCTTCATCTCATCTGAGCAGCTCTGCTCATTCTTCTCCTGGGTCCCATCACCTCTCTGGCTGCAGGAAGTGCCGAGCTGATGCTGGTGTTCAGGCTCTGCAGCTTCCCTCAGGCTGTCCTGGGGTCCTTGTGCTCCCTTCTGTATCCAGGGGTCCATCTTCCTGGGCTGGGCTCCTCTTGGCCCTCACTGGAGGGACTGTGGTGTGAGCATCTCAAACAGATCACAGCAAGGCAGGCAGAGAATGGGGCTAGGACCCAGCACACAAAATTCAAGGAAATGCTCACCCTTGGTGTCACACATGCACCTCTCTAAATGTTGTGCCCTGGGTACCTCACCCACCTCACCCCAGTCCTCCCTGGCCAAGAATGAATGATGCTGTTCTCTCAGCCAAGGAGGCAGGACATGGCTCATCTTATAGCCCTTATGCGCCCAGTCAATGTAGAGAGGCAAGTCCTTCAAAAGCCCTAAATTTGCCAAACAATTCTATTATTGAGATTTAATTTACATATCATGAAGTGCACCCATTTTGTGTGCCATTTGATGAGATTTGACAAATTTATACACCTGTGTAAGGACTAGCATTATCAGGACACAGAACATTTTTATCACCCAAAAATTTCCTCATGCCCCTTTGTATCAACTCCCCCCACCCTTCCCCAGCCACAGGCACCCAATGGGCTGATGTCGCCATTTGTTTTTTCCCTTATGAGCAAACCTCTAAGATGGCCCCTAGTGACACCTGCCTTCTCAAAGGTATTCACACCCTGGAATGTGGGCTGAGCCCAGCAGCTTGCTTCTAACCAATGGAATGTGGAATGGGATGTCACTTCTGCAATTAGGTTACATAAGATCATGACTTCCATCTTGCTAGCAGACTCACTCTGTTGGCTTTGTGGCTTGTACACTTTGAAGCAGCAAGCTGCTGTATCAGAGAGCCCGTGTGGCAAGAGACTGAGGGGGGCCTCTGGCCTACAGCCAGCAGGGAATCAAATCCTGCCAACAGCAACGTGAATGAGCTTGAAATTGGCTCTTGCCCCAAGTGCAGTATGTTGTCTCTCATACAGCCACTCTTCCAATGTTGGAACAGACTTCTTATTTGCTGTTGTATATGTTTTTTAATAGAGACTTCATCTTTAAAAGCAGTTTTAGGTTCATGGCAAAACTGGGCAGAAGGCATAGAGCTTTCCTAAATATTCTCTCCTCCCACCTGCTTTCCCTTACCATCGACATACATTTGTTACAATCAATGAACCTCTACTGACACATCATTATCACCCCAAGTCCATAGTTTCCATGAGGGTCCACTCTTAGTGTTGTGCATTCCGTGGGTTTTGACAAATGTATAATGACATGTATCCATCATTAGGGGTATCATACAGAGTCATTTCATTGCCCTAAAAATCCTCTGTGCTCCACTTACTTATCCCTCCTTCCCCCCAAGCCCTGGCAATCACCGGTCCTTTCATCATCTCCATAGTTTTCCTTTTCCAGGATGTTCTACAGCTGGAATCATACAGTTGTAGCCTTTCTGAAAAACCTTCTTTCACTTAGTAATATGCTTTTAAGATTCCTCCCTGTCTTTCCATGGCTTGATAGCCCATTTCCTTTTAGCACTGAATGATATACCCTCATTGGGTTGTGCCAAGTTTGTTTATCTATTCACCTACTGAAGGACATCTCAGTTGCTTCCAAGTTTTGGTAATTATGAATAAAGCTGCCATAAACATCTATGTACAGGTTTTGTGTGGACATATGTTTTTGGCTCCTTGGAGTGTAATTGCTGGATCATATGGTAAGAGTATATTTAGCTTTGTAAGAAACTGCCAAACTGTCTTCCAAAGTGGCTGTCCCATTTTGCATTCCCTCCAGCCATGGATGAGAGAGTTCCTGTTGTTCAGCATCCTCACCAGCATTTGGTGCTGTCAGTCTTTTGGATTTGGGCCATTGTAATAGGTGTATATAGTAGTATCTTACTGTTTTAAGTTGCAATTCCTTAATGACATCTGATGTTGAACATCTTTTCATATGTTTATTTGCCATCTGTATATATTCTTTGATCAAGTGTCTGTTCAGGTCTTTGGCCCATTTTTAAATAGGTTGTTCAGTTTCTTATTATTAAATTTTAAGGGTTCTTTGTATATTTTGAATAACAGCCCTTTATCAGATACGTATTTCATAGATATTTTCTCCCAGCCTGCAACTTGTCTTCTCATTCTCTTGACTTTCATAAAGCAGAATTGTTAATGTTCATTGAGTCTAGCTTACCAATTCTTTCTTCATGGATTGTCACTTTGGGATTGTGTCTAAACATCACCAGACCCAAGGTCATCTAGATTTGCTCCTATGTTATCTTCCAGGAGTTTCACGGTTTTGCATTTTACACTTAGGTCGATGATCTATTTTGAGCTAGTTTTTAAATGAAAGGCATAAAATCTGTGTCTAAATTTATTATTTTGCGTGTGGATGTCCAGTTGTCCCAGCACCATTTTTTGAAAAGTTTATCTTTGCTCCATTGTATAGACTTTGCTCCTTTGTCAGAGATCAGTTGACTATATTTGTGTGAGTCTGCTTCGAGCTCTCTATTCTGTTCCACTGATTTATTTGCCAGTAACACAGGGCTTGACTACTGTAGTTTCTTCGTAAGTCTTGAAGTTGAGTAGTGTCAGTCCTCCAACTTTGCTCTTCTCCTTTAATAATGTATTGGCTGTTCTGAGTCTTTTGCCTCTCCATATAAACTTTAGAATCAGTTTGTCAGTACCCACAAGATAACTTGCTGGGATTTTGATTGGGATTGTGTTAAATCTATAGATCAAGTTGGGAGAAACTGATATCTTGACAATACTGAATCTCCTTACCTATAAACATGAACTAGCTCTGTTTATTTGATTCTTTGATCCATCATCAGAATTTTGTATTTTTCCTCATATAAATCTTGTACATATTTTATTAGTTTTCTTTTTTATTTTATTTTATTTTTTAGAGAGAGAGATTGTACAAGTGGGGCAGGGGGTGGGGAGGGGCAGAGGGATAGGCAGAGAGAATCTTAAGCAGGCTCCATGCTCAGTGGGGAGCCCAACTCAGGGCTCAGTCTCATGATCCTGAGATCATGACCTGAGCTGAAATCGAGTCAGATGCCCAACTGACTGAGCCACCCAGGTGCCCCTTGTTAGTTTTATATGTAAGCATTTCTTTTTTGAGAGTGCTAATGAAAATGGTATTGTGTTTTCAACTTCAAATTCCACTTGTTCATTGCTGGTACATAGGAAATGAAGTTTTGTATTCTGTATTCTGTAACCTTGCTATAATGGCTTACTAGTCCAGGAGTTTTTTGATGATTCTTTGAGATTTTCTACGTAGATGATCATGTCACCCACCAACAAAGTTTTATTTCTTTCTTCCCCGTCTGTATACAGGTATTTCTGCTTTTCTAAACTTCGTATTAGGCCACTTCCCTTTTATAAAAGACCTACATTAGTACCTGCTAACCAAAAGAAAACTAAAGAGGAAGACAGCCTTGCTTTTGTTCCTGATCTTAGTGGGAAAATTTTAAGTATGATGTTAGCTGTGAGGTTTTTGTAGATGTTCTTTATCAAGTTCAGGAAGTTCTCTATTCCTAGTTAACTGAGAGCTTTTATTATGAATGGGTGTTAGATTTTATCAAATGCTTTTTCTTCATCTATTGATATAATCATGTGATTTTTCTTCTTTAGTTTGTTGATATGAGGGATTACATTAATTGATTTTCAAACATTGAAACAGCCTTGCATACCTGGAAAAAAATCCCACTTGATCATGATGTACAATTCTTTTTATTCATTGTTCAATTCAATTTGCTAATATTTTGTTGAGGCTTTTTACATCTGCGTCCATGAGAAATACTGGTCTGTAGTTTCCTTTTCTTGTAATGTCTTTGCCTGGATTTGGAATTAGGTTAATGCTGGTCTTACAGAATGAGTTAGTAAGTATTCCCTCTGTTTCTATCTTTTGGAATAGATTGTAGAGAATTGGTAAAATTTCTTCCTTAAATATTTGGTAGAATTTGCCAGTAAACCCATCTGGGTCTGGTGCTTTCTGTTTTGAAGGTTATTAATTATTGACTCAATTTCCTTAATAGATACAGGCCTATTCAGATTGACTATTTATTTGCTGCACATATTTTTAAAAGTATATATATATATATAATTTTCTTTTCTTTTCTTTTTCTTCTTTTCTTTTCTTTCCTTGGTAAGATAGGGCAGTTGAGTTCATGGCAGTTAATGCATACAGGCCATGACTCTCCTGGAAATAAAAATGAAGTGTTGGTGCTCAGGGATGGCTCAGCTGGCTAAAGACCAGCAACTGGAGCGCATCTCCAGGATTCTGCTATACATGTGTGTATATGTGTGTGTCCTCTTGCCAGGTTCCTGGAATCTGGGAGGCTGCCTGCATCTCCCCAGCTCATCTCTCTCTCTCTCTGAGATGGAAGGGAGTCACCCTGAAAAACGTCAGTGATGGAACCCTCCCCTCCCCCAACCCGGTCAGCCCTGGCAGGAGACCTACATGCAGATCTAGGTATTTTTCAGGGTGACTCCCAGCTTTCTAGGAGACAGAATCTTGCCTGAGAGCGCCGGTGGTTTTGCATCACCTGCAGGAGACTCTGGGCAGGAGATTCTCCATGGCAGGATGTGGGCCAACAAGACATGGGTACTTAAGAACATGACTCCCTAGGGGGCATCAAAGCCTTGGGCTGGCTTCCACCTTAGGTCTTTGCACTTGCTCTCCCTTTGCCTGGAACCCTCTTCCACCAGATCTCTGTGCAGCTTCCCATGCTCACGAAGTGCCCGGGTCAAATGAGGCTTTCTCCTGGAAGCCTGCCCTGCCCCTCCACTTCAGCCTCCTTCTCATATCACTGTCTATTTTCCTCTGGCATATGTCAGTATCTACAAGTCACATCTGTGGGCCAAATGTCAGCTCCATGAGGCAGGGCTTGCTTATCCTTAAAGAACCTAGACCTGGGCCTGACCCAGAATAGGAGCTCACCCCGTATTTGGGTGTAAGGGATGATTCCTTGCTCCTGATGGGCCTCACCTAGTGCCCCAGCCTGACTCGGCCCAGCCCTGCTGGGCCTGGTGTCAGCAGAATGCACCAGGGTGGGAACTCCTTGATGCCTCCTGCTGGCTGAAGGCTGCTCTGGGTGGGGAGGGGACCAGCCCCATGTGGCTCCACCTACCTGACCTCTTCCCACCCCCCCCCCCCCAGCTCCTCTGCCCAAAAGGACATGCCCTCTCCCCAGAGTCATCCAATAGAGCTTTCCAGAAAAGTGGAAGGCAGCGCAGGGCCAGGGCCCTGGATGGGAGGGTAGGCGGCTGTACCGTTCTGCTCCTGGTGGTTATGGGGGTCCCAGGATGACAGCCAGTGATGGAACCCTCCCCTCCCCCCACCTGGTCAGCCCTGGCAGGAGACCTACATGCGAATCTGGGTGTTTTTCAGGGTGAAGTTCAGATCATCCAGGGCCTCCTCCATCTCCTGTGTGTTCTGGATGAGTGAGAGGTTCTGCTCCTCTAGCTTCATGAAGACATCCAGGAGCTGTTGGGGCTCTGTGAAATACAGCTCCGGCTCCTGCAAGCAGAGCCACATGTGCAGGCTGGCTGGGCAGCGCAGGGGGACCAGCTCCTGCAGCCCCACCCAGTGTGGGGCCACTGACCTCCCCGTCGCTGTCTGGATCCTCATACATAGTGGAGATAGAGCTTGACCTGCAGAGAGATGTGGGGTCAGGGCACTGCTGCCCAGCCTGGGGGCAGAGGTCTGGTGGTCGCCTTACCCCACCCCCAGTGGTGAAGCCTCCCAGCATCACCGGGGCACCTTCCCGTTCCCTATGCCCTCATCCCCTTCTCCTCCCACCAGCTGACCTGGGGAGGGCACTAGTCCCCCTCTTAGCCCCATAGCTGTCACACGGCAGTCAGAGGAAAGTTTCAAAATTCAATTAGTTCATGTCGTTTCAGTTAGAATAAAACTCAGCCTCCTCCCTGGAGCTTATAGGGCCCCTACTGCCCCCTCACCGCCCTCTGCTACCCCTGAAGTTACTCCGCTCCTGTCCTACCAGCTCTCTTTCTGTTTCTCTGGGTGCTGACCCTACCGCAGGACCTTTGCACCCACAGCTCCCACTGCTAGGGTTGTCCCGCCCCATTTACCATTTATTTTTCTAAGAGGGCCTTTTCTGCCCACCTCCCCTATCTAGATTTGCCCTTGGCTCTTGTCCTTGATGGTCCTACTCAGAGCTATCCTGTGATACCCCAGAGTTTTCCTGCAGCTACCTCTGACTGATCCTGAGCACCGCACAGGGGCAGGGACTCCTCTGGGCCGGCCCTCAGGGTTGTGGGAAAAACTGTGAGCTTTGAGCACTCAGCGTGGGGCCCTGGAAGGCCCTGCTGGAGGGGACCTGACCTCAACTGACTTCCAAACCTGCTTTCATCGCCCCTCCTGGCCTCCTTCGGCCTGGGCCCTTGCCCTGGGTGCAGGTTCTGCAGGCTGAGAAGCAGGTGGGGCAGGCTCATAGCCAGAGGCATCTGGGCTCCACCCCTAGGAACCCGGGCTGAGGCCTGCCTGACTCCAGGCTCTGACCTACCTCACAGGGAGAGGTGAGAAGTGCAGGGCTCTGTGGGAGCCCCAAGGGGGAACCCTGGAAGACTTCCCAAAGGAAGGGCCACAGTGACAACCAAAACACTCACCAGGCCTGTGCCTTGTACTGAACACTTGGCAAATGAGGAACATGCAGCTTAGAGAACTGGCTACCTGCCCATCCAAGGTCACCTGCAGGGCACTGCTGGCCCATAGGTGCCTGAGAATCTGCCCTCCAGATGGACAGTAGTCAGTGGGGTGGGCTGGACTTTAGCCCCCACTTGCTCTCTCAACTGAATGCCTTGTGTAGCCCACAACCTGCCCAACTGTACTCAGTGGCCCTGGTCACATGGCTAATAGATGGAGGGACCCGGGATAGTGTGATCCTAGACCTCTCTTCTGAGGGACTGCCCCAACATGGAGCCTCGAAGGCAATGCAAGCAGGGGAAGCATGCATAGCTAACCTTTTAGAGCCTCTGTTCAACAATAAACTGGAAATGACAGTGCCCACTGGCCAGGGTTGCAGGGATCAAAGTTAACCTGAGGCTTGTGCCTGGCCCACCAATGGTGGCTGGTCTTCTCCACAAGGCACGACTATGATGCATAAAGATGAAAGTGAGCTCAGAAACTGGTAGGATTCAGGTCCCCTTTCAGCCCAAGAAGCATCAGTTTGGAACGTGGGAGTTTGGGTGGGGAGAACATCAAAGGGGGGGGCGGTATGCTCACAGGGGCGTGGAGATTAAGAGCAGGTGGGGGACAGAACCATGGGAGAGGGTTGCCAGGCTGTTGTAGAGAAGGAAGGACAGAGGATGGTGCACTTAAGGGATGAGCAGAAGATACAGACCTTGCAAAGGAGAGTGGCGGGGAGCTCCTGAGCCCCTGGGCCACCCATTCTCTCCAACCCCTGTGCCTTGTCTAAGCCGATAAACTAGAAAGCTTCCAGAAGAAAACACAGGAGAATATTTCAGTGACTTTGGGATTGGCAAAGATTTCTTAAATAAGACATAATATGCACCAATCATAAAAGCAAAGATTGGCTAATTGGACTCAAAAGAATAACATTGAGAGAGTAATAAGACAAGTCACAGACTGGGCAAAGATATTCATACTACACTTTTACACGAAGGACTGGCATCCAGATATATAAAGAACTAATAGAAAACCAGAAGCAAAAGACCAATAATCCAATAAAAATGTACAAAAATTGAATAGACACCTCACAAAGGAGGATATCTGAGTGGCCATCATATTTGTCATCATGAAAATGTTATGAAGACCATAATGAGATACTACCCCACCCTTGTATTAATCCTGTCTTTTATTCTCCATATTCTTATCTTTTCACCCCTGGGGCTGAGCTGACCTCTGACTGGACAGACTGTCCCTCCCAGGGCTAGCCAATTCCTAGAGAGAGTAAAGGACACACCCTCAAATGTGCTTTTCAAGGGCAAACCAACCAATCCAAGCTCTCATAGCTGGGGCCACTATCCCCTTGCCCTGATCGCCAGACAACTGAGGACACCCCTTGGCCCCAGAGCCCTGAAATTATTCAAGCCCATCAATCCTAAATCCATGTACCCTGCCTCATTTGTTCTTTCCTGCAGAAACCACAAGAAGGGCTCCTGCCCACAGTTCCCCCGCTCCCTCTGCCTCCGTAGCCAGCCTATTGCCTCACCCTGTGGCCCCAGGCTGTGGCGTGTCCCCTCCTCATGGGAACGGAATTAAAAACCACCTTTTCAATGACATCGTCTCCTGATGTGTTGGTCTTACCGAACCTCACATTTTCTATTAAGACACTATTTTCAAACAACCCCGCCAGAATACCGAGACTGACAGGGATCTACAATAGCTGAATCCCAGGATCTGACCTGACCGGGCAGGACCTGGGGCTTCTGGAACCCTCTTGCCGGCTGGCCCAAGCAGATAATGCGGCAGCCAGAGCAGGGGTGTTTGGCAGAAGCTGCTAATGCTTAACATAGACTCACCTCGTGACCCAGCAATCCCACTCTTATTTCCAACAAAAATAGTGCTCATGCAAAAGAGAGTGCTTATACAGAAAAGTACAGGAATGTTTGCAGCAGTTTTAATCAGAATAGGCAAGAATTGGGAACAACCCAAAAGGCTACCAATCAAAGAGAGGACCCAAAGAATGGGGCTTCTTCACGAGGTGGGACACTAAGCAGCAATGGCCAAGAACAGCCTGCTGCCGCACACAACCACGCAGACACGCAGTGAAGACACACCGGGCCCAGAGAGCACACTGGCGAGGTGCTCAGTGCACCGAGTTTCAGAACAGGGAGAGTGGCCCAGGGCAACAAAGACCAAAATAGTGTGAACTTACTGGTGTGGGGTCTGACTGAGGAGGGCCTGAGGGAGTTCTGGACACCGGGAATGTTCTATGTCTGGACCTGGGTGTGATTACACGGGTACATATGTGTGTAAAAATTCAAGTGTTGTTCAATTAAGATTTGTTCATCTTGTGATCTCTCGATAGCATCAGTATGAGAGAAAAAAAAAAAAGAAGACCTGAGTCTGATCATGTCACTGCTTTGCTGAAGCTTCCCAGCTCCTGTAGGCTCTGGACCTGAGGGTGTCAACTCTACCTGGCTGTGTATGCCCCAGTTTTCTCACCTGCCATGTGGGTACCCTCCAGGAGGTGGTGGGGCTTGGGGTGGCTGACTGGAGTAGCAAGGGGGCAGGGAGCAGGGAAGGAGGCAGGGGGCTGGGGCAGGAGGAGGTCTGTCTCGTGGTCACTGGTCATGGCTGGAGAACACTGGTGGGTATATGTGGGGTGCCGGGCACTGCAGGAAGAAATCCAAGAGGTGTGTAAGAGATGTTTGGTGGTCCCAGAGGCAGGTGCTGGAAGGGCTAAGGGGCAAGAGTCCCTGGAGTTGGAACCTGGTCCCAGGAGGAGGCAGGGCCTTCAGCTGGAGCATCCAGGATGACTGAGAGAGCTGTCAGACACTGGAACGACTCTGCATGACCAGCAGACCCACCCCTGTGCCCCCGGGACAGTGGATTTCGTGTCAACTTGCCCAGGTCCAACATTATTCTAGATGTTTCTGGGAAGATGTTTATTAGATGAGATGAACAAATCAGTAGACTTTGAGTAAAGCAGATGACCCTTCATAATGTGGGTGGGCCTCATCCAATCAGTTGAAGGCCTGAAGAGCAAAAGACTGACCTCCCACAAAGAAGAGGGAATTCTGCCAGTTCACTGCCTTCAGACTCACGCTGCAGCAGCAGCTCTTCTTCCCTGGGTCTCTACCTGCCAGCGACCTGCCTTGGCTCTCCAGTCTTGCTTGCTGGCCTGAGGGGGGCGGTCCAGATTTCATGGGACAGGTGAGCACCCTGGCAGTGGCCCCTGGCGCTGTGAAGGCGAGCACCTGATAGCCATCTGAGGGTGTGGGCAGTGTCCCTTCCCATAATCACATATCATGAATATCGCCCCAACAGCGCCAAGAGGCCAGGGGCTAGCCAGGGGAAGCTGAGAAGGACTGCCTCCGGATGCACACTGGCTGTGCTGCTAACGGACAGACAGCGAGATGTGCAGGGTCAGCTCTCCAGTAAAAGGAAGGATGGGTGTAAGAAAATCACCTTTGCCTGTATTTAGGTTGAATCATGAGGAAATGCTGGTATTCATCTGAGCTACGGAACGGCAACTTCATACGGTTCAATGTACTGTTAACATAAAAATGGCTGGAAAGGGGCACCTGGGTGGCTCAGTGGGTTGAGTGTGGTCATGGGCTCAGGCTCAGTGGGGAGTCTGCTTAGGATTCTCTCTCCCTCTCCTCTGTCCCTGCCCACCCTGCCCTGGCTCACACGCATGTGCTCTCTCTGTCAAATAAATAAATCAATCTTTAAAAAAAAAAACCCCAAAACAGCTGGAAGGGTTTGCAGTAGATAACAAATCTCACTGCAATAACACCTGTGGCTTCTTGGCCCAACAGTCTGGGTGGGGAGGGGCTGGAAGGAGAGGCACCAGGACTGGCGGGGGCGGTAAGACTTCTCAGCTTATACCCTTCTATACAGTTGTGATTTTTCTGAATGTCTTACTTAGAGAACCCCTAAAACTAAACAAATTTTCAGCGAGGGAGGAGGAGAAACTGGGGTGACCCAGCAGCAAGGGGAGGTGGGGGGTATGGCTCTGGCCTTGTAGGCAGAAGGGTTTTTAAGTGGGGTGGGGACAGGTCTGCATTGGCTCACGGATCTGTTCAGGGTTTCTGTTTGTCCCTCTCACGTTTTTAACAAGATTTGAAAGTAACTGTCACACTTAAATCTGGGTAATTTTTGTAAAAATCCAGACTATGGCTTCTCTCGAAAGGCTCTGGAGCTCTGGCCTCCTTGGCAGGCGGCACGTGCCCTCCCGTTCAGTGCGCCCAACTTGGCTGCCTGCACCCGTTTATATTTGACTGTCCTGTTAGCACCCGAGTGGACCACCTCAGGCATAAGTTGATTGAATTGGACAGAAATAAAACTGTTTAGAAAACATCTTGATTTTGGTGCTTAAGTCCGACTCTATACCTTCCATGTGGGAAACAGCCCCTCCTCATGGTCTCACCCTTCCCGGAGAGGCTGGGCTCGTCCTGGGCACCCCTGGCCTGGAGTCACTGGGGAGCACTCCCTACCAGCCCCCAGCCACCTCGTTGCCCTACCCTAGACCCACTCACCCTTTGGGGTCTAGCCTGCTACTCATGCTGGGCTGGCTGCTATGCTGGAGGCTCATGGTGCTGGATAGGAGCCGCCCTGGCCGGGCCACCTGCGGGAACTTCCAGGGTTTCTTTGGGCCTTGCCCATCTGGAGGAAGCAGAGGAATTGTTTCCACGCACCCTAGCCCAGGGCAGGACACCTCCAGCTTGGGGCAGCCACGTACCTTTGGAGCTTGTTTTGCCCTTGTTCCCTGGGCCTACAGGAAGCAAGAGAGGGTTCCAGATGGCTTCAGCTAGAGCCAGACCTTCAGAAACACTGCTTGAGGGCACAGGGTTCCCCAGGACCCTCCCAACCCTCTTCCCCTGTTTCAGAAAGACATGCATGGGAGGAAAGCCCCTGGGGTCTGAGTTAGAGCAGGCCCTATCTTCCTCGAGTGGATGTGTGGGCTGAGCCATGAGGCCCTAAGGGGCACCTGCTGCCTCTGGCTGGGGCTTTGCGAGGCCTGGAAGGGGCCAGCTTGTGGCCTGGACCCCTCCAAGGCCATTGCCAGCTGGGCTCAGGGTCTAGATGGACCCAGGGACCCACTTTCTCTTTTCTGCTACCTTTGTCCCCTATTGTGGAGAATAAAATGTTCTCTTTTGGGGGCTCGGTGCCCTCCTTGGTCTTTTTGAGATCCAGGTGCTTCTTCTCCTTTTCTTCCAACCACTCCTTAGGCGACAGCTTGTATAGGAAGTCCTTGTAGATCTTGTAATGCTGCAGAGTATCTTCAAATTTGGAGATTTCACTAGACCCGGAGAGGGGGTGGTGAGGTCAGGTTCTGCCTCCTGGGACACCCCTCCAGAGGGGGCTGCCCCTGAAGCCTGGCCAAGCCTGGCATGCTCCTTGTTCTCCTGGGGACAGGCACGGCAGCACTGTTGTGCCAGGGAGAGGACACTGCCCTGCTGGGGACCAATGTGGGTCACACCTCTACAATTACAGCTCTCCGTGACTTTGGAGTTTCAGTGGACCCTGGGGACCCTCTCTGTGTGCCAAGTGAGCCCTGCCTCCTGGTGTGGCCTTGAGAAAGTCACTGAATCTTTTCTTGGCCTCTGTCACCTCATCTGAAAAATGGGCAGCTGCATCCTGCAGGGCTCTGAGTCCCTAAGCTATTTAGGTTTGAGAGTTGAAGCGATGAGGTTTGTGCTGTGCAGGGGCTCCTTTTGGCTACAGGAGAGGGGCGGAGGGAAGCAGCAGCAGACCAGAATCGGCAGGCTTGCCCTTTGAGCTCACCTTTTGATGTTCATGATCTGGGTGGTCAGGTCGCGGATCTCAATGATCTTCTCCACCTTTGCTTTGGTCTCCTTCTCAGCCCTGGGGGTGGGAGCCAATCGCAGACTGTTAAAGGGGGGCGTGTACCCTGCGCTGGGAGGGGAGTGGGGAGCTGCCAGGGGCCAGGTCGGGGGGAGGGGGCGGAGGGGGGCTGGGCGGATGCAGGCAGGTTGGGCGCAGGTGCACAGTCCCCGGGGGGCACGGGGTGGGGGGCGGCGGCGCGCCGGCTGCCCCTCCGCGGGGGCTCACGCTCTCATGGCCTGAACGGAGCTGCGGTCATTCTCCCGGAGAAACTCGTCGAACAAGGCTGCGTCCTTCTCCAGGGACTTCTCAGCCTGCTCCAACTGCGCCTCCTCCTTGGCCGCCAGCATCTCTAGCCGCTGGATCTCGCTCCGCTTCCTGTGCAGGGCGTGCTGAGGGCCACCCGAGCGGGGGTCAGGCTCCTGGCTGGGGGAGCCCCCTCCCCGGGCCCCCTGCACACTGCAGCTGGGCCAACCTGGATAAGGAACATCTGCCGCTTCTGATTAAGGTAGTTGTTCATGTTATCAGATTCCATCTTCCTTTCTGCAAAGAGAGGAGGGAGGTCTCTGGGGGGCGGGGTGAGCAGTGCGAGAGACCCGAGCTGGGCCGAGGAGGCCACTCCTGGCATATGCTCTGCTGGCAGGTCCAGGTTATTACAGGGACTCTGGGAGATGGAGCTCTGTCTCTAGCAAAAGGAGAGAAGGCTCTGTTTATATATTACACTCTGCCTGGCTGGAGACCGGGCCAGGTGGGAAGTCCTTTCCTATGTCTGACTTGAGCCTCTCTTGTTGTAGTACTCTTCTCACCTGGAGTGAGACTCTGGACACCCCCGCCCTGGACATTTCATCCAGCTGGACCTAATAACAAAAGACCTATTAGGCCAGGACCTGCATTGGGGTGGTGAGAGAAAAATGGGGCAGCATGATCTCTCTTTGGGGGTACTCTAAGCCCCCAGGATCCAATTTAGGTAGTAGCTAAGTCGACACACCAGGGTTTAAGCCCGGTGGGAGGAAATTAAAGTGGGCATCTGGAACACCTTCTGGAGGACAAACAGAGAGGCAATGCAGCTGGGGCTAAGGGCCACGGGAGCCTCCTTCCCTTCTCTTTCTGGAGAGAAAGGCCTAGAAGCGCCCTGACTTTGGAGAGGCCAGGAACCTAGGAAAGGGCTGTGGAACCATGTGGCTCTCTGTGTTCTCTCTCAAACCCTCTCCTTTCCGGAAGACCCTGGTGTGGTGCGGGAGTCTTAAGTCTAGAAGCCTGGCAGAGACCCAGCCTGGCCTCTGTCTCCCTGGGCCACCTTGTGGGAAGGCCCTTCCCTCAAGGAGACCCAGCTCCCCACTGCAAGTCAAATCTGGGATATGGACAAGTCTTGTGCCTAAACCCGCTGGGTCCAATCTTCCCCATCTAGACGCAGCCTGCCTCTCCCGGGGTGGGACCAAAGTGACAAATGTGCAGTGCTGCTGTTCCCTCTAATGCAGAGCAGGGCACAAGAAGTGTCAAAGTGAGCTCAGGACTCTCCACCCAAAACCACGCCATGGGGTCAGGGGTGGAGGCTGGGGGTCTCTTTGATTAATATTCACATTCAGTACACCTGCAGTCCAGTTGGGTTCCAGGACTTTATCATCTGGGCTGGTAGAATATTAATGCATATTCAGTACTTAAGATTTCCTACTGGGTCATAAAATTAATAACAGCTCACACACACCCTTCCACACACAGTTCCTTCTCATTATATGTAGCATCTAAAGACATTGAATCACACAACCCACGAGGTCGGCACTGTCATTGGCCAGGAGAGGAAACTGCTGTGCAAAGGAGTTGAAGAGCCGGCCCAGGATGGTGAGGTCACTCAATGCTGAAGCTGAGATCTGAACTCGGGGAACTTAGTTCCAGACTGACACCCTTTACCGTCAAGTTAAGGGACTATATTTTACATGTGTGCAGTCTGCATTCACGGGCACGGTAACGTTCCGAACGCATGCAATACTGGGATTCAAAGGCTTTTAGATTTGCATTCCGTCTGGAATTAATCTGTGTGATGGCCGGAGGCAGGGTCAGACACAGAAAAGACCCCTCCCTCTTCCCCATTGCACCGCAGCCCTGACTCTCCAAGCATTTTAAAAGTGCTGCCCATGCACGAAGGGCAAGACCTGACTCCGGAAAAGGGGGCACCTTTGGTCATGTGGAGCTTCCACGCCGTGTTGTTGTGGAAGGCGCGCAGCCGCTCCGCCTCGGCGCGCATCTCCTGGTCCTGCATCTCGTCCTCCAGCTGCAGCTCCCGACGCAGGCTGGTGTGCTTGGCCGACACTTTGGATGAGTACGTCATCTTTTGGTGCACCTGCAGGGTCGTCTTCTGCTCCCGCTCCTGGTGGGCGTGCCCAGGCGGAGTTGGGTGGGGCCAGCATCTATTTCTACCCCCTCCCCACCAAGCCGGGGATGAGCCTCCTTCCCTGGGCGTCACCACGCGTCCCAGGGTCGCACGGCCTTGAGGGAATGCACACGCGGAGCGGGGCCCAAGGTGAGCACCTGGTCCAGGCTGCGCACTCGCTACGCGCAGAGAAGCTGTGGAGCTGTGTGTGCTTGTGGGAGCGCGTGGGGGGGGGGGCCTGAGCACAGCTCCCTGGTTGAGAGGAAAGTGGGCAGGAAGTGCTTCCAGACAGCGGGGTGAAGGGGGGGTCACCAGGTGAAGTACAGGATGCCCAGTGAGATGTGCATTCAATAGTGCAGGGACATACTCACTAACAGATGATTCCTCCTTTATCTGAAATTCACACTTACTGTGATTTGCTAAATCTGACACTCCGAGGTTCAGGGAAACTAGATCTTCTGAGTTTCCAAAAGAAACTCGAAATCCATGGGGCGCCTGGGTGGCTCAGTCAGTTAAGGGTCTGCCTTCGGCTCAGGTCATGATCCCAGGGGCTCCCTGCTCAGTGGCGAGCTTGCTTCTCCCTCTCCCTCTGCCTCTCCCCCCACCCCAGCTCATGCTCTCTTTCTCGCTCTGGCTCTATTTCAAATAAATAAATAAATAAAATCTTAAAAAAAAAAAAAAGAAACTTGAAATCCTGAGTTTGATCTGCAAGCTCAGCAGTCAGTGTTGGCAGTGATCGGGTTGCTGGGGATTTGCCCCCACCAGCTCCTCCCCACCCTGCCTGGCCTCCAGTCTGCCTCAGGGTTGCTCCCATTCCCAGCCCTTCACTTGGGAGGATCCTAGGATGGTGTGGGGGTGGGGGCTCTTCTTCCCTGAGGCCTAGTTCAGGTCTTTGGCTGCAGGGGCGCCCAGCTCCACTAGCTGCCAAGCCCTGGGGGTCTCCCCATCCTTCTCTGCTAGGCACCCTAGCCCACAGAATCAGATAGGCCTTCATGAATCCTCTTCATTTGGCCTTTCCTGGGGCATTTCTATTTCCTGCTGGCCCTGCCAGGTGCAACAACCCATTCAGCCTCTAAAGAAGGCTGTTTAGGGAAACCTCATCTGTGAGGGGATTCAACCTGAGGCCACTAGCTTGCATGTCTGTGTAGAAGAACAAAATGGGGAAATACCACCTGCTAGAATCCCAATGGCAGAAGGTCTGTGCTTAGAAGAAATTGGGCAGCTGCTTGGGGTCAATGTGAGACTGGGGGGTTCTGCTGGGGTGTGGGGAGGGGTATCAGGTTTGTTTGATTTAAGAAGGCAGAGGCGACCCTGGAAGCAGGGCTAGGCTGGGAGAAGAAAATCCAATCCTACACTGGAGAAAGAGAAAGGTCTCTTAAGTCAATGTCAGAGAAAGTTTTGTGTGTGTCTGCCATGTTTCCCCACTTAGAGGCCTCTGAGAAGTGTGTGTTGCTCAGTATGGCTTTGTGTGAGTGCCTCCTTCCAGGGCATGAGGGGGTGCACAGCATGGCAGTAAGGTGGGGAAAACACTCATGGTGGCCCACCCAGAGCTTCTAGTGGGGAGGTCTGGGGTGGGGCTGGAAAATGTGCATTTCCTTATGTGTCTTTGTTCACTGGTTGGGTCTCAGTGGGAACCACTTCTCCAAGGAATCCCAGATACTGAGCCCTGAGTTGGGGCAGACAGAGTCAGAGCAAAAGGGAGCCTGGAACACACTGGCCATGCCCGTGCCCCCGACAGTGTGTCCAGAAACATGGCCCATGCTGACCACTTCTCAGGGAAGATGCTCCCGGGTGAGTCCTCCCTGGGCCTGGCCGCAGGGATGCTTGCTTGCTCTGGCCATGCTGCAGGGGGTGGGAATGGACAGACAGGCTCTTGGATGGGGAGGCAAGACAGACTATGCTGGGGCGCAGACAAGGCATGGGCTAGGGGTTGGGGATGGCTCCAGGACTCCCATGTATTGCTGAGGGGCATGCGTGTCTGTGTGTGCACGCATGTGTGCTTGCTTGTGTGTGTATCTGGCCTCCAAGAATTCCAGCGAGGGGGACTGTGCACAGCTGGAGCAGTTGCAAGGGCGGTGGTCTCCTGGGGTAGGTGTGAGAGTCCCTGAGGTCTGAGATGGGCCTTGCAGGACAGAGAGAGTCTCAGGAGCAGATGGTCTCTCATGCAAGAGAAGCAGAAGCAAAGCCTGGTGCTGAGGCTAGGCCACAGTAGCTTCCAACAGCCCACTCTGACAAGACTCAGGAAGAGGAGGGATAAAACTGTGTAGGAACAGTGGGACAGGTCAGATACTGGAGAGCTAGTCAGGTTTTTGAATTGATTTTTTAAAAAATGGTGAGCCATTGGGGCGCCTGGGTGGCTCAGTCAGTTAAGTGTCCGACTCTTGATTTCAACTCAAGTCGTGATCTCAGGGTCGTGAGATGGAGCCCCCATCAGGCTCTGTGCTCAACTTAGAGTCTGCTTGAGATTCTTTCTCTCTTTCTCCCTCTGCCCCCCCTTCACTCTTTCTAAATAAATAAACAAAATCTTTAACAAAATAACCATTGACTATTCTAGAGAGAGTGACCCAAAGAAAGTACTCTTCTGAGAAGGGCAATCTGGCTCTGCATGTGTGAGGGAGGGAAGAGTTGTGGGCAGACCAGTCCTAGATACTCACTGCGCGAGACTTATTCCGCTCCTGTTCTCTGAGCAGGAAGAAATCCACATCTCCAGACATGTGGAAAGGATTTGCTGAACGGTCAGGAACAATCACGGACACTGGAGAGGGAGATACCTCATTGGAGAGATGAGCCAGCTCTTCCAAACAGTGGCCTGTGCCTCGGGAGTCCTGGTGCCCTCCCAGCCCAGCATGAGGAACTTGAAAACACAAGCTAGTGGCAAATGTTCTCTTGGATCCAGCTGTGCCTGAAGTCGAACCCTGGCCCTTCCAACTCCATAAACTCACCTGTCTGGTTTAATCTAGTTGGATGTGGGCTTCTGTCCCTGGCATCTGAAAGAGACCTGGTGAACACAGCCCCACCTGTGTCTCAGACCTCTGGCCCCTCTCATTTAAAGTCTCAGGAACTCCTATTCCTTAGAGGAGAGAAGCAAGAGGGGGGAGGAGATGGGGCCAGCTGGCAGGAGGTCGGCCCACTCCAGAGCAGAGGCACCTGCCTGCAGAGGGCAGTGGGCAGTGGGCACACCGGGTGAACATGCCTGTCTGCAGGATTCTCCAGGAGCCTCCCAGGGGAAGGCTGAGTTTGTGGGCAAGTGAGGCAAAGCACCCGAGGCCTAGGGGGTGGGGGTCAGGCAGGAATTTGGGAGATGGGGGCTGCCAAGGACCCCTGCTCTGCTGCTCCCCCTACCTCTGTGGGTAAGGAAGAGGTTCCTGCTGCTCAGCTCAGCAGGGAGAGAACCCAGGAGGCACCAAACTAAGGGCTTAAAAATATGGATGTTTTCTCCCCTTATCCTCGATTTAGAGGAAAAGGGGTTCGTTGTAAGACAGAACAAAACAAAACAAAAAATTCTTGGAAGTAAAAGAGTATGAGAACAAAATAACTCCCCCACTTTGAAACAACTGCTGGTGACATTCTGGGGGTATTTTCTTCTAGTAACTTCCAACACCTATTTTTAATAATTTCGCATCTTAAAAAAAAACAAACACTTCACCTTCAGCAAATGCCTGCGAAATTACTAATTCTTTGCGAGCCCTGTATGCAGTTATAACGGGGTGCAGTAAGGCATGGCTTCCCCAGGGCGCCACCATGGGCTGGCTCTTGGCAATTGATTTTCAGAAGGGAGAACAGGGGCCAGGGGCTGTGAGCATTTCCAAGCTTCAGAGTCTTATGCCGACCTGCCTTCCTGGCGGTCTGTCCCATTTTACACCCTCACCAGTGAAAATCCCCTGCGAAGGGGATTTGAAGTTATGCACCGAGGGTCTCAAAATACCTCCGCACAAGATCCGTACTTATTAATGACCAAGAGTAGAGAAGCTGGCCGACTCCATCCTGCTCAGGCCTTCAGAGTGAACTAGAGCAGAAGCGAGAGGGGTGGGCCTTCTCTGGCCAGTGCGACCCCAGCAGTCACTCAGATGGTCCCGCCAGGATGCTTCGCCTGCACCCATCATGCAGAGGGGGTGGGAAAGCTCCAAGTCTACGACCTCTCTGTACTGTTCTTTCAACTTTTCTCTAAGAATTAAATCCTGTCAAAATAGTTTACAAATCTGAGTGAGAAGAGGAAAGAAAGATGATCTACTCCTGGGCCCCGCTGAGGGAAGGAAGCCCACAGGGGCCTCCAGTCAGGTCTCAGCCTGGTTTCTGGAGAGGGGAGCATGCGGAAGGAGGCGGCCCAAGACAGGGAGAGGTCACAGGGGTGGTACTGACCCCAGGGCCGTCAGGGACCTGTGGACAGGAGGGACAGAAGTGGGATGGGGCTTGTGCAGGTTGGTTTGAAGCTTAGACTCTCGTTCCATGCCTAATCATGACTTTTTTTTACACACTGACTTTGCTGCGGATAGAGAGGCTCCAGAAGAGACTGCCAAAGGGCCTCTCTGTCCGCATCAGGAGGCTGGGGAGGCAGGTGCAAATGGTGACCTGGGTACATGGCTTGTCTCCCCCACCAGGCCAACCCCATACCCCAGAAATGATGTAACGTACATTCAGAGATTGCACACAGCTCTGGACAAGAAGGGATGACTCGGGGCAGGGGAGGGGGGAGCTGCCAGGGAGAGTTGGAAGAGGGAAAGCAGCGGGCGGGGATGGGGTGAAGTGGGGAAGTATGGCTCAACCAGGCTGGGTTGTGGGGAGGAAGGTATTTGGGAAGTGACAGCTCTGGCCGCAGAAATGAGGGCCTGAGAGGCCTGGACAGAACTGCCACAGCTCGCCCCCTCCTCATGTCCTCATCCCACTCTCTCTCACTCCCTGTGCTTGTCCAGCAACCCCAGGCAGGGGCCCTAAATTCAGAATAGTGAGGACTGAGCTTGGGTGAGAGGGGCAGGGAAAAGTTAGTCTTGATGTCCCCAAACTACGTGCCAGTAGCATGCGTGGGTTGAATGTCCCATGTCCCCATCGAAGAGATTAATTATGCTAGTTAACAAGAATGAGCACTTACCATGGCCAGACCACGGACTTCGCCTGACTGAATGTTCATAATGACCCTGAGGTGGGAATTGTTGTTACTCCCGGTGAGGAAGAGGGACAGAGAGGTAAGCCGCTCAATCTATAAGTAACAATGTGGAGACTGGCTTCCCAAAACAGAAACTGCATTTGCAGTCCAGTGAGTAGGGAATGTTTCTGAATGGAAATATGTTAATGGGAAGATGAGCCTACAACCAAGACTGGCCATCATTTGAAGCAGATCATTCCAGAAATGCCAAGTTGGTTTCACATTTAGAAACCAATCAATATAATATACCCCATTAACAGAATGAGGGAGAAAATGATATGATCTTTTCAAGGGTTACAGTAAAAGTATTTGATACAATCCAAAACTGATTTTAAATCATAGTCGTAGCAACCTAGGAAAAGGAGGGGGCTTCCCAATCTGATAGAGGGAAGTGTGGTGAGCTCAGCAATGGCCCCCAAAGATGGCCACACCCTAAACCCCAAACCTGTGCCTAGATTCCTTTATATGGTAAAGGGGATTTTGCAGATGGGATGAAGTGAAGGACCTCGAGATGGAAGATGGTCCTGGATTAGACAGAGGGGCCTGATGTAATCACAAGGGTCCTTCTAAGATGGAGGCAGGAGGGCCAGAAGCAGGAGGAGCAGGTGTGACGACAGAAGCAGAGGTTGGAGTGACGTCACAGAAACCGGAGCAGGCTGTGCTGCTGGCTTTGGAGACGGAGGAAGGGGCCAGGAGCCAAGGATGTGGGCACCTCTAAGCTAGAAAAGGCAAGGAAGCAGATTCTCCCCTGGAGCTTCCGGAAGGAACACAGCCCTGTGGACCCCTTGATTCGAGAGTTCTGTAAGATTCATTTCAGACTTCTGACTCCAGAACTGTAAGATAATATATTTGTGTTGCTTTAAGCCACTGAGTTTGTGACAGCAACCACGGGATATGAGTACAGGTATCTATAAGAAACTTCGAGGGGAAATATTGCATGTTTCCCCTCCAGGATCAGGAACAAGGCATGGATACCTATCTTTGCACTTCTATGCAATGCTGTAGTTAGGCAAGAAAAAGAAATAAAAAGTACAGGATTGGAAAGGGAGGGCAAATAATGTTATCTCAAGGTGATGTGATTGTAGAGGAGAAAATCCAAAGAATCTACAAAGTGGTTACAATTAGATTAGAGACGATTTGTAGGTCTGATTGCAAAGTGAACACAAAACTTGTATAAGATACAGTATCTTCATGACCAGGACACAAAAAGTACCAACCATATGAAAATGATTGGTAAAGGGAACTCCATGAAAATTAGGAACTTTTGTTTATTAAAAGGCACCACCAAGAAAGGAAAAAGCAATCTACCAAGTGAGAGAAGGTATTTGCATACTTAGAACTGGTGAATGATTTGTTTCCAGAATATGTAAAGAGCTCCTAGAAATCATTAAAACAAAAGGACAACCCAATAGAAAAGTGAGCAAAGGCAGGGACAGGCACTTTATAACACAGAGTCATCAGTGAACGTATAGAAAGGTAATCACCCTCATTGGTCACAGGGAATATGAGATGCTAATACATATCCAGAAGGCCAGGTAATAGTAAAAGCATCGACAGTGTGCCAACTGTTGGAGAGGATGTGAGGCATCTGGAATGCTCACACCTGTTGGTGGTACAATTGTTCTGGAAAACTCATCGGTATCTACTAAGGTTAAACATACTACCAGCAATTCCACTCCTTCATATACACCCAGGAGAAATGAGTGCTTCTTTCCCTAAATGGCATGTACAAGAATGTTCATTGCAGTATTATTTGTAATATCGAAAACCCAGAAACAACCCAAATGTCCATCCACTCCAGAAAGAATAATACACTGTTGACATATGCACACAATAGGATACACACAGCCACAACAAAGAAGGGAGTCCTGTGACTGGCATTCCATAGATGTGATGCTGAGTGAACAGGATCAGGACTGCAAGAGCACAGAATGTGACTCCATTTATACAAGGTTCGAGAATGGATAAAGTGATTCTCTGATGATAGCGGAACAGTGCTGTCTCTTGGGGAAAGGGAATGTCTGGGCAGACGGAAATGTTCTAGATGGTGAATGGGGTGGAAGCTACAAAGTTGTATACATTTATTGAAACTTATCAAACTGTATACTAAGATTTGTGCATTTCACCTTCTATGAATTATACCTTAGAGAAGAAACCAAACCAAACCCAAACCCAGACTCCTCACCCTTAATGTAGCGATCAATTTAAGCATAGGCATCCATGGGTAGAAGAAGCTGTTGGGTGAATGGCTGATGGGAATCTGACAGAGGGCCAGGCGGTCACTACCTGAACCCACTGAGCATGGCATGGCCACCATCGAGACAGCTGGATGCGTGAGCTTCTTGTGAGAGGTGGTAGGAAGGATTCTCGTGGACAAAATGGAATATCAATCATGTAGGGTTATGTACAATTAAAGGAAATATGAGGAACAGAGGAACCGTTTCAATAACAATGACAATGACCAGGAAGCAAACAGACACATACAGAACGGGGGACATTCTACAGGATAATTAACACCATTTCACAGTAAGTCAAGACACAGAAAATGAAAGGACAAAGGACATGCGGGAGGGACTCTGCTAGATTTAAAGAGAGTGAAGATGATCAGATCTCATTTGAATCCTAATTAGAACGAATCTTCTATAGGAAGACATTTCTGAGATAATTGGGAAACTTCATTGTGGCCTTGCAGGGAAACATCCCTATTTTTGAAAAATGAATATTGTGGGATATAAGGATGAAATAACATGCCCAGATTTTACTTTAAAATATTCTGGCAAAGTCTGGAAGCAACCCAACTGTGTGCATTGATAGATGAATGGATAAGGAAGACGTGATACACACACACAGGAATATTACTTAGCCATAAAAAGAAGGAAATCTTGCCATTTGCAACAATGTGGATGGAGCTAAAAATATTATGCTAAACGAAATAAGTCAGTCATAGAAAGAAATACCATATGATCTCACTCATATGTGGAATTGAAGAAATAAAACAGATGAACAAAGGGGGAGAAAAAGGAGGCAAACTAAGAAACAAGTTCTTAACTACGGAGAACACACTGATGGACAGAGGGGAGGGGTGGGGGAATGGGTGAAATAGGTGATGGGGAATAAGGAGGGCACTTATGATGAGCACAGGGTGATGTATGGAAGTGCTGACTCACTATATTGTACACCTGAAACTAATATAACACTGTATGTTAACTATACTGGAATTAAAATTAAAAAATTAAAATAAAAAAAATATTCTGGCAAAGACAAAAAAAGCAAAAAAAAGCAAAAGGATAGATGCAACAAATGTGGCCAAATCTCTACTGTCCAGTCTGGTGATGGGCACCTGCGTTCACTGCATTTTAGTCTCTGCTTCTGGGCAGGTTTGGATTGTCATAATTAAAAGCAAGAGGGAACACAACGGGGGGAGGCTTGACGGCAGGGGGCTCAGCCTGGGAGAGATAGGCTCAGGGAACATGCTCACATCTGCGCCCCTCTGGAGAAGGATCAGACTGGCTAGCAAGCCTGGGGGGCAGAGCGGGAGTGCAGGGGCTCAGAGGAAGCAGTACGAGCAGCTGGCTGCCTACCCTTCCTCTTCTCAACAGGTGGCAGCCATGTGCCTCGTTGAACAGTTATACTTCTCAGCCTCCCTTACAGATACTGATGGCCACATGACAAATTTCTAGACTATGGAATGTAGGCAGAAATTGCTGGGTGGGGCTTCTGGGAAGGCTCTTTTTCCAGGGAGGGCTGAGTTGACTGGTGGGCAGTTTTGCTCTTCCCTTTACCCCTTCTCCTTGTCTGAACTCCAATGTGATGGCTGGAGCTACAGCAGCTATTTTGTGACCACATGATAACTTTACAGTTGAAAACCCTAAGGCTAAAATTGGTGGAGCAGAAAGACTTGGAAACTGGTCACCTGAGTGATTTCTTAGAACTGCTGTTTGTGGAGCCTCATGGAGTTCTGGACTGCCTCCCATATTTCCCATTACTTGAGGAAAAACAAATCCTACTTTGTTCATGTTACTATTATTTCAGGTCTCAGTAATGCATTTCCCTTTGCCACTGACACTAGAGACTACGTTGACGAGGGGAGATGTTTGACTCCCACCATGAGGGCTACGTTTACCTTTTTTCCCATGTTTCTCCTTTTTTTCTTCAATGATTGAAGAAGAACTGTTGTCCGGGGACTCCAGCCTGTTCTCTGGGGAGAGACAAAAGCAAAGCTGTGAACACAGTGTGAGGCTGGGGAGAGGCTCTGGTGCCAGCATCCTCACCTGCCTGCTGAGTGGGAGAGGGAACACAAGCAGGGGGAGTGGGAGAAGGAGAAGCAGGCTTCCTGCTGAGCAGGGAGCCCGATGCGGGGCTTGATCCCAGGACGGTGGGATCATGACCTGAGCTGAAGACAGACGCCTAATGACTGAGCCACCCAGTCGCCCCCAGTTTTTTCTTAATTGAAAAAGCAATGCACATACATAGCAGGCATTTTTAACAATGTCGTTTGATGTGTTATGATGAACACTGATATGACATGCTGATATGATGAACAATCCTCACCTGAAGCCCTCACTACCAAATGGATCTTTGTTCACCTAACTAGAGGTATTTTATGCATACACGTCTTTGTTTTTTTTTTAAGATTTTATTTATTTATTTGAAAGAGAGAGTGAGAGAGCACAAGCAGGGGGAGCGGCAGGCAGAGGGAGAAGCAGGCTCCCCGCTGAGCAAGGAGCCTGATGCAGGACTCGATCCCAGGCTGAGCCACCCAGGCATCCCATGCCTACACATTCTTAGATGCCCCTTACTTTTTTACTGAACAATGCATCTGCTTTCATGCTATAATATGGATGAACCCTGAGGACACTGTGCTCAGTGAAAGAAGCCGGTCACACAAGGACAACTTCTATGAGGTCCCTAGAGTCGTCAAATTCCTACACATAGAAAGTAGGATGGTGGGTGCCAGGGGCTGCGGAAGGGGAGATGGGGAGTTAGCGTTTAATGGGGATTCAGTTTTACAAGGCAAAAAAGTTCTGGAGACAGATGAGGGATGGTTGCACACCAATGGGAATGTACTTACAACTGAACTGTCTACTTAAAAATGCTCAAAAGAGTAAATTCTGTTATGTACAGATAGTTGACCACAATTTTTAAAAAGTTAAAAAAAAGAACATATCTGCTCATATCCAAATCTCATTGCTCCTTAGCCAGGTCCCCTGGTGGGCCGTGGGCCCTAATTTCCAGTCTTATGCAATTTTCAAGCTTGTGCAATGGTTACTCTCTAGTACCAAGTTGAGCTGGACTGTGTCTCACACACCTGGAATTTTGTCAGTCTGACAGGTGATAAATGCATCTCAGTTTTAATTTGCACTTCTTAATTACAGAAACTACTGTGTGTCTTTTCAGATGTTAATCATCCACTTGCTTCTCTCTGTTGGTATCCTTTGCCCATTTTTCTATTGGGGTGTTATAGTTTTTAAATGATCTTGACAATCTTTATCTATTAGAGGACACTAGCTCATTTGTTTGTCAGAGCTGCTGAAGATATTTTTGCTTCAGCTGATATGACAATTTCCTTTGGATTGTCTATCATGTATTTTCCTTACAGGACATTTTCGTATTTGCTTAGCGAAATGCTTCGGTGTTCTGTGTCTGCTTAGAAAGGAATTCTGCATCTGAAGGTTAAATACATTTTAAAAATTCCTGTTTCCTTCTAGTACTTTAACAGAATTAAATTTTTAAATTAAAAATTTTATAGATTTTATTTATATGACAGAGAGAGAGAGAGAGAGCAGCAGAGGGAGAAGCAGGCTCTTCGCTGAGCAGGGAGCCCGACCACGGGGCTCCATCCCAGGACCCTGGGATCATGACCTAAGCAGAAGGCAGATGCTCAACCGACTGAGCCACCCAGGTGCCCCAAATTAAAAAGTTTTAAAAATGTAAGCCTACTTTTAGAAAAATTGTCCAGGAGAAACAAGGGGAGGTGAACTGGGTGCAAAATGTCCTCATAAAAAGTGATAAAATTTTAGCACCCTGTCCCCCAACAATGGAAGCCTGGGTGTGGGCTCCGGCCATCAGAATATCCTCCTGCCTCCGGCAGCACCCCAGCAGTGTGGCAGGGAGAGGAGAGGCCAGCTCCCTGGGGAAGCCATCGGCTGACCTGCTCCACTCCAGCAGCCAGGGGTCTCTCCCCATCTACTCCCCTGAGCCACCTTCTCTGCACTCCAGGTACAAGAGGAATGGGCCACCACCGTGGACCCCAGTTCCCGCCATCTCCCTCCTTCACTCTGGGACTCACTCAGCGCCTCCCCAGCACACTGGCAAGCCTGTTCTCCCCGCTGCCAGTCCCCTCCCGCTCCTCCACGGAAGAGGGCTGGTGGCTTCGATGATGGTGTGAGTACAGGGTGGGAGGGAGGTGTGGATGCAGTGTTTTTCAGGAGAGCCCTTGGGGCTTGCTGCCTGACTGGATGTGGGCTCAGGAGAGAAGGGAGCACCAGGGATAACTGCGTCCCTTAGGTATAAACACCTTCACATCAGGTGCTGCTTGCTGAGGTGGCAGAGAAGGGCAGGAGGGGGCTGGGGGGAGCCAGAGGCCTGGAGCTCAGGCAGAGGTGCTGGGTTCAGGCACCCGTGGGAACCGCCAAACTGGGACTCTGAAGGGGCCACTCCTGATGGAGGTCTGGGGACTAGGAGCCTAGAGGACAGAAATGTGTCCCTGGCGAATAGATGGAAACTGAGGCTGTGCTCATAGTCGAGACAGAGGACGGCCTAGGAACCCCGACAGTAGAGGAGCTTGGCAAGGAGGCCTGCAGAGCAGAGGGAAGGCCAGAGAAGACCAGAGCCCTGGGAAGAGGGGGGGAGAAGGAGGGAGTGTCTGAGGGAGGTGCCCTGGGAGAGGCCTTAGCCACGGCCCCAGAGTGAGATTGGCAGCGTGGGGTGACGGGGCAGAAGCCAAGATCCCACAGGGTTAGGGAGGGGAGGCTAGTGGACATGGTAGGTTTGGGCAGCTCTCAAGGGCTGGCTGTGAATGGCCGGGGGGGGGGGGTGTTGCACAGGCAGAAGAGACCATGCAGCTGGGGAAGGGCCACCACTGGAATCCCAGCAGGACACAGAAGGTTAACATAAGTGGAGTGATTTGAGGGGTCCAAGAAGGAGCAATTCAGTGCTTTTAACAGTAGGAGCCTTGCCCATCCGTCGGCATGAGAGGGTAAAGCAGAGACACAGTCCAGAACCCAAAGAGGAAGCTGTATGAGGAGTCTTGACCACACTGAACAGCCTGGCAGGCCTTTTTTTTTTTTTTTTTTTTTTTTGAGAGAGAGAGAAAGAGAGAGAGGGGAGGAGCAGAAGAAGAGAGAGAATCCCAAGCAGACTCCATGCCCGGCACGGAGCCCGAGGCAGGGTTCGATCTCACAACCCTGAGATCAGGACCTGAGCCAAAATTAAGAGTTGGAAACAACCAACTGAGCCACCCAGACGCCCCCGGGCAGACCATTTTAAAACACAATTCACAAAACCAATCATGTGTTTACATCCTTTGCGGCAGCCAGCCCCTAAAACAGCCCCCAGTGTCACCGGGCTCTAGGCACTCACACCCTTTAGTACCCCCTCCAGCACTGGACTGTGGTTGGTTTGTGTGGCCAGCTGTGGAAGGGACAGTGTGTGACTTCTGAAGCGAGGGCAGAGAGGACATTTGGGCCCTGCCTAGCCTCTCTGGGATCACCTGCTCTGGAGGAGGTCAGCCCCAGCCCACAGCCATATGACTGAGCCTGCTTGGAGCTCATCCTCCAGCCCTGGTCAAGCCTTCAGATGACTGCGGAGGAGATCCCCTGGGCCAGAATCCCCAAGCCAAGCCCCTCATGAGCTCCTGACCCATAGAAACTGAACTAATACATGTTTACTATTGTTTGAAGCCACTAAATTTTGGGGTAATTTGCTACCCAGCAGTAGAGATCCAGCGCACTTTCAGGGGCATCCCAGGTTCGGTAGGTCCAGGACCCCGATCCACAGGGTTTGAGAGACCCTGAATGATCTCACACAGCGACCTCTGCAGCTTCTCATCTTGCTACCAGCCTCACCCCCCTCACTACCCTCTGGCCACTCGAAGACTGTCATGGACCCTCCCACAGGCAATACCACGTGATATCCCCTTTGTTTTTTTCACCCCACCGGGGTCCAAGCCCCCTCAGCCAACATCTCCCTCATCTGTTGTTGACCCTGGAAGGCCTCCTGACCCCCTCATCCAGGACAGAGGGGCCCACCTCATGTTCTCCCAGAGATGGCCCTCCCCTCTCTAGCACGTGTCACATCTGCTATTATGTAGGGGTCACCTTCCTTCACAAGATGGGAAACTGCTCCAGGACCGGTGCATTAATGCTGTCTTGTACTTTCTGTACCCGATGCTCTAGCATCTGGGTCTTACTGATCCCATAGGGACTGTCCCTACCTCTCCACCCTGGGGTTGGCCAATCCCTAGAGAAAGTAAAGGAGGTTCCTGAGAGCATGCTTTACAAATGCAAACCCACTAATCCAGAGCCCACATGCCCAGCTCCCATCTCCACTGTCAGGCTCTCATACCCAGGGCCACTGGCCCCTTCTCCAATCGCCCAGGGCCAGGTCCCAGACAACTCAGGACAGCCCCATGCCACAGAGTCCTGACATACTCAAATCAGTCAACCCTAAGCCCGCACACCCTGTGTCACCTGCTCCTTCCCATGGAAGTCACAACAAAGGCTCCTGCTCACAGTTCTCCCACTCCCTCTGCCTCTGACCCAGCCCAGTCCTTCCCTGTGTGGCCCTGCCTCCTGTTTCTAGGGATCTGGGAAGATCACAAACTACCTTTCCAATGGCAGCCATCCCCTTGTCTGCGGATCTTGCCATACCTGAGTAGTAATGAAACCTACATTTTACTTATTTTTTATTTTTTTATTTGTATGTCAATTTTAACATCTATATTATGCCTTTACATTTCAATAGTTCTTTCTCGTTACATTGATCTATCTACGTGGTGTATTCATGATTGCTTTTTTTTCCTTTTTTTAGTTAACATACAGTGTTATATTAGTTTCAGGTGAACAATACAGTGATTCAACACTTCCACACATCACCCCATGCTCGTGATGACAAGTGCCCTCCTTTATCCCCATCACCTGTTTCACCCATCCCCCACCCACCTCCCGTCTGGTAACTATCAGTGTGTTCTCTAAAGTTAAGAATTGACTTCTTGCTTTGTCTTTCTCTCTTTCTCCCCCGCTTTGCTTGTTTGTTTTGTTTCTTAAATTCCACATATGAGTGAAATCCTATGGTATTTGTCTTTCTCCGACTGACATATTTTGCTTTGCATAATGCACTCTAGCTCCATCCATGTTGTTGCAAATGGCAAGATTTCATTCTTTTTTACGGCTAATATTCCATTGTATATACACCACGTCTTCTTTACCCATTCATCAGTCGATGGACACAAGGGCTGCTTCCTTATCTTGGCTATTGTAGATAATGCTGCTATAAACTTCAGGGTGCATGCATCCCTTTGAATTAGTATTTTTGTATTCTTTGGATAAATTCCTAGTAGTGCAATTGCTGGTTCATAGGGTAATTCTATTTTAAACTTTTTGAGGAAACTCCATACTGTTTTCCACAGTGGCTGCCCCAGCTTGCATTCCCACCAACAGAGCACGAGTGTTTCTTTTTCTCTACATCCTCACCAACACCTGTTGTTTCTTGCCGATTTTAGCCATTCTGACAGGTGTGAAATGATATCCCATTGTATTGTTGATTTGCATTTCCCTGACGATGAGTGATGATGAGCATCTTTTCATGTGTCTGTTGGCCATCTGTATGTCTTTTTTGGAGAAGTGTCTGTTCATGTCTTCTGCCCATTTTTAAATTGGATTATTTGGTTTTTGGGTGTGTTGAGTTTTACAAGTTCTTTATATATTGTGGATACGAACCCCTTATTGGATATGTCATTTGCAAATAGCTTCTCCCATTCCGTAGGTTGCCTTTAGTTTTGTTGATTGTTTCCTTGGCTGTGCAGAAGCTTTTTATTTTGATGTAGTCCCAATAGTTTTTTGCTTTTGTTTCCCTTGCCTCAGGAGAACTATCTAGAAAAAAGTGAAATCTACATTTTAAAACAACAGGAACCATGCCTGTCCATCCCCAGCTCCCAGCACCAGATCCACGATGATTATCAAGAAGGCAGCTGGGTCTCTGAGGGCGGGCTTTAGAGCAGTGTCTGGGCTGGTGCTGGGGACTCTCGGGTGGTCTCTGAGAGCTGGCGGGAGTGGGGCGGGGGCAGGACAGGGTGAGACCGTCGCTCACTCAGTGTCTGCTGGCCAGTGTTTGTTGGCATTCTAACTGCGAGGTGCTGCGGTCGATGCAGGCAAGCCTCCTCAGAGCCTACGTTCTAGACAGGTGACAAACACAAATAAGACAGAGTGTTGGGCTTCCAGTAATTTTGTGTGTGTACCCAGACATGGAATTGCTGGAACATATCATTCTATGCATACTTTTCTGAGGGACCACCCTACCATTTTCCGCAGCTGTGTACCTATTTACATTCTCACCAGCAGGGCACACGGGTCCGTTTCTCTACAGCCTTGCCAGCACTTGTTACTTTGGATTTTTTTTAATAGCTATCCTACTAGTGTGATGTGATATTTCATTTTCCTAATGACTGATGATAATGTGAGCATCATGTCATGTACTTACTGGCTCTTTGGAAGATCTTCTTTGGAGAAATGTCTATCAACTCCTTTACCCGTTTTTAAGTGGGGTTGGTCGTTTTTGTTGTTGCTGAGTTTTAGGAATTCTCTATACATTCTGGGTATTAATCTTTTGTCAAAGATTTCCTTCAATGTCTGGGTCTGGAAAGGCTGAGAGGGAAGGTCCTGTCTCTTTAAATCCCTATTGACAGAGCTGGCCGGGAAGTCACCCCACCTCCCGGGGTTGGAAGCAGGCCACCCTCAGTACTGGCTTCTCAGCAACCAAGCACCCAGCTGGGTTTGGGGAGGAAAAGGCCCTTATGGGGCACTGTGGCACCAGCAAGCCATGCCAGGAATGTGGGCTGCCTGCCCCATTGTTGCTGGCCTGGAGGCCGCTCCACAAAATGCCATACTTCACCGACATTTCCCAGTCTCTCCCTCAAGCTCTGCCCTGGAAACTGCATGTGTTCATCTAGCTCCAGAGTTCCAATTTTGGAGTCTGAGAGCTCCTGCGAGCTCTGCAGTTGTTAGGTGGGGAGCCTGATTCCCGGAGCTTCCTACTCTAACATCTCCCACGATGCCACCTCATACGTGCGTATTTTCTTCTTTTAGATGTCATTGTAAATGGAGTTGCTTTCTTAATTTCCCCATTGGATTGCACAGTGCTGGTGTGTAGGAACACTAATACTGATGTTTTGATCTTGCACCCTGCAACCTGGCTGAATTCATTTATTAGCACTAGTGACTTTCTTGTGGGTTCTGGGGGATTATTTCTATATAGGATCGTGTCATCCATGAATAAGATAGTTTCACTTCTTCCTTTCCAATTTGGATATCTTTTCATTCTTTTTCTTGTCTAAATGCTCTGGCCAGGGATACATGGCTGGCTCAGTCAGTAGAGCGTGTGACTCTTGATCTTGGAATTGTAAGTTTGAGCCCCACGGTGGATATAGAGATTACTTAAAAATAAAATCTTAAATAAATAAATAAATAAATGCTCTGGCTAGAACTTCCAGCACACAGTGTTGAATAGCAGTGAAAACAGACATCCTGGCCTTATTCCTGACCTTCAGGGGAAAGCTTTCAGGCTGATAGAATTTTATTGAGGACCTGTTACATGCCAGGCTCTGGGGAGACAGCAGCACGCAAGACAGACAAACACCCCCACCTGGGTGGAGCTTACATTCTACTGGGAGAGAGAAACAAGTAAGAAACGGTGACGCAGGTGGGAGGTAGAAAGCGGTATCAAGAAAAATAAAGCAGAGGGTGACATTTAAATAAATCCTAAAGGAGGTGGAGGAGGGAGCCACAGGGAGATCTAGGGGGAGTGCATTCTGGGCAGAGGGACAGCAGTGCTCAAGACACTGAGGGGAGTGTCCCTGGCCTGGCCAAGGAACATGGGCAGCTGAGTGGCAGGTTTGGAGCAGCCCCGAGAGGGGAGCTGTTTATTGCTTTTCTCTCCAACTGTCTGCACGTTCTGTTCCAGCAAACCCCGCCCCACAAGCCCTGACTGGGAAGTCTTGGGTCTAGTCTGGGCTTTCACTGGCTCCTCTTGCCCAGGTCTCTATCAAGTGTCCTCCACCCTCTGCACCAGGGGTGAGGCCTTGCCCCGGGTCTCCAGGGAGGCTCTGCGGAACCAGCCCCTCTGCCCGTGTCACAGACATTGGCATCTCTACTCATAAAAGTCATCAAACCCAGAAACTGCAACCTCCCTGCTTCAACCCCTCTCAACATCTTAACAGAGCTGAATAGTCCTCCCCATGGTCCATAAGGCCCTACCCGAGTGTTTTCAGACTGGCCTTCTGCCTCTTGCTCTAGTGCTGCAAGCTCGTACCAGCCTCCGCCTTTGCTGGCCCTTCCCCACTGCCTAGAATGCCCTTCTCCCTCTTTCATCCTTCAGGATTGTTATGGATAGGCATCAAATGTCACCTCCTCTGAGAGGCCTTCCCTGACTACCTCTCCCATTTAAAGTAAACCCTGCCCCCTGCCCAAAGCTTCCAGTAGGTTTCCTTTCTACTGCTTCTTGGCTGTTGTACATATAGACTGGCTGTTTGCTTTGCAATGCCTGCCTCCCTCGTCACAATGTAAGTCCCACGAGGGGGAGGGTTTTATTTGCCCCTGAATCCCCAGTGCTTAGAACACAAGTGCCACATCCAGCTGGCACTTAATAAGGATTTGTGAATGAAGACCAAACCCAGAGCTCACTCTTCTGATGTCAAATTCCAGCTAAGTCTTTGCCCAGACCCCTTAACGGCCCCTCCACTTGCGCTCCCCGAGTATCTTCTTCCGAATCGGACTTCACACACTGGGAGACTAGCCAAAACCCTAAAGGTGGGGTGGTGGGTGTCGTAATAGTGAGTGGAGACACTAATAATAGCAGTATCAAAGAGCTGAGCCCTTGACATGTATCTCCCCTTACAGCTCACAGTAGCCTCTGGGAATCGGGATTGCTCCCATTCCACAGATGAGGCAGCTGAGGTCCAGAGAAGTGCTGTACTCCACCATGCATGTCTGACCCCGGCGTTCCCGCCCTCAGCTGGGGCATTCTCAGCTGGGCTCCAGAAACCCTATCTGTACCTGGCCCAGGCTCAGAGCTGTGTCCCTAGGCCCTTCTCCCCCAGGAGGCCCCTCTCTCTCAGAGTCTTTCTGGCCCCTACCTTAGTCCCCAGCTCCTGCAGCTGAACCCAGGATGTCAGGCTCAACTGTTCTCCTGGCCTGGGCCTCTGGCCGATGTGCCCCCATCCAGGCTGACTTCACTTGCCTGCCTCCCAAAGGCACAGAACCCTCAACCCAGACCATGGAGATCAGCTTAGGGGGGCCTCTTGTTTGCATGTCACCGCCAAGGGAAGTGATATACCCAGTCTCGAGTGTCACAGGATACCCCCCATTAACTATCCTCCTGGTACCACAGGATGAATCAGTATGGTTTATAAAGCCTTCAACCATCTTGTGCCAGTTGCATTGTTTTGTTTATGTGTGTGTGTCTAAAGTTAATTTGTTATCTGCAAACATTTCAAAGCTTTTTTTTTTTTTTTTTTTTGTAACTCCATTTCAGACTTTCTTCATTTTTCAATTTGCTCTGGAGCAGAGTGAGTGAGTGCACAATCGCAACAGTGGGGACAAGTGTTGAGAGCAGCACGTGTTTGAAACCAGCTCAGTGCCCACTCACATGGACTGGTTAAGTAAACTATACTACATTCACACTATGGGATCACTGTTCTGCTCACAACACTAAAAGTCTAAGGGAACTTGTGATGTATTGTTAAGGAAGAGTCTCCACAATGTCGGGGTTAGTGGAAAAAGGGAGGTGCAGGAAGCCTGTTTCTTGTGTGACCGTTTGTGTGAGAAAAAAACAAACTGTACAAGCCATATCCGCATTTGCCTGTGTGCACAGAGCATGTGCGTGGAGCGCGTGGAGCAGGAGGTGAGAGACTCGTGCCACTGGCCATCTCGGAGGAGGGGATACTGGGTATTTGGGGACAGGAGGGGCCTTTCACAAGAGGGGGCTTGGAACACTTTTTGAATGTTGAACCATGGGAATCCTTTACCTATTCAAAACCAAATTAAATTAAAAGCTGACGGAGGTAAGGAGCACCGAGGCACCAGCAGGCAGTACTGCCCAGCCTGCCCGCCTCAGCCCCCACAGCCCCCAGAGGGGCGCCAGCAGCTTCCCTCCGTGCTCCGGCGGGGGCACCTGGCTGCAGACGTGGCACTTCGGAGGAGGCAGGACGTCTCCCACGAGGGCCTGGGGCCAGCTGCTACTTCCTCTGGGCTCAGCCCAGTGACCTTAGCTGCAGAGAGGCTGAGAGAGACCCACTTACACTATGGTGCCTTCCACAACGTTATGTGGTGAATTGTGTCCCCCGCCCCCCACCCAATTAACATTTTTGAAGACTTGAAAGCCTAACTTCCAGCACCTCACAAGGTGACCCTGTTAAGAAACAGGGTCATTGCCGCCGTAACTTAGATGAGGTCATGCTGGAGTAGTGTGGGCACCTAATCCTATATGACTCCTGACCCTAATTAAAAGGGGAAATTTACAACAGGCACGCACACAGGCAGAACGCCATGGGATGATGAAGGCAGAGATAGCAATGACACGTTCCGTCCAAGGAACACCAAAGATTGCCAGCAAACAACCAGAAGCTTCCTAGGAGAGGGCCTGGAACAAACTCTTCCTCTCGGCCCTCAGAAGGAACCAACCCTGTCAATGACACCTATATCTTGGACTTCAGTCTCCGAACTGTGAGACAATAAATTTTTGATGTTAAAGCCACAACTGGGTGGTGGCACTTTATTACAGCGGCCCTAGGAAATAAAGCATGGAGTTTCTAGAGAACCTGGCATACCTATGATCTCTGCCTCATGGCCTGATTTGGAATCACCTTAACCCTCAATTAAGTCTGGATGTCACTGTCCCAGGCTCCCGAGGCTGTCTTTGACTCTGAGCCCACACCAGCCCCATACTTACTGTTGTAAGTCATACCCTTGGAGACCACAGTAGACACGATCTTGGACATCTGGGCAGAGGAACAAAGGCTTGTTGCAAAGCTTGATTTTGGCTAAAGGCGATTCCAACCTGAGGAGTGACACAGTGCTTGAGCCAGATGATCCCCAGGCCCTCAGCAACCCTTGCCCCCAGGTGGCTGAGAACACTTGGCATTTACTGAGGGCCTGCCATGTGGCCAACACCCATAGCTCCCTGCCTCCCCCTTCCTTCACCCTCTCTCCCCTCCTTGACTTAGTTCTAGCTGCCCTGCCTAATCTTCCTGTTTCTAGAACATGCCAACCTTGGTCTGCCTCAGAACCTTTGCATATACCACCTCCTTAGCCAAAAAATGTTCACTCACACCCAGCTGGGGAGGAGGGTTCTCTCCCTTCAGCTCTGAGCTCAGGTCACCCACTTCAGAGACACCTTCTCTAACCACTCCATTCCAAAATGGTTTCTTTCTCCCCAACTCCATAGGACCTCACTTTACTTTCTTCTCTGCAATTATCACTATCTGATTTGTCACTTTAAAAAAAAATCGGTGCATTGCCTATTACCCCTTGAATGTAAGCTCCAAGAGAACAAGGGTATTTTCTCATTTGGAGCCAATGCGCTCATCAAGGTGCCTGGCATAGCCTTGGAGCTTCTTAACTATTCATTGAATGAATTTTTCATTTTGCAAAGGAGGAAGTAAAGGAGAGATTAAGCGAGGTGTCCAAAGTCATACAGCAAGGAAGGACCGTAGCTGGGATTCCAGCCCAAGATTCCTTGACTCCAAAGCCTGCGCCCTTCCAGCAGCATTCTGCTACAACCCAGGCGGAAAGGAATCCCGGTCCTGAAGAGGCACTAGTTAGCAGCGCCCCGTCTCCCTGCGCCCCAACTCGGCGGGGATGCGCCGTGGGCCATACAGCAGGGGTGCACAAGGCAAGGAAGGATTGAGGGATGGCTAGGTAGTTAGGTACGTGATAAAGCCAATCTAGCAATGAGTAAGGAAGGGCGGGCAGCCTTGCAAAGGGGCCTTGCAAGGGGCGCCCGAGGAGCCCGCCCCAGGCCTCGCGCACCCCCGACCCGACGTCGCGCGCAGCCAGCGGCCCCGCGCGCCCAGGCTACCTCCGAAGCCTCCGCACGGCAGTTCCCTGCTCCCAGCGCCCGGGCGTTCCGTTTACGTCGCCAAGGCAACCATTCTCCCTGCCCGCCAGGGCGGTGACGTCACAAAGCCAAAGAGCCCCGGCTGCGTGGGGGTGGGGCCTGCGGGCGGGTCCCGCCGCTGAGGAGAGGCCGGGAGCCCCGCCGTCCGAGGTCGGGAGCCCAGCCGTCCGAGGTCGGCGCGCCTCCTGGACAGCGTCTGGGATGGGGTCTGGGGCACAGGAGTTTCCTTCCTCCGTCATTCCTTATTCCGCACGCCTCCTGCTCTTTTCCTTTCGTTCCCGATTCATTTAATCAGTGTGCACCTCGGGATGCATGTGGTGCAAACACAGACCTGTCCTTTCTGCCGAGTCGACCTCACTTTCTAGAGGGGCCGTTCTTAAAAGTACGGTCCCGGGGCCGGCAGCAGCAGATAATGCCGGGAACTCGTTAGAAAAGCAAAAGTTGTGCCCGCCCCTGAAGCAGAAAGTCTGGGGGGCGGAGCCGTGCAAACTGGGTGGTAACCAGCCCTCCCCGTGAATACAATGCTGGCTGAGGCTTGAGAATCACTACTCCAGGGAGTGAATGAGACTATTCTAATAAAGACACAGAATGACAAGGGCTATCAGTAGACAGGGGAGGGACGGGGTGATGAAGAGCAGGGATCCAGTTTAGATAGCCCAGATTCATTAGCTGATGGGGCCATGGGCTGTAGGTTGTGCCCTCTGCCTTCCCAGCTCAGGTCCCTGGCTCCTCCAAAACAGGAGAACCCCTCCCGGGGTTCCCACCATGGTCACCAGATTGTCCCACGCATCTAGGGAATTTGCAGATTGACAAAGCCTGCTTGGAGCTGGGGCACAGTCAGGGCTCTGTCTTTCTAGCGATACTCTGTGCTCTGGAACAGTCTGTAAGCAAGTGAGTGCCGGTGAGAATCCCAGCAGCTCCCGCTCTGCCCAAGGCTGGTGTGGTGGGTAGGAGAGCAGTGCCAGGGAATGTGGAGGGGCTCTCTGCGATGGAAGAGACGGGGATCCCTGAATCAGCACTGGAGGACAGCATCCCACTGGCAATATCTACAGCTGGCTTTGTACAAGGGAGGAAGGACAGTTTTATTATGTCAAAAGCCATATATGTGATTTGTGCATGAGTGTGTGTGTGCGCACCCACATGTATGTGGGGGGGACTGTTTGCTACAGCAGCTAGCTGTACCTGAACAGACAAGTGGTTTCCCTTGAGCCCCAGAATAGAGGCTCCTTCCACTGTCATTTAAAGGCCTAAATGTTTTAGCCCCTGCCTGTCTCTGCAGCCGCAGAATAAGGAGCTAGGCATTGATTGGAGTCAGAGATCAGCAAGCACCAGAGGCACTTTATTAATTAATGACCGAGGTAGGAAAGCAAAGAGTTCCAAAATGGTTTATTGCAAATACTTGGAGTTCTAATGAGACTTTTAGGACTCTCGAAAATAGGTGACCCAAAGAGGGAAAAGCTACTGAGCATACTATCAATTCATTGTTATTAGCAGGTACACTTATGAACTATTGTGAATTATCTGTGAACCTTTACAGAGTGTTTCTGGGTGCCTGGCACTGTTCTCTGTGCCCATTTAATGCAGACTGCCAGTGAAATTGGCCCCTGTTATTACCCCCACTGTTAGTGGGGAGATTGTATCACCGTGAGATTAAGAAACCTGCCCAGCAGAGCCAGGGAGCACCAGAGACAGGGTTTACCCGCAGTGGAATTTTGTCTTTGCTCTTAACCAGACACATACTGGCTCTTACCAGGCATTGTTTCATAATTCTATGCAATTATCCAAAGCAATGATGCATACACTTTGCAAAAGCCCAAAAAGTCCAAAGGTGTGCTTCCTAAAATGGGCCCAGCACGCTCCTGCTTCGTGACTCTGCCCAAAGGTGTACCTCATAATAAAGACACATTCTCTACCTAATGTATGTGTTCCTGTCTTCGCTTTGGCTTGTCGGTTATTTTGAAGATTAGAGAACTCCCTAGAAAATGTGGTCTTCTTTTTTAACTTATAATTTTAGCCTAAAAAAACCTAACTATAGACACAATTTGTAGATTAAAAGCTAATATAAAAAAATTAGACACATTGATGGAGACATACATAGATGGATAGGTGATAAAGATGGATAGAGATGGGTTAGTTGTAGAATCTAAGTGGTGGGTATGTGAGTGTTCATTACAAATTTCAATTATTTCTATATGTTGAAGTTTGAAATTTTTCATAATAAAATATTGGGGGAAAATCTGAGGATCTTCTTAAAGGAGAAATTGTATTCCTGATTTCCTACTTCCTTCCTCAAGGGAGTGTATCAGTCAGGGTTCTTGGTATCAGACATCAACTAGAACAGGTTAAAGGAGGAAGGGGAAGAAGAGGGGCTCCTGGAGCCTGCAGGGGACAGGGAACCAGGCAGGGAGATGGTGTGGCCAGCGGAGCCCAAAGCTGGCTGCAGGTGTGTCCTGGTGGAGACACTAAGGCTGTGATTCAGAGTGTGGCTATGGGAGTTGGCCTGTCAGAACCTCGGTCACCTGCCAACACCTTCTGTCTCATAGGCAGGAGCCTAAGGGTCCCTGCCTTCACCCTGGCTGAAAGGGAGGCTGGGAGAGAGAGCTTCTATGGTGGGAGGTGGGGGCTTCTAAAGTGGGGAGTCCCCCAACCCAAGAAGGGTGTTTAAAGGCACAGGTGGCACCTTTAAACCGGAAGGACGAGCACCTGTGTCTGTTCTGCATGGCACCAAGTCTCAGGTTGTCCCCGTATCACCAACTCTATGCTTTTTTTCCCCCCTAACCTTTCCCCTTTTGGGGGGATGTCCTTTATTATGCTGGTAAATTCCTACTCATTTCTCAAGACTCAAGTCAGGGGTTGCCTTCCTGGAAAGCATCCCTGAAACTCGCCAGTGTGGCTTTCTGTGAGCCTACAGCCTGCCTCCTCTAGATCCATCCCCAGACATTTTGTGCCTCTGGTGGCTGGGCAGGTCTGGTGGGGAGGAGAGTGGAAGGCAGGAGATATGAGAGAGCCAGGGCATCTGTCCCCTCCCTCTGCTTCCTGTGACTCCTCAGGCTGTGGCTACCTCAGGCGGGCCTGTTGTGGTTCTAGCCCTAGTTGGGAGCCCTGGGTCCTGGGCCCCAAATCACCACCTCCCTCCTCAGCCTGGGGTCTGCTCTTGCTAATTTCTGATGGCCTCACCATTCCCATTTTGGCACCTATTTACTTCCATCATGTGTGTAATCAATTCCCTATATTAAATTCCCTCCCTTTGAAAGCCTTTGAGGGCTTCTGTTTTCTGGACCCATTAAACAGAGGCAGGAGAGAACGGTGGCCAAGAGGAGGGGCTGTGGCATCAGTTCAGGTGGGATCCAGATCCTGGCTCTGTTGCTCACTGACTCTGTGGCTTTGGGCAAGTTACTTAGTGCTCTGGGCCTCAGTTTCCTCCTCTAAAAAGTGGGAATGATAACAATGACCTGGGAGAATATTGTGTGGTTAGCACAGAACCTGGCACCTAGTTGGGCCTCAAATAATACTTGTGTGCCAATATTATAGTAGGATCTGAAGGCTGTGTCTGACTGAGAAGGTCCATCTACAGGCCTGGTCCTGTGTGCATATAGGGCGTCCCAGCCAGGTTGCTATGATCTCTGTGAGAAAGCTGAGGGTGGGAGACGAGAAGCCATTTGCCCAAGGCTACACAGCCTCTAAGTGGCAGAACTGGGACTCAAACCCAGGCAGTCGGACTCCCTAGCCCAGGCTATGAAGGGCCACCACGTGCCTCTTCCCACTGGCCTGGGAAGAGGCGGCGCTCAGCTGGCTGGGGAGGGCCAGGGCCTGGGGCCTGGGGCTTTGGACTGGGGCTGGACTCGACTGCTTGCTCAGCCAGGCAGCGTCCTGTCCCAGCCTTGCCTGCAGTTGTCTGCCTTGGGTGGTTTGACCCCGACCCCAAATAATTCAAGCTGACTTTAGAACCTCTTTCCTAGGCGTGGTGCCACCCACCACAGTCAACAGCTCTAGACAACATGCAGCACATCCACTGATAGCTCTTGCAAGTCTGGAGGCTTACCGTGGCGCAGAAGGGAATATACCTGCAGCAGGTGGAGACACGGGAGGATTTCAGTTGACCTCCCAGCCAGGACTGGGTCCACACCTTAGCCGTAAGATGCCTTACTCGCCTGGGTACCTTGCATCTGGATTTCCTTTTGTTTCTTCCTTCAGCCTCTGACATTGCAGGATCTGGAAAGAGACCGAACTGTGTCTAATCTGCGTCACGGTGTGTCAGCTTCAGTGGGCATGACTGACCGTGTGTGCTGTTTCCACTTTACAAGCTGCAAGAGGCCATCTCCCCAGTTCAGGCTGTGGTCTGCAAGACCTCCATCTGCTGTGTATCAGAAGAAGCTGCCAAGTCCTGGCCAGTGAGTCTGAAGCACCAGGCCACCTCCCTCTTGGGGACCCCTCCTACCCTACTGCCCTCGCCTGCCCTTGGGGTGCTCTGGCCTGGCATATTTTTTATGTCACGGTCATCAGACTGCTTTCCTGCCAGCTCAGATGGACAGATGATTTCATTGGCATCTGGGGAGAAAACAGGGTGGACTTGGCATCCACATTTGACTACAGTGTTAAGTGGGATGATAAGGAAGGTCTTGAAGCTGAGGGTAAGATTTGGTTGGCTTGAGCATCTTGGAGGGTGTTAAAAAAGAAGAAGAAATGTTCTTGCATGACTAACATTGAAAAATGTTCATTGGATTTGTCAAATAGGAGACTGTCAGTGGCCTGGGTGAGAGTAGTTTCAGGAAATACTGGGCGTTAACTAATGGGTGAGGAAGGAGGAGACACAAGGGTCTTGGCCGAGGCCCTGTCTTACCTTTTGAGGGCAGGGCTGGCACTGACCCACAGTGGGACTGGGAGATCTGACCAAGCTCTTCCCTGCAGCTCTGCTGAAGCTGAGGTCATCAGAGGCAGACCCGGTGCCACAGCTCAGGAGTTGGACGGCCAAGGCGCAGGAGAATCTGTGTGCTGGCTGGGAAAGTTGCAACGGCATCATCCTGGATCAAAGATGGTGCTCCAGTGCCTGGTCTTCACAGGCTTTGGGGGTGGGCTGGGGTGCAGGTCCCAGGTGGTCACAGGGATTGTGGTCATCCTGGAAGAGGGGCTGAAACTAGACCAGGCTTGAGGGCGCAGAGGAAGCAAGACAGAGAGAGAGAGGGAGAGGAGAAAGAGGACAAGACGGTGGACCACGGTGCTGAGGAGGCAGGGGCGGTGGTGGCGTGCAGCTCAGGCGGGGGAGGACATTCTTTCTTTGTGACCAGGAGATCTGAGGCAGCAGGGTGTCACTTCCTGGACTGTGCCCCACAAGAGCGTGTCATTTATCTTCAGGAGCCCAGGATAAGGAGAGTCTCAGTAATAGTTCCTGACATCATTTAGGTTGCATTTTGCTTCAAGAAACAGAAAGCTCCATGAGAAAATGACTTAATTAAGAAGGCAATATCATTTCACACAAGGAGAAGTCCCACATAACACTTGTCACATCTCCTTAGCAAAAAAGATTTTTCACACATGCCTAAAACAGTCCTAGCATGGAAAATGGGAACTCTGTGGGAGATCCCAGCCCTGGGGAAGAGGGCACATGCCTGGACCCCATCAGTTGTGTTAGCAAGGAGATGGGGGGGGAATTCATCCAGCACCAAGGAGCCCAGTGCAGGCTCTCCCATGGATGCACGGGGAGATCTCCATGTATGGCACACATGCCAAAATACCTTCCACCCCCTCTGTTCGGAGCCTACTTGGCTTCCAGGCCCTTACCTCTGTGTCATCCTGTGCCAGGGCACTAGCCGCTGGCCTCCTAGTCCTCTCTGCCTGGCTTACCCCTAGCTATTCTTTAAACCTCAACTTAGAAGTCGTTTGTCAGCCCAGCTATCCCTGGTCCCCAAGTCTGGGCTGATACACTCTTACAGTGCCCTTCAAAGCAAAGAGGGTATCTTTTCTGTTGTCCTGTAGGTCCCATGAGGACAAGAACTATGCCCTGTGACCGCTTGACCCCAATGCTTTGCACAGTACCTAGCACACAGAAGGTGTTCCATAAATATTTTGTCAAATGTCAATGGATAGTGGATGGTGAGTGGATATGAGTGGAAAAATAAATATTTACATGAAAGAATGAAAATTCTTAGAGATGAATGAGTGGATGGGTGGATGGATGGAGAGAGAATATATATGTGGCTGAGTTATACATATGGAGGTGGGTGGGTGGTGGTGTATTGATGGGTGGGTATGCAATGGCTGCGTGGAGGAGTAGAGAGGTGGATGAATGGGTGGGTGGATGGGTGGTATGGATAGGTGATGATGTATGGTGGGTACATTGTAGGGTGGGTATAGATGGGCAAAAGGAGGAATGGGCAGACGGGTGTGTGCCCGCTGTCCGAGTCTACCACGGGGTGGCGCCCTGCACCAGTTTGAATCCCGGCTCCTAGTGAATGCCCTTTCTGCCCAAAGGGGACTTACAAAAGAGGAACCTTTTGTCCTAGGTAGTGGTGAAAGGTTCCCGGGTGACGCAGGCTTGTAAACAAGTTGAAAAGATGCTGCCCTGCAAGCTCACGTCAAGCGGGACCGGGCAAACAGTGCCACCGCGACCTTGGCTCGGGTGCCCGAGGCCATGTCCGGCTGTTCCCAGTGCGAGTGTGAGCTGAGCTTGGGGACAGGAGTCCTGCTTCCCGTTCCTGTGTGGTCGCAGACGAGAACGCATCCAATCCTTCCCGGGGCCACAGCGTCCTGGTTGGGGACCCCGAAGACGCCTGCCTTGAATTGCTGCACAAAGTCGCAGGGAGATGTTGGGGCAGGCGGGATGTCTCAAAGCCTATGCAGTTCCTTTTGCCCACATGCGAACACACATTATCCTAAGCCGCCTGACTTCAAACCTAATGGGAAATCTACATCCTAGCAAACTCCAACCCAGCGCCGTTCATCCTAGCCTTGGCTCCATCAGAATCTTAATTTATTCCAGATCCTGATTCAGGTTCACATTTTGATCCTCCCCACTAACCCAAGGAGTCTTTACCCCACCTTTGCTGGGCCTTTTAGGGCAAACCCCATTCCAAACCCCAAACCCCCACCTTCTGACTAATCAGAGCACCCTTTAAACCAATAGTAATAAAACTTAATATGAACCACCTCCAAAACCCACCATGGATTCATAGATGCTTCAAAACACTGAAGAAATAGACAAATGCACAATACATTGTCGGTGCCAATTCACTTCCACCCACGTGGTGGTGTAGGAAAATGCTAGCTACCTCAACATTTACCAATGCCAAGTATTATCACTCTTTCTCTTTTTTGTCAATTTGATGGGGAGAAAAATCCCAAGTATTTTAATTTGCATTTTTGAAGGACTTAACTGCAACTTCCCCCAACAAATATTTATTAAATATTAATCGACATTTATTTAAGCCATTTGATAAAAACCAGCACTTCCTTGCCCCATGACACCCCTCCCCTCTTCTCAACTCTTCTGGCTGTTTCTGCTGGTATATGTCTTCATTTTTGTAAATAATATGTTTAAACTTCAGTCTCTCAATTGAATTGTAGATAAGTATCAGTTGACTTCCTGTCATGGGAGGTGAAGATTGAACATCCCATGCAACCCTGGGTTCTGTTCCTCAGCTTCCCAGTGTGGTTGACTGAGGGTTTGAGAACCCATGTTTCTTTGCCCTACTGTGACTACATTAGTGCTGCTCCCTTCTGACACTTCCCTGTACAATGTTTGCTATTCTCCCTGAAATTAAACACGTTGTTTTCCACCTTCTTAGTTTTATCCATTTTTTAAATTATGAAATACAGGAATCATTTAGAAGAATGCACCATTTTATTTTATTTATTTATTTTTTAAAGATTTATTTATTTTGAGAGAGAGCGGGGGGAGGGGCAGAGGGAGAGAATCTCAAGCAGATTCCCCACTGAGCGTGGAGCCAGATGTGGGCCAATTGCAGGACCCTGAGATCATGACCTGAGCTGAAACCAAGAATCGGATGCCCAACTGACTGAGCCACCAGGCGCCCCAAGAATAATTTTGTTTAAAAAAAAAGAAGAACAAATATCCAGGCTAAGAACCAGAACTTTTCCAGTCTCTTAGAAATCCCTGGGGGTCCTCACCCTGACTTCTGTGATGTGCTTCGCCTGGTTTGTTTAGTTTTATCATCCACGTGCATGTCCTTAGACACCAGCTTGTTTAATCTTGCCTGGTGGTGAACATAGAAATGGGAGCATTTACCCTTCTTTGAGGACTTGCTTTTTTGCTCAGCACTGGGAGATTCGTCCATCTTGGCTCACATGCATGTGGCCCATTCATTTTCATGGGTACACAGTAAGCATTCCATTGTAAGAATATAATGCAGTTGATCTATTTTACTGTTGTGGACATTGGGCTGTGTCCGGTTTTTTTATTTTACAAACAATGCTTCTAAAACCAATTTGGTCTATGTCTCTTGATGCACAGATAGGAGTTTTTCTTGGGTGCACACTGAGGAGTAGAATTGCTGGGTCAGAAGACATGCATTTGTTCCATTTTCCTGGGTAATACCAAATTGTTTTCCAAAGTGGTCGCACCAATTTACACTCCGTGAACAGGGAATTTAAGTTCCTTTTGATGTGTTTCCTTGCCAACACTCTGTATTATCAGGCTTTTAAATTTCTGCCAGTCTGATCTGCACTGTTATCATGGCCAGATAGTATCTGTTTGCACATAGGCCCGTGTTCAGGCTCTATTTTATTCAATCGATCTTTCTGTCATCTGTTCCATTCTATATGTCATGATCACAAACCCTTTGCACTCTAAGTATCATTTCCTAATGGACAAACACTCTCTGAGAGAAAGTCACAGGATGTAAACTTTTGAGAATTTCCAGACATTCACCTGATCGATAGTTTTGCTGGGTACAGAATTCTAGGTGGGAATGATTTTTTCCTTCTGGGATGCTGAAGGCATTTTGTAGCCCCTTGCGACAGATAATATTTCCCCAAAATAGCCAGAGCAATATGTCTAGTCCCACATGCACTTCTAGAACCTGGCAACTGTCTATCAGGATACAGACACCATTTCTTACCCCCTGAGCCTGGGAGACTGCGTAGCTGCCTTGACAAATCTGGCCGGAGTAAGCCTGTATGATTTTCCAGGTTCCATCATAAAAGATGATAGGGTTTCTTCCTGGCTCTCTTTTCAGGATGCTCAGCCCTGGAAACCAACGCCCATGTGCTGAGGAAGTCCTGGCCACATGGAGAAGGCATGTGTGGGTGTCCAGGCTGGTAGCCAGCTAAGACTTCAGCTAAGACTTCAGCCAAGAATTTGCATCAATTCCCAGCAATATGACGAGTAATCTTTCAGATCATTTCAGCCCCCAGACTTTGAATCACCCCAGCTGATGCCAAGTGGAGCAGAAGTATACTATCCCCACCAAGGCCTACTCAAATTGAAGATTTCTGAGCAAAATAAATGTGGTCATTGTTTTAAGCCACTAAGTTTTGGGGTATTTGTTATGTATCCAATGCAACCAGAATTCCTTTCTGTATGCCAGCTCCTGGCTAAGCAGGCCCTGGGGATGTGAAGGTGAGCAGGCTATTCCCTGCACCTAAGGAGATCATAATACAGTCAATTCAATTTAAAAAGTTTTAAAGTTCATGGAAGAGAGAGTGAGTAACCCACACAACCCCCAGTGCTTTGACATTTGTTCCTGTTTACAGCAGTGTACTCAGACTCGGCAGCACATTGCCCTACCAAAGAGTAGAAGGCCCAGGGGTAAGTCTGCTTCTCTGAGGAAGTTGGACCAGATTTTGCTAGTGACGAGGAGGTGACAAGAAGTTGGAGAGCAATGTGCTGCAACACTGTTGCCCGTGCTGGCCCCCCTGCAGTGCGGCGGCCCAGTACGTGCCTCCCTCCGTCCACTCCAAGTCTGGCACCCCGGGGGGGCCATAAGCAAGCAGAGCTCTTCCCTCCTAAGCGTGGACTGGAGCAGGAATTTAGGAAAGGTCTGTTGAACTGGGCTAGAGAGCCACGCTCCTAAGACTTCAGGAGGCAGGGTTCCGACATGGGCAGCAGGCAGAGATTCTGGGCTCTGGAACCAGGGCAGCTTAGCAACAGCCAGAAAGGCCATCATTCCCCACAGTCACTCCTGCCACAGATGAAGCAGAAGGGGGAGGTCCCCTTAGGGAAGAGTGTGGCTGCTGTGAAAGGAGCCCTGGTGAAGCCAGAACGGGGCATACGGGCACAGGAAACCCCCCGCCGTCCGGGAGCACGCAGGCATGAGCTGCTGACAGCCGGGGCCTTCTCTGCCCTGGTTGTAGGCGGTGGGTTGGAGCCAGGCAGGTGCTGGTGCTTGGGCTGAGGGTTGAGATGAGGCCTTGGAATGACCCCTGGGGGTGGCCCCAGACTGAGTAGTGCGACATTATTCCTTCAATCATTCAAGAAAAACTTACTGAGCATTCATCACCGCCAGGCACGATGGGAACACAGCAAAGAACAAAAGAAGCGAAAATCCCTCCCCTCAAAGAGCTAACCTTCTCATGGAGAAAGAGAGACAATGCATAAGCAGCCCAACAGGCAGCCGGCCACAAGGAGAAGAGACAATGGCGAGGAAAAACCCTGGTGAGGGGACTGGGGAGGGCTGGTGGAGGTGGGGATTTGTTACTTTGTACCGAGTGGTCCTCGGGGGGCCTTCCAGGAAAGGGGACTTTGGCACAGCGACCTGGAGACGGTGCTGGCATGAGTCAACCTGTTCCTGGGAGACCTGAGTCCAGGAGAGGGCCAGTGTGGGCAAACCCTGAGGGGGAGCAGGATGGAGGAGTGGATGGAGGACGGGCAGTGCTTAGGGTGCAGAGCAAGCAAGGGGGATGGTGGCGGCAGGGCCTTGCAGCTCATTGCCTGGGCTTTCACCTCCCTAGGTGAAGTGGGAAGCCGTTGGTGGGCTCTGGACAGAGGAAGATGTGTGCTGACTCATGCTTTAGGAGAGTCCTTGTGGCTGCTGCATTGGGAAGAGATAGAGGGGTAGGGTCCTGGATACACTGTGAGCACGTTGCTGGATGCTGGTCATGAGACAGAGAAGCCAGGGAGGACCTGATTTTGGCCTGAGCACCTGGTGAGTGACCTCTGGGTGATGGAGGAGTTCTCACTCCCCACCTGGGCTGGCCCGGCACTCAGCCGCACTGCAGCTCGTCCCTGCATTCCCCCCCTGAGCTCATATTTACTGCTTTCAGCAGTGCGGGAGAGAAAGCTGACTCAGATGGGAATCATTTGTTCAGTCATTTATTCTCTCAGCAAACATTTATTGAGCTCTTGCTATGTGCCGGACACATGGTAGGAGCTGGAAGTCTGTAGTGGTCTCTGTCACCATGGAGCGCACGGCCCCTCAGAGCAGAGAGATGTGGATCAGGTGAAGATGGGTGCAGGGAGTAAGCAAAGGGCTTCGTGGGACAGGAGAAGCACCAGAGGGAGGCCCCTCCACTCCACCGGGAGGCAGGCCAGTGCGAGCTGGAGAGGATGAGGCTGGGAGGAGGAGGGCAGAGACGTGACAGGGATGACACACCGGGAGGATCAGAGGAGCAGGGACGGGGACACCCGGGAGCTTACACGGAGGGCAGGACAGTCCAAGCACCCTTCTTACAGAACAGTTGTTTAAGACCAAGTTGAAAGGCCGAGAAGGAGCCCAGGTGGCAGGTCAGGGTGAAGCAAGACCCAGAGGGGCAGTGGCCCATGTGAGAGACTAGAGAGACCAGGGTGAAGCAAGACCCAAGCCTGACCAAGTGGCCCGTGTGAGAGGTCAGGAAGGCCCTGGGGAGCTCCAGGAACTACCCTGAAGTGTCAGTCAGCTTTTGCTCTGTAACAAACCACCCTAAAATGTAGTACTTAAAACCACAGCCTCTGATTTTGCTGGTGATTCTGTGGATCAGCAGCTTGGGCTGGGCTCTGCTGAGTGGTCCTCCACCTGCACTTGGCTGGGCTCACTCCTGTGTCTGAGGTCAGTGGGCAGGTTGTTGGAGCCGGGGGCCTCGGGGGCCCTGGGTGAGAGAGGGCTCTCCACTGCTCCCCTGTGGGCTAGCTTGGGCCTGTCCCATGGCAGCTGGGCAGGGGTGTGAGTGCAAACTGCAAGGCCTAGGACGCCCAGGCTCAGAGCAGCACAACCTCACTGCTGCCACTTTCTGTGGAACAGGGTGAGTAGCAGCCCAGCCCAGACTCGAAGGATAAAGAAGCACTCCATGTCCGACAGGAGGACCTGGAGGGATGTCGTTGTACCTGCTGTGGTCGGTGGGCTGGACTCGAGAGCGAGGAAGGGTGTGGGGTGGCTGCAGGGGGCAGAGTCTGTGTTGTGCAAGGGGAAACCGCTTAACTAGGGACTTACTCTCATGCACATCTTTCCAAAGTGGGGATGGATTGGAGCAGACAAGAGTAGATGTGGGAAGAGGCCTTGTGGATGAGAGGCAGGTGGTATGGACAAAGCCCCAGGGGCTGGGGATGGAGAGGCAGAAAGAGAATCTACAGGACTAAGTAATGGTCAGCCGTGGGGCCAGGAAGAGGGTGTTGGGGGTGACCTTTCAGGATCTGGACCCCAGAGTTCCCTGCCCAGATGACTTGGAGCCTGCTCCCAGGCCCGACCCTCCCAAAGGGACACTGCATCACAGGCCCGGTAGGCCTAGGAGGGGAAGGGTGCTGTTTGTGGAGGCGGGCGTGGGTGTGGACAGAGCTTGGGCCCCGGTGTCCATGCATGCATGAGCGCGCTAGACCCTGAGACTCGGGATGGAGCCAGGAAGGGAGGAGAAGCAGGTGGATGGTGCCTCCATTTCCCTCTCACCCCGAGTTCCACAAATACTGGGGGTGAGCCTGCTGGGGTCAGGGAGAGGAATAACCGAGGGCTGGTGGTGTCTCAGAGACACTCACGTGGAGATGCAGACAGGTGACTGGATTCAAAGACTGGAATTCAGGGGAGAGATCCCAGCAGGAGATAGAAATTTGAAAGTCACTGGCAAAAAGATGGAATACAAGCCACACACACAGATGGAGTCACCGGGAAAAGGCCGATCCCAGGGCATAGTATGATTCTGAAGGTTTGTTGAATTTTGATGAGAGGGAAAGAAAAAAGTTCCTCCCCTCAGAATAAATAGGCTGCTTGACACAGGAGTATAAGAAAATGGCTGACTTCATTGCTGATGAGATCAAGAAGGCCTCAAATCCATGGCCCGTGGGCAAGGAGGATGAAAAGAAAAGAAAAATCTACACAACCAAGCCGTAATACTGGAACAGCGATGGGATCTGTGGACATGGGAGAGTACTTGACAAGCCTCCAGAAGGCAGGAGTCAGAAGCTTGGCGACCCGTGCACGAACAGCAGAGCTCCTCTTCAGGGCAAGACACATAGCTGTGATGCACAAGGCAACGGCCTGGAGCAGAGGAAGAAGCAAGGCAGGACGGAAGCCCATGCGGATTAGAGTCTACCCACTAATAAACTAAACTAGACGAACCTGAAAACTCAGCGGCCACATACAGCCGGGACATGTGTATGTAATTGCAGAACCATGCCAAGCCCCCAGGAGCTTCCCGGCTGAAAATAGAAATTACTTAAAAGACTTATGAGCTTCAAAATGTACTCCTGAGAAACAGTCCCGAGTGACAGAAACCCTCCAGGGGGAAGAATTAGACAAAAGGGTTTTATGACCAGCTTGAGCCGCCTCCCAACAGGGAGCTTCTGTGGCCTGCAGCTGTGGTTCTGTCTCAGCCCGCTGCCCCTGGGCCAAGAGGGCTTCTCTTGGCGATGGCGTTTTCCTTCTCTATTTCACAGGTGAGGAAACTGAGGCCCAGACAGGGCCAGACATGTGAAGGCCACACAACTGGCAGGTCTGTGTGTCTGGGGCCTCGCCCCCTACATCGTTCTGCCTTCCGCAGTTGTCAGTATCCCCTAGACGCCCTTAATGCAGGCCCCACTGTGTGACCCAGCATCCTTCTGGTGACCACTGCTCTTGGCTCCTGTCTGTCAACGGCTCCTCCCAGGCCCTGGGAGCCAGGCTCCCCGTACCTCTGGTCCCCTGTCCAGCCCTGCCTGCCTGCTCTGGTGGGCAGCCGGTGCCACCCCCAGTGGATGACAACGCTTCCACCCCCTCATCGAGCCATGCTCTGTGCCAGGTAACTATCGTCACGGCTCCCATTCCTCACAAGGTGGGACGGCGATTCGGGGAAGTCGAGGGCCTTGCTTGTGTTTCCACCTCCAGTGAGGGTGCAGGTGGGACTGCCTGGGGTCAGACCCAAGCCTGACCTCTTGCCCATCTGCTGGCTCACCTCTCTGACAAGGGCTCAGTGTTCTATTTTCTTTACAAACATCTTCCTTCAGGGTGAGGGTTGTGACTTTTTTGTCCAAAACATGTGGCTCTTCGAGAGCCTGGGCTCTGGCTTCAGGTGACTTGAATTCAAATCTGGCCTCTGCCATCTTTGAGCTGTGTGACCTGGGGTGAGTTCCTCTACTTCTCTGTGCCTCGGTGTCCTTATCTATCCAACAGGACCGTGAGTGCTGCTGCTCTATAAGGCCATGTGAGCATTAAATGGATTAATACTGGCAAAGCACTTGGAACAGAGCCTGGCCCGGGCTAAGCTCTTGGTCCCACTGAGAGTCCTGCTGGCTTCACACCGTGGCTGGTGCTCGGCCTCAGACATCCTTATCCAGTTTACAGAAAGAGTCTCCAGGTGGTCTCCTGGCTTCTACCTCACCGAACCTCACCCCTCTCCTTTGACTCTCCCCGTGTTGCTGTGGCCACACTGGCCTCCTTGATTTCTCAACTACACCAGGCCAGCTGCCTCAGGACCTTGGCACTGTTTCCTCTTCCCTTCACCTTCGAGACTGCTGTCACTTTCTCAACAAGCCCTGGTCCTACTGGCCTGTTCCACATTGCAGCCTGCATCTCCGGCCTGAACACATCACTTGGCTCCACTTCTTATTTCTCCACAGTATATCTCTCTTCTGACCTTCTCTATCATTTTCTGTCTGAGTCTTTCTGCTGTCTGTTTTCTATCTTCCTCCAATAGACTACAAGCTCCTCGAGGACAGAAATCTTTGCCTATGTGTTTGCTGACACGGCTCAAATGCCCAGAGAGTAGCTGACACCCAGCAGGGATGAGTAATGCTGACGGAACTGGGGATGTTCTTGAGTGTCCTTGCATGGAAGGGGGAGGCCTGCACCTCAGACCCCACACTGCCTGACTGCCATGTGCCCAGACCACAATCTGAATCACACTTCTGTGGCCCTAGCTCTTCTCGCCCCTGAATTTTCCTGGCTACACGCACAGTGCTGTATGGGAAACATTTGCTTTTGCAAGAAGTGGCCAGAGGCATGGAAAAAAGCCCCAGCAAGGACCAGGACCAGCTAAAGACCCATTTTCAGGCAGCTGAAGAGGCCTTGATCCTGAGGATGGAGGATGGCCTGAGGTTGGGTGGGGGTAGGTGGGAGAAGAAGATGCCAGAAGATTCGGAGACTGGATGCCTTGGCAGAGGCCTCCAGTTACCCTAAATATAGAGGCCGGGCCCTGTAGGGGTGAGACAGTGATCCCCCCTCCCTGGCCCACAAGAGGAATGGGAGCTGGCAGGGCTGATGGTAGGCAAAAGGGTTAGGAGTCCGTTAACCCAATTCTGCCTTTCCCCCCCGCTTTTTTAAATTTAAGTAGGCTCCGTGGCCAGCACGGAGCCCAGCGTGGGGCTTGAACTCACGACCCTGAGATCAAGACCTGAGCCGAGATCAAGAGTCGGAGGTTTAACAGACCGAGCCATCCAGGAGCCCCTGCCTTTTTGATTCTCTTGTCAAAAGTCAATGAGATACCTTGCAGATATTAATCCAACTTTTAAAATGCAAATACCCTTGGGGCACCTGGGTGGCTCGGTTGGTTGAGTGTCCAACTGTTGATTTTGGCTCTGGTGGTGATCTCAGGGTCCTGGGATTGAGCCCTGTGTCGGGGTCCACACTCAGCAGGGAGTCTTGCTTGAGGATTCTCTCCCTCTGGCCCTCCCGCCTCATGCTCTTTCTCTCTCTAGAATAAATTAAAAAATCTTTTAAAAAAATACAAATACCCTTGACCTGACCCCCCTACTCCCCTTACCCTGCCCAGCCCATTATGCTACAGGAGGGGCTGACCGTGAATGGTGAGTCATATGCACAGTGGAACTGTCTGAGATGTCAGGGAATGTCCCCTGTGTCCATATGGAGCAGCCTCAGGGAGATTATTAAGGAGCATGTGTATGCGTGCACATGTGTGTGTGTGTGTTAGAATCCACGTTGTATATTAAAGATGGCCATCCTTTTCTGCTGAACGTACCCATAGAAATGGCCACAGGGTGGCCTCTGGGAAGGGTGCTGTGGGAGGGGGTGGCAGTAGGAGGGACTCTGGATCTTCACTGAACACCATTTTCTACCTTTGGCTTATTTGCTGTGAGCGTAAATTACATAGAAGAATCCGCTACACTGAAAACAAACATAGGTGGCTATGGTCCCAGCAGTGGGCACGCTGGGCACGCTCTCATCCACGGTACCAGACTTCCATTCCCTAGCGCTCTACTTGGGCCTCCGCTCAGGATGGGCACATGGTGCGTTCTGTTTTGAACCAGGGAGAGCCCACTCCTAAGTCACTGGGAAGCAGACTGAGAGAATGCAGCAGTCCTGGGCCAGGTGAGCCCAGGACCTTGGATCCAGGGCTGATGGCAGGATAGGAAGGGCCCTGCACAACTTCCCACTGCCCTCGGCTGGAAGCAAGTCTTTCCGGCTGGCCTGCTTACCTCCGCTTCACTACCTGTGCTCATCATGCTATGTACACACTGGCCTTCTCTCAGTCTGTCTCACCTCAGTGCCTTAGCACGTGCCGAGCTCTTGGCTAGCAATGCTCATGTGTGACTCTGAGCCTGGCTGGGTGCTTCCATGTAAATGCCCCAAAGGAAGCCTGTCTTGATATGGCAGTATCACTATACCTCCTGCTCCCCTTTTCTCCTGCCTCCGTCTACGGCTGATTTTCTTCATCCACATTACAAGGAGGCTCCCTTCCTGACAGGTATTTATGTAAGTGCCTGGAGCGTGAGCTACGTGGGTCTTGTCTGCTACCTTCTCCTCAGCACCCAGCACACAGCCTGCACTTGGTAGCTACCACGCACACCTTTTCTTTCCTTTCCCTTTTGATAGTATCCTTTTCTTTGGCTTTTGTTCTTAACAATGCTGATTACACCTTACTGAAAGGATCCCATGACCCGTGACTGGGTTCTAACTTGTAGCTGGACAGAGGGATAAAGATGCCTGCAAACGACTGTGGAGGGAAGATGTGCCATGCAGGCCTGCCTCTGTCCCTGCCCCTTCCCTCCCCTTCCCTGAGCACATGCCCCTTCCCTGAGCATATAATCGGAGATAATGGAATGTCACACATCTCCCTTCATCCCGCTGGGTTGAGTTGGACCCCCACCCCAAATGCCATCCCAGGCTGAGCTCTGCCGCCGTTGTTGTTTGCCTTCACCTTCAGAATATTCCAGCATGATCCCCCTTAACCGAAATGACACACCTAGGTGGTGACACACCCAGGGTGCCCTGGAATGGGTGGACCAGCAAGGAAAATATTTAACAGGGGGTGAGCTGCCCTGTCCCGACCCTCAGGGGTCCCCTGCTCCCAGCCATGCCTCTGCCCTGGGCTGCCAGTAACAGAGGGAAGCACCTCACACTGCCAGCTCTGCCTTGGCATTCTGACCAGTGGCGGCCTGCACCCTCCAGCGGGCAGATACTCTGAGTGTCCTCCCTGCCCTCAACGCCTGTGTTGAGCAGGGCTCAGCTCCAGGCCTTGTGCCTTGACATCTTCTCTCTCCACTCCACCCCACCCTGTTCCCTCCACCACAGTTTTTCATTTGTGTTTTTCCATGAGCCTTCAAAGAGGAAACAAAACCTTTTCCTTACCGGAGCCCAATCCAATCCCTGGCTAGTCCTGAGGTTCCACCACCCTTATTCCTAAAGCCATTTGCATTTCCTCTGCCACTACTTGGTCAGAGCCAGCACCATCTCCCGCCGGGCTCCTCCACTCCCATCTGTCTCTTCCTCAGTGGCCACTCTCCACTCGCCACCCCCTTCTCTGCCCTCTGCGGAGTCCTGGAGGCTGACCTTGCACCTCACCGGGGCGCCTGTGCGGTTCGGCCAATAGGAGGCGCTGCAGGCAATGGGAGGCGGGAGCAGAGAGGGGTAAGGAGCTTTCCCCGGCGCCAGGGTTCTGACCTGCTGCTGGCCCCTGTCTTCCCACTCCAGTCCTCCGGCTCCTTCTGGCCTCGGTGGGAGTCACTGTTTGCTGCACTGCCCCTCACCTGCCCCACCTCTGTCAAGAGCCCTATCATTGATTCAAGTATCACCCGTTTGAGTGCATTGTCTTGTCCCTCGGGGACACTGGTGGACTGATACGCCCCATACACTCCCTTTTGCATACAACAGCAGAACAGTCTTTTTAAAACCTAAATCTGGTCCAGTCTCTCTCTCCCCTGAGCACTTCAGTGGACTCCCATTGCTCTGAGAATACAAACACAAATCTTTATTACCATCGACAATAGTGTCTGTTAAATTGCCAGTTGTGGGCCCTTAGTGGGTCAGGAGGTTAATTGCATGGGTTGCATTTCTTTCCTTTCTTTTTTCTCCTCGGTTTAATGACATGAGGGCAGAGTAGACCGAGTACAAAACACCAGCGCTCACTGCAGGGAGCCCGGGTTAGGTGATGGTGTGAGACTTTTGTTTTGGTAACATGCAAGCTGGTTGAGCCAGAAGGTGATGTCTCTCTGTGGGTTGTGGTGCCAAATGTTGGAATCACCGGCCTTCCTTCACCTCCTCTCCACACCTTGGCCTCATCCCCACATCTCCCTGGCTCCCAGCCTCCGCTTCATGTCAGTGCCTCAAACCCACAGGCTCTTTCCCGCCAGGGGCCTTGGCATTTGCTGTTCCTTTGGCCAGGATTGCCCTTCCCTTAGTTCTTCCCAAGAATTCCTTCTCACACCAATGTCACCTCCTCAGAGAGGCCCTCTCAGGTTGGCCCACCTGAAGCAGCTTCCATCTGTCTGTCGCCATCCTGGGACATGGGTGCATTAGAATCTCCATGAGGACATAAAAAGCTGTTGGGTGAGGTTTATTAACTGTTCCCAGCACTTATTCTCATGAGTAGGTATGAGGTCCATTCCTTGTCTCCTTGCTTATCCCCACTAGAAGAGAAGCTCCCAGAAGGTAGGCCCTTGCCTCTTGCTAACTGCTGTATCCCCAGCCCAGTGCAAGGCACTCAGTAAGTGCTCAATAAATGCCTGCCAAGTGAATGAGTGGATGAACTGCTTCTGTAGCTGAGAACAGGGAGGTTTCAGGGAAGCGTATCCCAGGATGCCTTGCATGTTTGACCACACTGGGTGGTGGCTGGGCCTCAGAGGAGTGGGTGCAGGTGAGGATGGCTGCGGGCCCTTGAGCCTTGGACCTCCGGCCCCTTGCCTGCCCTGGGCCATGCGCATGTCAGTGCTGACAGCCTGGAGGGTCTAACACCGCCCTGATCTAACAGCTGGAGTGCCCTACAGGTCCCTGCTCCAGGGGACAGGTCCCTTCATGTGGCAGAAAGCTCGAGGACATGCACCAGGAGAGCCTCCGTCCTGCCTCTGCCATTTGCAGGCACCAGACCTCTTTGCAGCCCAGCCCCTCAGCTGAGAAATCAAGATGGGAAGTACTACTTATTGTGAGGACTGAGTGAGGCAATGTGCTCTGCAGCCGGCCCACTGAAAGACTGGTGTGCAGTTTGACCCTGATAATAAATCACTCCAAATTGTGGGCAGAGTGGGTGCCCGCCAGTCTGGCCAGCTGAAGAAGGATCTCCTTGTCCCATGATGGCTACCCATTACATGTCGGTGGTGGTTCCTGAAAGGCCACGGTCTGGGCCCCCTCACCTGGTAGCTTCTTCTGAATCCTCTTCTGTGTAAGCAGATGCCTCTGGGAAAGCTGAGCAATGGCGCTTGGCCTCACAGAGAGAGTTTTTCTCTTCTTGAAGGTGGGGTTGTGTAAAAGGCCAGCACAGGACAGGAGAAAGTGCTGAAGCAGGGAGAGCATGCCGGGAAGGACAGGCCTCCAGGGATGGCCGGCCTTGATTTTTAGTCTCAGCACACACCCATCCGAGAAAGTTCCAACTGACCTCAAGAAGCTAATGAGAACATGGAACTGTGGCAGTGCTAGAAGGTGATGTGTCAATGTGCAGCAGGATGAAATGTACCTACGCCATATGGAACCCTGGGAGAGAGGAATTTGCTAAACATGACACCAAAGACTTCTAGAATCTGTAACTGCATTTGGTTACATCAATCTAAACAAATCTTGTAACTCCAAGAACGTGGTTGGCCGATGGTGCACAAAATTCAAGGAAAAGAAAGATCAGTATCACCATACGAAGTGGAGGATAGAAATAGGCACTTCACAAAGACACACAAACCACCAGTAAGATATAAACATAGGAAAAAATTCAACTTCACCAATAATCCAAGAGATACAAATGCAAACAATGGCACTTTTTAAAAACCTGCCACACTGGCAAAAACTGCCCAACATTTTGTCACTTTTTATAAAGTGCTAATACTCAGTACTGACGAGAATATGGAAAACGGGGATTGGGATTCACTGATGGCGGGGATCTAGATTAATATAATTTTTGGAAGACAAGTCGGTCAAAAGGTATCAAAACTAAAAATACCCTTTCATTCAGAAATCTCACTTTTCAAATTTATCTTTAAGAAATTGTAGGATAGGGGTCCCTGTGTGGCTCAGTCGGTTAAGCATCTGCCTTCAGTTCAGGTCATGATCTCAGGACTCTGGCTGGGATCGAGCCCCACGTCGGCTCTCTGCTCAGCAGAGACCCTACTTCTCTCTCTCCCCTGCTTCTCCTCTCTCTCGCTAGCTCTCTCTCAAATAAATACATAAAATCTTAAAAAAAAAGAAATAGTAGGATAAGTACACAAAGATGTATTGCAGTTTTGTATATGATAATGAAAAATTGGAGGATCGCTGTCTTGCACACCTGAAACTCATATAACACGTGTCAACTATACTTCAATAAAAAATAAAGATGCATTATTTGTAAAAAATTTTTTTTGCTAAATAAATATAGAGTACTAGGCAACTTGTAAAAGTAACCGCTATTAATCTATCCTTATTGGTACAAAAAGAAGTACACAATCTATTGTTCTGTTTGAAAAAGTCTCCAGAGGCAACCCAATGTCCATCGATGGATGAATGGATAAGCAAAATGTGATGGAGTATGGTTCAGCCTTTAGAAGGAAGGAAAATCTGTCACAGGCTACAACATGGATCAACCTTGAGGAAGTTATGGTTCCTGAAAGAAGCCAGTCACAAGAGAACAAATCCTGCATGATTCCACTCACATGAGGTCCCTAGAGTCACCAGACTCACAGAGACAGAAAGTAGGGTGGTGGCTGCCAGGGGCTGGGGGAGGGGACTGAGGAGTTTGTGTTTAATGGGGATGGAGTTTCAGTTTGGGGAGATGAGAAATTTTGGAAAGAGACAGGGGGATGGCTGCACAACAGTGTGAATTTACTTAATGCCGCAGAACTAAACACTTAAAGGGTTAGGAGAATCGATTTTATGTTATGGTTTTGTAGCCACAATTTTTAAAAAGTCTGTAAGATAGTATATATGATGTGTTCCTATTTTTGTAATAAGCAAGAAAATGTTAACAATGATGGGATTATGAATGACATTTTTTTTATACCTGTCTGTATTTTCTGATTTTGGGGCAGTGAGAACATTTACTATTATACGAATACAAAAACTATGAAAAAATAACATATGAAGAAGCTGCACAATCAGATCCTATTTTTTTCTGGTTATAAAAGTAGTATACGTTCATTGTAGAAAATCTGGAAAAGTAAAAAATAGAATGCTAAAAAAAGATCACTGAGCCTAGAGCCCAATGTGGGGCTCTATCTCAGGACAGAGATCATGGTACTGAGGTCATGACCTGAGCCAAAAGCTTAACCATCTGAGTCACCCAGGTGCCCCTAAAAAGAGATCTCTTGTAATCCCATTACTCAATGTAAATACTTTTAAAAATCATGGATGTGAATACTTCTCTATGTATTTTTAATGTTTTCTATAAGCCTGTTTTTCTTTACATAATCATATATAGAATAATTCCCATGTAAATTTTGCATCCGCTTTTCTTTAACTTTTATCAATAGTCTTGTGAAAGCCCGATTTAAATTGATAAATAATATTCCACTGCACAGATGGGCTGTAGTTCATTATCACTCTCCTGTGGTTGGACATTCAGTGGTTTCTAAGTTTTCTCAGTTGTAAGCGATGCTGGAAAGAGCAAGCCTGTATATAAATCTGCCTACAGATCTGATCATTTCTTTGTGATCAGTTTCTACAAGTAGATTTACAGACCGAAAAGGGATGTGTATATTGCAAGGTTGCCTTGCTTTCTGCAAATGTACCTCTTTACACCAGTGTTAAAACTTAAAATGTCCTTGTCAGTTGGATGAAAAGGGTATCTTGTTTTAATTTGTGTTTCTTTGATCAGTTGTGAGGTTAGAAATTTCCCTGTGTGTGCACTGGCCACTTGCATGTTCTGTTTATGTCTTTTTCCCACTTGGGTCACCAGTTTCCTTATTGTGTTTTGAAATGAGGAATTTCCCCATGAATCTGGCAAGTGGCTAGTGTCCGGCTGGTGTGGTGCCAGCCCGCTGCACCCGTGTCCTCATGTTAAGTCCAGGATCCTTGCACAGACTGCCCCCCACCCGTGGAGCCTGCCCAGTGGGTGCCGATCAGCGGTCACTTCCCAGCCCCACTGCTGTTTCCTTGCTGGTGATAGCTAGTGATGCCCTGGACTAATAGGACAGGCACCCTGGAGAAAGGGGATGGGAACCTCAGGCTCAAGGTTGGCCTGAAAAACACATTAAACCTTGAGGACTTTAACCAGGCGGGAATGACTCAGTAACTCCCTGTTAGCCATCAACACCAACATCTGCCAGCCAGAGTGAGGGGGGGCCAGATTTCACTGGAAGGTGATCTTGATTGGTCTTCATTTCTAAATGTGAATTCAATTCCTTCCATTGAAACCTTGGCTATGGAATTCTTCTCTTAGAATTTCCATCTGTTGTTTTGGTTTGGTTCTCAGGATGTTCTGCTACTCGGTCTTGGTTGGGTTTTCATGAACACTATTAAGTATTACATTTTCAAACATTCTTTCTTGTTCTCTGAGTGCTCCTTTTTCATAGTGGTTGGTTCTTGTTTCTTGTTCACTATTCCCATGGTGATAACAACAGGGCTTATATCACAGAGACGTTGCATGGCGTAAGTGAAGTAGAAGTTGTAAGGCACTTAAATAGTGCCTGGCATATAGAAAATACTCATAAATGCTAGTCCTTAGCTCCATGCCTGGTATACAACAGGCACTTAATAAAAGTTACCTGATGTACTAGCACTAGTCCGTAGAAGCTTTTCCAAGAAAGCTTGGAAGCTTGGGGGCTGTGTCAATGGCCTGGGGTGCATTGCTTGCCACCCACCTCACAGCACAGTTGAGGGAACTACCCACTGCCCGATTTCACCTTTCCTTCCCCAAGGCTGTGCTCAACTGCCTCAGAAGACTATGGGTTCAGAGTCCTCCTCTCAGGACCCCTCCCAGGTTATTTTGGCTAAACTTTTGGTACAGAGGGAAAAACGGACCCACAGATTGTGGTGACTTGCTCTGATCTCTGCAGCTGGTTAGAGACAGGACGGGACTCCAGGTGTCTGGGTTCCCAGCCCCACTGGCAGAGAGACCCAAACTTGGCCACGCAGCTCACGCCCCAACCTTGGTTTCTCCAGTGACCGTAGTCCCCTCTGCGTGGTCGCCTTAAAGGGCAGGGGCAAGCCCCCCGCTTCTTCTTTCCCCTTCCCATGATCTGGAGCCTGTATGTGCTGTGAGTCGTCACGTGGGAGAGGGTGGTGCCCGGCAGCGGAGGAGCCCGGGCCCCTGGTCCTGAGATGCCTGCTGCAGCAGCCCTGGCAGTCAGCAGCTCAGGACGGTGTGTGGGCACAAGACGGACTCCTCTCTTATTTACAACACTGCCATTTTGAGTCTCTGAGCCAGCGTCACATCTTTGTCCTGACCACCCTCCCCCCACAGTGGGCTGGCATGCTTGGCTCAACCCCAGGCCTGTGCCCACTTGGCTGTTGGTCACAACTTGGACCGCCAGAGCCATGACCTTTGTTCCTTGCTCCCCTAGGCCTGCATGCAGTGGGATCTTCCAGAGGTGTAGGTGTAAGGACAGTAAGGACCGAGTGACAGAAGACACTGAAGCGGTCAATGCCAGGGGTCACACCAGAGGTGTGCTTCAGCTGTTTCCTGCCCCAGGAATTGCTGGGCGCCTCCATGCCCCAACCTAACCCCTACAAGCTCCCACCTCACACCTTGTTAGGGGGCCCTCTCTCCAGACCCTTCTCCCCATCCCAGGGTCTCAAAGCCTTCTCCGGGAAGCTGAGGATACCTCCCAAATTCCTATTACCTTGTTCTCTTCTGGGTTGGAAGCTGGGCACCACCCCCTGCTGGCTGTGCGATCTCTAGTGAGGGACCTCTCCATGCCTCTGTCTCCCCATCTGTAAAATGGACCTGGAAGGAGGGGAGTGATGGGGATTAAATAAAGTCATTTGTTTAAAGAGATTAGCACAGTGCCGCGCACACTTCCCTGCCCTCCCCTTGCCCACTTGACTTTTGCCCAGGGGGCTCCTGCTCTTTCCAACCAAAGGGCCCATTAAGTTGTACCCTGTGCAGAGTTGCAGGGTGTCCCCAAGAGGAAGTCTTCCTTTTCTCCTGACTTGCTGGGCCAGCAGCCAGCTTGGACAATGATACTTCCCCATTCTGGTATACAGGCAGCACCAAGAGGTTCGGTGGTCTGGTTAGTACTGCTGATCGCAGGGGCCTGCAGGATGGTGTGAGGTCTGAGATGGGGCCCCATCTCTGCGGCATCCAGCTGTTCTGGCTCCATCCTGTTTCCTTACGGAGAGATCATCTCTGAGTGGTGGGGCTGGCCGAGAGGAGCGGCAGGATGAAGCAGAAATGCATACGGTATCCTGGAGCCAGGCTTAGCAGTCTGGGAGAGAGAAAAAGGGTGAGGTAGGTCTCAATTCTGTTTTGTCTTTGCCACTGCGTTTGCTGTGGACCTTGGGTGAATTGCTCCACCTCTCTGGCCTCAACTTTCTTTTCTGCAAAATGGGAAGAGTCAAGATGTGCAGGCTGTCGTCTGTGTCACAGCACTGTGCAGGGCATGCAGCAGACCCTCCCCTCTTCCATCTGTCTCAGAGCACGTAGCTGTGAAGTATCCAGCAAGGGCCTGGCACATGGTCACTCCAAGCTCTGTCTCTGCTCGCCTCATTAGCAGCCCGGGACTGGTCAGGCTGCTTGCGACCTCTTACTATGAGGCAGATACGGTCTTCATCCCCTCATCTGTAGTGGTGGGCGTCAGCAGGAATTGGATGACAGGGGAGGGCTGGCCACTGTGATCGGCCCTGCTTCCACCGTGACATGACTCCTCAATGTGACCCTCACTGAGGGGGCCAAGAGCAGGGGTTCGAAGGCCTCCTCCACCTGCTGGCCTGGCTCGTGTGTCAGGGCTGCGACAAATGTCTACCTGATTTCAGCAGACTGCCAGCCAGTCCATGGCGGGGGGGTGGGGGGGTGGGGTGGGGGGCATTGCACTACATCCTCTCTACACTCCCTTACAGCTCTGGTGTGCACTGCCCAGGGTGGTGGCCACCAGTCACATGTCTTTATTGGGCAACAGGGATACATGGAGCATTTCCTCCATTACGGAAAGTTCTAGTGGATAGTGCTGCTCTAGATTTCTATCCAACTTCACTCCACAAGGTGGGTGCTGCAGAGGGTCACTGAGGAGCCTAAGAAAGGGTCCAGCCCCCAACTCAATCACTTGCTCATCATACATTAATCAAGGACCTTCTAGGTGCCAGGAGGATGTTGTGATAACCACGACGGACCTGTTCCCTGCCTTCACAGAGCTTCCTGTTCCACAGGTAGAGAAATGTCTGCCTAACAGAGACCCAAAGTAGTATTAGCTTAAACAAGCTGGACTAACTTTGGTTTTCTGTCCTTGAAAGCCCACGCTGGTGAGGCCGTTTGGGTCTGTATTCCTTCACCTTGTCCTTGTCCATTGCCTTTGTCTGCCTACCAGCATTCCAGCCAACAGGGAGAAGGGAAGGGAACATGGAAGGAGGCACGCCCCTTCCCTTCACAGGGGAGCTCAGAATGGACAGTCATCACTTCTGCACACATCCCATTGGCCAGCTGCAAGGGAGGCTGCAGAATGCAAGCTTTCTTTGGGGCAATTCTGTGCTCTGCTGAAAACTGGGAGTTCTGGGAAGGGATGGATGAATATTTGAGGACTGGCTATCTTTGCTCCAGAGAGACAAGCATGAAATAAACGAACACACACATAAGTGGATAAACCTTGAAAAATGCTTTGAAAGAGAGGTACACGGTGTAGGGAAAACATATAAAGGAGGTCAGGAAGGTTTCTCTGGGGAAGTAACATCTGAGCTAACAGGAAAGAGGGGTAAGAGTGTTCCCAACAAAGGCAGCAGTGGGTGCAAAGGCCCTGTGGTCAGAGGAAGTAGAAAACACTCAAGAAACTTAAGAAGGCTTGGTCTACAAAAGAACACACAGGAATCTTCTATGGATAAGGTGGATGAAGTCCCTGAGAATGGCCCTCATAAGGGAACTACATGGAGGTTGGGAGTTAGAGATATTTACTCTGTTCCAGGCACTTTTCTAAGGTCTTTGTGTGTATTAATCCATTTAACCCTTGAAGAACCTATGAGATAGCTACCTGTACCAGTTCTCAACTTCTGAGAGCAGATGCCAAGAAGGGGTTAGACGTGTAAGAGGCTTGTGGGGAAGTGCCTGTGGAGGATGAGGGGAAGGAGGGAGGAGCAGGATCCAGTGAGGAGAGCCTTAGATCTAGGTCTGGGGCTGGCACCCGGGAAACGAGAGGGGGAAGGAGGGAGGACTGGAGAGGGAGAGCCCCAGACTGCAGGGCAGCTTGGAGACAACTTGGCCACCTCAGTAGAGAGCCCCAGAGCTCAGACTGCCTGTGGGGAGGCTGGGGGTCATGTAGGAGTGACTGGTTCCAGCACTAACATCCTTGCTTCTGCATGAAGCTGCACCAGATCCAGAGGTGGGGTTGCTGGAGGCTGTCAGTCAGCAAGGCTCCCCATGGCAGCCCTTTAAGAGGGATGGAGTAGGACACCTTCATGGCTGAGGCACTCCTGCTGTTGTCCCCATATTATAGGTATGGTGGCAAAGGAGAAACAACTCTCATAAAGTTACACAGCTCAGGGGTGGCAGAAGCAAGATTTGATCCCAGACCGGTCAGTCCAGAGTCCTTGCTCTGACCGAGGTGGGGCTGTCCAAGAGGAAGTGTTGCCTCCGGGTGGGACAAGTGGGAGCAAGTAGACACTTGGCAAGAGTTGTGTCACTCAGAGTCTTGAATGCCAGGGTAAGTGAGGGCATGGGTCTTTTACTGTAGTCATGGGGAGCTCTGGCTGGCCATCTGTATCCCGCCACGGGAGAGTGAAGGGGGTGGAGTGGGGACAGTGGCAGCAGATGACTAGGTGGGAGGTGCTGGACATTGCCCTGGGTGAGGCAAGTTTGGGGATGGGGGGCACGCCGGGGGGTTAGGATGTTATTATACCCCCCCAGTTCATATGTTGAAATCCTAACCCCCCAGTACCTCAGAATATGTACTGTATTTGGAGATAGGGTCTTTAAGAGATAATTAGGGTAAAATGAGGTCATTGGGGGGTGCATGCTAATTCAATCTGACAGGTGTTCTTATTAAGAAGAGGAGACTAGGCCCCAGACATGCACAGAGGGACGACCATGTGAAGACTCAGGGAGAAGACCACCATCCTTAGAAGGAACCAACCCTGCCAACACCTTGATCTCCGATTTTTGGCCTCCAGAACTGTGAGGAAATCACGTCTGTTGTTTAAGCCTGGCCTGTGTTGTTACAGCAGCCTGGGCAGAGGGGCAGGCTTGATGGGTTTTCCTTGGGATGCTTTTGCTTTGTGATATCTGTGAGGTGCTTAATGGGAGATGTCTGGGGAAGATTTGGAGCTGAGGGGAGGTGGGGGAGGCCAGTGCTGCAGATGCTGTGGTTCAGGGATGTGACTTCTGTGACAACACATAGGGCCCGTGGGGCAGAATGGCAGAATTGGTGAGGCCCGCAAGCATGCTCAGGACAGGCCCTGCCATCCGGCTGTGGGTGTCCTGGGCCCTGCCGTGGGCTCAGCCATGTGCCCAAGGTCCCTCAGCCAGACCTCAGGAGCCCACCAGGGGCCGGACAGACTGAGTGGGTGGAGTGTGTGTGGGTCCCACTGTAATCGTGTCATTGGACACTGCATATGGTTCCCTGGGTGACACGCTCCCCCTCTGAGCAGCATTTCCTCATCTGTAGTGCTGACCTCTGGGATGTTGTGAAGACAAAATAAAGTGAGCATCTGTGAGGTGCTATGCAAGTGCTGCCATATTATTAACCTAAAACCTGGAGATATCCTGCAAGGAGGGTTGCCCCCAAACAGGCCTGAGGAGGAGTGATTTTGGGCGAGGATGGGGGCAGTAGGGGGCAGAGGTGTCCTGGGCAAAGGTTAGGAGAGGAGGGGCTTCGGGAAGCTCTGCCGGGCTGCCTGAGAGGAGCTGCACCCATTGGAAGGACACAGCTACCTGCCAGTGACCCGCAGGGGACAAATCCAACTGCATGTCCCCATAACCTCATCTGTTACCAGTGCCTTCCACCTGCCAAACCCTCTTGGAAACCAAAAGGCCCCTGTTGGTGGCCTGTGCAGATGAGCCTCTGGGGGCCCAGAGCAGGGGCAGAAGGGCAGAGAGGGATCTGGAGGGGCAAACACAGAATGTCTAGCACACAGGCATCATTTGCTTCCATTATAAACACAAAAGAGACAAGCATATTATTTACAATTAGGTCATATGAAAACCAAAACAGAAATGATGAGTGAGACTGAGGCCAAGTGGAATTTTACTTTTTATTTCATGCCTTTCTGTGGTGCTTGAACACTGTAACAATGCACAGGTGTTATTTTTTAAAAAGAATTATTCAAATGAATGGCCTGGATGTCAGTCCAAGAGGCTTGGGCTTGAATCTGTAAGGGGACAGAGAATCCACATCCTTGGTTCCATCGACAATGTGGCCACTGTTTCGTAGGCTTTCTTGCATCTTCTGGCTGAGCACGCCCTGGAATGCCTCCTCTCCAAGGGGGCCTGGACACATGCTTCTCAGCAACGCTGCTCCCTCCTCCCCAGGTGGAGCTCCTTGCTGCCCTGGTAGAGCTTATTGATCTTCAGCACTGCCATCATCCTGCTGCCCTGGGGGCTGTGTGCCAGGGTTCCCATTTCGCAGCATTGCCCAGGGCTGATAACTGCCTCTTCCCAGTCTCTCTACTTCTCCAACGCCTTTTTCCATCTAGTACTGTATTTGCTCCTCCAATAAACCTGTGAGGCAATTAGGGTGGCACCCATTTTGTAGATGAGCAAACTGAGGTTCTGACAGGCAAACTAACTTGCCCAAAGCTTGCCCTTCTTCTGTTGCTGGGGCCTTTGCAACAAGTCAGAGCTGGACAGGCGCCAGGGACTCAGGCCCTTTTCTACGCAAGATGATGTAGAAATAAGGAAGGAATTAATTTAGAGGGAAAGTATGTTAGAGGTTTTCATTGGTGTGAAGAGAAACGTCTCTTTTTCTTTATCATCTCTGTTTGGAAGAGCACTACCTGGCTTCCTTTTCTTCTTGGCAGGGAATTCCAGTAACAGATTCTCCCCACTACACTGGGAGAGGTATGGCCTGGGGTGAATTCAGTTACTTAGTCAGCCAGTGTCCCCATTCACTCATTCGTTTGTTTATTTACTCAACACAAATTTACTGAGCCTCTACTACATTCTGAACACCATGCCAAGAAGGACAGACATGTGAGACCTGGTCTAGCCTGGAGGTGGGAAATAAGGTTTTTATGGGACTATGTCCTCTACAAAGTTAAGTCTGAGCTGATATTGAAGGATGAAAGGAGTTAACCAGGTGCTGGAGGGAGGAGGAGAATGAACCAGAGAGGCACTCTGTACAAAGGCAGTCCTTGGAAACTAGCTTGGGGATGTTCTGGGTCTCTTTGAGGGGAAAACTGGTCTAATTTCTCTAATGACCAACTTCTTAACTCATTTGGGGTAGGTTCCTCAGTCCTGTTTAATTCTTCTTAGGCTGACCCTGTTTGCTTTAAGTCTTTCAGAAATTCATTAATTCAACAACTGAACACTTACTGTGTGCTTGGTGCTAGAGATATGAAGGGAACAAATGGACAGAAATCACTGCTTTGGTAGAGCTTGCATTCTACTGGAGGAGACCAAAAACAAACAAAATAAAATGTAAAATGTATAACACATTAGCAGGGAATAAATGCCAATAAAAAAGTTAAACAAGATAGGGAAATAGGAAAGAGTAGGGAGCGTGTTATATTGGGTGGTTAAGGCAGGGCTCCCTGAGAAGATAACATTTGAATAAAACCCTGAAGGAGGGGACGGAACCAGGTAATTGGTGGGGAAACAGTCTGTATAGGCAGTGGGAACAGCACATTCAAGGGCCCTGGGGTAGGACTGTGCCTGGTATGTTTGAGGGACTGCAAGGAGGCCAGTGTGGCTGGAGTGATGTAAGCAAGGGGAAAGGAGTAGAGAGTATGGTCAGGGATGTAGTAGGGCATTGCAGGCTGTGATAGCTGGGCGCCACTGGAATGTTCTGAGTCAAGGAGAGACATGATCTGACTCAGGTTGTAACAGGAGCATCTTGGCTGTCCTTCAGTTTTTCTTCCCCCCCAGTTTTATTGAGACACAATTGACATGCAGCACTGTATGAGTTTAGCGTGTACAACATAATGGTTTGACTCACATGTATTGTGAAATAATTACCACAGTAAGTTTAGTTAGTAGTCATCACCTCATATAGATATAAGGAAAAGTAAAAAAAGAAAAAAAAAATTCCTTCTGGTGAGAACTCTTGGGATCTACTCTCTTAATAACTTTCCTGTATATCACACAGCAGTGCTGAATGTCCTGTTGTACCTGACGACCCCAGGGCTTATTTATCTTACACTTGGAAGTTTGTCCCTTTCTACCACTTTTCCAATTTCCTCTCCCCCGACCCTCTGTCTCTGGTGACCTGATCTCTTTTTCTGATCTCTTTTTCTATGAACGTTTTGATTTAGTTTTTAAGATTCCACACGGAAAAGAAGTCACACAGTATTTATCACTCTCTGCTCTTCAGTTTCTGATCACCTATGTGCCCAAGCTGCTAGGACGCATTTCATCTTCAACACCAGTGTCCTCCAAACCTGCCCGCCAAGCTGCGGTTTGGCTCCCGGTGGCAGCAGGCGCTGCATCCCTAGCCCTGACTGGGTGCACAGGGAGGACCACATGATCCAGGGGCGAGCCCTGGCATGGACAAAGGAGCCCAGACCCACAGCATTCCAGAGAGCCCAGACAGCTCCTGGCCACGCGTTCCTGCTCTGGCAGTGTACTGGGAGAGGAGCAGAGAAAATGCTCTCCACCTCCCAGGCCAGGAAGGGAAAGGATGTTAACTCCTTAGAAGGACCTCTGCCCACGTGTCCCTGGGTTGCCTGGAAGATGCCCGCCCTGGAGCAGACAGACAGGCTCTGCCTCACCTCCCCCCCTCCTTACCCGCTGAGTGACCAGGGGAGGACCGCGGCCCCCCAGAGTCCGTTTCTTCATCTGTAAATGCTTGGCTGAGGATCCCACAGGAGTGTGGGGGAAAGGGCGTCGTAGCAGGGTGCGTGGCACCCTCGGCTCACTCGTACTTCTTGGGCAAGTCACTCTGAGCCTCCCTCTTCCCACCTCTGAGTGGAATGCCAATGCGTCCCGGGACTGCTGCGGACTACAGCAGCCTGGGCACGGCCTTTGTAGCCTGTGGAGCACTGCTCTGTCTTCAGGAGGGTGGCCCAGACACGTGGTGTCAGTGATTTGAGGCAGGGGTCAAACGCCCTCAGCCCTTCTGGGAGGCCGGGGAGGCAGCGCCGAGAGCGCGCACTTTCCCCGTGGGGTCACCGTGATTGCTCAGCAGAAAGACCATACCGTATTTCTCCAACAATACGTTCCCTGAGGCAAGTCCCCGACTTTCTCCGGCTCTCAGTGGGATACACAGCGGCCGGTACCGGGCTCGAGGTGGGAGTGGGGGTGGAGGGCAGACCTGACCCGGGCGGCCCCAGGGCCCCCGCCTGGGCCCCGACTTCGGGACAATCTCAGGCCTTGGGGCAGGGCCCGAGGCCCGTCTCACGTTCTCACCTGGGGACCGCGCTTCAGAAGCGTCTCCCGCGGACGCCGCAAGCCCACGGCCGTGCTGGGGGGAGGGGAAGTGGCTGGGGACCGCGGGCCGCGCGGGGCTGGTGGCTCCCGGACCGGGAGCGCGCGGGCGGCCGCAGAGCGCCGCGCGGCCGGGGCGGGGCTGGGGGCGGGGCGGGGCGCGTGACGCGCGACGCGGGCCAATGGGGCGCGCGCCCGGGGCCGAGCCTCCTGCGAGCCTTCGCGGCGCCCGCGGCGTCACGTGAGCCGCGGGGAGTGAGCGCAGAGCTAGCGGCGGCGGGCGAGTGCTCCGCCGCAGCGACCCGCGGGCCAGCGGGTGAGCGAACCAAAGCAGGACCCGCGGCTGGGCCCGCGGCCGCCGCCGGACCGGGAGCCAGGCCGTCGCCCCCAGCCCAGCCCCCGGGGCCTCAGGACCGCCGGGGCCTGGCCGCTAGCCGGGCGTGCGCCAAGTTCAGGTGGGAGAGGCTTGGGGAGGCCGGACGGCCGCGTGGACGCGGCTCCAGGAGCCCAGGGGGCTGGTTGGGACACGAGTGGGGCAGCGGGGCGCTGACTGGTTGGTCGTGTGGCTGGGTGCCCCCGCCGCTGTCCCAAGCTCTGCGCGAGTGTCCGAGGAAATGTCGGAGGAGCGAGGTGAGCCCCCGAGCGGGGCCAGGGATCAGACAAGCCCGTGGGAGAGTGACCCCCAGTTGCTCACAGGCACTTTCCCCGGGCAGGTCCGGGCCGCCGCCTCGGCGCCTGGCCCCGCGAGTCCTGCGCGCCTTGCGGGCTGGCCCTCCCATATGGCGGGCACCCGGCCGGGCCTGGCGAGAGGAGCGGACAGGCGGACACGCCGGCCGGTCGGGGGCCGGGGATGGGGGGACGGAGTGGCCTGTGGCGGTGGGGTTACTGTCGGTCACCGCAGCCTTGGCCCCTGGGGGAGGGGGGCGCAGGCCGAGGGCATGGTGCCCAGCGGGCAGCGCTCCAGGGCTCTACCGAGGGGTCTGAGCGGGTCCCCCATGTCTTCCTTTCCCACGCACCTTCCCACACCCGCGCAGGCACCCACACCAGCTCCACGCGCCAGTATGTCGGGGACACCCTCCGGCACAGCCACACTGCTGCCGCGCACCACGCCCCGCAAACGCACAATCACACGACATGAACTCACACCCCTTCGCGCACACCCGCACTGTTCACATGTCTAGTACTCTCTACTACCCACGCAGAGTCCCCTGGTTCTTTCCACTGAACAAGAGCAGAACGGTGGCTAGGGGGTGGCGGGGAATAGAGAGGCCACTCCCACCCACCATGGCCGTCTGTCGGGTTCCCTCTTTTCTCCCCACTGTGCTATTTCCAAAAGACCCCCCCCTCCCACCCAGGACACAGAGAGGATGTTTTCTCGCCCAGTCCCTGGGGAGCTGACAAAAATCCCCAAATGCATTAGTCCCTCAAATCACCTTTCCCCCAAGGACTAGGTGGCTCCTGGGAGCCCCCGCCGTCCTACAGGTGGGAGGACGCCTGGCCTCTGCGACTTTGGGGCCTGCGGATGGCGCAGGGAGCGGAGACTTTTATTTTGAAGGGCGGCCCCCACCCGCCACCCCCGTGATTTGCACGCTGACCCAATGGCAAGCCCTTGGCCGGCGCTGGGCTTGTTATCAATTACATGTTGTTCCTGCAGCCGCTGTGTCCCCGGGAGGATAAACAGCAGGCCTGGCCCGGCCGGGGGGGGGGGGGGGGGGGGGGGGGAGGGGGCGGAGTCCGGCTGTAGGCCGGGGACGTTGCCCGGAACAGTGTGTCCCCTCCCCCTGCACGCAGGCTGTGCTTCTGGCTATGCCTTGTACTGCTGTGTTTTAGGGCCCCAGCCGGCTCCCTCCAGCCCTGGCAGGGCCCTTTTTCTATCGTCAGCGCCTGGGGTAGCCCCAGAGCCCCTCCTCTGCTCTCAGTGCCTGAGTGTCCAGCCCAGGCTGCTCAGCCCTGCATTAAAACTCTTCTGCCTGACCCTGGCCATTCTATTCCTGGTGGAATCCCCACACCCCTACTGCCTGCCTGACTTCCCCAAGAACCTCTCACTCACTCAACCAGCAAATTCTGCCAGGTCCTATTTTAGACTCTGGGATAGTAGTGGACTGGATAGTCAGAACAGCTTGTATTTTGGTAGGGAGGTAGACAGAAAATAAAGTACACAAACACATAACCAAGATAGTTTTCCCCTGGTAGCAACTGCTGGAAGAATACAATGTGGGATGATTTGACAGAGGGTGGCCCGGAGAGGCCCCCCCCCCCACCCTCCGGCAGTGACCTCAGAGCTGAGATCTAAATAAGGCACTCCCACTGGGAGCACTGGGGGAAGTGGGACCCACAGAGAGGGCACAGCCAGTGTGGAGTGGAGCAGGTGGAGGTGAGGTCTGGGAGAGATGGGCAAGGCCCAGATGCATGGCTTCTGGGAGAAGAGGGGGTCACATTTCTCCTACCCTACCCTACTATACTTTCTTATTTCCCCTGCTCTTTCTTTTTATACCATTTCATCTGTGAATATCTCAGTTATCAACTATAATACCATCATGACACTTAAAAATATTAACTAATTCTTTATTATCATGTAATATTTAGTTGGTGATCACATTTCAGGGGAGAGTTTTAAGTGGGCAAGAACATGGCCTGATCTGCCTCTTACCACCAGTGAAGGCCTGTTCCTAGGTTCCAGGAAGGTTGGAGCCCCCTGATTCCTTAGGATCACAGCGGAGGGACAGAAAGACCATGTGTTCACCTATTTGGAGGTTAATCCTAATGGCTGGTACTGACCAACGCCTGCGTGTGCCAGCCCCTGTAGTAAGTGTTCAACTTGTGTTAGCTCATTGAACTCTTTCAGCAACCTGGCAACTAGGTACCACTGGCAGCAACCCCACCCAACAGACCAAGACACAGACACAGAGAGGTTGCCACCTGCCTGAGGCTGCCCATCTAAGTTGCAGAGCTTCCTGCTCAGAGGGTGGGTGAAAGGAGTGGTGGTGGGGCCTAGGGCAGTGTGGGCTCGTTGCCCTTCCCATTATCTGGCACTTTCATTCCTTCTCAGCACCTGATTTGGTGACTAGTGTATATTTTGAAACTCCCAGTTTTAAATCCTCAGATGAGTATTTATAATCAAAGAGCCAAATGTCCTCCTGGTAAAACTGCCCTGGGGCGCAGACTTGCCAAGGGCATCTACCTTGCCTTAATTTCCTGGAGCTCCGTGAAGCTTCCTGGATAAGGGGGGAACTGAGGTCATTGGGGCCTGGAACAGGTGGGGAAACTGAGATTTGGGGAGTGCACAGCTGATGATGATCCTAGCTGGCCCTGAGAGGTCTCTGTCCCTGGCCAGGCTTGTTGGCTTGTTGACTGTTGGATAGTGCTGTGTGCCAGTTCCAGGAGTAGTCCTCGAGACAGAGCATAGGGGTGGGTGCAGAGTGGTGACAGGAAGCAGAGAATCTCTGGTTTCAGATATAGAATGTTCCCTTTTCCCGAACCTCACTGGTCACTGGGTGGGGACAAAGGTCCACAGAGGTGGCCCCATTACAGCCGTACACTGTTGACTTTCCTTGAACACCAGACCTCGCATGGCCTTCAGAGGACGCAGATGTCCCCTCTCTTCTCTGTTGATATTCTCTGAGCCCCTCCTGGGCACCAGCTGCCACGCCAGAAGCTGGGAACACAGTGGAGACCCAGCAGCCTAGCCTGCCCTCATGGAGTTCATGGTCTAGTGGGGAGACGGGAGTTAGCTGGGCCTTCCTGAGGTGGTGAGTGCTCCATGGGGTATAGGCCAAGGGCATCTTATCTCCCATCCCACTAGGTGGCTATGAAGTCAGAAGGGGGTAGTGGCCGTGCAGGTGCTCTGGGACCTGGGTCCACTTTTGCGCTCGTGAGTTATCACCGTGCAGCAGGGTCCTGTCCACCCAGTGGTAAAGCCTCAGTAAAGTGTCTGGGTACAGTTGAGAGCATTTTGTTCTGTCTCTGCCTTTCCCATTTCACAGAGGAGGCAGGTGAGGCTGGAGGGGTCTGAGAACGGGAGGGTGGATGAGCTGCCCCACTTCAGATGGGGAAACAGCCTGTGAGGACAGGGGCATATGCGGTCTCTAATCTATTTCTTTTTTTTTTTGCCACAAATTAGACTTGCCTGATTAAACTATTGACTGCCAAGTTAAGGTTCAATATCTGATAAAATAATTTTTTAATATGAGCATGGCACATTTAATATTTGGGATATACTTATGTTACAAGTTGCTTGTTTTTTAAAACCTGAAAATCAAATTTAATTGGGTGGCCTATAGTTTTATTTGCTCAGTCTGGCAACCCTACCCAGGCTCTAACAACCACAGGGGTCAGAGGGCAAATGGCCATTCTCCTACCCCCTTCCAGTGACTCAACAAGAATGAAGCTGAGGTCAGGTGTCCTCAGCAATGCAGCCACTCCAGTTAGCTGGACGGGGTTCCCCAACCTTGGCCGTTTCAGGGTACAGAGAGCCTCCTTACGTCCTTTCTTGCTCACATGCACCCACGCTCAATCATTCACAGATACATGGGTGTTCTTTCCCGAATTGTTCTGGAAAACCTGTTTGAAACCAAAAGTACCCTGGATTGTGCAATGGGCTTGGAGAGCGCTCTTTTGCAAATAGGTGGTGCAATTTTGGAAAACACTCTTGCAGACAGAGTTCTCCCACGGGATGGGATGGAGACAGGATCCAGGCATTTGGCAGTGGGAGACTGTGGGTGGGCAGCGGGGTGGAGGCACAGGTCTACGAGGTGGCAGGTGAGCATGCCATCCTCCTGATCAGGCCTCCTTTGTTCCTCTCTGCAGCCGCCAACGGCACGGCCAGGCCAGCATGGTGGACCACTTGATGCCAGTGGACGAGACCTTCTCGTCGCTGAAATGCCCAGTTGGCTATCTGGGCGGCAGGCTGGCCGGTGGGCGGGCATACCACAGGCTGCCCTCGCCCCTCTCGGAGGATGACAGCGACGCCTCCAGTCTCTGCTCCTGTGCCAGCCCAGACTCACAGGCCGTCTGCTCCTGCTATGGTGGTGGCCCGGGTGCTGAAGGCCAGGACAGCATCTTGGACTTCCTGCTGTCCCAGGCCACGCTGGGCAGTGGTGGTGGCGGTGGCATCGGGGCCAGCAGTGGTCCCATGGCCTGGGGGGCCTGGCGGAGGGCACCGGCACCTGGGAAGGGAGAGCATTTCTGCTTCTCCGAATTTCCTGTGGGCGACCCCGATGATGTCCCAAGGCCCTTCCAGCCCACCCTGGAGGAGATTGAAGAGTTTCTAGAGGAGAACATGGAGCTGGGGGTCAAGGAAGCCCCAGAGAGCAACAGCAAGGACTCGGAGGCCTGTGGCCAGTTCTCAGCAGGGCCCCACAGGAGCCACCTCCATCCTGGGTCCGGTGGGAGAGAGCGCTGCACCCCCCCTCTGAGCAGTGCCAGTGTGGGTGGCAGCCAGAGCCCAGGTGGGGGGCCCACATCTGATGGCCCCATCCCCGTGCTGCTGCAGATCCAGCCTGTGCAGGTGAAGCAGGAATCAGGCACGGAGCCTGCCTCCCCTGGGCAGGCCCCAGAAAGTGTCAAGGTGGCCCAGCTTCTGGTCAATATCCAGGGTCAGACCTTTGCACTTGTGCCCCAGGTGGTGCCCTCCTCCAATGTGAACCTGTCCTCCAAGTTCGTGCGTATCGCTCCTGTGCCCATCGCTGCCAAGCCCGTTGGGTCGGGACCCCTGGGGCCTGGCCCCACCGGCCTACTCATGGGCCAGAAGTTCCCCAAGAATCCTGCAGCAGAACTCATCAAAATGCACAAATGTACTTTCCCCGGCTGCAGCAAGATGTACACCAAAAGCAGCCACCTCAAGGCCCACTTGCGCCGGCACACAGGCGAGAAGCCCTTTGCCTGCACCTGGCCGGGCTGCGGCTGGAGGTCAGTATGACAGGTGACGGGCCGGGTGCTGAGCATGACTGGCTCGTCTCTGTTCCCCTGGGTGTGCGGTCAAGGCCTGGCTCACCATGAGATAAGGCTGATTAGGAAGGGGGGAGTGGGGTCTGAGCTGGCATGGCTGCCCAGAGCTTTCCTTGTCCCTAGTGATCACTAAAGCCTGAAACCAACTGGTCTCCGGTTTCATAATGACCAGGTAAGGCTTGCTGCGGCTCATGCTGACGGTGAGGAGCTGGGCCATGGCAGAAGGGCTCTCTTAGTAACAAGGGCGGCTATTTTAGAAAGGTGGAGTGAGGGCTGTGTATCAGAGGGGCTGTGGCCATGTGCACACGGCCCCCTCTGTGCCTCACAGCACCCCTAAGGGTGAGTACTACCCTGACTACCACCTTTCAGCTGCGGGAACAGGCTCAGATCGGCTAGGTAACTTGCCCAAGGCCACACCACGTTGTAAATGGGATTCGAGCCCAGAGGGTCCTGTGTCAGAGAAGTCACATTCTGGAAACGCCGCTGTTTCCGCCAGAGGGACCAGCTTCGCTTGTAGATGTTCACGGACTCGTGGACTGGGCCTGGTCCTTGCGCCCCTGGGGGTACTTGAAGGTGTATTTGGGGAACTTCAAAGGACAACCAAGAGGGGAGGACCAGGCGGGGCGTGCTGAAGTAAAGGTGGAGGAGTCCTTCCAGACTCCACTCCGTGGGGTTCAGCAGGGGAAACCAGCTCTCAAAGGACAGGGGTCTTGCTCAGGGCCACGCAGCCAGCGGGTGGCAGAGCTGGATGGGCCCCCAGGTGGGCTTGTGCACCTTTTCCTGAAATGCAGGCAGCCAGGAGCTCCCGTGCTCGGGGGTACCACGGCTGGGCTCTCCCCAGTCTTTAGGATGCCGACCCTGGAGGAACGCGGCCCCCCTGGGAGGGTGGCCTGTGCTCCCCACGTTCCCAGGCTGTGCTGCGCGGCCGCTGCTTTGTGAGTGTGAGAGCCACGTGGCGTGCTCATCTGTGTGCAGACCTCACAGTGGGCGTGCAGCTGTGCGTGTGCACGTGGGTACATGTCTTGCTTTCTTAGTGTGCGTCTTGGCGGTTGGCATAACCCCACGTGTTTGGGTACCTCGTCCGCGTGTGTGCATCTGTGTGGGCGTGACCGATGGGGAGCAGTCGGCAGCTTCTGTTTTCTGGAGCAGACTCCTCTGAGAGCGCGCCGATACCCGATGCGATGCTGCAGCCTCTTTCCATGGAGGGCTGGGCTGGCCAAGGAAGGCACTTTTCCCAAACAGCTCTGGGGTTATGGAGGCCCTTCCCGAGGAAGGGTCTCACCCAGCTGCTGCCCCCCAAAGGCACCTGTCAGACAGGCCCACGTGGCTTCTGCAAGAGTGGGCACAGTGTTAACGTCACATCCCTCTCTGGGCCTCCCGCCACAGTCTGCTGAGTGGGCCTTGGGGTGACCGGTGCACCTGTGGGGACACTTGTGAGGCCCAGCGCGGTGGTGGGTATGCGGTGTGGGTGGTCAGAGCTTGGGTGTGGGAAGAGAAGCTGAGACCCTGGGGCCATAGAGGCAGGCGCTCAACTGTAGAAGGGAGGGGCATTGTGACACCCTGGCTGGGTGATAGCTGGCAACAATGGCGGGGAGCCTCAGCCTAGGTCAGCCTCCAACTTGCTGTGTGCCCTCGGGGAGGTCCCCCCTGGCCAAGCCTCAGTTTCCTCATCTGTGAAGTGGAGGGCCTGCTCCGTACCAGGGTCAGGAGCGGAGGGGCACTCAGCACCACCCCCTTCTCATTGGTGGTACTGTTACTCATACAAGGGCAGAGTCTGAGAAGGGTGCCATTTTGGAGGTACCCCAGACTCACAGGGACTCTTCTTGGATGCATTTTCCTCTTGGTGGGGGACAGGGCTGTGGAGGGGTTGAGCATCTGGCTGGACAGAGCACTAGCTCAACTCATGATGGGCTCACCTTCCTGGGCACTGTCCCCTGGCCACTGCTGACTCTTGGCGAGTGGCCCCTCCGGTCAGGATGAGTCTGGGTAGGGCCACGGGGAGGAAGGGTGTGGTCCTTGGTAAGGCTGCCCACTTGTCCCATTCCCCCCAGGAGGAGGGGACCTGCCTTCTGGGCTGTCCCAGAGAGCAGATGGAACGCTCAGCCCAGAATGCATCTTAGGGAGGCAGATCTCAGCCCCAACACAGTAGCCTCTGGAGGTGGTGAGTTCCCCATGGTAGGAGGTATGCAAGCAAGTGGGGGTGGGATTTGTGGAGGGGATTCAGCTTTGCCACTGTGTGGGCCTTGGAACTGGTCTTCTTGCCCAGGACCCTCTTGCAGGGGCAGGCTGGTGTGTGCCTGGCATGGCGAGGTCCCTGTGGAGCTGATCGTGGAGCCATCCCTGCCTCCAGCCACTCCTAGGCCTTCAGAGGGCCTCCCCAGCTTCTCCCAGTGTTCTCCTGGAATAGGGTCTGGCCTTTGGGGGGTTACAGGTGATGGAGGCACAGGGAGCTGAAGGTGCCTGCCTTTTGGGAGAGCTATTTCTCTGAGAATGCAAGAGTCCCTGGTTGGCCTTCAGAAATCCTGAGCCCCTGGAGTTGTGTACAGATGTGCATGTCCCTTGTATGTGGAGGGAGCCCTTGCAGTAGTTGGGCGGGAAGACAGACCGGCTTTGGGGCAGCTTGGTCTGGACAGGACAGCAGTAGTAGTGATGATGACAGGCGCCATATTTTCTAACCACTTACTCTGTGCTGGGCACTGCTCTAACCTTCCACAAATCCCTACCCTTGCTTGTGTACTTCCTGCCATGAGGAACTCACTACCTTATGAGGCTATTCTGACCTTTTCATGTGCTTTGGCACACTTAGATTCCTATCCAAACTTCTCATTCTGGTACGATCTGCTTGCCAACCTCCCTTCCACAATGTAGGCTCCCACTCAGGCCCCCACCCTCTCTGTGCCCTCTCTGCACCCTCTGTCTCCACCACTTTCCTCCTGATGGCAATGGTAGTTGGTCTTGCGATGGCCCCTGCTTTGTTCTACACATGTCACATAGATAAGCTCGTTGAGTCCTTACAACAACTCTGTGACACAGAGGCACCAGTGTGCATTTCCCAGAGAGCCCACAGGGATGGAGCTAGTGGGCATGGCTCTGGGTGTGCCCTCGGGCAGGTGCCTCAGCGCCACACTGACCCACCAGCAGTCTGGTGGGCATACCTTTCCCCCCTGGAAACTCGACACCTGTAGCTACTCGGCTGGCCTTTCCCTCATCTTCTCTCCCTGTGTGCCTGGGTACCATAATGGCTGGGTGTCCTCTCTCCCCCATGAGGCCAGCAGCTCTTTCAGGTGTCATGCTTCTGGGCTAGGGGAAAAGAGCCAACCACAACCACGGCAATAACAGTAGGTCCTGATGCGTGCTCTGAATGTTCCAAAGCAGCTCATTTAATGCCCCAAACAAGTCTACAAGGTAGGCATCAGTATGCTGTCCCCATTTACAGAGGAGGAATTTGAGGCACAGAACAGTTAAGTAAGTTCTTCTTGGTCACACAGCTAGTGAGTAGCAGGTCAGGAGTTCAGCCCAGGCTGTTTGCCCCCGCCCCGACCTCCTCCACCCAGACTCAGGACCTCTCTCTAGCCCCCAGGGCAAACCTCCCGTGGCAGGTGGCCTGTGCAAGTGGTGGGAAATAGGATCTCCACCTGCAGCTGCTCTTCAGGCAGCACCCCGGCATACTTGCCTGCCTTCTCATATGGGGAGCTTCCCATGCCCAAGGCTGCCTCTCTTCCTGGTGGCCCCAGTGAACAGTTTGCTCTTTATCCTGCTGGGTTGGTTCCGGCCCTGGCACTGTGTCCTGTGCCCCTCTGTGAAATGAATGGTGTCCTCCCCCCCCCCCCACCCCGGGCATCATTTGCCAGGTAACCAGCCCCCACTTCCTTCTGCTTTTGGTCCTGAACCCAATATTCCTTGTCCCCTCCTCTCTTGGGACGTGGTTCTGGCATCCTTGATGGGGCTCAAACCAGACTTTTCCTATCCTGATCTAACTGTCTGGGAAGTGGCTGTTTGCCTGCCTTCCTAGAAGTTTCCTTGCTACACTCTCGGACACAGGCCCCCTTTGTTCACGGCAGCAGAACGTCCTGTTCCGGAATGGCCAAGCTGTTCCATCCAGAAAGAATACCCTCCTTCCACAGCTAATAGGAATACTAGTAACTTTTAGCAGCCCTGTGTGGCAGGTACTGTGGTCATTCCCAGTGGATCTGGAGGCCCAGAGAAGGGTGGTTGCAGGCCTGAGGCCCCAGGGCCAGGATGGGGCAGGGACAGGATTCAGACCCAGTGGTCCGCTCCTGGCCTGCTCTCTTGGCCCCTGTGTCACTGCTGGTCCTGTTCAAGGAGGCATTCTCTAACTTCTTCCCTGCACTTGGCAGAGCTCCCAAGTGGTGTTGGGCGGGTTATGCACTGTACCACTACTCTAGGGAGCACGATTCCCATTGCAGTCCTTGAGACCTGACTATTTACAGTAATGGCTTTCTGGCTGATGGAAGGGACGCTTTGCACAAAGGTGCGGTGTGTGCCAGTTGTGGGGCTGTCGTGTTGGCTGCCTTCCTCTCCTGCACCTCAGCAGCAGGAGTCATGGTGCTGTCCCATGTGCCCCTGGACATTGCTGCACTGAGCTCCTTGCAGGTAATCAGAGCTCACAGTCATTGAATGATTGCCATGTGCTGAGCACTGTTATAAACACTCAGTGCCTTTTACAATCCTCACAGTCCTGTGAGGCAGAGCTGTCAGTTCCCTGTCTCCAGGTGGGGAAACTGAGCCTCAGAGAGCTTGGTGACTTGCCCAGGTCACCAAGTGGCAGAGCTCACTGCCTGCAAGGCCTGAATCTTAGCCACGTGGCCTCATTCCCACTGTGTGGCCTTTAGGCTCCTCCAGTGGCTGCTGTCTGGGACAATGTGTGTGAGGGTGTGAGATAGGGATCTTCTGAGGGCTCAATTCCCAGGGATGGACCCCTCAGGTCACAGGATCCTGAGGCAGCAGGGAAGAGGCTTGCAGGTTGGGACAACTTGTTCTCAGGCCTGGCTCTCCCTCAGTGTCCCCATGGTGAGAGGGCCACTGTGGTCTTTGTGTCAACTCCTTTGGCCTCTGAGACAAGTCCCAGAAGGTGGACGAAAATCCCAAGGTCTTCACTGCATGAGTGAGGATACAGGCCCGAGAGGGTTCCCAAGCTTGCTCAGGATCACGCAGGGCTCCTGGTGGGGTGGGGACCTGAAAGGATCCAACCATTCTGCTGGCTGTGTGACCTGGAAAGCCCCTTGTCCTTGTTGAGCCCTTGCTGTGGTATTGTCAGTTCTCTGGGACTGATCCTGGTGCCCAGAAAGGGCTCACCGAAGGCTATTGCTGGTGGCGTTGTTTCTGTGGCTTCCTGCTTGCCCCTGTCCTGGGCAGGCCCACCTGTTCAGAAGCTGTATGTTCAACTCCTGCTGGGGGCAGGTGGCTCTGGCCTGGGAGCGGGGTTGGAGCTCTGACCTCCAGGGTGCATTGATGCCACTTCCTCACTGGCTCAGGGCTCCAGTGACACACACCACCTAACCCGGCAATGTGGAGGAGACCAGGCGCTCTGCAGTCACCGGGGTGGGCGGGGGGGAGGCAGGGTACGGCAGGGCGCTGCGCCAGGACCTTTGCTCTGCCGTGTGGGGATGCTGGATCAGGCCCTCATCACTCGGAGCCTCAATTTCCTCATCTGGCAAGTGGGCCAGTCCGGCTTCCATTATTTCAGACATATGCTGAGAGCGTTGCTCTGTGCCAGCCTCGATTGGTGCTCTGGGGGATGATGTGGGGTGCCAGCCTCCGAGTGCAGAAACCTGGCTGTGCTATCAGGACAAGGCCCTGGGCCCCGGAGTAGCTGAGCCAGGCTGAGCTGCCTGTCCTCTGTGCTTCTGGGCAGGCTCCCTATCTGGTGCTCAGGCCTTCCTACTCCCCAGCTGCGCCTTCCCCAGGGCATGTTCCTTCTAGTCCTTGGCAGGCTGTGGGATTAAGGAAGGCCTCCACCCACAGGGTCAGGTGAGAGGTAGGCTACCCATTGGCTGGTTTGGGGACAGCTGTTCCAGCTAACCTACCTCTTGCTGTGTGGCCACAGGTTCAGGGAGGGGCTGCTGGACCTGTGTGTGTGTGTGTGCACACATGTGTTCATGTATGTGCATGTGCACCCTCATGTGCTGTGACCGTGTACATGCATGTGTGCGCACACATGTAGAGTGGACACGTGTGCAGTGCACCCATGTTTGTGACGTGCACATGTGTGGCATGTATATAGGGGTGTGTACGTGTGCGTTGTGTGGTGTGCACACGTGTTTGTGTGTGCAGGTGATGAGACTTGAGAAGAATTCCCTGTGACAGCCCTACATCCTCCCGTGGGTGCTTGCTGTATCCATGCTTTCATGTAAATGCACTTATTGGCCACCTGCCATACGCCAGGCCCTGGGCTGCTTGTGGGATGGATCACAGGGAATGAGACACATGTCTTTCCTCATGGTGCTGATGGTCTAATGGCACAGACTGACATTCATCAGAAGTTGAAAACGAATTTAAAATTACAGCAGTGGTGGGGCCAAGAAAGTGAGGTGCATTTTGTGTCGCAGGAGCCTAGAATGGGATGCAGTCCTGGAAGGCTTTCTTGAGGAAGTGACATTTGAGCTGAGCTCTAAGGGATGGGGGGAGGGAGCAAGAAGAGGGGAGGGAAGAGCATTTCAGATGGAGGGAACGGTATGTGCAAATGTCCTATGGCAAGACGGACCAAGGATGGGTCAATGGACCAAGGTAGAGCACGGTGGAGGACAGTATGTATGTGTGGGGAGTGGGATCTCATTGTCAGGATGAGGGTCATGGGGTAGGGGGAACTTCAAATCCCTGAAGTCAGTGGCAGCGGTCTGAGCCCTGTGGCCCAGCTGGGACCCTTACCTCTCCCCTTAGCAGCTGCTCACTCTCAGTGGCCTCTGGGCTGTGGGAGCGCTTGCTTCCAGGCAGGCTGAGGCCAAAGGAGGGAGGTGGCAGGTGAACCATTTAAAGTTTCAGAAGTACCTTGCAGTGGTGTGGTTTTGTCTGGTGACAGCGTAGGGGACCCAGCCTTCAGGAAAGTAGTGACCAGGAGTGGGGGGGGGGGGGCTCAATTCTGAAGACCCTGCCTCAGCTGAAATGAAGACAAGGGAGAGGAGCCAGGGGCTCCCTGCAGTGCTGGGGAAGAGATAGCTCTCCCAGGCTTCGCTTTCCCCTCAGGAGGGGCTTCCTCCTTTGGACCTTCCTAGAACCCCAAGTTCTGCCTAGGGGGCAGCATGGGGTGCAGCTAGCGGCAGTCGGGGCCAGGGTGATCCTGCAACTCACCACTGGAAGGGGAGAGGGAGGATGCTGTGGAGAGTAAATCCTGGGCTCTGGTGGGCTTGACAGCCTATCAGAATATTTACCACTGCTCACAGGCCCAGATGCCCAAGAACGGACCGCTGTGCCACCACTGAGGCTTTTACTGACAGTTCTTGCCACCCTGGGGGGCGGGGGGCGGGGGACAGTGACTTTTCACCGGTGGATTTAGAAGTAACTCGGGACCCGGAGAAGTGTTGGGGCCGCGCCTGCCGTGCCTGCCGCGCCTGCCCGGCTGGGTAGAGCCCTGCACCTGCCGGCTGCGTTCTGGGTGGGCGCCTGGCGGGGCGGGCCTCGCTGACCGCGGCCGGTGCGTGTCCCGCAGGTTCTCCCGCTCGGACGAGCTGTCGCGGCACCGGCGCTCGCACTCGGGCGTGAAGCCCTACCAGTGTCCTGTGTGCGAGAAGAAGTTCGCGCGGAGCGACCACCTCTCCAAGCACATCAAGGTGCACCGCTTTCCCCGGAGCAGCCGCTCGGTGCGCGCAGTGAACTGAGCGCCCGCCAGCCCCCGCCCCTCCCCCGCCCCGTTATTTTGTAGCAATAATTTATTTGCCTCTTCAGAGGGACGTGACAATGTTGCCAACCCACTTTCTGAAGCCCGGGAAGTGCAGGAAGACGGGGGCTTGCCTGGGAGGCGGGAACCCAGAGCCCCCAGCCCGCTGCCTTTCCTAGGAAGACCTAGAGCCACACCCGCGCCCCTGGGGGCTGGGCCCCTAGCACCCGGGCTGCAGGCTGCAGGCCGGCCTTCCCGCCTTCGTGCCATCGTGCCTTCCCGTGGGCCGGCCTGTGCTGCAGCGGCCTGGGAGCCTGGACCTTCTCCCACTGGGCTCCCTGCCTGGGCCAAGGCTGGCACTTTTTTGCTCAGAAGAAGTAATGTGCAGTTTTGAAATGTCAGTTCCCAGAGGGAGCCATGCTGGGAAGAAGGAAGTAGGCCAGAAGTCCAGGGCTGCACTGTGGTGTGAGGGTGGCTTTGTCCAAGATCTCCCGCTCAGCCTGACTACCAGAGGGTAAGAGCAGGGCAGTCAGGGGTGCAGAGCCTGGCCCCTGGGCAGATGTGGAATTAGGCTGAGAAGCCCCCTCTTTGGGGGCCTGGCAATGCATGTGCTTGAGTTAAAGTGCAGGGCAGACAGACAGATGCAGGCTAGCCCCAGAGCATTTGTACCCAACATGGCTCATCCCCTCATCCCGTTTCCAGACAAATCCAGACACCAGCCTCCAGGGTCACCTTGGGGAAGAGAGGGGAGCAGGCTGCATTGCGTGTAGGAGAACTAGATAGAGCCTCCGAATCCTGATTTAGAAATGCATTCCTTATTTTGTCTAGAAATTAATATCAAATGAACTAGCTTGTTTTGACAGGTTTATTTCACATCCTATGAATGTATGTAAATAAGCTGTACATAGGTACATCTACATAAAATATCTTTTAATAACATATCAACATTTGTGTAAATTTGAAATTAAAAAATCTATAAAGCTGGTGTACATATGTTACAATTATGTATATTTTCTTTGGTCCTTCATAAAAATATATTTACTTTGCCAATAAAAAGAAAAAAGAACTCAATAACTTTATGGCATTCATGTTTTCCTCTGCTTTGCCAGGAAATGGAGGTGATTCTGAGGTCTGAGGGCTGAGTCTCTGTGTCTGTGTTTGCAGCATTTGGGGGACCTTGGTTTGTACCCAGAGGGACATGAAGACCCCTTTGGGATTCAGCCCCAGGCGCAGCAGTGCAGGCTTCTCAAAGCAACCCCACCTCCGTGCTGGCTGCTGGGTTTTTGCTCACTGCGGTTTCCTGGAGGGCTCCCTCCCCTCTCTCCACAAACCCAAATCCAGCCCCCATCCCGGCGTCACCTATGGGAGGCTAGCACAGGCTAGGCCAGGCCCACAGTGATCAGTGCTACTCTGATGTATTGTTGGAGACCCTCACTCAGTGCTCCCTGTGCAGGCCTTCAAGCATCTACTGAGCACCCACTGTATGCATGGTGTGCCGAGGAGACTCCCTTTAGGAAATGGCATGTTATTCCCACCTACCCAGGACATTGTAAGTGGACTGAGAGCTGACTGGCAGAGAGGAGCCTTGGAGAGGCCAGTACGTGCAATGAGGCTGCCTCCTCTACCCATCCGAGCTACTCTGAGTTCTAGGGAGACAAGTCCTCCTGAACTCCCCCAGATTTTTGGGATCTCCACCATATGCTTGCACAGTGGAAGTCTGAATGCTTCCACCTGTCCTGGGTGGGTTGGAAGCTGGGGACAGTGGGAGCCAGAGAACAAGGAGAGGCCGTGAGCTAGCAAGGGAGCTCAACTGGGTGGCTGAAGTTGGGCAGGGCAGGCTAGGCCCGGTGGCTGGTGTGACGAGGCTGCCCCAAGTCTCCTGTCCACGTGAGGTGAGAGGCGAGAACCTTCCAGAGGTGACCCTTTCCCCAGGAGCCCAGTGCAAGCACGGCAAGTCTTTCTTAGTGACACCCTTGGAGATGGTGGCAGGTGGTGATGCACCCATGGATTTCCAGCAGAGAGATGTCTAATCAAGGGAGATGTGTGCACGTGTGCACGCATGTGCATGAAGTCGTGTACTTCTGAAGGTGGAAGTCCTTGTTCCTGCTGATGGGAGCCACCTGCCACCGTCATCTTCCCTGTCTAGTGGGAGCTGGCAGACATGAAGCTTTCATGTGCACCCAGCACTACAGCATGGGTGATTGGAGATTGGGTATTCCCTCCTGGCCAGCTCTGGTCCTGCGGAAAGGACTCGGCCTTGTGACCTCTGCCCTTTGCCCCGACCAGACCTACCCTCTGTGGTCAAACACACTCTGGGGAAACGAGGCATTGATTTCCAGGTGCATTAATGTAGCCTTTCTTTATCCATAAATAAGCAGTGGAGCCCAGATAAGAGGAACAGTGAGTGGAGGTTGAGATGGTCTTACTGGAGGAGGAATAAGTCAGTGAACACATGCCGCTGTGATGCCAGGCACTGACCTAGGACGCTGCTCACTTCATCGCAGTGTGTGTCCCCCGAAGCCCACTGCACCTAGCCTGCAGTCCTCTGGCTAACCTGTCCTGGCCATGGTGAGGCTGGCCACATGTGCAGGGGGGGTCTAAGCCATCACCCTCAATCCGGGCTCTGGACTCCCCACCCGATGTGTGTGTTGGCACCTGCCCTGAATGGGCAGCACAGCCCAGGTCTCTGCTTTCCGGAGGGGTCAGCTGAGAGGGCTGGCAGGGACAGCAAAGCAGAGGGAGTGTAGCATGAAGACCATTGTCTTTGGAGCCTCACTTCACTTTGGGCAAGTTTGTTAAACCTTTCTGAGTTCAGCTTCTTCACCCTGTAGGATCAACATGACCGTCCCCAGGTCACAGCATGGTTGGTGAACAGTAGGTAGGAGAGTGTGACTTTGAATAACAGCAAAGACCCTTTCTAGGGTGTGGGCCTCCTCTCAGCCAGATGGAAAAGCTGGCGGATGCAGGGCCTCTGTTCTCTGCTGTGGCCTGCGCCTGCCCAAGCGCCACCGTGGTGGGGCCCGTGGGAACGCTGAGAGCTCTGTGGAGGCACCTGGCTTGTCTCTTGCCTCTGAGAGACCCCCATGCCGCCACCTTGGTCACCCTTTGTGACTTCTGTGACTGGAAGAGTAGTGTTTGTCTTGGCCCATGAGCCAAGAAAGCAGATGGAGCCGGCCAGTGTGCCCCCAATTGTTTGCAATAGAGAGGAATCTGGATGGTTGCAGAGCAGAAATCTAGCCTGGGACCCTGCCCTGCACAGTACCCCTTCCCCAAGGCACACAGAGGGGAAGAAAGCACCAGTTATTGAGCACTGTACCAGGCAGAGTATGGGTTAGGTCGCTATAACAAAGAGACCCCCAAATACCGTGCCTTACACAGGTAGAAATTTATTTTTCTCTGTTGGAACAATCTGGAAGTAAGCAGCCTCAGCTGATAGGTGGCTCTGGCATGGGACAGCCAGGCTCCTTTTCTCCTGTTGCCCTCCACACCCTAGAGTCTGGTCCAAGATGGCTTGCAGGGTATCAGATGAGCCCACAGAAAGCAGGCAAGGGGCTGCATGTTCCCTCTCCCTGTGGAGGCACGGGCTGGGATTTACACAGTTCAGTCCCCTAGTGTCTCCTTGGCCAGAACCTAGTCACATGGCCTCATCCAGCAGAAGGAAAGCTGGAAAATGTGGTCTTGATCTGAGAGGTTGTGCGCACAGCTAAAACACGGGGGTTCCACTACGGGAGAATACAGGGGAGCATGGGCTTCGGGGGACACACACTGCGAAGATGGAGTAAGTTCAGGGAGCACATCCAGCACACCTGGCACCGTGCGTACAGCGGGCCCTGCTGCTCTCCTGGCAGAGCAGCCCTTGGGCAGCATGGCAAAGGCGTGGGGGGCCTGGTGGGTCTGCTCACCCATGGCCTCGTCCACGTTCTCGGAGGGAGTCTCACTGACGGGTGTGGGACCAACAGTCAGGCTTCCAGGGACAGCAGGGAGTCACGAAGGGGAACCGTGGGAAAGAGGAGCTAAGACACTTTGGTTGACAAGCCACGGCAGCAAATGGCAGAATCCTGACTCATATGGACAAAAGTAAACAAAACAAAACCTCATAATGTCATCATTGTCTACTCCTGGATAGAGCCCTGAATCTATACAAGTGCTATGGGGGTTGGGGAACAGAAACAGAAAGACCCCGGGTCCAGGCTTCTAGGTAATCGTAGTTTTTCTTGTGCTCTGCGCGTTCGGAGTACCCAAGGCCCCAGGCAGTGGGTTGAGGGGAGACGCTGCTGGGAACGGGTTTGTTAGCCCGTTGGGGTTGGGACAGCAGTTGATGTGACTTGGGGCTTTGAATGTCACATAAGGGGACCAAGAGTGAGGGCAGAGTCTGTCCTCTGTGTGACCAACACCAAGTCTAAATGGAAAAAGACCTCAGATGGAAGGGAGCAGCATTCAGAAGACTCAAAGAAAGGGCACACCTCAGCCATCTGCTGCAGGACCCAGAAAGGCATCTCTGGAAGTTTCCTGTTACCATCCATCTCCGGCAAAGGCACAGAGAGAGCTCAGGGTGGAACAGAAAAACAACAGGACAGGGTGCAGAGAGGGATGGAAAGCATGAAGGAAAATCACAAGGAAACAAAGATGGTACTGTCAGAGTTAAAGCCTGCCTCGTACAGCAAGTGGGGCAGGCAAACTCCATAGATTTTTCAGAACTAGTGGGGAAGGAAGGATGGAAATGAGATATGTAGGTATGGAGGGCAGGAAACACACCACCAATAGCTGGATGCAGGGGAGTCTGGATGAGACTCCAGAAAAATAACCTATATACTAATACATAGCACATATAATATACCACATATATAATATACTATTAAAGAATGTAATACACTAATATGTAACATATATAACAAACTAACACATAATACACTGATACATGTGTATATAATACACCAATAACCTATAACAGAAATATATATGCATATATAATATATAATATACTAATATATGACATATATACTAATATAATATAGTACGTAATTCTGACCATATACACATATTAGTGGTGGACCGGGAAAATATCTCACCCTTGGAGGACAGGAGAGCATAGTGGGTGGGTCGTAGAGGCATTTAGTTGGAATGAGGCCGTGTAAGCTTGGTTGGCCTCTCTGAACTTCAGAGTCCTTATCTGTGAAATGAGTGTGATAATGCTGACCTCCAGGCTGTGTGAAGATGGAGTAAGTTACGTTTAAAACAACAGACCCATTGCACAGTGGACAAGAGGCAACAACCACTGATAAGGTGGAAAGGAGAAAAATGCACCAACCAAAGAAGGGCCTCCCACTGGAGGAGAGCACCTGAGATATGGACGCAGAAGCTCAGAGCAACCCCATCTCATAAGGTCCTGCTGCGTGCCATAGCCCTGTCAGTCCTAGGTGGGAAGGGACACCTGGTCTTGAAGAATGAGCCTGTAGTGGAAGGAGGTCTGGACCCTGAGACCAAGAAATTTTCCAACCACCATCAGGCCTTCCCCGTCTCAGCTCATCTGCGCTGACTCTCAGCCAGCATTTGCCTCTGATAGAAACCCAAGGATCCTCCCCAGGGCTGTTTATGGCCCACCTGTACCCGACGTCGGTTCTGGGAACTGGGCTCAACTCTGAGCTGAGCTAATCTTGTAAAACCCAAGAGCAGTGTCCGTGTGGAGTGGCAGCTAGCACAGAAGAGGAGTGGGGTCACCATAGCTCTTGGCAAAAGATGACATTAGAGACATGACCAGCTGGGAGATGAGCAGAAGGAAGAGCTAGCGCAAAAACAGGGAGGTCATGGCTGGACATAGCTAAGAATAGATTTACGTAGAGATGAGTCTAAATACTTGCAAGTGGGTTTTAAAATCTAAACACAGATGTCAAATACTGTAGCTGAAAGAGCAGGAAAGTTTGCAATGAAGAAGTAATAATGTAATACCAGTTATCTGGAGCTAAAGCCCCAGACTGTATGAACAGACTGGAAGTTGTGTGAATGTTTGAAGCACGTCTGTCATGAGCCACCTCTTTCCCAAAGAAGTCTTGGCCTTTTAGAAGAGCTATTTAAATCAGTCACATTTCTTGATATCTTATTTTATATTTCCCTCTTCCCTGAGAAGTCTTTGTCTTGTGCGCACGATGAAGAAATGAAGCCAGGTGCCATTTCTACTGGGTAAATTGGTAACTGGTTGAACAACTGTCTCCAGAGGGCTAAGCTCGAAAGAGGGATGAGGGCCACTTGCCTGGTCCCACAGCAAAGTGGGTGGTGGGTCCCACTGAAGCCCCCGGATGAAAAGTGGACATTCATGCTGGCTTGGGGCTGCTCCGGAACAAGTGGATGACTGTCCCCTCAGTGCAGAGAAGTTCTGGTTCCCACCCTGGGGGCTGAAGTTGCGGCCCCTCTGTGTGTGTCAGCTTGAGGGAGGCCTTTGGGGGTGGTAACACGGTGAGCAGGTGGAAGTCCTTTCTCTCCTCTACTCCCAGCCATCAGAATTGGTGGACCTTGCTAGCAATTTGGGTACACAGCTAGAATTTCATGGGACCTTCTGGGCTGAGGGCCACCAGACATCCTATACAAAATTTCCATGGTGGAGTGGGTTATGCCTTCTGGGACACCTGTGCTTTCCTCTCACATTAGTTGACATGTTTTCGTGTTTTTCAAGTAGTGATGATGCCCCTCAGTGGCTCAGCAGATTGCTTTCTACCACAGCACCAGTTTGTTGTACTGGTTCTAAGAGTCCAACCTTGGAAAATACTTATTTGATGTTTCTGTTGAAATACTGTAATAAAATAAATTATATACTAAGTAGTATTATAATTTATAATATAAGTAATATAATTATAACATATTTTAATATGTAACATATAATATATATAACATATATACTAATATAAGTATAATACAATACTATAACATAACAAAATAACATATAATAACTACATGCACACATACAGAGTTTAAGGAACACAACTGTATTATATACTGTTATTTATAATTTAAATAATAGAACTATATGATATAGGGTGCCTGGGTGGCTCAGTTGGCTCAGGTCATGGTCCCAGGGTCCTGGGATCCCAGGTCCCCTGCTCTGTGGGGAGTCCGCTTCTCCCTTGGCCTCTGTGCCTCTCTCTCTCATGAATAAATAAATAAAATCTTTAAAAAAAGAACTCCATGATATATAATATACACGCTACCTTCTCTGTGAGGCACCCAGGGACTTGCTTCTTGAATCTATCCCTTTGCCACTTTTAAGCGTCTTCCTCTTCCTCCTAGAACATCAAATTCCCTACCTCCCTACAGAAGAATTTAGAATCTGAATCTGGGTTCCTGTAAACCCTCTTTGCCTCCATCCTCTCATTGGTGTGGGATGACAGAGTGCCTGTGTCATAGGTCATTGTGCAGACAAAATGAGTGAAAACGTGAAATGCACTTAGAGGAGCACCTGGCAGGGAGCAGAGCTGTTATTGTTGGTGGTACATTTATTGCTACTCATCATTACTTGAGTATTCCCTCAGTGTCCCCATCCGCTTCACCCTGAGAGGCATAAGACATCTCTGCTAGATGAACACAGTAATGTGCCAACAGACATTTGTCAGATCAGACATTCTCCAGCACCAATGCCTTGGCATCTAGTGTGCAGATGGTTCTAGCAGAGGGCAAGCTCATTCCCTCTGCAAAAGGACTGTGAGGCTCTGTTTAATCCATGTCTTCTCCGTGTTCATTCACAGACCATTGAATACTTAACACTAGGTAGAACTATAAGCCAATGTGTTCAAGCCACTGCTGATTAAGAATCAAGCAATAAACAAGACAAACCCAATCAGAAATTGTAGTGGCTTTAAAAGGTCATGTACGTTTCATGGGTTTTATCTGCATTTTCCTCAACAGGAAGCTAGTCATTGGATTGTTCCATTCAGTGCCACCTGGGAATACTACCTGGGCCCGAATTCTATGCATCACTCTTTCCACCCCCACAGAGGGGCAGGCCTTGTAGCCCATGAGAAGGACCCCCAAATATATGCCCCGGTCTTGTGAGGCCTGAGACCCAAGGGCAGCAGCGTCTCTGGGAGGGGGTGGTTATACTCTTGGATAACTGGGCAGTTGAGCCTCACTTAAAAATGACAGGTGGATATTCTGGGCACCCTGTGGTGGGGGCTGGTGACTCTCAAGTTTGCGTCCATGGAGCTGAGGGTAAGGGGAGATCTTAAGTGCTTCTTTTTCTCTCCCTCCACCTCCAGCCGCCATGTTGACCCTGGCATTGCCCTGGGGCCATGTTGACAGGGGCATGCTGTCTCCTGAAATCCATTCATGTCAATTCACATCCAGCTTCCACCTAGCCTGCTCTTCCTACAGGACAGATGATAGACAAATTTACTGTGTCTAGAGAAATGTTCTCAGGCTGCTGGAGACACTGGGTCCCATAACACCTGTAGTCACAAAGAGCAGCACACTCCCAGCACGCACACACACAGACATAAATACGTCCTTGGTATTGTTTGTGAAGACCTTACCAATGACAACAACAACAAAGAGGGATGATAGGAAAGGAAGGAACAGGGTGATCTTTACTGTATATGATGTAATTATCCAGACTGTCAGAAAATAATCAACAGAAGGTCTACCAGAATTTGTGACTGCTCACTTAGTGACCAGATGCAAGATAAACATGTGGAATTAGATGGCTTACATTGTCATTGTGTCAAGTAGCAATAGCTGCATAAAGATCCACCTCAAAACTCAGTGCTCTAAAACAGCAGTGATTTCACATTATGGCTGATGCATCTGTGGGCTGGCTAGGGGTCTGCTGATCTAAGTTGGCCTCACTCGTGTCTATGGTTTGGTGGGGATTCTGCTCTAACTTGGGGCAGTTTAGCTGGAGCTCTGCTCTCCATGCCACTCATGATCCCAGTGGGCCAGCTGGGGCATGTTTGCATGGTAAGGGCAGAGCTGGGATCCCACATGGTAACCCCTAACCATGGTGGCCCCTAAACATGGTGAAGGCAAGAGAGCAAGCTCCAAAGTAAAAGCCCATTCCAACCTCTGCTTGTGTCCTGTCCACTACAACCCATTGACTAATGTAGGTCATGTGGCCAAGTGTCAGGGGGTGGCATAGGTTACACCACCCCAAGTGAGAGCAGTGTGAAGTCACATGGCAGAGGACATGGATAAATAGAGTGATCATCACTGGTGCCAACCATGTGGTCAAAAACCAACTAAAGCTATAACAAGAAATAGCATTCATGACTTTCACAACAGCAAGAAAAATCACAAACAACATGGCAGTAAACTGATCAAAAATGGGTAAGAATATATGATAAAACTTTAATGGAAAACATAAAAGGACTAAATAAGTAGACTGAATGGAGTTGCCTACCACTTTTCCTTTATCAGAGACTCCAAATTGTAAAAATCCCATTTTTTGTCCTATTAATTCACACTTCAAAGCAATTCCAGTACAAATCCTAAGGGGAATGTTTTTAATGAAATTTTACTTGGTTTTATGTTTATCTAGAAGTGTAAATGTACAAGAGCGCAATACAATTTTGCATCACGGTGGTGGTGGTGGTGGTGGTGGCAGGTGAGTAGCCCACCTTAGGAAGTATGGAAACATCCTATAGAAGTAAGAGAGTTTTATCTATTTATTTATTTGTTTTTAAAGATTTTATTTATTTATTTACTTGAGAGAGAGTGTGCAAGACAGAGCAGGAACAGGAGGAGGAGCAGAGGGAGAGGGAGAAGCAGGCTCCCTGCTGAGCTGGGAGCCCGATGTGGGCCGATACCAGGACCCTGGGATCATGACCCGAGCCGAAGGCAGACGCTTAACCAACTGAGCTACCCAGGTGCCCCAGTAAGAGAGTTTTAAAATGTGGTATTAGAATAGACAAAGGCAAATAAATCACAAAACAGAATAAAGATCCTTGAAAAGGTTATAAGTATATATGGAATTCAATGTAAGATACATTTAACACTGGCAGTGGGACAACTGGTTATTATACGGCATGAGGAAAGATAAAGCCTTACCTCACACCATACCCACAAAATTCACTCCAGATTAAAGAGCCAACCATAAACACTCAATTATTATTATTATTATTTTCAAAGATTTTATTTATTTGTCAGAGAGACAGAGAGAGAGCTCCTGTGCATGAGCAGGGGGAGCGGCAGAGGCAGAGGGAGAAACAGACTCCCTGCTGAGCAAGAAGCCTGATGCGGGACCATAAACACTCAATTATTAAAGTACAAGAAATAACAAAACAGAAGCCACAATGGAAGTGATAGATGTATTTGACACCAACATTTAAGATCTTGATTTAAGAGTAGACAACCATGGACAAAGTTAGAAGGACAAGTATTAGATGTGGAGAGAAATGTGTGAGCTAATGATCCAAATATATCTGGAATGCACAGAACTGTTCTATATATTAGTGAGTAAAAGGTAAGAATGCCAACAGAAAAGTGCAATGGATATAAGCTAGTAACTTGTGGGAAAAGAAATACCAAGTGGCAAATAAGTATAGGAGATGTTTGACCTTGGAAATACACACTGGAAGATAAAAACAACAATATATCCTATTTATGCTGACTAGATTGAAAAAATGTAAAAGACTGACAATATATCCAGGGTGGGGAAATGGCTACTCTCCTCACTGCTGACTGCAGCACAATGGTTTTTGGAAGATAATTTGGAAGAATTTATCAAAATTTAAAATATGCCTATTCTTTGACCCAGCAAACTCACCATTAAAAATCTGCATATGGAGGGCATTATGCTAAGTGAACTAAGTCAGACAGAGAAAGACAAACCTTATGATCTTACTTATATGTGGAATCTAAACAAGAAAAAATGAAACTCAGAAGAGATCAGATTCATGGTCACCACAGGTGGGGGGTGGAGGTGGGGGGGGAATTAGAGAAGGGGGTCAAAAGGTACAAACTTGCAGTTATAAGAAATAAACACTAGGGATGTGTACTTACAGCCTCGTGGCGATAGTGAACACTGCTGTATGGTATACTGGAAAGTTGTGAAGAGAGCCAAGGAATAAAACACTTTTTTCTTTCCTTTTTTTTTTTTTGTATCTATATAAGATGATAGATGTTAACTAAACTTATATTCTGGTAAGCGTGTCATGATACATGGAAGTCCAACCATCATGCTGTACCCCTTAAACTTCAGTGTTGGGCATCAATTACATCTCAAAACTGGAGGGAAAAGAACACTTATGGAAGATACTTTAAAAATCCATGTACAAAGATAAGCATACAAGTTTGTTCTTTTTAACAGTATTTAGGACTGCAAACAGTGGGGAACAATCTAAAAATTTACTAATGGAGAATTGGGTAAAGTATGGTGCCCAGAAACTAGCTCTTTTACTTGGTTGGCAGTGAAGTGGTCATAATTAGATACAATTTATATATATAAAAATTATGCATAGGGTTTTAATTTTGGCATCACCCTGTGCACACTGGATGGAAGGCTTGGTTAAGGCAGCGGGACCTAATTAAGGTGTAAATACCCACGACACGAGTGCAGCTGACAGAGGTGCAACAAGAACACGGAGAGGCCCGCTTGGGGGAGAACGCAGGCCCCAAGAGCCATGGTGTGAGTCCAATCCATGAAGGAACTTCTCCTTCATCAGCAAAATGTACCTGGAATACGACCACTCCTCCCACCCGCTGGGGCCCAAGCCACCCTTGACCTCCCGCACAGACTGTCGCAGTAACTCCTGCCGATCTCCCTGCTCCAGCCTCACACCCAGAGTACAGCAGCCAGAGGATCCAGATAAAATCTGTCTGATCATGTCTCTCCTCTGCTCAGAACCTTCCAGGGGTTCCTCTGTTTCACTCAGAGGAGAAGGAAGACCTGGTAAAGCCTACAAGGGCGGTTTGCCCTGCACCGCATGGACCTCACCACCTACCACTCTGCTTCATCCATTCCAGCCTAGTCTGCTGTTCTGGGCAAATAGACAGCTCTTGCCTTGTGGGCTTTGCGTTGACTGTTCCCTCTGCCTGAAGCGCTCTTCCTCAGCTACCCCACAGCTACCCTTCCTCCCCTCCTTCAAGTCTGTGCTTAGATGTTACTGCATGGTAAAGGACTCCAGTTGATAGTTGGTGTCTACCTTCATGTCTTAGTCTTGATAAACATATCCTGGTTATGCAACGTGTTCATAGGGCAAGCTGGGAGAGGGGCATTCAGGAACCCTCTGTACTAGCTTTGCAACTCTTGTAAATTTAAAATATTTCAGAATAAAAACAAACAAAAGTTACACCCATCAGAACTCCACACTCCTTATCCCTCTGTGCTCTTGATCTTTCTCCACAGCACTCCCCACCTTCCACACCGTGATTTACTCCTGTGTTCATTCCCTGCTAAACTGCTCCGTCAGGACAGAGTTTGCCATAAACCCACATCCTGGAACACATACTTCATTATTCTATAAATTCTAGTTTCTGGGCACCACATATTTAATGGTAAGTTATTTACCATTAATACATGTTTGATTATTTCCCAAATGTTTGCTGTCATAAGTGCTGCTATAAAATAGAACATCTTGCACGCATAGTTTCATACACAGATTTTTAATGGTTGGGTTTGCTGGGTCAAAGGGTAGGCACATTTAAAATTTTGGTAACTTCTGCCAAATCATCATCCAAAAAACAATGATGCTGGAAACATGATTTACCTATTTATTCAGTTTCTTATCTCTTCTCCACTAGAACATAAACTCCTTGGGAATTGGGGTTCTGCCTGTTTTGTTCAGTGCTACAAACCCAGCTCCCAGAACAAGTATTTGTTAAGCAAACAAAGTGGGTAGTAGCAAGAGCTATTGCTAAAATTGATGGGATAAGATTTAAATATATTATTTAAAGTTATAAAGGTAGTGTGGTAGACAGAATAATGGTCCCCCAAGATGTCCATGTCCTAATCTCCTGAACCTGGGAATATAGTCCCTCACACAGCAAAAAGGACTCAGAGGTATGATTACCTTAAGGGTCTCCACCTGAGGAGATGACCCTGGATTATCTGGTGCACCCAATGTATCACAAGGGTCCATATAAGAGGGTCAGAAGGAGGTGTGGCGGTGGAGGCAGAAGTCAGGGGGAGAGGTTGGAAGATGCTGCTGGCTTTGAAGATGGAGGGAAGAACGTGGGTGCCTCTGGAAGCTAGAAAGGCAAGGAAGCCGAATCTCCCCTGAAGCCTCCAGAAGAAACACTGTCCTACCAACATATTCATTCTAGGATTTCTGACCTCTGGAATGGTGCAAGAATGACTTGGTGTTGTTCTCAGCCACCAAGTTCATTTGTTACAGCAGCAGTAGGAAATTAACCCAGGTGTCAATAGAAGTAATATAAAAATATAAGTCCCATGGAGGAGCAAGATGGCGGAGGGATAGGAGACTAAATTTCGTCTGGTCCCAGGAATTCATCTGGATAGGGATCAAACCATTCTGAACACCTACAAACTCAACAGGAGATCGAAGAAAAGAATAGCAACAATTCTATGAACAGAAAAGCGACCACTTTCTGGAAGGTAGGACGTGTGGAAAAGTGAATCCGAGGCGATATTTGGGAGGATAGACGGCGGGGGAGGGGCCTCCGAAGGCAGCTTCTGGCAAGTGATAGAGCCGCGGAGCACAAAATCGGAACTTTTAGAAGTGGGCTCCACCTAGGGACGTCACTCCAGTGTCTAAGCGGGGTTGGAACCCTTGTGGGACGGTGTGGTCTCAGGACCCTCGGGGTCACAGAAAGACCGGGGGTGCCTGAGTGTGGCAGAGCTCCCAGGTATCGGAGCGGGGAAGCTGGCTGCAGAGACGGAGCCGAGGCGCGGGCTCTCAGCTCGGGGTTGTCATAAACCGTGATCCGCGGCACAGTCGGGCCACTGCTCCTCCAGCAGGGACCCAACAAGCAGCAGATTCGGGGAGACTCCCCTTCCTCCCCCGGGAGGAGCGGCGCGGGAGCACACCGCAGGGATCTGCTGTGTTTGGAAACTCCACATGGGGTCGGGTGCCAGAGATAGAAACGCTCGGTCACAGGCCGGGTGAGCATGGAGTGCGGCTGGAGACCGGAGAGACGGGAGTAATTGACTGCTTTTCTCTGGGGGCGCACTGAGGAGCGGGGCCCGAGTTCTCGGCTCCTCCGGGGTGGAGATTGGGAGGCCACCATCTCACTCTGGTCCTCCAAAGCTGCACGGAAAGCTTGCAGGGAACAAAAGCTCCTGAGAGCAAACCCGAGCATGTTACTTAGCCCGGACCCGGCAAGGGCGGGGCAATTCTGCCTCCAGCAAAGATATTTGGGAACCACGGCAACAGGCACCTCCCCCAGAAGATCAGCGAGAACAGCCAGCCAAGACCAAGTTTACCAATCAATGAGAACAGCAGAACTCCAGCACTAGGGGAATACTGCACACAGAATTCATGGCTTTTTCCCCATGATTCTTTAGTCTTTCAAGGTTAATTTTTAAAATTTTTCTTTTTCCTTTTTTTTTGAATTTTTCTTTTTCCCTTTTTCAACCAACATCTTATCAGTCCCTTTTTAAAAAATCTTTTTTTTTTTTAAAGATTTTATTTATTTATTTTGACAGAGAGAGAGAGACACAGCGAGAGAGGGACCACAAGCAGGGGGAGTGGGAGAGGGAGAAGCAGGCTTCCCGCCGAGCTGGGAGCCCGATGCGGGGCTCGATCCCAGGACCCTGGGATCATGACCCGAGCCGAAGGCAGACACTTAACAACTGAGCCACCCAGGCGCCCTAAAAAATCTTTTTTATTTTTCATTTTTAGAGTCATATTCTATCCCTTCATTGTACTTAACCTTATTTTTGGTATATATATAAGTTGTTCTCTCTTTAAAATTTTGGGATACAGTTTCTTCTAACAGACCAAAATATACCCTAAATGTCTAGTGTATGGCTTTGTTCTAGTCTCCTGCCTGATCACATTCTCTCCCTTTTTTTTTTTTAAATCCTCTTCTTTCTTTTTTCAACCAAATTCTTATCAATTCCTTTTATAAAATCTTTTATAATTTTCATCTTTATGGTCATATTCCATCCTGTCATCGTATTTACCCTTATTTTTGTACATATATAAGTTTTTCTTTCTTTAAAATTTTGGGAGGCACTTTCTTCTAACAGACCAAAATATGCCCAAAATCTAGTGTGTGGCACTGATCTATTCACCAGCCTGATCATATTTGATCATATTCTGTTTTTGTTTGTTTGTTTGTTTGTTTTTATCTTTTTCTTTTTTTTGCCCTCATTTTTCTTTCTTTCCCTTTCTTTTCCCCTGGTTTCAGGTCTCTTCTGATTTGTTTAGTGTATATTTTTCTGGGGTCGTTGTTACCCTGTTAGCGTTTTGTTCTCTCATTCATCTATTCTCCTCTGGACAAAATGACAAGATGGAAAAAGTCACCTCAAAAAAAACAACAAGAGGCAGTACCAACTGCCAGGGACCTAATCAATATGGACATTAGTGAGATGTCAGAACTAGAGTTCAGAATGATGATTTTAAAGATACTAGCTGGGCTTGAAAAAAGCATGGAAGATATTAGAGAAACCCTTTCTGGAGAAATAAAAGAACTAAAATCTAACCAGGTCAAAATCAAAAAGGCTATTAATGAGGTGCAATCAAAAATGGAGGCTCTAACTCCTAGGATGAATGAGGCAGAAGAGAGACCAAATGATGGAAAATAAAGAAGCTGAGAAAAAGAGAGATAAACAACTACTGGATCACGAGGGCAGATTTTGAGAGATAAGTGATACCATAAGATGAAACAATATTAGAATAATTGGGATCCCAGAAGAAGAAGAAAGAGAGAGGGGGGCAGAAGGTATATTGGAGTAAATTATAGCAGAGAATGTCCCTAATTTGGGGAAGGAAACAGGCATCAAAATCTAGGAGGCACAGAGAACCCCCCCCCCTTAAAATCAATAAAAATAGGTCAACACCCCGACATCTAATAGTAAAACTCACGAGTCTCAGAGACAAAGAGAAAATCCTGAAAGCAGCTCAGGACAAGAGATCTGTAGCCTACAATGATAGAAACATTAGATTGGCAACAGACCTATCCACAGAGACCTGGCAGGCCAGAAAGGACTGGCAGGATCTATTCAGAGCACTAAATGAGAAAAATATGCAGCCAAGAATACTATGTCCAGCTAGGCTGTCATTGAAAATAGGAGAGATAAAAAGCTTCCAGGACAAACAAAAACTAAAGGAATTTGCAAACACAAAACCAGCCCTACGAGAAATATTGAAAGGGGTCCTCTAAGCAAAGAGAGAGCCTAAAAGTAACATAGACCAGAAAGGAACACAGACAATATACAGTAACAGTCACCTTACAGGCAATACAATGGAACTAAATTCATATCTTTCAATAGTTACCCTGAATGTAAATGGGCTAAATGCCCCAGTCAAAAGACACAGGGTATCAGAGTGGATAAAAAAACAAGACCCATCGATATGCTGTCTGCAAGAGACTCATTTTAGACCCACAGACACCCCCAGACTGTAAGTGAGGGGGTGGAAAACCATTTACCATGCTAATGGATACCAAGAAAGCTGGGGTGGCAATCCTTATATCAGACAAATTAGATTTTAAACCAAAGACTGTAATAAGAGATGAGGAAGGACACTATATCCTACTTAAAGGGTCTATCCAACAAGAAGATCTAACAATTGTAAATATCTATGCCCCTAACATGGGAGCAGCCACTTATATAAGCCAATTAATAACAAAAGCAAAGAAACACATCAACAACAATACAATAATAGGGGACTTTAACACCGCCCTCACTGAAATGGACAGATCATCTAAGCAAAAGATCAATAAGGAAATAAAGACTTGAAATGACACACTGGACCAAATGATCTTCACAGATATATTCAGAACATTCCATCCCAAAGCAACAGAATACACATTCTTCTTTAGTGCCCATGGAACATTCTCCAGAATAGATCACATCCTAGGTCACAAATCAGGTCTCAACCAGTACCAAAAGATTGGGATCATTCCCTGCATATTTTCAGACCACAATGCTTTCAAACTAGAACTCAGTCACAAGAGGAAAGTCAGAAAGAACTCAAATACATGGAGGCTAAAGAGCATCCTACTAAAGAATGAATGGGTCAACCAGGAAATTAAAGAAGAATTAAAAAAATCCGTGGAAACCAATGAAAATGAAAACACAACTATTCAAAATCTTTGGGATGCAGCAAAGGCAGTCCTAAGAGGAAAGTATATAGCAATACAAACCTTTCTCAAGAAACAAGAAAGGTCTCAAATACACAACCTAACCCTACACCTAAAGGAGCTGGAGAAAGAACGGCAAATAAAGCCTAAACCCAGCAGGAGAAGAGAAGTAATAAAGATCAGAGCAGAAAGCAATGAAATAGAAACCAAAAGAACAGTAGAACAGGTCAACAAAACTAGGAGCTGGTTCTTTGAAAGAATTAACAAGATTGATAAACCCCTGGCCAGACTTATCAAAAAGAAAAGAGAAATGACCCAAATAAATAAAATCATGAATGAAAGAGGAGAGATCACAACCAACACCAAAGAAATACAAACAATTATAAGAACATATTATGAGCAATTCTATGCCAGCAAATTAGATAACCTGGAAGAAATGGATGCAGTCCTAGAAATGTGTTAACTACCAAAACTGAACCATGAAGAAATAGAAAACCTGAACAGACCTATAACCACTAAGGGAATTGAAGCAGTCATCAAAAATCTCCCAAGAAACAAAAGCCCAGGGCCAGATGGCTCCCCAGGGGAATTCTACCATACATTTAAAGAAGAATTAATACCTATTCTTCTGAAACTGTTCCAAAAAATAGAAATGGAAGGAAAGCTTCCAAACTCGTTTTATGAGGCCGCCATTACCTTGATCCCCAAACCAAAGACCCCATCAAAAAGGAGAATTACAGACCAATATCTTGATGAACATGGATGCAAAAATTTTCAACAAAATACTAGCCAATAGGATCCAACAGTACATTAAAAGGATTATTCACCACGAGCAAGTGGGATTTATCCCTGGGCTGCAAGGTTGGTTCAACATCCGCAAATCAATCAATGTGATACAACACATTAATAAAAGAAAGAACGAGAACCATGTGATCCTCTCAATAGATGCAGAAAAAGCATTTGACAAAGTACAGCATCCTTTCTTGATCAAAACTCTTCAGAGTGTAGGGATAGAGGGTACATACCTCAATATCATAAAAGCCATCTATGAAAAACCTACAGCGAGTATCATTCTCAATGGGGAAAAACTGAGAGCTTTTCCCCTAAGGTCAGGAACGCAGCAGGGATGTCCACTATCACCATTGCTATTCAACATAGTATTAGAAGTCCTAGCCACAGCAATCAGACAACAAAAAGAAATCAAAGGCATCCAAATTGGCAAAGAAGAAGTCAAACTCTCACTCTTTGCAGATGATATGATACTTTATGTGGAAAACCCAAAAGACTCCACCCCAAAACTGCTAGAACTCATACAGGAATTCAGTAAAGGGGCAGGATATAAAATCAATGCACAGAAGTCAGTGGCATTCCTATACACCAACAAGACAGAAGAAAGAGAAATTAAGGAGTCCATCCCATTTACAGTTGCACCCAATACCATAAGATACCTAGGAATAAATCTAACCAAAGAAGCAAAGAATCTGTACTCAGAAAACTAAAATACTCATGAATGAAATTGAGGAAGACACAAAGAAATGGAAGACCATTCCATGCTCATGGACTGGAAGAACAAAGAGCAATCTACACATTCAATGCAAATCAAATATCATCCACTTTTTTCAAAGAAATGGAACAAGTAATCCTAAAATTTGTATGGAACCAGAAAAGACCCCGAATAGCCAGAGGAATGTTGAAAAAGAAAAGCAAAGTTGGTGGCATCACAATTCTGACTTCCAGCTCTATTACAAAGCTGTCATCATCAAGACAGTATGGTACTGGCACAAAAACAGACACATAGATCAGTGGAACAGAAGAGAGAGCCCAGAAATGGACCCTCAACTCTATGGTCAACTAATCTTTGACAAAGCAGGAAAGAATGTCCAATGGAAAAAAGACCATCTCTTCAACAAATGGTGTTGGGAAAATTGGACAGCCACATGCAGAAGAATGAAACTGGACCATTTCCTTACACCACACACAAAAATAGACTCCAAATGGTTGAAAGACCTCAATGTGAGACAGGAGTCCATCAAAATCCTAAAGGAGAACACAGGCAGCAACCTCTTTGACCTCAGCCGCAGCCATTTCTTCCTAGAAACATTGCCAAAGGCAAGGGAAGCAAGGGCAAAAATGAACTATTGGGACTTCATCAAGATAAGAACTTTTGCACAGCAAAATAAACAGTCAACAAAACCAAAAGACAACCGACAGAATGGGAGAAGATATTTGCAAATGACATATCAGATAAAGGGCTAGTATCCAAAATCTATAAAGAACTTATCAAACTCAACACCCAAAGAACAAATGATCCAATCAAGAAATGGGCAGAAGACATGAACAGACATTTTTCCAAAGAAGACATCCAAATGGCCAACAGACACATGAAAAAGTGCTCAACATCGCTCAGCATCAGGGAAATCCAAATCAAAACCTCAATGAGATACCACCTCACACCAGTCAGAATGGCTAAAATTAACAAGTCAGGAAATGACAGACGTTGGCGAGGATGTGGAGAAAGGGGACCCCTCCTACACTGTTGGTGGGAATGCAAGCTGGTGCAGCCATTCTGGAAAACAGTATGGAGGTTCCTCAAAAAGTTGAAATAGAGCTACCATACGACCTAGCAATTGCACTACTGGGTATTTACCCCAAAGATACAAATGTAGGGATCCAAAGGGGTATGTGCACCCCGATGTTTATAGCAGCAATGTCCACAATAGCCAAACTGTGGAAAGAACCAAGATGTCCATCGACAGATGAATGGATAAAGAAGATGGGGTATATATACACAATGGAATATTATGCAGCCATCAAAAGGAATGAGATCTTGCCATTTGCAATGACGTGGATGGAACTGGAGGGTATTATGCTGAGCGAAATAAGTCAATCAGAGAAAGATATGTATCATATGATCTCACTGATATGAGGAATTCTTAAATCAGGAAACAAACAGGGTTGCTGGGGTGGTGGGTGGTGGGAGGGATGGGGTGGCTGGGTGATAGACATTGCGGAGGGTATGTGCTATGGTGAGTGCTGTGAATTGTGTAAGACTGTTGAATCACAGACCTGTACCTCTGAAACAAATAATACATTATATGTTAAAAAAAAAAAAGAAGATAGCAGGAAGGGAAAAATGAAGGGGCGGAAATCGGAGCGGGAGACGAACCATGAGAGACTATGGACTCTGAGAAACAAACTGAGGGTTCTAGAGGGGAGGGGGGTGGGAGGATGGGTTAGCCTGGTGATGGGTATTAAAGAAGGCACGCTCTGCATGGAGCACTGGGTGTTACATGCAAACAATGAATCATGGAAACTACATCAAAAACTAATGACGTAATGTATGATGATTAACATAACATAATAAAAAAAAATGATAATAAGAAAAAAATGTAAGTCCCAAACATTAGCTGTGGAGGAGGTGGGAAGGAGAGAGGGGGAAAGGAAGATGGCTGATACCACGTCTTTCCTAAGGGAATTGGCAGCGTCCAGAGTCAGCAACTCCAGACACAGGTTATTTCACATGTCAGCTATGCTTGGATGCAGTCCCTAGTAGGATGAAAACCAGACAGTTAAAAGAGGCTGCCCTGCACACGCACCCCAATGTTTATAACAGCAATGTCCACAATAGCCAAACTGTGGAAAGAGTCCAGGTGTCCATAGACAGAGGAATGGATAAAGAAGATGTGGCATATATATATATGGAATATTATGCAGCCATCAAAGAAAATGAAAACTTGGCATTTGCAATGATGTGGATGGAACTAGAGGGTATTATGCTAAGCAAAATAAGTCAGTCAGAGAAAGACAAATATATGATTTCACTCATCTGTGGAATTTAAGAAACAAAACAGATGAACATAGTGGAAGGGAAGGAAAAATAAATAAGACAGAAACAGAGAGGGAGACAAACCATAAGAGACTCTTTAGTCTAGGAAACAAACTGAGGGTTGCTGGAGGGGAGGTTGGTGGGGGATGGGGTAACTGGGTGATGGGCATTAAGGAGGGCATGTGGTGGTAGGAGCACTGGGTATCATATGCAACTGATGAATCTCTAAATTCTACCCCTGAAACTAATAAAAAAAGAGGCTGCCCCTGGAAGAGGGTTGGGAGGAGGTGGCCAGGTTATCACCTGCCCTCTTTGTTCTTTAGTGTTCATGGATTGGTTATCATGGGTGCATCTGACACCATAAAAATGCACTTTTAAAACCTGCTCTTGCACTGGTGCTCTGGAGGAATGCACAGTATGCTCCCAGCAGCGGTCCCTTGGCTGCAGAAAGGTGCAGGCAGACTGGGGCTGCCTCTACCTACAGGGAAGACATGGCACCTGGGCCTCTGACAGCTCACAGAAGCATTGGCCAGTGGGGAGGGAATCCAAGCAGGAAGGCAGAAAGACCAGGGCTGGGTGCAGGTACCATGTATGATGAGGCAGAGACTTGGCCCATGACACCCCTTCCCTTCATCCACAGAGAATGTGGACTGACTACCATCTTCATCCAGGCCCAAGGGGGCACGTCTGTTCTCTAGGCCTCTGCTGGAGAGTTCCAGGACAAGGTTGCATGCCTGTGTGTGCATGTGTGCACGTGAGCAATACTTGTGTACATGGGTGTGCATGTGTGTGTGCAGGCACGTGCAGCCAGGTAGTTCAGGCACGTGTGTGCAGGCATACATGCTCATCTGTGTGTGTGCGCTCAGGGCTGCACTGAATGTGCGTATGTGCAGGTACACGGGAGTGCTCGCTTCGGCAGCACATACACAAAAACTCAAAGCTAGCATTTAAAAAATAAGATCTCACATAAAAATCTACATGTTCAGCAATTTTTGAAAAGTGATAAGGCAGTACTGGGCCATGTTCATGAAGGGCATCTACCAACTATAGCCCATAGGCTCTGCCCTGCCCCTCTAGAGGGGTCATGTGACCTCCAGTTTGTCAGAGATCTCACCGCTCCCTACTGTCTCACACATTTCCTGCCTCACCCATCTATGTTACCGCTTTGGCTCCTCTAGGAGTTTGAGATCCTTTGATAAAGTCCCAACAATTTAGTAGCAAGTTCCAGCCTGGTCAGTGTGCACCCCTACACCAACCTGGGCAGTGTCCCCATTCCTGCTTTCATTCACTTTCAGGCACATTGTCCACATGGTCACTCTGTCCCTCCCCAGGCTTCTCCTGATGCTGTCTCCCTAGTCGGCTATGCCCTCCTCACCCTATGTCTCGACTGGAGTCTTACTCTTTCTTCAGCAGCACTCCAGATGTGCCCCCTCCTCCCAGAGGTCTTCCCAGATCTCCCCCAGCCATCAGTCACCCCTTCGCTTCTCCCTGGCTTGCCAGGCTTCACTGCCGATCTTACTGCTGGCAGGTGTACATGAGCTGGGGCTAGAAATCCTCCAAGGGAGAGGAATATCTTTGTTTGGGAAAACCCTTGATAAGCCCATGATATAAGAGGGGAGGCATAATTGTGATTAGGAGCTAAATCATTAAAATCAAAGAAAGAACTCCTAAATTCAACTGTAAGAAAATGAACAGCCTGACTAAAAAAAAAAAAAAAAAAGGGTCAAAGACCTGAAGAGACACCTCCTCAAAGCAGATACACAGATGCACAGATGACAGGTAAGCATATGAAAAGAGGCTCCATATCATCTGTCATCAGGGAAATGCAAATTAAAACCACAGCGAGACACGACTACACATCCGTGTAAATGGCCAAAATCCAGAACACTGACAAACCAAGTGCTAGTGAGGATGCGGAACAACAGGAACTCTGATTCATGGCTGGTGGGGATGCAACATGGTGCAGAGACTTTGAAAGACAGTTTGGCAGTTTCTTATAAAACTAAACATTTTCTTACCATGAGATCCAGCAATCATACTTCTTGGTATTTACCCAAATGAACTGAAAACTTATGTTTGTACAAAAACCTGCACATGGATGTTTATGGTAGCTCTATTCATCATTGCTAAAACTTGGAAGCAACTGAGATGTTGAATTTTCAGTAGGTGAATGGATAAACTGTAGTGTGGTCATATAGTGGGATGTTATTAGGCTCTAAAAAGGAATGCATATTACTAAGTGAAAGAGGCTGGTGTGAAAAGGCTACAGATTGTATGATTCCAGCTATGAGACGTTCTGGGAAAAGCAAAACTATGAAGAGGGCGAAAAGATCCGTGGTTGCTAGGGGTTGGGAGGAGGGATGATTAGAGCACAGAGGATTATTAGGGCAGTGAAAATACTCTGTGTGATACCATAATGATGGATACATGTCATTAACCCTTAGTGCAACCCCATAGAATGTACAATGCCAAGAGTGAACCCTTGTGTGAACTATGGACCACGGGTGATAATGGCGTGTCACTGTAGGTTCATCTATTGTAACAAATGCACCACTCTGGTGCAGAATGCTGATAATAAGGGAGGCTGTGCATGTGTGGGAGGACAGGGGATATAGCGGAACTCTGTACTTCCCACTAAATTTTGCTATGAACCTAAAATTGCTATAAAAATAAAGTTTTTAATTAAAAGCAATAAAACAAATCAAGTTGAGTTGTGTCTTAAAAGGGAGTTAAATAGTTAAATTCTAAAACCAGGTCAAAAGGTGAAATCCTAATTAGCCAAAATTATTGTTGAAATTTTTCTTACATCATCCACAGAGCACTGTGTGATGTATACTAGCCACCTTGGGCACTGACTCCCCCTCTCTCTGTACGCCCATCACAGCTGTATTTCCCTTCAAGTTGGGTGGAATCAGTAGTTGGCCTGCATTTGGAAGCAATTGTTTTGTATGATAAATACATGTCTTTCAATGCTAGGATCACCATAAATGAGGCTGGAAACTCACGCTGTAAGAATTGGAGTCAGGATTGGGAAGTGCACCTTCTAGTACACAGGCATGGATTATCCCACATGATCAAAATTAATGTGCATTTTTCTCCCTCATTTTCAGGAACTACTGTAGCCAAGTTCCTGTAAGTTAAAGGCATGTGTGAAGTGAGTCCTCAGAATGAGGTTGTAGTCAAGTTGCTTGACATGATAAAATAGAGGAATTTGGGGCTGGGGAAGGACCAGATGGAAGGATAGAGAGGGGAGGGTGAAGGCAGAAAGAAAGAAAAATGGTGGATTTGGACAGATGAGCTGTTTTTTTCACACATCCAAGTTGGGGCTGTGTAGAACAGAGCCAGCTAGCCCCAAATCAGGGGCTCAGAGCACAAGAGGACCATAAAGATGTTTTTCCTTGGGACATTTGTAGACATCTTTGGGAGGGATTTGAAGGCCTACAAGACATAGAATTTGTAGAGCCAATGTTAATTAGATCTCAGAGCATAGGGCAGCCCCAGGTGACATCTAGTCTACCCACCATTATATTCATAGCTTATGGTATTGCTTTTGGTATTTGTTGCCACACAGAGAAGGTGAGAAGGAGAATGGATGGAACCTAGAGGACCTCCTAGTACTTCCAAATCTTATGGCGAAATTTAGTGGAAGACCCTAGGGACTTGGGTCACCCGGGGTGAAATCAAGAAGCTTCCTCGAAGCTGGCTGGGAGTGCAGGAACTACGGCTGGGAAGGGAAGGTGGGAATCACAGGCAGCAGCTATGGCCTCATGGTCTGTTGCTGGAATGAAGATATGGCCATATTTGCGTGTCTTTCCTTGGTTAGGTCACAGAGATGTTTGTACAGATTAACGTTTCTTTCCTCTCTCTCTCTCTCCCATTGTTGTGGTTGGGATGCTTTGTAAAGTTTCGGGATGCTAAACTGTAAACTTTACAATTTCGCTATTGTTCTGTATGTTGAGATGGAACCAGAACAACCAGAGGAGACGTGGTCATCACTCAGGAGTTTGGGTTTGCAGCTGCGGTCACCAACCGAGTGTGTCAGTCAGTCAAAGGGGTGGACTGTGCTGGGCAATCTGTCTTGGCTCCCTAGCATCGTCCTTCCTTACTCAGGCTGAGGAATCAGATTCCGTATGATACTTGCTTACCTTGATCCTGGGCAGGTTATGGGCCTAGGACCTATGTTGGCCAAGCAGATGCTTCTGCCTTGAGCCTTGGATTTGGAGCAAATAACAAAAACAAGAGAGGGCAGCTCGTGATTCACCATGGTGGCCTTAATTCATGTGGTGCCTGGGACAGAGCTCACAGCAGTGCTGGGGCAGTGTCCAGGGCTCAGCAGCAGTGCCAGCCAAGACCAATGAGTCTCTCCCTGTGGTGTGATCTTGAAGGTGATTCTGCCCATGGTTTCTTGCCCACTGATCTGACCCTCATTCTCTGATAGATGTGGTGAGCTACTCTGGGTCTTTCTATTAAGTCCCTTTTCTGCTTATTTAAGTTAAAGTCAGCTTATTGCTTGCAAAAAGGAATCTTGAGCAATGTAGTCTGTCTACCAGTGTGCCCTTCAGGCGGCTTGTGTGTCCCTCTAGACTCCCCCCAGGTCCTACTCCTTTCTAGGCAGTGGAAGCCAGCATGTGAAATAGCCCCTGGAAAGCTTTGGTCCTATATGAGGGCAGGCCAGCTAGGCAGGGGGACTGTTCAGTTTTGACTGTTCACCTCCACCCCCTCAAGGAACATTTCTATGCCACCGCCCCCCCCCCACCCCATGGACCTATTCTTAGACAGCCTTGGCTGTCTGTGCCTCTCCGAAGCTCCCCAAACCTTTCATCCCTCCCTCTGGTCTCCCTGACCTCAGTCTCCGCCCCCAGCTCTGAGCCCAGAGAAACCTCCACACATTTGGGTGACAACAGGTGATTTTATTGGCTGAGGAGAAATCCAAAGGGAGGAGATAGAGATGTAGGAGAAAGAAACTAATCGGTGGACCAACATTTCCAAGAAGGATGGATGACACTGAGAGGATTTACCTGCCAACAGGTAGGACCGGTCTTTCTCCCAGATGGCAGAGGGAGAGGGAGGGCACAGGCGATTGTTCACTGGTGGTGGCAGCAGAGAAGGGAGTTGACTGTGTCCTTCCTCTGCTGTGACCTGCCTCCCCTTTCTGCCTGAGAATAAAGACTCAGCTCTTGGGCATTGCATGACAGGGCCCTTCTCAGTGACACCCTCGCCACTCAACGGCACATAATCTGGTCCAGTCCGACCAGCCTGCTCCTCTCTCCTCATGCCCTCATGTACATGGCCATTCCCACATTTGTAATTTTATTCTGTTTTACCTACCTGGAATGCCTTTCACATATTGTTTAGCCTGGGTTTCCCCCAAACGCTGGCCAGGAGACAAGATTTGGGTGTAAGTCATTTATTCGGGAATGGATCTGGAAAACATTGGTAGGGGAGTGGGAAGTGTAGGGTGGGTTAACACCAGCTCTCCTCCTTTGCTGGAGGCATTCATCCTGTGGCACTTCTGCCTGCTCTGCCTGACAGACCATGGGCTGTGTGGCCTCTGACTGCCCGCAGGCACGGAGATGCAGGGAGCCACTGGTAGGCAGGGGGCTATCTGCAGGTGGCCTCTGGGTCATGCAGGACAGTGCCTGCTTCACCATCAAGGCCTAATTTGAGGATAGGAGTAAAATACCCATGATGTCTATGTACTATATTAACTTCCTTAGTCTTCACAGAAGCCCAGTGAGGTAGGTATGATGGTGACTGTTCCCACTGTGGAGATGAGGAAACTGAGGCACAGACAGGCTCAGTGACTGAGCCAGGGTCACCACCTCAGTTAGCTATTGTTGCATAACAAGCTACCCTAAAACTTGGCGTCCTGAAGCAACACTTCTGTTGCCTTTCATGATGCTGTACATTGACTGGGCCCAGCTGGGTGGTGGTCCTGCTGGTTTTACTTGAGGGTCTAATGGGCAGGTGGTGGCTGGGCCTGGAATCCCCAAGTGGGCTCTATGTCCACGTCCTGGTGGGGACAGCTGGCCACCCAGGTCTGCTCTTTGTCTTCACTTTCGTTTTGGTTTCTTGATGTAGTGGCTGGGCCCCAAGAGCGTGAAAGGGGCAGCGGCAGGCCCTCTTCAGGCTTCAGCCAAGACTGGTGCAGTATCATCGCCACTACTCTACAGGTGAAAGTAGTGGGCCGCCCCGAGTCCCAGGTGTGCCTGCTGGGAGGTGAGGCTCATGAGAGTCATCTCTCGAAACCGAGTACCTCAGCTGCACGGCTAGTGAGAGACAGCAGCTGATTCCTGCCATGCCGCCAGTGCTCACAGCATGCCACGGAGCGGCTTCACTGCAACTGCAGTGTCACCGCGCAAACACTTGGTGGACAGTGGAGGACGGCACATGTGATGTGTGGGAGGTGTGCCACTAGGGAACCCCCTGGAGTATCTGGTGGGTCCCAAATCCAATGATGGGTGCCCTTACAGGAGACCGAAGAGGAGACACAGAGAAGAGGAGATGGCCATGTGAAGAGGGAGGCACATATCGGGGCATGGTGGCCATGAAGAACAACTGGAGCTGCTGAAGGCTGAGAGAGGCGGGGAGGATCTGACCCTGGAGCCTCCAGAGGGAACATGGCCTGCCCACCTTGACCTTGGACTTCTGCTTCCAGGACTGTGAGACATTACCTGTCTCTTGTTGTAAGCCACCAATATGGGGTTCAGCCCAAGGAAGTGGATACACCTCCCTACCCCTCCAGGTCAAAGTGAATTGAACTGCTTAGCGGAGAAGGTCTTGAGCCTTTGGAGGTTTTCCAGGGCCTTCTGTGGGGATTCTTCTAGTCCTGTAGAGGGGACACCCAGCCCCTTCTTGACCCCAGGCATTCCTGACTTTGGAGTCCCTAAGGAGGATACCAGGGCAGGAGGTTGGTATGGGGCAGCCTCCTGCTCCATGACCCCCTTACACTCTCTATCTCCCACTTTTTATACTGCACTGGAATCTGATTTTTCCTGTAAAGGGGAAGATAACAAATATTTTAGGTTTTATGAGCCACATCCACATAAGGTCTTTGTCGAAACTCTTCTCCTTTTTTGTAACAATCCTTAAAAAATATAAAAACCATTTTTAGCCTGCACAAAAACAGGTACTGGCCAGGTTTGGCCCTCAAGCAGTTTGCCAACCCCTGTTGTAGAATTTCAAAAATCTCTCTCTCTCTCTTATGTAGAGTAAGGGGTATGGTGGGTGTGGGGGGCATAAAGGACATGGAGGGATGCTTAAGCTGAGTTGTGTTGGACCCGTATATGAAATAAATGGCTCTGGGCCCTGCTAGTGTCACTTTAGGAAATGTAGACTTCAGCTCTCAGGTGGCTAATAGCAGGAGCCTGGGGCTCAGAGGTGCAGGGAGGCAAGAGTACTATTGAATGGGAGGAAGCAGGGGACCTGTCTGGGGGATCTGAGCCCTAAGAACACCACACTAGATGCAGTGAAGGTCATTCTGTGTGATACTCCATTCTCCTCACCCAGTTAGTAAAGCTTTGTCAAGGACCTTGGGCTGGACTCAGCTGAGCTGGGGTGTTCAGGGGAAGACATCTGCATGATTTTTGTGATGATGGTGGCAGTTCCTTCCACCCTTGGTATGTGGCCCTTGGTGAGTGGCCGCAGAGTCTCCCATCATGGGATCCTGTCCCCGCCCCCTCAATATGGCTGCCATGGGACTAACTTGTGATTTCTGAGCCCAGGCTTCAAGGAACTTTGCAGTTTCTGCTCCCAGCCTCTTAGAAGCCCGACACTGCCTTGTGAGGAAGCGTGGCCAGTCTTCCCTGAGGATAAGAGTCCCTGAGGGTGATGGTTGGCACTGGCCACCAAGCATAATAGTGATGCTGCCTGACACCAAGGGTCAGCAAGCTTTTCCATGAAAAGCAAGATAGTCAATAGTTTAGGCTTTTCCAGCCATATGTGGTTTCTGTGCAACACTCACTCTGCTGTCACGGTGTATGAGCGGCCATCAGTAGTACAAACGAACGTACCTGGCGAGCTCTTATCTGAGAAGGAGAAATACAAAATGGGGGTGGGGCACTACCTGTGCAATCAATTGATGAGAGGGCTGAAGGCTCTGGTTTTTAGACAGCAGCTCTCCTTCCCGTGAACTCTGACAGGCACAGGCGTATATAGCATGCTTGACTCCAGATGCTGCAAGAAGGGTCTGGGAGGGGCTGCAGAACTGGGGCTGCCTGGTGGGCCCACACTAGTCAGTGGCTGCACAGCTACTCCCATTCTAGAGGATGGGCTGGAGTACAGGGTGTGAATGGATCCAAGCAAGGGGGGCCAACCCAACTATCTGTGGCTGATAGGGAACTGGTTAGACCAGCCGCTGCCCTGCCTTCAAGCCAGCCGATAAGCAAGGAGCTGGGGTTGGGCCACCTTCCTGGCTACTCCTGACCTCTTAGTAGTAAACAGGGAGGGGGTTCTACAAACACTGGGCTCAGGCTGGTGGGGACAGGGGTGCCTCTGCTTTCTAGTACATTCTTACCTTTTCCACTGCCCTTGGACCTGGCTGACCTACACAGAGGTTAGTGAAGGTCGAGGAAATTAAGGTCGGAGCCCTGGAGGAGGAAGGCACCAGGGTATAGAGAGTTCTCTCCCTCTACAGGGGAGCCAATGAATGAGTTGTGGTTCCAGACGAAGGGTGAGAAGTACACACTGTCCCAGGTGCATGACTTAGTGCAGGAGAGGGCTTCCCTGTCCCAGCTCAAGGCCAAAGGCTCTTTCCTGGCCTCTGAATTGTGTTGAGAAGACAGGATAGAGGCCTCTGGAGGGATGTCCAGATTTTACAAGGTGGAGGATACACATGGGCACCTTGGACTGGCTGAGCCCAGGACCCAGATGTAAACATCATCAGCCCCTTCCCAGGGTCTAATGTTAATCTGCTTATATACAGTTGAGCTTGTGCATCCACCTGGGGGAAGACTGGGAGCTTGACTTGGGAAGAGAGTGGAAGATGAAGGAATATGCCAGGAATTCTCTTCTCCCAAAGGCTCTTTGGACTGGGCTCAAGCTTCTGGAGTCTGGGGGAAGGACCATTTCTGGTTGGTGGGGGCGGTGAGACTCAGGAGTAGCTGTGATGACCAGAAGTGATGGACAAGCATAGCAGGGGAACTTGCAGATATGGGTGGCAAGCTGATGTGGGGTGTGGCAAAGAGCGTGGGGGAGACCATCACCTGCCTCAGCCTCGGACCCAGCGTTGCCCTGGCACCCTGCTGTGCATGCAACGGCAGAAACCGGCCTCCTGTGGTAGGCAAAGGGGGCAGTGGACAGGGGGATCCTGAGGAGGGGCAGCAGATCAGCCTCACCCACAGAGGGGCTTCTGGGTGTGTGGAAGCCCCTGGGCTGTGCCTTTTCCTCCATTCGTATGTGGAAGTCTTAATACCCCATACCTTGGATGTAACTGTATTTAGAGGCAGGGTCTTTAAAGAGGTAACTGAGTTAAAATGAAGTCATGGGGGGGGGCTATCCAATATGACTAGTGTCCTTATAAGAAGAGTAGATTATGTACATAGACATTCACAGAGGGGTGACCATGACATAGGGAGAAGACAGCCGTCCAAGGACAGAGGCCCCAGAAGAAACCAAGTCCACAAACACCTTCATCTTTGAATTCCAGCCTCCAGAACTGTGAGAGAAGAACTATCTGTTATCTCAGCCACCTGATCTATGGGACTTTGTTCTGGAACCTGAGCTGACTCCTACACCACCCTTGAGGACTCCCGGAGCTCAGCAGGGGCACCGCACGCACGGCACCTCCCAAGCCACCCGACGTTGTGTTACACTTGTTCCGTCGCCGGTGTGAAACAGCTCCCGAGTTTGCAACTGAGGGTAGAACCTGCAGGCCAGACATGGGGCGAGAAGGTTGTCTGGAACGTGAGTCCCCAGGACTCATGCATGTGTACTTTATATTTGGGGCTATAATGTACCATATTATTTGGTCTCCTGCTCCACTTGTTCCGGCTTAGGCCAGTGGGAGCTCCTTCAGGTGGTTCCTGCAGCCCTCATTATTGTGGTTTTTTTTTCTTTGGACAAAACTGCAAAACTTTATTGAGAGAATTTTAGCCACTTATTTTGGTTTTGTTTTTTGAGCACTTCCTTACTTTCAGCACTCCAAGATGTTCCAGGGCCGTCCTGCATATTCCCTGACCCAACCCTGGAATTAGCCATTTCCCCAGGGAGCCCTGTTCCCTCTGCTGCAGAATGGTATCAGAAACCAATGTCTGGGTTTGGCTGTGCTAGGGGACTGCCATTTCTTCTAGGCCCTTCCAACTCGCAGAGCAAAGAAGTATCTGCGTGTGCACACACCCATGTCCATAAATATTTCCACACGTGGCCATCAATACCTGTCTTAAGCTAAACATGAGCTTGTATTCATGTCTCCAACTCCAGTCCATTATGCATGGATCATTCCAGCCCAGCCCTCTGCCCTGATTTGCCTGTAATCTCCCACTCAGTGAGTGAGTGAGAAACCTGGCCCCGCCACCTGCTGTTCAGGTCCTTAGTCAAATGGACAATTCCAGGATACATGGAGGGAGGCATTAGAATTGCTCACCCATAGGAAACCACTTTGCCAGCTGGACTGGGCGCTTATGTGCTCTCTGGACGCTGTTCTTAGAGACTCCCCTCATTTCCAGACTTACTTAGGCCAGCACTATTTCCACCAGTCCCTTCAGGGTCGCTCTTTCATATACTTCTTTACAGGTTATTTGCTTACTTCATGAATTTCTGATGTTACCATGTCCTCATGTGATATTTGTTGGGTGAGTCAATGGCAGCGTCTACCCTGTCTCTGAGCTTCTCTGATTTCTGTCCCCACACATCTAAGCATCTTCTGCACTCCCACCCGGTCTCCCTGGTTCGGCTGTCACCTCTCTCTGCATTTCAACACCACCTTCCTTGCCAGCCTTGCTCGAGTCCTACCCTCCTCAGTGAGCCGTCCTGCAGTGAAGTTAGCCCGCTGCTTTACTGTTTCCCCGCATTTCTCAGCGGGTCCTTGTCAGATCTTTCTTCTACTCAGAGAAACCCAGGGGGAGAGCAGAGTCAGCTCCTCTTTGGGATATGGTGCAGGAGCTTCCTCACTGTTGGGGAGAAGGTCTGCTCTCCACTTAGGATTACTGCACTCACCAGGAGAGGTTCCACATGTTATTGCATGGAAAGCTTTTCCCTGGGGTCCTTTGGGCTGAGCTCTGAGGCCAGCGGTGCTAAGTCAGGACTTACAGGACAGATAAAACCCTGGGCGGGGCAGAGACCTCTGAGCTCTGAACCACCATGGATCTGTCCCTGAGGAGCTCCCCTAGGGTTTTATTTCAGGGTCACATTGTGGTGGACGCTGGGATGAACTTTTCAGATCCCCCTTCAGGAACAAGGGACTTATTTTCTGGCTGCTGACCAGGCACTGATCAGCTTTTTGGGGATTTCATCACCTGAAGAGAAACGGCTCATTCCTGGCTCCTTTTAGTAACAGACTGACACCAGGAATAAGGCCTGGCCTGTCTTCCCGACTTAGGACAACTCTGCAAGCCACCAGCTCCAGAGCCCCCCAGAGGACGGCTGAGGCCTGTGTCAAGCCTGCACTGTAGCTCAACTGTCCCTTCATCAAGGTTTGTGCAATGGACTGCATGTTTGTATTCCTCTAAAATTCTTATGTTGAAGTCCTAACCTCTCAGTGTGATTGTGGTAGGAGGTGGGCCTTTGGTGGTGACAGGTCATGTGGGTAGAGCCTCATGAATGGGGTTAGTGCCCTTAAACAGTGAGACACGAGAAGATCTGCCACATGGGGACACAGCAAGAAGGCATCTGCTTGCAAACCAGGAACCAAATCGGCTGGAACCTTGATCTTGGACTCTTAAGCTCCAGAAGTGTGAGCTGTTGTTTAAGATGGTATTTGTTATGGCAGCCTGACTAAGACTGCTTGCTTCCTTCCTGTCTTCCACGGTGCTGCTCTCCAGGGCATCCTGCAAGTGGATATCTACCTCAGAGTCTGCTTCTGGGGAGATCAATAGTATGCCTTAGAGCACAAGGCCGGCCAGGAAGGGGCCCAGCCCAGCCTGCCCACGGCTCTTCCTCTGCTCAGGCTAGGGGCCTCAGCTTGGGGGCTGGTAGGCTGGCTTTCTGTCCACTGTTAGCTGACCAGTCTGTGGCCCTCCCTCTGCTCCCTGCACCTTCTGCCCAGACTTGCCATGTCTTCAGGCCAGGGCTGCAGCGCAGGAACGAAAGTGCTAAGGTCTGGGAAGACGCGGTGCATCTGGGGAGGAGGCAGGCTAGGAGGCTTGTCAAGGCTACTACTGGGGTTCTCAACGACGACCGATGGCGGCTCCCTCTGGGGAAGTAAGTGAGCAGAAGGAAGACGTCAGAGTGAGACCACTGGCCAGCTGGAGACAGAGCCTGGGCTAGGGGGACACCTCCTCCTCAGTCCCAGCTGATCGCTGCCGGGGAAAACAGAGGCCCAGGGTTGCCTGAGCTGTGGAGTTTTAAAGACAAGCTAAAGATCCTGACTTTTACGCAAAACATTCTGATCTGTGACTGGTTTTGTTTCACGAAAACAAACAAGACCCACCTGCGGCTGAGTCTCCGGCCGTGCTGCCCCATTCGTGGCCCTGCTCTGCGGGGAGACAATGAGAGGGCGTGCCGGTGACAGGGCTGGGTCCTGGGGTGGCCCTTTAACCCGCTCTAGACGCTCGCCTCTCACCAGCATTGTGCTGATTTCTCTCGCTTCTTCAACATGGCAGCCACACATCCCATTGCACAGTCTGCGTCCCCTCCTGACGGCTGGCTTCTCGGCGGACCCCTGGCCGGCATTCCGAAGGGAGTCTCCGAGGGCCCTGCCCGACAGGGGGCCACGTCCAGGTCCCACGGCTGGAGGCCGGGAAGAAGGGCCCGTGCGGCAGTGGAGAGTGGGGAGTGGAGAAGCCTGTGCTGCGGGATGCAAGGCTCAGGTCCCTTGGGGGAGGGGGTGCGTGGACTGGACCCTCAGTCGGCGTCCCGCCGGGCCCTGAAGGCTGGATGGGCACCCGTCAGGGCTTGCTCGGGATTTGGTCCCGCTCAGAGGGGTTGGTGTGGGGATGTCTCTGTGGGGCTGTGAGGGGGGCAAAGGGCTAGCGAGAAAGCGTGGTGGAAGCAGAGGAAGGGCCTCTTTGGAAGCAGCCTGTGCGCTGCGGGCGGGTGGCTGTTGCCGTGCCCCGTGCGCCCCCCTCCCTCCCTGACCCGGTCAGCTGCGGCTGCTGTCACAAAGGCCTGCAGACTTGTGTGCGGTGATTGACAGCAGACATTTATTTCTCAGGGTCTGGAGCGGGAAGTCTGAGGTCGGGGCGCCAGTGTGGTGGGTTCCGGCGAGGGCCCTCTTCCTGGCCTGCACACGCCCTTCCTGCCGCGCCCTCCGTGTGGCCCAGCGGACAGACCCAACCCTGACCTCTTCTGATAAGGGCACTAACCCCCTTCGCGAGGGCTCTTCCCTCCTGACCTAATCACACCCTGAAGACTCCACCTCCAAATACCATCATACTGGGGATTAGACTTCACCATATGAATTTGGGGAGGCGATGCAAGCATTCAGAGCTTCAGCACACTGGACTGCACAGAGAGGGCGTCTGTGTTTGTGTGCGTGCGTGTGCTGTGGGCACGTGTTTATGTATGGATGCATGTATATGTGTGTACACATAGGCATCTGTGTGTGTGTGTGTGCATCCATGCTAAAGAAAATGGCCATCTAATGCCAGAGTCTAAGGTTACCAAGAGACCACAGACCCAGGGGAGCTCACAGAGGCCTTTGGACTTCAGCAGGGCATGGAGTGAAGTTCAACCAGTCAACATCTGGGTTACACATTTATTTTCATAGAGTAAATATTTTGGAGGGTGGGAGAGAGCTGCCACAGTGTGTTTTTTTCCTCAGTGTGACTTCTAAGCAACATTCACCAAGAGTTCTACCCATAAGCCCAAGAGGCCTCCAAGAGGGTAAGGATTCCAGAACTGTGGTTAGTTCCTGAGTAGGGAAGGCGGAGGAACACCTTTGAGGCTTTGATGCCCAAAATAACCAGCATTCCAGGCCTCTTGACTTCCAAAGTACAAACCTGAGAAGAAAGCTTCTAGAGCTGAATCCCTCAGAGCCTATGGGCCTGAGAGTTTAATAAAGGACAAATAGAGCTGCATCTTACACAGTGGTTAGGATCCAAGTTGGTGAGTGCAGAAATAAAAGCAGACAGAGTCAGAGTTTTCTGTGAAAATTTCTTTAGCCACTCATGAAATATAATGCATAAAATATGCCTTGATTTCTCCATACACCTCTGATCAATAAATCCCTTACACACCGAAGTCTGAGAATCCCAAAGATAGTCTGAGAAAAAACATTCTCCTTCTTTTCTCTTCTCCTCTCCCCTCCCCACAAAAAAAGTATATTCAGATGTCTGGGCTTTCAAAACCTTTTGCTTTTAGGATGGCTGTAATCCCTATTGTGTGGAGCAGATAATGTTGGGTGGCCCAACCCAACAGCCAAACCCAAACACTTTTCCCCCTGCTTGCCTCCCACAACAGAGGCTAGAAAAGCAGACAGTAACTTTCCTAGCCTCCCTTGCAGTAGGAGTGTCCATGTAGCCAAGTCCTGAGTAATGAAGTGTGGAAGGGAATTTTGGGAGGTTTTTTCTTTCTTGGTAAAAGAGACAGATGCCAGATGAAAATGGTGAATGGTGGGAGCTGCTCTTCCCCCCCTTCTTTTTGCTTGTGCACAAATGTGCTGCCTGGATCTGTGGCAGCCATCTTGCAACACTGAGGCTCCAGGTATGAGAAGAAAAAAATAATATGCTAAAGAGGGTGGAGCGTAATTATGGAAAGTGCTGGGTTCTGGATAGTATCTCTGTATCATGACTAACTCTGAGATTCATCTGCCCTTATAATTCTTGTTTTTTGCTCTTTGTTAGAACTAGGTTCAGATATGAATGACAGAAAGCTCAAATTAATCATGTTAAATAAAATTAAACATTATTTCTATTAAAATAAAAAGTATATATTTATTAAAGTAAGAATACATCGCTGGCAGCATTTTGTAAACTTTCATTTACAGTAAATTTGCAAGGACTTCATTACATGACCACACCTAGTACCTGGGGGACTGAGAAATGTAAATTCTACCTGGGCCCTGGGTGGCCATGTGCCCAACTAACATTTGGGAGTTCTATATGGAGAGGAGAGGGGAGAACAGCATATTGGGGAATGACTAGCCATATTTACTACATGGGTAAATAGTAAATGGTTTATGCAGAGTCTTATTTTCAGTTTCTTGCAGCCAACGGTATTCCAAGCTCACATTCAATGAGTGGAAGGGCAGCAACTTCAAAAGCATTTCTCAGACTTCCATTTCCAACCAAGATGGAATAGCAGGACCTAATTTATCCTCCTGCATGGAACAATTACAAACCTAGACAAAAGATAAGAAACAGTGGTAGTTAAGGCTTTGGATATCAAGTTGTGAAGGACAATTACCCTGAAAGATGGGAAAGCAAATGTTTTCAAGCTCAGCTTCCTGCCTTGAGAACGTTCTCATGTGGAGGTGTTAGGAGGGAAACTCAGAGAGCCACACAGAAGAGGATTTGCACACAGAAGAGGTCTCCCCCCTGCCCCGCCGCCCCGGGGCGTGGGAAGAGCAGCTCCCACCATTCGGCCCAGGTAGAATTTACATTTCTCAGTCCCCCAGGTACTAGGTGTGGTCATGTGATGAAGTCCTTGCAATCAAATTTGCACACGGAGAGGACTCAGCAGTGAATGGGTCAGTGCGTGCAAGTGAGGAAACAGCTAAGGTTGAGGGAAGGACCATTAGAAAAAATTAGAGGAACAGTGCCTGGGTGCTCATAAAGGTCTGGGATTCATAACTGTTCTCACCAGCCAGGCCGGAAAACCTAGTAATTCATGGAGCGTTAGATGCCATACTCAGAATGGTCTTACTTCATTAGGATAAATGCTGTTCTGGTTCCACTTAACGAATCTGAAAGGCAATGCCCGATAGGATCACACTGTTTCCAGTAACTTGGCTGAGCACCAGAACAAAGTTCAGGAATATTTATAGGATACAAAGACATCAGTGAACCCAACAGAACCGTACATATATATGACCTCATTTCTAAAAAATCATTTACGTTGTCACCTAGATTGGTGTTTGACTGGATAGTTGAGAGGTGTGTGTGTGCTATAAAATGACCACTATCGAGGCACCTGGGTGGCTCAGTCAGTCAAGCATCTGCCTTCAGCTCAGATCAGGTCATGATCTCAGGGTCCTGGGTTTGAGCCCTGCATCGGGCTCCCTGCTCAGTGAAGAATCTGCTTTTCCCTCTCCCTCTGCTGCTTCCCCCGATTGTGCATTCTCTCTCTGTATCAAATAAATAAATAAAATCTTTTTAAAAAAATGACCACTATCATCTCACCTGTCCTTGCCAGAGAATATCTCTTACAGCTTATCCTAACTGAAAACATACTAGGAAGGGAATTCTAGGGAATATAGTTTAGCCTAGCCAAGTTGGCATATCGAAAGCCATCACAAATAAGTGGGTTTTATCTCAGGGACGCGAGGTTAGTTTAACATTTGAAAAACATCAACCAATGCAATGCACTGCATTAATAAATTAAATTAAAAAAAAATACTACCATCTTAATAGTAACAGAAAAACCATTTGGAAAAAAACCCCAACATCCATTCTGATAGAAAAAAAGTCTTAGAAAACCAGGAAAGAGGGAAGTTCTTCAACCAAAGTGCGTCTGTGAAAAAGCCTAGAGTTAACATCATATGTAATGGTAAAAGACTGAATGCTTTGTCCTTAAGAACAGCAACAAGCCAGCATGCCCACTCTCATCACATCTATTCCACTTTGTACCTGAAGTTTTATGAAACAAAATGCATCAAGATTGGAAAAGAAGAAGTGAATCATATTTACTCGCAGATGACATGATTGCCTATGTGGAAAATCTGATGGAATCTACTAGAAGTAATAAGTGAGTTTAGAAAGATTGCAGGATACAAGATCTTATGCAAAAATTAATTTCTCTAGGGGGCGGAGCAAGATGGTGGAGGAGTAGGAGACCTGGATTTCGTCTGGTCCCAGGAATTCAGCTGGATAGGGATCAAATCATTCTGAACACCTACAAACTCAACAGGAGATTGAAGAAAAGAATAGCAACAACTCTCTGAACAGAAAAGTGACCACTTTCTGGAAGGTAGGACGTGAGGAGAAGTGAATTCGAGGCGATATTCGGGAGGATAGACGGCGGGGGAGGGGGCCTCCGTCGACCGCTTCTGGCAAGTGATAGAGCCGCGGAGCACAAAATCGGAACTTTTAGAAGTCGGCTCCACTGAGGGACGTCGCTCCAGTGTCTAAGTGGGGGGTGGAACCCTCGCTGGGACAGTGTGGTCTCAGGACCCTCAGGGACGCGAGGTTAGGGACGCGAGGCTCTTCTGGCAGAGCTCCCAGGTATCAGAGCGGGGAAGCCGGCTGCAGAGACAGAGCCCAGGTGCGGGCTCTCAGCTCGGGGTTGCCATAAACCGTGATCCGCGGCACAGTCGGGCTACTGCTCCTCCAGCTGGGCCCCAGCAAGTGGCAGATCCGGGGAGACTCCCCTTCCTCCCCCGGGGAGGAGTGGCGTGGGAGCGCACCGCAGGGATCTGCGGGGTTTGGAGACTCCACACGGGGTCGGGTGCCAGAGATAGAAACGCTCGGGCACAGGCCGGGTGAGCACGGAGTGCGGCCGGAGACCGGGGAGATGGGAGTGACTGAGGGCTTTTCTTTGGGGGCTCACTGAGGAGTGGGGCCCTGAGTTCTCGGCTCCTCCAAGGCGGAGATTGGGAGGCCTCCATTTTCACACTCCCCCTCCAAAGCTGTAGGGAAAGCTTGCAGGGAACAAAAACTCCTGAGAGCAAACCCGAGCAGGTTACTTAGCCCGGACGCGGCAAGGGCAGGGCAATTCGGCCTCCCGCAAAGACATTTGGGAACCACGGCCACAGGCCCCTCCCCCAGAAGATCCGCAAGAACAGCCAGCCAAGACCAAGTTTACCGATCAATGACAAGGGCAGGACTCCAGCGCTAGGGGAATACTGCACGTAGAATCCATGGCTTTTTTACTATGATTCTGTAGTTTTTCAAAGTTAATTTTTTTTAAACTGTCTTTTCTTTTTTGTTTTTTTTTGAATTTTTCTTTTTCCCTTTTTCAACCAACATCTTATCAATCCCTTTTTTAAAAAAAATATTTTTTATTTTTCATTCTTAGAGCCATATTCTATCCCTTCATAGTAGTTACCATTATTTTTGGTATATATATCTAAGTTGTTCTCTCTTTAAAATTTTGGAGATACAGTTTCTTATAACAGATCAAAATATACCCTAAATCTCTAGTGTATGGCTTTGTTCTAGTCTCCTGCCTGATCACATTCTCTCCCTTTTTTTTTTCTTTTTTAAATCCTCTTCTTTCTTTTTTCAACCAACTTCTTATCAATTCCTTTTATAAAATCTTTTATAATTTTCATCTTTATGGTCATATTCCATCCCTTCATTGTATTAACCCTTATTTTTGTACATATATAAGTTTATCTTTCTTTAAAATTTTGGGAGGCACTGTCTTCTAACAGACCAAAATACACCAAAAATCTAGTGTGTAGCACTGATCTATGCACCAGCCTGATCATATTTGATCATATTCTGTTTTGTTTTGTTTTTGTTTGTTTTTATCTTTTTCTTTCCTTTTTTCTTTTTTTTCTTTTTTCTTTCTTTCCCTTTCTTTTCCCCCAGTTTCAGGTCTTTTCTGATTTGTTTAGTGTATGTTTTCTGGGGTCATTGTTACCCTGTTAGCATTTTGTTCTCTATTCATCTATTCTCCTCTGGACAAAATGACAAGATGGAAAAAATCACCTCAACAAAAAAAACGAGGCAGTACTGACTGCCAGGGACCTAATCAGTACGGACATTAGTACGATGTCAGAACTAGAGTTCAGAATGATGATTTTAATGATACTAGTTGGGCTTGAAAAAAACATGGAAGTTATTAGAGAAACGCTTTCTGGAGAAATAAAAGAACTAAAATCTAACCAAGTCAAAATCAAAAAGGCTATTAATGAGGAGCAATTAAAAATGGAGGCTCTAACTCTGGAAAACAGTATGGAGGTTCCTCAAAAAGTTGAAAATAGAGCTACCATACGATCCAGCAATTGCACTACTGGGTATTTACCCCAAAGATACAAAAGTAGGGACCCGAAAGGCTACGTGCACCCCGATGTTTATAGCAGCAATGTCCACAATAGCCAAACTGTGGAAAGAGCCAAGATGTCCATCAATAGATGAATGGATAAAGAAGATGTGGTATATATATACAATGGAATATTATGCAGCCATCAAAAGGAATAAGATCTTGCCATTTGCAACGACGTGGATGGAACTGGAGGGTATTATGCTGAGCGAAATAAGTCAAACAGAGAAAGACATGTATCATATGACCTCACTGATATGAGGAATTCTTAATCTCAGGAAACAAACTGAGGGTTGCTGGAGTGGGAGGTGGGGTGGGAGGGATGGGGTGACTGGGTGATGGACACTGGGGAGGGTATGTGTTCTGGTGAGCGCTGTGAATTGTGCAAGACTGTTGAATCTCAGATCTGTACCTCTGAAACAAATAATGCAATATATGTTAAGAAAGAAAAAAGAAGAAGAAGAATGTAGTGGCAGGGGAAGAATGAAGGGGGGGAAATCGGAGGGGCAGAAGAACCATGAGAGACAATGGACTCTGAAAAACAAACTGAGGGTTCTAGAGGGGAGGGGGTTGGGAGGATGGGTTAGCCTGGTGATGGGTATTGAGGAGGGCACGTTCTGCATGGAGCACTGGGTGTTATGCACAAACAATGAATCATGGAACACTATATCTAAAACTAATGATGTAATGTATGGGGATTAACATAACAATAAAAAAAATTAAAAAAAAAATGGAGGCTCTAACTGCTGGGATAAATGAGGCAGAAGAGTGAATCAGTGATATAGAAGACCAAATGATGGAAAATAAAGAAGCTGAGAAAAAGAGAGATAAACAACTACTGGATCACGAGGGCAGAATTCGAGAGATAAGCGATACCATGAGACGAAACAACATTAGAATTATTGGCATCCCAGAAGAAGAAGAAAGAGAGAGAGGGGCAGAAGGTATATTGGAGCAAATGAAAGCAGAGAACATCCCTAATTTGGGGAAGGAAACAGGCATCAAAATCCAGGAGGCACAGAGAACCCCCCCCCTTAAAATCAGTAAAAATAGGTCAACACCCCGACATCTAATAGTAAAACTTACAAGTCTCAGAGACAAAGAGAAAATCCTGAAAGCAGCTCAGGACAAGAGACCTGTAACCTACAATGGTAGAAACATTAGATTGGCAACAGACCTATCCACTGAGACCTGGCAGGCCAGAAAGGACTGGCATGATATATTCAGAGCACTAAATGAGAAAAATATGCAGCCGAGAATACTATATCTAGCCAGCCTGTCATTGAAAATAGAAGGAGAAATAAAAAGCTTCCAGGACAAACGAAAACTAAAGGAATTTGCAAACACGAAACCAGCCCTCTAAGAAATATTGAAAGGGGTCCACTAAGCAAAGAGAGAGCCTAAAAGCAACATAGACCAGAAAGGAACACAGACAATATACAGTAACAGTCACCTTACAGGCAATACAATGGAACTAAATTCATATCTTTCAATAGTTACCCTGAATGTAAATGGGCTAAATGCCCCAGTCAAAAGACACAGGGTATCAGGGTGGATAAAAAAACAAGACCCATCAATATGCTGTCTGCAAGAGACTCATTTTAGACCCAAAGACACCCCCAGTTTGAAAGTGAGGGGGTGGAAAACCATTTGCCATGCTAATGGACACCAAAAGAAAGCTGGGTGGCAATCCTTATATCAGGCAAATTAGATTTTAAACCAAAGACTATAATAAGAGATGAGGAAGGACACTGTATCCTACTTAAAGGGTCTATCCAACAAGAAGATCAAACAATTGTAAATATCTATGCCCCTAACATGGGAGCAGCCACTTATATAAGCCAATTAATAACAAAAGCAAAGAAACACATCGACAACAATACAATAATAGTAGGGGACTTTAACAGCCCCCTCACTGAAATGGACAGATCATCTAAGCAAAAGATCAACAAGGAAATAAAGACCTTAAATGACACACTGGACCAAATGGACTTCACAGATATATTCAGAACATTCCATCCCAAAGCAACAGAATACACATTCTTCTCTAGTGCCCATGGAACATTCTCCAGAATAGATCACATCCTAGGTCACAAATCAGGTCTCAACCAGTACCAAAAGATTGGGATCATTCCCTGCATATTTTCAGACCACAATGCTTTCAAATTAGAACTCAGTCACAAGAGGAAAGTCAGAAAGAACTCAAATACATGGAGGCTAAAGAGCATCCTACTAAAGAATGAATGGGTCAACCAGGAAATTAAAGAAGAATTAAAAAAATCCGTGGAAACCAATGAAAATGAAAACACAACTGTTCAAAATCTTTGGGATGCAGCAAAGGCAGTCCTAAGAGGAAAGTATATAGCAATACAAACCTTTCTCAAGAAACAAGAAAGGTCTCAAATACACAACCTAACCCTACACCTAAAGGAGCTGGAGAAAGAACGGCAAATAAAGCCTAAACCCAGCAGGAGAAGAGAAATAGTAAAGATCAGAGCAGAAATCAATGAAATAGAAACCAAAAGAACAGTAGAACAGGTCAACGAAACTAGGAGCTGGTTCTTTGAAAGAATTAACAAGATTGATAAACCCCTGGCCAGACTTATCAAAAAGAAAAGAGAAATGACCCAAATAAATAAAATCATGAATGAAAGAGGAGAGATCACAACCAACACCAAAGAAATACAAACAATTATAAGAACATATTATGAGCAACTCTATGCCAGCAAATTCGATAACCTGGAAGAAATGGATGCATTCCTAGAGATGTATCAACTACCAAAACTGAACCAGGAAGAAATAGAAAACCTGAACAGACCTATAACCACTAAGGAAATTGAAGCAGTCATCAAAAATCTCCCAAGAAACAAAAGCCAGGGCCAGATGGCTCCCCAGGGGAATTCTACCAAACATTTAAATAAGAATTAATACCTATTCTTCTGAAACTCTTCCAAAAAATAGAAATGGAAGGAAAGCTCCAAACTCATTTTATAAGGCCAGCATTACCTTGATCCCAAAACCAGACAAAGACCCCATCAAAAAGGAGAATTACAGACCAATATCCTTGATGAACATGGATGCAAAAATTTTCAACAAAATACTAGCCAATAGGATCCAACAGTACATTAAAAGGATTATTCACCATGACCAAGTGGGACTTATCCCTGGGCTGTAAGTTTGGTTCAACATCCGCAAATCAATCAATGTGATACAATACATTAATAAAAGAAAGAACAAGAATCATATGGTCCTCTCAATAGATGCAGAAAAGCATTTGACAAAGTACAGCATCCCTTATTGATCAAAGCTCTTCAGAGCATAGGGATAGAGGGTACATACCTCAATATCATAAAAGCCATCTATGAAAAACCCACAGTGAATATCATTCTCAATGGGGAAAAACTGAGAGCTTTCCCCCTAAGGTCAGGAACACGGCAGGGATGTCCAGTATCACCACTGCTATTCAACATAGTATTAGAAGTCTTAGCCACAGCAATCAGACAACAAAAAGAAATAAAAGGCATCCGAATCAGCAAAGAAGAAGTCAAACTCTTACTCTTTGCAGATGATATGATACTTTATGTGGAAAACCCAAAAACTCCACCCCAAAACTGCTAGAACTCATACAGGAACTCAGTAAAGTGGCAGGATATAAAATCAATGCACAGAAATCAGTGGCATTCCTATACACCAACAAGACAGAAGAAAGAGAAATTAAGGAGTCCATCCCATTTACAATTGCACCCAAAACTATAAGATACCTAGGAATAAATCTAACCAAAGAGGCAAAGAATCTGTACTCAGAAAACTATAAAATACTCATGAAAGAAATAGAGGAAGACAAAAACAAATGGAGAAATGTTCCATGCTCATGGATTGGAAGAATAAATATTGTGAAGATGTCAATGCTACCTAGAGCAATCTACACATTCAATGCAATCCCCATCAAAATACCATCCACTTTTTTCAAAGAAATGGAAGAAACAATCCTAAAATTTATATGGATCCAGAAAAGACCCCAAATAGCCAGAGGAATGTTGAAAAAGAAAAGCAAAGCTGGCGGCATCACAATTCCGGACTTCCAGCTCTATTACAAAGCTGTCATTATCAAGACAGTATGGTACTGGCACAAAAACAGACACATAGATCAATGGAACAGAAGAGAGAGCCCAGAAATGGACCCTCAACTCTATGGTCAACTAATCTTTGACAAAGCAGGAAAGAATGTCCAATGGAAAAAAGACCGTCTCTTCAACAAATGGTGTTGGGAAAATTGGACAGCCACATGCAGAAGAATGAAACTGGACCATTTCCTTACACCACACACAAAAGTAGACTCCAAATGGATGAAAGACCTCAATGTGAGACAGGAGTCCATCAAAATTCTAAAGGAGAACACAGGCAGCAACCTATTCGACCTCAGCCACAGCCACTTCTTCCTAGAAACATCGCCAAAGGCAAGGGAAGCAAGGGCAAAAATGAACTATTGGGACTTCATCAAGATAAAAAGCTTCTGCACAGCAAAAGAAACAGTCAACAAAACCGAAAGACAACCGACAGAATGGGAGAAGATATTTGCAAATGACATATCAGATAAAGGGCTAGTATCCAAAATCTATAAAGAACTTCTTAAACTCAACACCCAAAGAACAAATGATCCAATCAAGAAATGGGCAGAAGACATGAACAGACATTTTTCCAAAGAAGACATCCAAATGGCCAACAGACACATGAAAAAGTGCTCAACATCGCTCGGCAGCAGGGAAATCCAAATCAAAACCTCAATGAGATACCACCTCACACCAGTCAGAATGGCTAAAATTAACAAGTCAGGAAATGACAGATGTTGGCGGGAATGTGGAGAAGGGGAACCCTCCTACACTATTGGTGGGAATGGAAGCTGGTGCAGCCACTCTGGAAAACAGTATGGAGGTTCCTCAAATAGTTGAAAATAGAGCTACCATACGACCCAGCAATTGCACTACCGGGTATTTACCCCAAAGATACAAATGTAGGAATCTGAAGGGGTACATGCACCCCGATGTTTATAGCAGCAATGTCCACAATAGCCAAACTTTGGAAAGAACCAAGATGTCCATCGACAGATGAATGGATAAAGAAGATGTGGTATATAACACAATGGAATATTATGCATCCATCAAAAGGAATAAAATCTTGCTATTTGCAACAATGTGGATGGAACTGGACAGTGTTATGCTGAGCAAAATAAGTCAATCAGAGAAAGACATGTATTTTATGACCTCACTGATATAAGGAATTCTCTATCTCAGGAAACAAACTGGGGGTTGCTGGAGTGGTGGGGGGTGGGAGGGATGGGGTGGCTGGGTGATAGACATTGGGGAGGGTATGTGCTATGGTTAGCGCTGTGAATTGTGCAAGACTGTTGAATCACAGATCTGTACCTCTGAAACAAATAACACATTGTATGTTAAAAGAAGAAAGAAGAAGAAGAAGAAGAAGAAGAAGAAGAAGAAGAAGAAGAAGAAGAAGAAGAAGAAGAAGAAGAAGAAGAAGAAAGAAGAAGAAGAAGAAGAAGAAGAAAGAAGAAGAAGAAGGGGAAGAAGATAGCAGGAGGGGAAGAATGAAGGGGCGGAAATAAGAGTGGGAGTTGAACCATGAGAGATGATGGACTCTGAAAAACAAACTGAGGGTTCTAGTGGGGAGGGGGGTGGGAGGATGGGTTAGTCTGGTGATGGGTATTAAAGAGGGCACGTTCTGCATGAAGCACTAGGTGTTATATGCAAATAATGAATCATGGAACACTACATCAAAAACTAATGATGTAATGTACGGTGATTAACATAACATAATAAAAAAATCAATTTCTCTATCCTGGTAACAGTCAGAAATTGAAATTAAAAAATCAACACCATTTATAGTAGAACAAAAAAATCCACAACCTAGGGATAAATCTATGAGACCTATAGGCTGAAAACGACAAAACATTTTTGGAGAAATCAAAGGAGACCTAAATAAATAGATATTCTTTGTTCATTGGTTGGAAGATGAAACATCGCTGTGATGTCATTCGTGCCCAAATTGATCTATAGATTCGATGGAATCTCAATCAAATTCCCAGTGGGCTTTTTCATAGAAATCGACTTCTTGGTCCTAACATTCATAGGGAAATGCAGAAGAACTAGAATAGTAAAAACAACTCTGAGAACCAGAGCTACCTGATTTCAAGCATTTTCATGTACTCATTTGCCATCTTTGTATCTTCTTTGATGAAATGCCTGTTCAAATATTTGCTCACTTTGAGGGATACAATTCAATCTGTAACACACTCCAAATGCAGCTCCTAAAACCCCTGCAGGCACTGACTCGAATTGGCTCATCCTGCTTGATCCTCTCAACGACCCCCCCTCCCCCAGGAAATGAAAGAGGGAGTTCTGTCCCACCTTGCATATCAGGAAAGTGGTGTGGAATGCTTGCTGGGTCCGTGGAGATGACAGGCATCGGCTGCGCACAGAGAGCACTCCCAGCGCTGCCCCGAGACTGAACTCCGGTATGAGTGCGCACCTGCCACCTCCCCCACCCCACGAATGGTCCCACAGTAATGAGGTGGGACTCGTCCAGCCAGAAGTCACAATATAAAGCCACCCCGCATCTCTAGTAGAAGAGCAAACAGATTGCAAACACATTGAAAGGATTCAAATGTCTGGGAAACATCATGTGATAGAAAGTCATCTTTTAAAATGGTGGGGTGAGAATAAATTAATTAGAAAGTGCAGTTAGGTCATCAGGCTTATCATTTGCAAGAGAATTAGAGTTGGATACCTTACATCAAAGTGAATTCCAGGTACATTATTTAAGTGTAAAAATAAATAAGGCCGTTAAAATACCATACTAAGGAAAAAGGTCAGGTGATGTTTAATAAAGATAAAACAGGGCAGGCCTTTATAAGCACAACACTATAGTGAGAAACTATAAAAGAAAACATCACTACATTTGACTAATAAAATTTTAGATGAAGTTTAGGATTAAACACCACAAAGAAAGTGAATAAACAAACAACCAGAACTAAATATTTATATCACAAAGGTAATACCCTAAGAATGTGAAGAGTTTTTACAAGCCAGTAAGAGAAAAGAAGAACACCCCCTGAAAATAAAGGGTAATACTAGTAGCCAACTTCCACTATTTGAAGATGCCAGCCTTCTTAATGGATTAATTTGTGTTTTCAGAACAAGGTTTCGAGGTGGGTACTGTGTTTTCTATATGTGGAGATAAGGAATGGAGTGTGGAGCCAGCCCCCCAAGCTCACCCTAAGGACGGGCAGAAGCAGGGTATCAGCCGGGTGTCAGCGAGTCCTTCATGCAAAGACAAGAGCAGCTGTCTCTCGTGGGGCACCTGTTGGGTCGGTAGGTAGGTTAAATATCTGACTCTAGATTTCAGCTCAGGTCATGATCTCAGGGTCCTGAGATCGAGCCCTACACGGGGCTCCACACTCAGTGCGGAGTCTGCTTCTCTGCTTCTCCCTCTCCTTTTGCCCCTCTCCCTGCTTGTGTGCACTCTCTCTCTCTAAAGTGAATAAATTAATCTTTAAAAAAAAAAGAGCAGGTGTCTCAATTGCTGAGAAATGTAAGACTTTGATATTCAATGCAAATTTATACAAGTTTAACACACATTAAAACAACACTGCAATTTTTAAAGTCTCATCAGGCTGACAAACATGAGATGTGAATGCCACTCAGGGATGCTGTACGAACCGACCATCTCAGTTATTGTGGGTGAAGGCATGAAGCTGACCACCTTTCCGGATGGAAGCAGAGTGTCGAGGGGAAGGAAGCAGGCACTGATCTGGCCATGGGCACTGGAGACGCAGATGTGGACAAGTCCAGGGTGAATCAGCACACAGGGATGAGGTTGAAGACACAGGCCTTGAGTCCAAAGGCCCCAACTAGGCGCCGACTGTTGCTGCTCAATGGGTGTGTGACCTTGGACTCCTGGTGTTGCAGCCCTTCATCTTCTAAAGGGGGGGGTACTAAGAGTAGCGGCTCTTCAAGTTGGATTCAAGTAAGGGCTAACTGGGCTATTCAAAAGCCTAAGCTATTGTTATTATCTTGTTTGATTTTTAAAAACAATGATCTGACATGTGTAGTCAGAACATACATGTGTGTATGTGTGTGCATTGCACACGTGGGCATGTTTGCATGAGGATGTGCAGATATGCATGCATGTATGTGTACATGTGCATGTGTGCATGCACGTGTATGCACATACATGTGTGTATGCACCGTGTCATATATGTGAGTGCAAAGTGCCTTGCGCACTTGTGTCACATGCACATTGTGTGTGCATGCGTGTGTGTATGTGTGCATGTGTGTGCATATGTATATGCATGTGTGTTGTGTTTGTTTGCATGGAAGAAGAGGGTCACTGAAAAAATTCTTGGCTGTAAGAGAAAGAGGCTGTGAGAGGGAGGTTTCCTCACGGAGGAGAGAAGGAAGCAGGTCCTGCTCTGTGGAGAGGCCCCACTGAAGCACAGGCAAGGTCCAAGCAGGGACCGCTGACAGGGCAGCCGTGGAGATCAGTCACAGCCTGGAAGGGGGATGGGGATGGGCAAGAGCAGCAAAGGGTCAGGCCGTGAACAGGGAGAAGAGCTCAGTTAAAAAGTGACTCGGGCCACCCTTTGTCCTTGCAAGCTTTGCTCTTCCTCCTGTCCCTGGCTCTATTGAGAGGAGTCTGGCTTAATTATTGATGTTTAAAGTGCATTAACTTCTTCCTTACAGAAAAATTCCCATTAATAAATGTAGAAGAACCGAGAGGAAAGGGAGATCACCACTAGAATGCCTCAGTAATAATTGCTGCAGGCAGGATCTGCTAGTGGATATTAACATTAGTGGGTGAAAGCTGATGCAGACTCAGGGAATTGCCCCTAAAATATTTAGTAAGTACAAAGAAGACAATAGTAAGTTTACAGTGGAGCATCCAGGCTGGCACCCGTAGTCACGCGATCAAGGTTAACGTCACAGTTGGAAGACAGCGACATGAAGCGCCCTCTGATAGGATACACCTGAGGTACACTTCACTTCTGTGCTCTTGACACAGAATTGCTGAAAATGTATCACTTCAATCCAATCATGGGAGAATCAGACAGACCCAAACAGAGGGATGTTCCAGAGTAAAGGACCAGGACCCTTCAAATGCATCATGAAAGGCAAGGAAGGCTGAGGAACTGACCCAGACTGCAGGAGACTAAGGAGTTGTGACAACCAAATGCAGCCTGGGGCCTCAGACCCCAAGATCACTAGTGGGGTGCCGGTCAAATCCAGATAAAGTCTGCAGTCCACTGCCTAGGACTGTGGCAGTGATCACTCCTCTGGGTAAACGTGCTCTGATTGTGGGAGATGGTAATATGAGGGGAGGCTGGGGGAAGGGCATACAGGACATACAGGCACTATCTGCACTGGTTTTGCAACTTTTCTATACATGTAGCATTATCTCAAAATGCAACAGGCAGTGGGTGTGGGTGTGAATCACCAAATGTGCTCAGTGGTCTTTACCTGGGTCCCCCCCGCCCTGCCCCGGTGCCCACACAGACTGTGCTGGGCCTTTATGTTGCAGGGACGAGCATGGAGGTTAATGCAGTGTGTGGTCATGAGGTACACTCTCTGTGTCATCTTCTGGGGGGCATGGAAGGCTCTGCATGGGCCCCGTGGGTGACCATGGTTCTGAACCAAGGATGACATTTAAAGTCTGACAGCCAGTGGCACATATAAAATCAAGCCTCTCCCAGGATGTGCAGGCTCTGTGGTTGCCAGGGGCGGGGCTCACACAAGGGACAGTAATGTTGTATTCATACAGACACACCTAGGCTGAGGAGGCATCTGGAATGTGACCCACTGCCTTGGTCTGCTTGGGCTGCTCTAACAAGCTACCCCAGGCTGGGGGCTTCAACCACAGACATTGATTCCTCACAGTTCTGGAGGCTGGAAGTCCAAGATCAAGGTACTAACAGATTCAGCTCCTGGTGAGGCTCCTCATCCTGCTTTGCAGACAGCCACCTTCTTGATGTGTCCTCATTGGGAGGTTAGAGAGCCTTCTAGTCCCTTCTTGTCAGACACCAATCCCATCATGAGGCCCCACACTCGTGACCTCATCTAACTCTGATTACCACCCAAAGGCCCCATCTCTAAACACCCTCCCACCGGGGCTTAAGGTTTCAACTTGCGAACTTTGGGGGGACGCAATTCAGTCCATCAGTGGCCAAAACAGATCTCCGAATCAACCCCCTACCCCCGAGTCTGTTCCTCTTCTGTTCTTCCCATTTCAGAAAATGGCCCCAAACTGAAAAGCTGTTTTTGGATCCGTATTTGCTTTACTCTCCCTTGTCGGTTCTGCCTCCAACATCTATACTTTTTCTTCTCCCCACATCTACCTCTGTCCCTCCACATTGCCTATTCTCCACCCAGCACATAATTGAACTTATCAAAACATCCAGCAGATTAGCCCACTCCTCACTTAGAACCCTCCAACACCTCTGCGCCCCGCTCTTCCCCAGGGTCCACAGGGTCCTGCCAACCTCAACCCCCTGTACTCCTCTCCACCACCTGTGTCATCATCCCTGGGTATCTTCACACCCCTCAGCTGAGCCCTGGGCCCTCTGCACTTGGTGCACCTGCTTTGTCTCTCTGGTTTGTCTCGCTGTCATTTAGGGATGAACTGCAGTGGCACCTGTCAGAGGTGCCTCCCCCATTGCCGGGTTCCTAACCACTGTCCACTCTTGATCCCTGTGTTTACTGATCTTGCTCTTCTGGAACATCTGCTCCGTGTGGAACAGGTTCCACATGGTCATGTCCTGAGTCTAGGATGGGCTTGGCACACAATAGGTGCTCAATACACACCTGTTGAATTAACTAGTCAGTTAGCTGCTTCCTTTTGTTAATTGTGGCCCTTCTGTGGGGCAGAGCAGGAGTCTGGCAGGGCAGGCAATCCCCAGGGGTTTTCTGTAGTGGCAAGATTTAGTAGGAATGCACTGACCTTGTGGCTAATCTATAGCGGGGAACTTCATGCACCTTACATGGGGTCATCTGGGAGCCTGCAACCCCTCAGCAGCAGCAGAACTCTTCAGAGTTGCTAATAAATGGCTCAGTGTGGGAGCAGAGACCCCAGCCCAGCATTCCCAGGAGCCAGGCAGGGTGAACCATTAACTGACTTTGGACCTGGCTTGGCCATGATCCTGGGAAATCTGAGGAAGGGGGAATGGACCAAATGGCTGGTGTAAAAGAGGCCAGAGGCAAGGGTCTACCCAGGGACAGTACTGGATGCTTCTCTGAGTTTATACTTTCTTGGCCATTTCCATGGGCATTTACAGTGTGGAGGGAGTCAATGAGGGAAGGCTTAGTTTTCTCCCCAGAAATCTGAGGTAAGGGGGGGTTTGTTGAGTGCCTAGTGGGGGACTTATGGACGGAAGAAAAAGCCAAGCCTCAGACGGAATAGGGAAGGGGCAACTCCAGACACTCGGCTGGCCAGCCGGCTGCTGAATTTGAAACCTCATTTCTTGGTGCTGCCAAGAGTCAGAGCTCCAGGCTCCCCAGGTGCAAACATTGCTCTGGGAAACAACTGTGAGCCATGAGACAGGAGACAGACACAGGGCTCAGTGGAGCATCTGGAGTCAGGAGAGACAGAGAGAGTCTCGGGCACAGCCTTCCTTCCCCCCATGGGTATTATTTCTGCTATAGTTGAGCAACATGCAGGATCCTGCATTTGTAGTTCACTTATTAGCAGCCTGTGTCTTGACAATCTAAAATATACTCCGTATCTTAAATTCCTATTTCAGGTCTGTTTGATGCTGGCAAACTTCTTTCTGTTCTAGCCTTGGTTATTCGTTCTGTGTGGGCTCCTCTCCTTCCCCCTCGCCTTTAATGTCTGTCTACTTTTTTCCAGATGTTTCTCAAACATCTCTTCCTTTTAGTTGACCCTCTCTTTGTTAGTGTCAGTTCGATGTTTGCAGCTTCCAGGGATGATTTACACGGGTCTTTTGCATGTTTCACATTTTTGCCCTCATTTTAAGAAACCATGGCCTGGTCTTGTTTCAACACACATTTATTTTGCCAACAGTAAGCCATCTTGCAAACCCTCTTTGTGCTCCTAATAGGAAAGCCACTGAAATGCCTGAAGACACTGCTCCTTTGCTGTGGGAAAGCTTGGCCAGGGCCCAGAGACAACACCTCTCTCCATTTATCTAGAACCTTTGAAATGAACTTAGCTATGGATGAGAGTTTTTGGGTTGTGGGGAGAATGTTCCAGACACAGCACTCTGTCATCCTCTCTGAAGGTGTGGCACCTAACAAGATGACACTGGAGAAGGATAAGAGGAAAGTTTTCTTCTTGGTTAAAAAAAAATTGTACTAGTACAGGATGGGAGAATTGTATGAACAGGGTGTTTAGACAAGGCCAATTTTATTATATAATGATGTTGAAGCAGTTCCCTCAAATGGCTACATTAAAATGTAAAAACTATATATTTTTAAACTACTAAGTGTTATGTGAAAGAGACATTGCTAGTCCTTCTAGCACCTCTGGGGCCCCTTCCAGGACCTACTCTGGGAGGTGGGCAGGAAGGGCTGTTCTGAACGAGCTTAGTGATTCCTTCTCCAAAGTGGAAAGTACTGTGGTTTGTGAGACACAAAGATACAATTTAGGTGGATGTTTCCATAACATTCCAGGCGGAATGAAGAAGCACTTCCTAACCCTGGCAACAATGCTAGAACACATAAAGCAGAAGTTTGATAGATTCAGCCATATAAAATGACAAATGATAAACTATAAAAAGAATTCTTGAAAGTCAGTAAAAAAAAAAAAAAGCAGCACCTTAACAGATAAATGGGAACAGTATATACAGATTAGAAATAATTTTTAAAAGCTGTTTGATTTGTAATTAAAGAGAGAAATAATTTTTTTAATCGAGGCATAATTGACATATAACATTATATTAGCTTCAGGTGTACCACATAATGATCTGACATTTGCATATTATGATATCGTCAAATGACTAGAGATAATTTTAAAGGAATGAGAAGACTCTGATGGGCCAGGAAGTGGCAAACAAGGCTTCTTGAGCTCCAGAATGGGGATGGGGGTGGGCTGGGGGTGAGGGTTCCAATTGCGCAGGCTTTTGGGGACAGCTGTGTCCTTCTGCATCAAAATGTGCTTTCCCTTTGGCCTGGCCATCTGCCTTCTGGGACACTAGTGTGAGGATGTGTTGTAGGGAAGCTCATAACAGCTCAGTGAAAAAGAGTGAAATAAAAGGAAAATTTCAGTCACGAAGGGAAAGATAAACTACCTTATGCATCCAGAGAAGGAAGGTATTAACAGGCCTGTATTTATTAATTTATGCTATGTTAGTTTAAATAAGAGGCTGTAGAACCACAGGTAGAATGTGGCCACAATGAAACAAATACATGAGAACCAAGGTCTTGTTTTAAATTCATTTTCTTGGTTACGAGCAAGGTTGAATTCCCCTTTTCCTTTTTCTTCTGTGAATTACTTGTTTGATCCTCACCCATTTCCTAACTATGTTTTTCTTATTGATTTGTAGGAGATGTTTATGCAATATAGGTATTAGCCATTTGCTCATTGTATCTTTCATAAATAATTTTGTCTGCAATTAGTTTTCAATTTGTTTAAGGCACAATTCATTTAATTGTTACATACTTAAATCTGCCAGTCATTTACTTTGTGTTGCTGGGTTTCATTTCTTGCTTAGTAAAGCCTTCTACACAACATGACACCGCTATCACATAAGACATCTCCACATGAACATAAATCTGTTCCTGGATTGTCTGCATTAATTGCCAAAGTCTTTCGGGGGCTTTTTTGAAAACCTTAAGTATCCATAAGTAATTTTCTCTCAGATGAACTTTCATGTCAGCTTCTCAAATTTCAATACCCTGTTGACATTTTGGTTGAAATTGGACCAAATTCATTGATTTTTGCAGGCAAGAAAAAAAAATAATCCAAAAACTTTAATTTTGGGAAAAAGAGTTTTAAGTGATTTTTGTTTCTAGATGGTATCAAGATGTCCTCATGCCAAGTTGTCAGAACTGATGGCCTTGGGGTCAAGCTGGGGGAGTGTTAGCAGCATGAAGGGGCTGCTGGCTGTCTAGCATTGACCATATGTCCAGAACTGAGAGCCAGGCACTCTGCCCAGCAGCGAGCAGACCACACCCAGAATGGTGACTCCAGCTCTCCCCACCAGAGAGGAGGTCAGTGATGAGCTGCTGCACACAGGAAGGGCAGAGAGTGGGGGGGGGGGCAGGCTGAGTGGTGCTGGGGCTGGAGGGCTGTGCAGAGGAAGAGCCACTACTGTGGGGCCTCTGGATTCTGGGCATCATTTCCTCCCAAGTTCACTGGTTGCCTTCCCCAGGTGAGGCGTGTGTACCTCTTGGTGGGTCTGGGGAAGGGGTGAACGCACTGGGAAGATAAGCAGGCAGCCTTGGTCCCTGCCCACTGCGGTACTTGAGTTGGTTTTCCTTGTTGAGGAGAGGTTTATTCACATCCATTACATGCACATGTGTAAATTCAAACCCACCAACTTGATGGAGCCTGAATTTTCTTGAAGATCATTTGCTTGCATGCTCCCTTTTTGCCATTTTCCATGTTTCTAGTAGATTGATTTCTTAATATTTTAGTCAACTCAGTTTTAGCCATTCAAATATCCCTTTTAGCCTCATTTTAAGCTGTTGTACCTCTAACAGCATGGATTTGATATGCCAGATGTATTTCAGTGTACACTGAAGTAAAACATAACTATTGAATTATGATGTGTTTATCCATCTGCCACCTCAAACTACTTTTGCCCACCACTGGTGGTTTCTCTTGGCCAGACACTAGTAAAGAGACAGCATGGTGCTGGGAACCACAGGCTTTGGTGTTAGCCCTGGCTTAGCCTCGGTCTCTCGAATCATCTAGAGGAAGGGATTTCATCGTTGAGGCCTCATTTTCCTCCTGTAGAATTAAGAAGCTGACTCAATGCTAAGATTGCTAGGGCAGTAAAACTCATTCCCTTATGGCCAGAAACTTAGGGATTCCTTTTGAGCAGATTCCCGTGCATAGATCCTGTGGGGAATCCAGGTCTGGAGCAAGTTGGAGTTTGCTTTGGCTCTGGACCAATGAGTGTCCTTATTTCTGTAGCTCCAGTTAGCCCACACAAAGGGGCTCTGGAGGAACCAGTCCAGATGGAGGGTGAGGGGAAGAAAGCACACACAGTAGCTCACTGGGAAGAATAGATCTGTCCCACCAGGATGGGAATCCCTGACTGGTGATGGGACCTGAGTGGGAGCCCCAGGAAGGATGGATCTCCTCAAAGCCTTCTCTCCTGGACCCCTGGGTAGCCTGGGGTCTCCAGCACGCCTGTCTGCAACCTGTGCTCAAAGGAGCTCTGTCTTCCCCAGGCTTGGCATGGATAGCAAACCTCAAGATAAAGAAGTGAGTGATCTGGGTGCTCATTCAGCCCCTCTCCCTCAAAGTGAGAAGGGAAAAGAGGGTCCTGGCAGGGAGGGGGACTGGTCAGCATCACATAACAAGAAAGAGGCTCAGACCCTCCCAGTCCTCAGACTTCAAGCTTAGAACCCAGGACTCAGGCCACAGTCCTCTGCCCCTAGTCCCAGACAACTCCAGGACTCCCAGAGTGACAGTGGTCACTGCTATGGCCATACAAGGGGGGACTAAAGCTATTGGAAACATGCCATAGGTATCATGCAAAGTAGGCCAAAAATAAGTTTTTTAAATATGGGAAAATATGGTTTAAAATGTTAAACTAACATATTTAAAGATCTTAAAGCAATGAATAATTTTCTAAGAAAATGTCAAGTAGCAAAAGTGACTCAAGATGTAACAAAGATAGCCAGGAGAAGAAATCACACTTGGATGCAAGTCTCAAATAAAGTATTAACAAAGCATGTAGCAGAATATGAAAAGAATCCACCATGATCAAAAAAAGATGATTTATCCAAGGAATGTAGGCATGGATCATCATTACAAACATCAATAATGCTTCATTAGACTATTAGGCAAACTGAGAAATTATAACCTAAAAAATGCCCAAGAAGTATTTCATGTAAATTAATACCATATTTTGTATAAAAAGCTTTTGCTGATTAGGAATAAACATGTGAGCATATGTTCAACATTTTGTATAAAGCACTTATGGATTGATTGGAACAAATCAGTGGACCCTTTAGACATCTCTGGACCCTGGCTTAAGGTCTCTGAATTACAGGGAGGTGAGCCAGAGTAACACACATGAGTTACACATATATTCTGGATTCAAAACCAGATTGGAAAGAAAGAAGTAGAACTATCTCTATTTGCAGATTACATGATGTTGTACATAAACATTCTTAAGAAATTCACTGTTAGAAAACTGTTAGAGCTAATACACAAGTTCAGCAAGATTGCAAAATGCAAGAGAAATAATACAAAAATTAATTGTATTTCTATATACTTGCAGTGAACAATCTAAAAATGAAATTATGAAAACAATTCCATTTATAATAGCATCAAAAAGAATAGAATATTCAGGCACAAACTTCACAAAAGAAGTACAAAACCTACACTCTGAAAACTGTAAAGTTCCATTGAAAGAAATTAAAATTTAATAAAATTAAAACTGTGGTGTGTATATATATATATACATATATGTATATATATATATACAATGGAAGACACCCTATGTTCATGGATTGGAAGACTTATTTGGTTAAGATCCACATTGGTCTACAGATTTAACTCATCCTGGATTCTTTGTAGAAATTGACAAGCTGATCCTAAAATTAATATGGAAACTTAAGTGATTCAGAATAGGCAAAGCAATCTTGAAAAGGAAAAAAAGTTAGAGGACTCACACTTCCTGACTTCAAAACTTAACCAAAAACCTACAGTAACTGAGGCAGTGTGGTACTGGCATGAGGATAGACATATGATCAATGGTACAGATTCAAGAGCACAGAAGTAAACCCATGTATCTATGGTCAACTAATTTTTAACAAGTGTGAAAAGTCCATTGAACAGGGGAAGAATAATCTCTTCAACAAATAGTGCTGGAACAGGATAGCCTTATCCAAAAGAATGACGTTGGACCCTTACATTATGCCATATATAAAAATTAACTAAGAATGGATCAAACACCTAAATGAAAGCCCTGGAGCTATAAAACTCTTAGATGAAAACATAGGAGTAAATCTTTTTGGCCTAGGATTTGGCAGTGAGTTTTTAGATATGACACTAAAAACATAAATAGTAAAAGAAAAAAAATAGATATATTGGACTCCAAAATTAAAAGCAATTATTTCAAAGGACACTCAAGAAAGTGAAAAGGCAACTTACAGAATGTGATAAAATATTTGCAAATCATATTGTCTGGAAAAGGACTAGAATATACAGAGAATCTAGAATCTATCTAGAATATATAGAGAACACTTACAACTCAATAATAAAGGACAAATAACCCAATTTAAAAATGGTTAAAGGATTCGAATAAACATTCCCCCCAAAAAAGATATACAAATGGCTAAAAAGCCTATGCAAAATGATCAACATCACTAGTCTTCAAGGAAATGCAAATCAGGACCTCAGTGAGATACCACTTCACAATCACTAGAATAATTATAATCAAAAAGTGAGACAATAACAAGTGTTAGCAAAGATGTGGAGAAATTGGAACCCTCATACACTGCTGGTGAGAATGTGAAATGGTTCAGCCACTTTGGAAAACAGTCTAGCAGTTTCTTAAGAAGTTAAATACAGAGTTACCATTTGACTCAACAATTCCATTTCCAAGAGAATTGAAATATGTCCACGTGAAAACTTGTACACAAATGTTCATGGAAGCATTATTCATAATTGCCAAAAGGTGAAAACAACCCAAATGCCTATCAAGTGATAGATGGATAAAAAAAGATGTAGTTTATCCATACAATGGAATATTATTCGGCCATGAAAAGGAATGGAGTACTGACACATGCTACAACATGACTGAACCTTTAAAACTAACCTAAGCAAAAGAAGCTAATCACAAAAGACCATGTATTATGATTCCATTTATGTGAAATGTCCAAAATAGGTAAATATAGAGAGACATAAAGTAGATTAGTCATTGTCTAGGGCTGAGGGGGATAGTAGAGTGGTGGTCTACAGGATTCTTATTGAGGAAGTGAAATGTTCTATAATTGATTGTGGTGATAATTGCACAACTGTCACAACTTTGTGAATACACTAAAACCACTGAATTATACCCTAAAAATGGCTGAGTTGTATGTATATACATGAATTGTATCTCAATAAAGCTCTTACCACACAAAAAAAGTAAGAATGCAAACATTCATGTGAAGAAAACAGTAACAATAAAAGTCAACTAAGGGCCTAAAAAAACCATAAATAAGAAGTGATTTTTCTGATTCCTGGAAAAGGAGACTCAACATTTTAAAGAAAGCAATTTCTTAACATATTATCCAGTAATTCCACTACAGGGTATTTACCCAAAGAAAAAGAAAACATAATTTGAGAAGATACATGTACCTCCCCCCATTTATTGCAGCATTATTTACAATAGCCAAGATATGGAAGCAACCTAAATATCCAATGATAGATGAATGAATAAGGAAGATGTGGTATATATATAATGGAATATTACTCAGCCATAAAAAAGATGAAATAGTGCCATTTCCAACAACATAGATGGAGCTAGAGGGTATTATGCTAAGTGAAATAAGTCAGAGAAAGGCAAATACCATATGATTTCACTTATATGTAAAATCTAAAAACCAAATCAAACAAACCAAAAAAAGGAGAAAGAGAATCATAAAAACAGAGAACAAACTGGTGGTTGCCAGAGGGAGAGGGTGGGGATGGACAAAATGGGTGAAGGGGAGTGGGAGGGACAAGCTTCCAGTTATGGAATGAATAAGTCATGGAGATAAAAGGTGCAGCATAAGGAATATAGTCAATGGTATTGTAACAGTGCTGTATGGTGACAGATGGCAGCTACACTTGTGGTGAGCAGAGCGTAACATATAGAGATGTTGAATCACTGTGTTGTACACCTGAAACTACTGTAACATTCTGAGTCAATTGTACTTCAATAGAAAAAAAAAAAGACAGCCATTTCTTCCAAATCAATCTACAAATTCATTTCAATCTCATTCAAAATTTGAATGGAATGTATTTGGAATTTGATAAATTAATTCTAAATTTCACCAGATGGAATAAGTGTTTGAGAATAGCATATACATTTTCGGAGTAAAAAAAGAGCAATGGGAGTTATTTGTCTTATCAGATATAAAAATCTATTCTAGAGGTCTAGGGATTAAAAGAATCTTGCAGCGTGCAGGAAAAAGCAACAGAAATATGAACCAGCCATGTGCATACATGGGCCTTTTATAAATGATAAAAGTGGCATTCCAGATCAATGAAATGGATTACTTAGCGAATAATGTTGGGCTCAATGACCAAAATCATAAAAGTCAGACTTCTTCCAGATGAATTAAATATTAAGATGTGAAAAATAAAACCTTAAAGGAATTGGAAGAAAACACAGGAAGCTAGTTCTATAAACTTGGCATGGGGAGATCCCTTCTCCGCCAGCCAAGAGGAAAAGTTGGATAGATCTGTCCACATAAAAACTAAAATTTCCACATGGCAAAAGGCCTTAAAATAAAGTGAAATGATGAAATGAAAAATAGCTTAATAATTTCAACATTTGAGGGCATTTTAAGATCTCCAGTATATAAAATGCTTTAAAATCCAATAAGCAAAAGATAAGCACCCATCAAATATCATTCTGCATAAAATTAAAACATTTTATTTTAAAATAATTTTAATTTAAAATAAAATATTAAAAACCTTTGTTTTTTATCAGGATTTTTCTTTTGAATGAATTTGGAAGATTTTTGGCAGGGCATGTACTCTACTTTGAGACAGAATGTGAAGCTATGGGGCCCATGTGAATGTCCATGAGGAGGGATCTTAAGCAGAAGAGAATCTCACAGCCCTATAAGGAGAAGAGAATTCTTTGATATGGCTCTATTTTCAGGTACTTTTAAAAACCAACTCATCTGGGGGCACCTGGGTGGCTCAGTCGTTAAGCGTCTGCCTTCGGCTCAGGTCATGATCCCAGGGTCCTGGGATCGAGTCCCACATCGGGCTCCTTGCTCAGCGGGGAGCCTGCTTCTCCCTCTGCCGTTCCCTGCCACTCTGCCTACTTGTGATTCCTCTCTCTCTCTCTCTCTGTATCAAATAAATAAATTAAATCTTTAAAAAAAAAAAATAAAAAAATAAAAACCAACTCATCTGGCTATCACTGAGACCCAAAGAGATGAAGTAATGGACCAACCACCACCCAGCTAGCAGGTGGTCAATGTGGGACTCAAACCCAGGGAGCAGCTCCTAACCTTTCTACCATAGCTGTCTTCCAGGAGATAGTGCTTCCCTCCAGGCTATTTCTCATTCCAGAAGTCTGGTGCTGTCCTGGAGCCTTGCAGCTCAACTGCCCACAGAAGATCTGTCTGTCCATTTGCCGCAGACACTGGGGGTGCCTCTGCACCTGTCTGGGGGTCTCAGCGCTCCTCCCTCTCCTGACTGACTGCAGGGCTCTCCAGCTGGTATCTGCTGGCCATCTGGCCCCCACATTCCATTTTCTACACTTTGCACACAGCCACCAGGATGAGCTCTAAAATGCAAATCAGATCAGGTTACTCCTGGAACTAAAATCTGGCTCTCCACTTCCTTCTTGTCACCTGGCCCTTAGATCACAGGTTAATGCCTTTTCTTCAGAGATGCTTGTCCTCCAGTTTCTCCCAGGGATAAGAACATGATGTTCCAGGTGGAGTAAGGACAGAGGTGAGGACTGGGGAGGTAGGTGGCTCTAGGGGACACTCCTGAAAACTTTCAAGCAACCCTCTAGCTTCCAACCCCACTTGCGTCCCCCATGGGAGCTCTGGTCTCTCTCACTGCTGGGTTGCCTGGTTCTATGGTGCAAACCAGTGCCAGCACCCTTTGCTCTTTCCCCAGTGGCTTAATTTCAGCATTTCAGGGGAGGTTTCTGATGGGCCATTGGGCAATAGTTCTAATTTCCAACACCGTTGAAACTTTGCTGTGTTTCACAAACATTGCCTCTGCAATGTCTGGATAGGCAAGATTGTGTCATGAGTGGCCAAAGTGTTGCTGTCAACACTAGTACTGAACTTATTTATTTAAGAACAGAAAATGCCCCCTAATACTCAGAAAATAAGGAAAGAGAAAAGGAAGAAGAGAAGAAGGGCTGGAGAGAGAGAGGGAAAGAAGGAAAGAAGGAAGAGGGAGGGAGGGAAAGAGAGAGGGAGAGAAGGAGGAAGGCAGGGTTGTGGAGGAACAGGATGAGACTGCTGGGAATAGAAAGATTGGGTGACAAGATTATAGATCTTTTTTAAGACACTGTATCTTTAGGGTTATCCTGACCTTGTGTTGCTTAAACACTTCCCACACTTCCCATCACGTCCAGGTTAATATGGCATTCAAGGATTTTCCTGGTCTGATTTGCCCCGACAGTGAGGCAGATTCTAACTTAACATGGACAAGATACTTAACAGGTCACTGGAAGTTGGCTGCCCCCAACTCGCTTCCCCCTGCACAGGGATGGGTGGGAAGGAAAGCAGGATGCCAGGGGAATCCTGGAGGTGACATCCTGGGACACCGAGCAGGTCAGAGCAGGTGAAGAATGTATGGGCAAATCAGCGTGAGGTATTTATGCACCCTGTGCTCATATGGGAAGGTGGTCAGGAGCCCAAGGAGAGAATGAAAGTTGACTTGACTCTGTCAAGTGCTGTGTGTGCTTCACATTTAAATTCCCTCAGTGCTCACACACGCCTGTGACTGAAGCCTATTTATGGTTCTGCTTCATAGGGGAGGAAGTTGAGGCTTGGTCAATGCCCCATGAGGTGGGCAATGTCATCCTCGCTGTTGTAATGCCGGGGCAAACCCAGGCACAGAGCAATTCAATGCCTTGCCAAGGAGGATGAGCTGGATTTGAGTCCACAAGTCTGGCATTGTGTGCCCCTAACTGCTGCCCTGTAACCTCTCCAGGGCCCCCGGGGTCTTATCCAGGGATCACCTCCAAAGGTTTTGCCATAGCTGAGATGCCCTCTTTCCTATCCTCCACTTCCACTGTCTTCATTGACCTCAGTCCCTCCAGAATGACCCCTTTCCTCTTCTGCCCAGCTCAAGGCTTACCATTTTGCTCACCTCCTCACAGGTGTCCCCTAATCTGTCAGGGCTTCCCCTTGGTAGTGCTAAAACACAGCCTGGGCAAAGCACTCCGTGGCTGTCCCTTGCCTACAACAACATCTCACACACTGCAGTCATTTCCCTAGTCAAGGTCATGAATTTTGGCATGTACTTGAACCACCTATGTACTTAACCTTGTGTTCAAATCAACTCCCTACTTAAATATATTTATGTAAAAGGAAATGTCATTGTTCTTCCATAAATGGAAAACTAGTGCTTTTCTAAAAGAATAAAATAAATAGAAAACTATTAAAATTTTTTTAAATTTTATTTTATTTTATCATGTTAAGTTAGTCACCATACAGTACATCATTAGTTTTTGATGTAGTGTTCCCTGATTCATTGTTTTCTTATAACACCCAGTGCTCCATGCAATACATGCCCTCCTTAATGAAAACTATTAAAATTTAAAAGACTCATCTAAGGGGGCACCTGCATGGCTCAGTTGGAAGTGTCTGCCTTCTCAGGTCATGGTACCAGTGTCCTGGGATTGAGCCCCAAGTCGGGCTCCTGGCTCACTGGGGAGCATGCTTCTCCCTCTCCCCCCTTGCTTGTGTGCTCTCTCTCTCTCTCTCTTTCCCTCTCTCTCTATCTCAAATAAATAAATAAAATCTAAAAAAAAAAAGACTCATCTAAGGACCACCTCTAATCAGGGACTTTTCTTCCTAGCACCATTTGAAATCCTACATTTATTTGTAATTATTTATGTGACACACTGTGAACACTCAGCCTTTCAAGGTTGAGTAGAGACTGAAGAAAATAGCATGGAATGATGAAAAAAAAAAATACTGAAGAGAGAAAAAGAAACATGCAGGGGAAGAAAATCCCTCTGAAAATGATTTGCTGCAGGACCAGACAAAGACGGCAGAAATCTCATGAGTTGTAGCGTGGATAGGCATCCTCCAGTTGGTGGCCACCCACCCAACTACTAGCAGCTTCTCCAAAAACTTGTTAATTTGTATTTCGATCCTAGTTTTCAATGGGCAGTCTTTTTGTTTGTTTCCTTCTTAGTTGTTTCTCATTCTAGATGCCAACGCCATTAGGGCAGGGGTCTTTCTGTTTTTATTTTTCACAGCTACTAAATGAATATTCACTGCCTGGATGAATGTAGCGGGTTTTGTTTTTTCCTATATTGGTGAGAATTTGGAAGTGTTTCAGTTGAAGCTACTAGACAGAGTCCATTTCTAAAGAGAAGATCTGTTTGTGTTTATTGACACAGAGAAGTTAAAATTTGTTTTCTGGTCAAATCCATTTACCTTTCCCCTGATTATTTTAATCTTTGGTTTCATGTCTATTAAATTCTCCTTCACTCCCAGGATTACATAAATATCCACTGAAATATGCTTCTAGTGTTTTTATGGTTTCATTTTACATTTGAATCTTTAATCCATCTAGAACAAGAAACAGGAATCTAACTTTATTTAATTTCAAGGGGTTGGCCATTTGCCCAAACTGTTTATTGAAAAAAATCCAAGCTTTCCCCACTGATTTGAAAGGTCATCTTTTTACATATTAAATATTTATATAACTTCAGGCTGACATGTACATTTTTCTACTCTTTTCCATTCCATTCTTGCATTAGGAATTCAATGTTAAAAAATTTTATCTTTCATATCTGATAATCCTATTCCTCCACCAATTTGTTTTCCTTTTCAAATATTTCTTGCTAGAAAATGGACATTTTTTAAAAACAATATTATGTCTTTCTATCCAGAGACACATCGTGTCTCTCCATTGACTAAATAATTTGTATTTCTCAGGTAAGAGTTGGTCTCCAGTCCTGTGTCTGTTTCCTTGTTTATTTTATTCCTAAGATTCCTAATTTCTTGTTGAATTGTGAATGGGATCTTTTTTCAATATATTTTATTACAGTTATTTTGGGGAGTTTGGCAAGCCACAAGGTTTTGTATATTTATTTTGTAACTGGCCACTGAACTGAATTCTCTTTTCAGTTGGAATAGCTTTCCCCCCCGTGGCTTCTTTGGACGTTTTGCTTCTGTTCCCTTCAGTGGCGGCAGCCCAGGCAATAAAAGTGACCCCCCCGCCACTCTGGGGGGATGGTTGGCCCTCCCACCTGGCCCTCAGCTCCAGCTCAGGGAAGAAGCACTTTACCCTCCACGAGCATCCAAGGGTCCATCTCCAAGCAAAATATTTTTTTCCGTAAAGGAGCTGCTTTTACGTCAGTTGGTATTTTGGTCAGGAATTACAGAATGTACTTCGCAACAAGTTCAAAACACTGCTTTTTAAAACCAGGCCTTTTCCAACAAGATCAACAACAAATGTGTTACTTTTCTCACACCTTGGACATGTAGGAAAATGTATGCTCAGGGAGCTGGCTGGGAGCCCGCCTGGGGAAAGTGCCAGGCTGGATGAATGCTATGGGGCAGGCACTTGGCTTGTTCTTGTTTGCCGGACTCTGAATAGCTGCTAAGAGTCCCTCCGAATCCTGTGGGGCACCCTAGTCCTTAGTGTGCAAGCCAGGGAGCTGGCAGCAGTCTCCTGGAGGATGGGCCTCGGCAGTACAGAGCTATGTGGGTTTACCGACTGAATGCACTGCTGTGTTTGGCTTCCAGCATCTCCCATCCACCTCACCAACAGGAGGAAGGTGCCACTCTCCCCTTTTCAGGAAGAGGAACTGTGGCTTCACGTGTTTAAAGTAATTAGTTGCAGGACTCACAGACATTCAGGGGCAGAATCTGGGTTCGAACCCAGTTCAAACCAGCAATTCTCAAATGTTTTGGTCTCAGGATCTCTTAACACTCTTAATTAATTCATTAAAAATTATTGAGGACCTCGAGGAGCTGTTTTAAAAAGGTGAGTTATATCTGTCATTATTTACTATATCTGAAATTTGACCCAAAAGACTTTGAAAGCACAAGAATACACAGCACACAATTCACTGGCTGTCGGAGCTGGGACAACATTGCGCGTCGCGCCTGAAGAAGCTGCTGTAGCCTCATGAACAGACAAGAGAGGGAACTATGTTAGCATAATCATGAGCATGGTTGTCCCATGGAAGACCCTGTAAAAGAAGTCTTGGAGCCCCAGGGCTCTCTGCACCACACTCTGAGAAGTGCTTTTCTGAACTGCTGAGAACCGGGGTCTTTGTGAGCACTCCAATCAGGGTGACTTGAAGTTTGCCCTGGAAGGATGGGTCTCCATGAACTCATCATGCTAAGGAATGGGGAGGAGGATGAAGGTGGTGCTGGGGAGCAGAGGAGCTAACACAGTTTTGCTGAGTGATTCGTGTCACTGGCTCCAGTGACCCCATGGCGGAGACACCAGGACCACTGTTGCTCACTGAGGCTGAGTGGAATGAAGTGGCTTGCCCAAGGCTGCACAGCAAACGGATGGGTGTGGGAGCAGTAAGACTGATCAGACAGAGGGATGTGGTAGAATGACTTTCTGCTCAGGCCCTGTAGCCCAGGAGAGGCCCTCACCTGGTACTTTGGCCTGATCCTTGGTTGACTGAACACAACTATCGGGCCTACCTTGTTTTAGCACCTTCCTCCACCAATCATCAAACTCTGTGCTATGCAGGCCAGTCCCCGGGGCAGTAAGAACTGATGACTGAACAGATACAGAACTCCAGACTGGATGAAGGACTGTGAGGGACAAACGGAGAGGTCATTCTCTTCTCTGGCTTTTGAAGGTGGGCTTCTGCAATCCACCACCCATCTGCCGGCTTGGTATAACTCTGGCCCACCGAGTGGCCCCCACCTATACGGATGCCATCCCCTCTGCCAGAGCTGGCTTGCCACCTCTTCCCTCCACTACCCCGCTCCCCCCAACCCCGCTCCCCACAGTGTCCTCAGAGACACACAGCAAAGCCTGCACCAGGGCCAGCAGGATTTCAGACTAAGTTGTCTTTCCTCCATGTCGTCCCTACTGAGCTCTGGGACTTGGCTATAGCCATCCTGGCAGTGTCTTGGGACCACTTATACAAGCCATATTCGTTGACCCTTCAACCAGACCCCCTTTCTCCACCCTACCTGCCTCCCTGCTGACCGGGAGCCAAGTCAGATTCTGCTCCTTCTGTTCTGTCCTCATTGTTACTGCCTCAAGTGGGGCCATGATTGATCTTCCCACAGGTCATAGTGCCCCACCAGCTAGACCCCAGCTTGGCCCCCAACTCCCATGGCCCGCTAACCAAGCACGCAGGCGTGACTTGGGCCCGGTCGTCAGGGAAGGCACAGCTCAAAGGGGGAGAGGATGACGCCTCAAGAGCAGCAAACAGGCCAGCAGGGGCAGGGCTAAGAGATCCAGCAGGGGCACCGGGGGCTCGGGAGCAGGACAAGACTCTGCTAAGGGAGACGTGGTATCAAGTGAGAAAGAGCACACTGTCAACAGGCAGGGTCTTTCGCAAAGGCAGTTGCTACTGTTGTAAAAGGGAAGGAGAGGTCCCAGACAGGGAAAATGAATGGCACATCTTACATGATCTCTCAGTTTCCCCATCTGTAAAATGGGAGTGACAATAAAGCCTACCTTTTAGGGGATCTGAGGGGGCTAGGTGGGCTGTGTGTGTGTGTGTGTGTGTGTGTGTGTGTGTGTGTTCTTGTACTTCTGCCGCCCCAGGGTAGCCTGGCTGTCTCTGACCCTCATTGGCCCTCTGGGCCTGGTGCTGCGCGGTGCCTTTTCCGGCCACGACCATAAAGGCCGCCTGTGAGAGGGAGCTCGGAGCGGCTTCAGGCTTCCTGAGTGCCTGAGGCTCTGGCCGCACCCCAGGCCTCCGCAGAGGGTAAATGTAGGAGGCCTGGCCAGGCTGCTCGGTAAACAGCTCACATGCGCCCCGTGTCTCAGCTCTCGCCCGGGCCAGGGCGAGGAAACTCACAGGCCCCAGAGGCAAGAAGCTCCCTTTCTTCTTCCCTTCTAATCATCACTAACCCTCCGCCTTTGTCCCCCGCCCCCCGCCCCTTGCGGGAATGTTATGAATGGAATGTACAAATTCCAGCCCGTGCTCCCGCCCAGGAATGCGGTCACAGCGACCTCCCCGCCCCCTACCCGGGGCAGGGCGGTCGGCCTAGAATCTGGCTTGCCCAGGATCGGCTGTGGAGGACCCAGCGACTGTCACCGATCCTCAGAGCCACGTGACCTGCTGACAGCAGTTGGGGAGTCAGACAGACAGTGGCCCCGGGAGCAGAAGCGAGAGAGGCCTGGAGCACGTTCACCCCCACCAGGACACCGCGCAGGCACACTCACACCTCAGCCCAGGGAATGTGTGCACAGGCCCTCACAGCACAATGTGTGTGTCTGTGCGCGCACACACACACACAGAGCGTACGCATAGCTGTGCGCGCGCACACACACACACACACAGAGCGCACACATAGCTGTGCGCGCGCACACACGCACAGAGCGTACACATAGCTGTGCGTGTGCACACACGCACAGAGCACACACATAGCTGTGCGCACACACACACACAGAGCGTACACATAGCTGTGCGCGCACACACACACTCCAGACGGTACAACACAGTGAGGTGTACACACTGCCTTTGGGCACGTGCTCAGAACCGCTGCAGTTGGGAGGCACACACAATGGTGTACGCATCTGCACCATGCTCTTCCCAGACAAATACACATAGTAGGAGGTGTTAGCACATAGAGATGTGCATTTTTGTGCCAAATATGCCTGTGCTCTCCCTCTGAACACATCCATGTGGTGCAGCTCCAAAACATAGGTGGTACAGACACATCAAAGGGGCACATCCATCCACAGCATAGTGTGCACACACAGCAGAGCAGGCACACACAGAGACCCCCAGACACACTTGGAGGGGTGACCCTGGGTGGATAGTCTCAGTCTCCTTCATGGACGGGCAGAGGGCCCTCAGGTCCTGGCTGCGGCCCCCAGGGCGGAGGAGAGACCTTGGTTTCTCTCTCTGGCTCAGATCCCAAACTACTTGGCCTGGCCTCTTGGGACTGAGGCCTCCTGTGAAGAGCGGCCCAAGGTGGGTATTGGGGGTGAGGAGCAGGTGCTCCTTGCTCAGGGGATTGCACTAACTCAGGCACTTGCATGTGTGCCTTTGTGTTTATGTGAAGCCAGAACAGGAGGGCTTAAGGAGTGGAAGCTGTTGCCTGGAAAACTAGATTGTCAGTGGGGGCCCCTATGTCTGACCCTGCAGGGCCAGCGCTTTCCATCCTTGCTCCTTGCTGCCATGGCTGCCATCAAGCCCGTGTCAGAGCCAGCTCCGGTTCCTCGGCAGGCATGGTCCCGCCGGACATTGCGTTCCCCCACAGAATGTGGGGTAAACAAGCCTCCTGGCCCCTGGGAACTGAGCATCCTGCCAGACTTTTCATTCATTCATTCATTCATCTACCATCCATCCATCCATCCATCCATTAAGGAATAGTTTGCCCAAGTGCCTAAGACATGTCAGGCACCATAGGGACGCCAGTCAATGAGGACAAACTAGTCCCTGTCCCAGTCCTTTGCAGACTTCCAGCTCACTGATAACTCTTTGTTTGGCCTTGCTTTGATTTTAAAACTTTTGAATTCTTATATAAATCCAGATTTCTGTGTCTTTTGGGAAAATGGGAATCTCTGAAGTTAGGCCTGCCCAGCTGCCTCCTTCTGTGGGTCTGGGTGACGCAACCTGCCTCTGTTTCCACCCTGCCCACCTCTGCCTTCTGCTAGCCTGTGATTCATCTGGGAGCACTGCTTGGCCAGCCCCAGCAGGTGTTAGCACTGGGCCCACACCGTTTGTGTTTGTGGCAGGCGGTCAGCCCAGGCAGGGACAGCCCGGAAAGGGTGACTGGAGGGACCCGATTAACTCCCCTAATTAACTCTGGGCATGTTTTTTAAGTATGAAGGAGGCAGGGTATGCAAATGTTTGGAGAAAGGCCAACTGGAATCAAGAGGGCATAAACTGTGGATTCTTCATAAATGAACTTAGCTTGAAATATCTCAGATGCTGACCTCAAGTGAAGCCAAGGGGAGAAAGCGCCCGCTTCTATTCATAATGCACCCCCTGAAGGAGACATTGCAAAAGCTGCCTGTTGGTTGCCAATATTATGCTTCTGTGTGTGTGGGGTGGGGTGGGGTGTCCATTCCCAGAGAGCTCAAACAGGACAGAACCCTGAAGCCACTTCCCTCTTTTGGGATACAGTCTTTGATGGCACATTCCAGCAGTTCTGACTTGCATTTTCATGTCATCTTTTGCTTTCATATGTGAACAGGTAGCTGTAGGACGAGCTCCGAGCCCAAGGGAGTGAATGCAGACACTCTTCCCTCAGCCCTCAAGCCACAAGAGAGCTAGGCTTCTCACCACCAGTATCCACACTTCCGTCCCTGTGTGCCACTCTTTATTTCTTTTAATAACGAGAACAAAGGATAACAAGACCTTTGAATAATTGCACAGCCCTGGTGCCGACAGAGGGGGGGATACTGCGGGATGGGCTGCTAACTGTGTCACCACACATCCCATCCTGGGACCCTGCTTTCCGGGGAGGGCTGACCTTTTCTCTCAACACTCAGTGTCTGGATCCTCACATCCTGGGGTGACAGGGCCCCCCTTGGAAGGAGGACCCACTTGTGAAGTATGGCATGTCCCGAATCCCCAACTCTCTATGGGTTCTTTTCCTCCCCTCATCCAACGAAGCGGCCCAACTCCCCCCACCCCCATTCCTGAAGGCACTGGGTAGATGCGATGAGCCCCAAGTCACCCCCACACACGTCCTGGGCTCCTGGTGTTCTTGACCCTAGAGTGCGGGGTCAGGATGAACAGGGGTGTGACCGGGCTGCTGCCAACTCCTTCTAGATACACAGAGATGGATTCACACCCAGGAGGGGTTCCCTGAACTGGCTGACATTTAGGTTACCTTAAAATGGGAAATGAGAGAGAGTAATTGGAGCTATGAATTCCATGTAAAATGGCCTGTGCAACTTTACAGCTTGAAACTCATCCTGACTGCATGGAGTTTAAGCGTTTAGTTTTTAAAGGACATCTCTAACTGTATTACAGGATCGTCTTTTGGCTTACTTCATCTTGCTGATTGTGCTTTGTGCTACTATTTCACTTCTCATTTAGGCCTGGGCGGACCTCAGCGTCTCCCCCGAGGAACCCCAGCGTGGCTCTGAGGCTGAAGCAGCAGGTCCTGGATTTGGGGGAGTTCAGCTTGGGGGCCACAGAGCCTGCCCTGTCCTGGAGGCCTTTTGTGAGACTGGGGGGGCGGGCAGCAGGAGGACATGGCCAGACAGGACCGAGGAGGAGGAGGCAGCTACATGATTGATGGAGGCCAAAGGGCGGGCTCAGGCATCTTGGGACCTTGCTCTTGGCAGGAGGGTCTCCACAGATCCTCCCCTCCAGTCCCATCAAAAGCCAGTTACTCAAGAGGCAGCAGAAAGCCCTGGATATGCTGAATTGTGTGCTAGCCAGGGCTCTGAGCTGATGTAACCCCACTCTCTGTTGTGCAATGGGTTGAAAGGGCCATCAGGGAGGGGAAGGCACACAGGGGCTTTGCATCATGACACATGGAACTGGGTCAAAATCGATTATCCACACTTGAAAAGAGAGTCTGGGCTGGAGAGGGAAGAAGACAGAAATGCTGGTTTGCCATGTAAGCGACACACATCGGACAACCCAGGAGAGAACAGGAGTGAGGAGGCTGTGAGGCACCTACTAAATGCTGAAGCACCTACTAAGTGCCCTACTCTTGTCACAGCCATGCGGCAGAACCAGCACAGAAACCTGGCACCTCCTGCTCCCATAAGTAGGTGTCCAGTCCTAGGGAGCTCTGTGTCCCTCCTGGAGGCTGACTCTAGTGTGTAAAAATAGGTATGGCTCACACAAGGTCCTGAAATCCCTGGCTGAGCTAGATAAACAGTGATCTAATCCAGTGGCGGAGGGACGGACACCCAACTGTGTTGACTTTGCCAGGACAGTTGCTTTCAAGTGTGGTGATTTCTTAAGGTGTTTTCCATGGGACTTTAGACCAGTCTTGAGTTCGGCTCTGCTTGATCTTAGAAGTGACCCTTGGGGGCACCCACCGCTGTCCCCCATAGAGGTTTCCAGCAGAACCAGGATTCCACATCCATCTGCTGCACTCCACTGCCCTCCTCTGGTCAGGCTGTGAGGCCATCCGCAGGTCCTGAGCTGAGGTCTGTGGGACAGGGCACCAGGGGAAGGAGGTGTCAAGCACCCCTGTCCCCCAGAGTGCCCTGGGAATGGGCTTTTGATCTATCTTGGGAAAAAGCTCTTCAACCCTCAGGGGCTGATGCTGGGATATGCCGCTTATAAAACCGTCTGTTGTAATTTCTATGAGATCCTCTAGGGGCCTCATGGAGGCCCTCCATGAGGTCAGGAGGGGAAGCATACTTGCCTGGCCCGAGTGAGGTGGGGAGGGATGGGCCAACCTCCAACCAAGCCTTGCACCTGCTGAGCACAAGTGTGGCCCACTGCCCCTACCTCCTTTCTTTTGCTCTGGTTCTGTCCTTCGCCTTCGTGAAAGTTGAAAGATCTGGGTATGGGTCTCTGCTTTGTCACACCCTGTGAGGCCTCAGCCAGGTGGTGTGTCCATCCCAGGGCCTCAGTTTCTCCATCTATACAATGGAGCTCTTGGCCTGGGAGGTGTTTATGCTCCTCCAGATCCCACATCGTCTCTGATGCTGAGATTCAGGACAGACAGAAAGCCTTCCCAGCCCTGGAGAAAGGGTGCTCCAATGGGGGTCCTTTCACCTGTGTGCAGGGTGGGGCAGGATAACTGGGGGTCGGGGTGCTCTCGGCCTCTGTTTCTTTTTGATACTTCGAGATTTTTTTTGTAGATTTTTCTGGTTCTGAAAGTGACGTGAACACATGAAACTATCCACAATTTCCCCCAGTAATGAGGGAAATAAAAATGTGAACTATCATGTCATTTATCACTCGTCATACTGGCAAAAACGCAAATGTCTGCACATGACCAGAGTAGTTGAGGATGCAGGCCAAGAGGCAATTAGACACTGCGGGCCTTGGTCCTGAGCAACCGCACTTCTGTGAATCTGTCCTAGGAAGGACTTGCACATGGAATGTTGGCAGATGATCCAGAGTGATCACCTGGCATTCTTGCAAGAGCAGACAGGGGAGGTGGGCTGTTTCTGTGCTGAGAGAGAGGAGATGGCTTAGGTGGCAGGTGTAGGCGGATGAATCATGCCAGTTGTAGCCACCGTCCCCTGCGATGCAGCTGCGCCTCTGCAGCTCACGAGCTGGGAGTTTCTTGCATGGTGCGCTGTTTATAGCCGTGTCCTCCGGGGACGGGGCAGTAGTGAAAGGAACTGTTGGTGGTCCCTCTGTGAACAGCTGCATTGTTTGGATCTGGGAGACTGTGTGGACTCATAGATGTTTTCATGATAAGGTCCCCGTTGGGAGAGGCCCAGGGGACATTCTCTCCATGTGGGGTATAGAGTGCAGGTTCGTGTCAGGCCTAGGTTCAAATACTGTCTGCCACCAAATCCCACGGCATTCATTCCTTGCCATGGATCTTGTCTGCCAACCCCAGCATCACAGGGTGAGAACCACTGAGTGATGGGCCCATAGTTAGTGACTTTAGGGCTAGCTTGACCACTGACCACGTGGTGGCTCAGGTCAGCAATTCCCACCCTCTGCCCCCTCATCCCCTCCCCGAATGTGTGGACAGGTGGTGAGGCTGAATGAGGAGGCTGCGAATGTGACAGGTGCCAGGGAAGGCAGCTCCATGGAGACCTACCAAGTGCCTCACAAAACCTGTCCCTCCCATCAGCAAGTTCCCTGCTAGGAGGGAGACAGGACTTGAATTCATCAGCCTGGGCCTTGAAGGCATCTGGAGCCGTGCGTGCTCTGGATCCATTTCCTCCTCCCTCTCCTCTGGTCCTGGCCTCCCCTGTCCTTCTGCAATGTCCCCTTGGTCCCTGCATATGGGCTGTCACTGCCTTTAGTCACCACTGTCTCTGCTGCCTACCCAGTCCATTCCTTCAAGAGGTGCAAAGTCAAACCCTTACTGGGGCCCGGAAGGCCACATAAACAAGCAAAGCATAAACATTAATAAAAAATATCCGTAACAGGAGGATGGTGGCACCTGGCCATGATGTCAGGGACACAGGAGGGGAGTGGTGAGCAGAGGATGTGTGCGGGGGCCACAGGGGCAGTCACAGCTCAGCCCCAGGACAATGGGAGCCCGATGAGCCCCTCCAAGCCACAGGCTTCCAGCTTGCCATCTTTCAACCAGATGAACTCCATGCATGGGACCTTCGACCTTCTGAGCAATGTGTTGCTGTCACTGTTCTTTTGTATGGTGTCATTCTGCTGATGTACAGCGGAGGTCTGCTGAGGGCTGGAGCTGACCTAGGGCTGAGGCGCTTATCTCCCAGTCCGGCGCTCTTGGCACCCCACCAGGCTGCCTTCAGCTCTGTGGTAGATGGCTGCAGTGCTGGCCCCAATTTTTTCATGCCTTGCCCTCTCTCTAGCACTGCTCAGCCCCTCCCCCACTGGCTGCACCTGTGAGGCCAGCAGAGGCTGGGAAGGTGTCTGGACTCCGGTGTTCCTCTTGGAAATCTGAGACACACCTGGCTGGCCTTTGGGAGGATGAGAGAGAAAACCTATTTCCCCAGCTGATGACCAGCCAAAGTCCAGAAGCAGAGCCCTAGCTGACCTATGGCTGAGCACGGATGCACAAAGGAGCCCCGAGGAGGCAGGGAGGCCGGGAGAATGGCCCTGCTGAGCCCGGTCAAATTGCCTGTGAACAAAATAAAACCACTAAGCTTAGGGCAGTTTGTTATATGGCAGTAGATAACTGATACAAATGCTTCCATGCAATCTATCTTTGTAAAGAAAAAGAAAGAATGGGCACAGTATAAAAAGTAAACAATGCTGAAATGGTAAAAGGGAAGTCCTCTCCTCAAGGTAATTTTATCAACAAAGATAATCATTGTCAATATTCACATAAATCTTTCAAAATTCTCTCTTTTTGTAAAACATATTCTCATCTACTGCCACCTGTCTTCATCATCATCATCATCATCATCTCTCTATTTAAATAGAATGGGATTCTATTACATACCCTTTAGTGCACCTGCTCCCTGACCTTGTTACTAAGCAGAGACCCCGCCTCCCCTTCAGGAACAGTGACTCTCTAAGGGCCCTGTGACAGCTTCAGAGAAGACGAAGGCAATCTGGCTGGCAGATGAAAGCTATCTCCTTGCATCTGAAGAGTTGCACAGACGATATATCAGTCCAAGTCTGAACAGGAGACAGATGGCATGCTTATAAAGTTTAACTGAAGAGGGTTAAGTGGAGGGAAGATTTGCTGAGTCAAGGGCAGAGTCAGGGGACCAGTATGGGGTGGTGTGGCTGGGAGCTGTTAGTCCTTGTTCTGCTGGAGCAGGGTGGGCGAGGGGTTCCTGGACCCATGATAGCTGGAGCCACGCATCGGGGATTTCTCAGTGGGAACAGTGTCTGTAGAAGAAGTGGCCACTGTCAGAATGACAGCAAAAGCAGGGGTCAGGGAGGACCTAACCATCCTCTCCAGCCACCTGGCCCTTTCGGAAGCCAAAGGTGAGAGGCCTGGATGATGGAAACTATGTTGAGTCGTCTGGGACAAAAAACAGGACACAGAGGGATGGAGGTCACAGGGAGAGTAAAGTGAATAACCAGAACACAAACCTTTGAAATCTCTTTCCAAAGTGCTCATTTTTTCACTACGACTTCGAGAGGACTAAGAGCCCCTTCCCAGGGCGAGTCCTGTGGCCCTCCACCCTGCCTCAAAGGAGGGGCTTGAGGTTGGGGTGAACCAGCATTAGCCCCCTCCCGCCCCTGCCCCATGAGGTCCTCCCCTCCTCCTGTGAGCTAAGAGCCCCAAAGGGACATCTACAAACTTGGTCTGGCCTTGGCCGCTTTGGCTTATATCTCTTGGATGCCTTCAGCGGCAAGTGAGGGAACAGTCAACAGAGAGATTTGTGAACAGAAACGACATTTATGATCTTCCTTGATAAGAAGCTGAAAGCAAGGGCTTCAGGGCTGGCTCAACAGCTCAACCCTGTCCACACTGGGTCATTTCTCTCCATTTCCCCTCCACCACCCCTGGCAGCTATCATCTGTGTTCTGTCTGTACGGGTTTTGTCTCATGTGGCTATTTCATAGAAAGGGATCATAGATATGTGACCTTTGTGTCTGGCTTCCTTCATTTAGCATAATGCATTTGAGGTTCATTCATGTTCCAGCATGTATCAGTCATGGCTTTGTTATGGCTGTTAGGGTCAGTTCCAGGGGCTGAACTTCTAAAACAACTTGGAATTTCCTGAGTGATAGAAGTGTCTTTGTTATTCTAATGAGGTGACTCGTGCTCCTACCTAACTGGGGACAGGGGCTGGTCATCAGAAAGACCACATGCGTGATTAGAGGGCCAGGACTTTCAGCCCGGGGACAGAGAGGGGCTGGAATTGAGTTGGGTCGCGGGGTCAATGATTTACTTAACCACACCTGTGTGTTGAAACTCCAATAAAACTCAGGGGAGCTTCTGGTTGGTGAGCATGTGAATATGCCAGGAGGACAACACGCCCTTATTCTACGAGAGGAGGATGTGGGAGCTCTGTGCAATCTCTCAGGCTCACCTATACCTCTTCCTTGGGCTGGTGCCTTTATACTGTATCCTTTCTACTAAAACATATTAAATAATCATAAATACAGATAATAATAAGTAATCATAGGGATTTCCTGAATGAGTCATTCTAGTGAATTGTGGAAGCTGAAGGGGTTAGAGGGAACCCCTGAATCCACAGCCAGTCAATAAGAAGTGTGGGTGGCCTGGGGACCGACCCCCTGAGACTTACAGCTGGCATCTGAAGTAGGGGCAGTCTTGTGGACAGTGTCCTTAACCTGCAGAGTCTGACACTACCTCCAGGTGGTTAGTGATAGAACTAAAATTGTGGGGCAGCCAGTTGAGTCTTTACCAGATTAATATTCCATTGTATGTATACCACAATTAGTCTAGCTACCCATCCATGGATGGACATTTGCACTATTTGCATGTTTTGGCTATTGTAAATAGTGCTGCTATTAACGGGTAATTGTTTGAATGGAAGGTTCTTTTCGGTGTATAACCAGAAGTGGAATTGCCGGGTTATGTGGTTATTCTATGTTTAACTTTTTGGGTATTATTTTACATTCCCACCAACAAAGTATAAGGGTTCCGATTTCTCCACATCCTTACGTTAGTCTGTTGGGGCTGATACAACAAAATACCAGAGTGGGTGGCTTACTAACAATAAATATTTAAACCTCACTTGTTCTGGAGGGTGGAAGTCCAAGTTCATGGTGCCAGCATGATTGGATGAGGGTCTTCTTCCTGGTCCACAGCTGGTGTTTTCTCTCTGTGTCCTCCTAGGCTGGAAGAACTAGGGATCTCTGTGGGGTCTCTTTTATAAGGACATTAATCCCATTCATGAAGACTCCACCCTCTTGACTTAAGAACCTCTCAAAGGCTACACCTCCTAACACCATCACTTCGGTGTTAGGATTTCAACATATGAATTTTAGGGGGACATAAACATTCAGGCCATAGCACTCACCAATACTTGCCATTTTCTGGTTTTGTTTTGTTTTGTTTTTAAATTACAGCCATCCTGTTGGGTGTGAAGTGGTGTCTCATTGTGGCTTTGATTTATATTTCCCTAATGACTAATGATATTGACCATCTTGTCATGTGCTTATTGGCTATTTGGCTATTTGTACATCTTCCTTGGAAAAATGTTTATTCAAGCTCTTTGCCCATTTTTAATTGGTTTGTGCTTTTATTGTTGAATTATAAAAGTTCTTTATATATTCTGGGTAGTAGGCTCTTCTTAACAGATATGTGATTTGCAAATACTTTCTCCCACTCTGTAGGCTGTCTTTTCACTTTCGTGATAATGTCCTTTGATCCTGCAAAGTTTTAAATTTTGGTGAAGTCTAATTTATCTATGTTTTTCTTTTGTTGCTTGCATTTTTGGTGTCATATCTAAGAATCCATTGCCCCTTTGTTTTCTTCTAAGAGTTTTGTGGTTTTAGCTCCTTTATTTAGGTTGTTGACAAAATTGTTTTTGATTATTCAGGGCCCCTTGCACTTCCATATGAATTTGAGAGTTGGCTTTTCCATTTGTGCGAAAAAGGCTGTTGGATTTTGACAGGGATTGCACTGAATCTGTAGATGACTTTGGGTAGTATTGACATATTAACAATGTTAGGTCTTCTGATCCAAGAATATGGATCGTTTATTTAGGTTCTCTTTAATTTCTTTCAGCAACGTTTTGTCATTTTTAGTATACAAGTATTTCATGTTCTTGACTAAACCGATTCCTTATATATGCTATTTTAAATGGATTTATTTTCTTAATTTCTTTTTCAGGTTGTTCATTCCTTATGTACAGAAACACAACTAAATTTTATATATTGATCTTGTATGTCTTCCAACTTTGCTAAACTTGCTTATTAGCTCTACTAGCTTTTTTGTGAATTTTTTGGGATTGTTCATATGTGGGATCATGTCATCTGTGAGTAGAGGAATAGAGATAGTTTCACTTCTTCCTTTCCAATCTGGATGTCTCTTCCTTCCTTCCTTCCTTCCTTCCTTCCTTCCTTCCTTCCTTCCTTCCTTCCCTCCTTCCTTCATTCTTAATTGCTCTGGCTAGAAATTCTGGTACAATGTTGAATAGCAGTGGTGAAATCAGGCATTTTTGTGTTGTCAGAGGGAGAGTTTTCACCTTTCACCATTGAATGTGATGTTAGCTGTGGTTTTTCATAAATGCCCTTTATCATGTTGAGGAAGCTCCTTTATATTTCTAGTTTTCTGAGTGGGTTTTATCATTAAAGTGTTGGATTTTGTTAAATGATTTTCCTACATCTATTGAGATGGTCATGTAGTTATTTCCTTTCATTCTATTAGCATGGTGTACTACATTGATTGATTTTTAAATTTTGGTTCACCCTTGGATTCCAGTGATAATTTAACTCTTAAATATAGTGAAATCTGTCAATCTTTTAATTTCTGAATTCTAAGTTTGATATCACGCTTAGAAAAATCTTCCCCTATCCTATGTAGCTCAGAATATGCCATGGCCTTACTGACATCTTCTTCTTAATAGCTGCAGAGTAGATCATGGCATGGGTGGCCTGCCCTTTTGTGACCTAATATCCATTTGTTGGGTATTGGTAGTGGGCAAAGTTGGTGCCCTGCCCAGGTCTCCTTTACCAAGATATACAAAGAGAACATTGTGCTTTCTAGTGGAGAGCTCTGCCCGTCATCATCTTAATTGAGTGGCCACACTTAGCATCATTCATAGTGCAGCAACTTTATACTGGATGCCTCCACTAGGATGCAATATGAAAAATGTGTAACTATGAAGTGTTTTTGCCCCAAATCTTTAACCTGAACTCGATAAGCCCTGAGACTTAATTTCTACTTTATAAGAGATTCTGCAGGGTAAGTTAAATGATCTCATTAAAGAAAGATCAGGCAAATGAAAATGTGGGTCGTTTTACAAGAAATTGACCTGGGCTTTTCAAAAAGTCAATGCCATTTACAAAATAAATAAATAAAAGAAGGGCAAGAGGGCTGTTCTAGACTAACAGATACTGAAAAGTCATAACAACCAAATACAATGCATGAATATAGATTGGATCTGACTTTAAGAAAAAGCTATAAAATATATTCCAAGAGTAAAAGGAGAAATTTAAAAAAAGATGGGATATTAAGGGACACCTGGGTGGCTCAGTCGTTAAGTGTCTGCCTTCGGCTTAGGTCATAATCCCAAGGTCCTGGGATCGAGTCCCGCATCGGGCTCCCTGCTCAGTGGAAGCCTGCTTCTCCCTCTGCCTACTGCTCCCCCTGCTTTGCTCCCCCCCCCTCTCTCTCTGACAAATAAATAAATAAAATTTTAAAAAGATGGGATATTAAATGACATGGAATTATTGTTAATTTTATTAGATGCCATTATGGCATCTCCTAATGGTAGGAGATTATCTTTATTCTCAGGAGATGCAGACTGAAGTATTTAGGAGTGAAACATCATGATGTCTGCAATTTACAATGAAATGGCAGAGCATAGACAGATCAATAGAGAACAAATATGACAACCTTTTACAATAATTGTTACCTAGGTGGGAGCTATACAAATAAAGAAGTGTTTAATGTAGTATTCTTTCAACTTTTCTGTATGTTTGAGACTTTTCATAATAAAAAGTTGGAAAAATAAATTTTAAATAGAAATACTCTATTCATATGCTGTGCAACTTGGTTAGAAAAAGCTTATCAATATGTCATGTAGATCTTTCCTCATCCTCTTTATTCCATTGTATAAATGTCAGCAGAGGGTTTGAATTTCAAAACTCATTAATGGAGGTTTCTAATTGCTTCTGTGCAACAAACTGTCTTGCCCCAAGGTGAGAGAAAAGGGGAGTTCCTCAGGTTGTTTCAAAGACTGACTGCTCTTTCACCTAGTGGCATTTCAAAGAACAAAAGGGAAGAAAAAAGGGAAGGAAGAGAGAAGACCTCAATAATGTGACAAGTCTGAAGTCCTTCTTGGACTGTCTACAGCTAATGAATAAGGGATGAATTCTGAGTTGAAATGGTCTTTGAAGGGTTTACCTACCTTGGGAAGGTTTGTGTGAGGCTGTGAATGTAGTCTTAGCTATCAGACATAATCTATGCTGACATCTTTCCTCCTGCATTACTCTACCCTCTAGTCCCCTGATGGAAAATTGGTTTCATTTCCATTTGAAAAAGTATATATACATGTATTTATAATTTTCCATACATGTGTGATGGCAAGCATATTATACATAATATATTCACCTCTATTTTTAAAAATACATTTTTGCTGGATTTTCTCTGCCCCTTCCTCTCCCATCCCCACTTCACCCATATAGCAACACTCCAAGAATCCATGATAACAAGTTTCCATGTATACTTTCATATTTTTGACTATGCTCAAATAAGAATCAACTGACCTAGATATAGACATATTTGTATATGTACTTATGTGCTCACATAATATGCATATATGCAATCTCCTTCTGGGACCCATTTTTCAAAAATGGAATCATATTTATATATTTCTTGGCATCTGACTTCTCACTTAACTTGGGGAAACCCTTCTCAGGCAACTGGTCTACCTATAATTCAGTCCCTTTTAATGAACCCATAATAGACCCTAGTGTGGCATTACCATACCATATATTTTCAACTATTCTTCCACACATAGCCATTCAGGTTTTTCACAGGTTTGTTGGTTTTTGCCACTATGAATAATGTTGCAATACAAGCTGTCTGTATCTATATTCACGTCTACACAATCTTGAGTTGTAATAGTTGCGGATGTAGCTCAGTGCTAAATATTCTGACATGGCATGTGTCCACCAGCAATGTCCAAGAGTGTTCTTTTCCCTGCATTCCCACCAGCAACAGGTACTCTGGATCTTTAAATTTTGGCCTGCTTTATGGAAGTAAAGTGAAATCTCATTGTCATTTTCCTTTGCATTTCCTGTCCACTAATGCACTTAACCATCTTTTTATATGTTTGGTGATCACTTGAATTTCCTCATCTACAAATCATCTCTTCTGCCCTTCCATTTACTATTGGATTGTTCATCCTTATCAGCATGTCATGTAGATCTTTCCTCATTTTCTTTATTCCACTGTATAAATGTCAACAAAAGGTTTTTCACTTTGTAAAAATGCATAGTAACTTGCAGATATAGTGCTTCATTCTCTGTAACATAAATATTTTTCTATATCTCGCATCTGTTTCCTGACTTTGTTTATGCATCTTTCCCCTGACAGAAAATGATTTTCCACCTAGTTTTTTTTTTTTTTTTACATTTTCAATATCTTTCTTCTTTGAAAAAACAATCTCTTCATTTCCAGCATTGGTTAAAAGGCTTCTCTTGTTTTCTAGAGTGTTCATACAATTCTACCAATTTTCTTGCAAGATTTTAATTGTTTTGCTTTTTATATTTAAGTCATTAGCATTTTTGGAATTTATTTTTGTATATGATATGAGAGTGCAATATGATTGTTTTACAGTTGTGCCAGCACTATTAAATAATTTCACATTTCCCACCAAATTGAACCATAATCTCTCATGTGTGAATTTTCCATATTAATTTTAGAATAATTGACATGTTAATGCTATCAAGTTTGCCCATTCAAGAATTTCTTGCTTTATGTCATTCAGTATGATTTATCAGTTTTCTTTACATCTCTGTGCTTTTCTTATTGAATATATTCCTAAATTTAAAAATATTTTCCCAAGAAAAATATTTTTCTTTACTTTTATGAATTTTTTAAAATTTAAAATCAATTAATTAACATATAATATATTAGTTTCAGAGGTAGAGCTCAGTGAGTCATCAGTTGTATATAACACCCAGTGCTCATTCCATCATGTACCCTCCTTAATGCCCATCACCCAGTTACCCCATCCCCCCACACCCCTCCACTCCAGCAACTCTCAGTTTGTTTCCTATGATTAAGAGTCCCTTATGCTTTGTCTCACTCTCTGGTTTCCTCTGATTTTATTTTTCCCTCCCTTCCTCTATGCTCCTCTGTTTTGTTTCTTAAATTCTACATATGAGTGAAATCATATGATAATTTTTTTCTCTGACATTTTGTGTAGCATAATACCCTCTAGTTCCATTCACATCCTTACAAATGGCAAGATTTCATTGCTTTTTAATGGCTAAGTAATATTCCATTGTGTATATATATATATATATATATATATATACCACATCTTCCAAGAAATATATTTTTAATATTCTTATATTCAAGCATCTTAAATTTTCTCATTCACTCTAGATATTTTTAAACAGCTTTATTGAGGCATAATTTACAAACCAAAAATTCACTCATTTTAAGTATATAATTCAGTGATTTTAAGTAAACTTACAGAACTGTGCAAATATCACCTCAGTCCAATTTGCATTTGCTTCCAATCCCACCTCCAGCCTGAGGCAACCACTAATCTGTTTTTTGTCTCTATACTTTTGCTCCCTTAATAGTCTTGAGTTTTCTATATATAATTATAACATACTAAACAGAGATCATTTTATCTCTTTTCCCAAATGTTTAAATTATCCCATGTTCTTATTGCATTCACTACAACCTCCAAGACATTAAACAACATGCGAGTGAGTGTCCCTCTCTAGTTAATGATTTTAATTAAAATGATGTTAGTGTTTTGTAGTGTAGGATAATATTTTCTATTACTTTTGGTGGATAGTCCTTATTAAATAATTTTCCTTGGTTTCTGGAGTTTTTATTAAGAACAACTGGTAAACTTGGTTAGCTGTCTTTTCAGTATGTATTAATAAAACCACAGGGTTTTTCTTCTTTTGGTTTCTTGATATTAAGATACTTTTTTATTCTTAGACTAAACCCTGCTTAATTGTGTATTGTTCTTTTGGAACATTACTAATTGGTTTGGCTAATATGTTATTTAGAATTTTTCATCTATATTCAGAAGTGAAATTAATATATAGATTACTTATATTATTTTTATCCCACTTGAGTGTTCTATTCTGCTGATTATTTATAAGGGAATTTTCTGCCTTTTTATATAGGCTGAGATAGTTTAAATAACATTAGAATTATCTGAATTATCAGTTTATTCAGCTGTCATCCCATCTTGTTCTGGTGTCTTATTCAAGAAGAAATTTCCTATCATATTCCCAATCTTTTCTATGGTGATTTTCGGTTCAAGACGCCCACACCTTGGGTTTAGTTTTATCATTTATATTTTTCTAGGAAATCACTAATTTCATCGTGATTTTGAAATTTGTGCCACAGACATATATGTAGTGTTCACCTATAATTCTTTTACTCTCTCCTGTCTTTTCTTCTCATTTCTATTTTAATTTTATTCTATATTTTAATAAATTTCATCTTTTGTTTTTATGTATTTACTCTTCCTGATTTCTTCTGTTGCCCAAAGTTTAGAACAGATTATGTGCTAACACCATTTTGTGCTCTGTTCCTTAAGTCCCAGAGTTCTGTTGTAAAGTGCTCCTTTTCTGATGGCTTTTACTTAGTCTGCACTCTTCATCTGGACCACCCTGGGATCCAATCATCTAGAAGTGTGCTTTCGATTTCTATATATTCTAATATATATTCATGTTCTGCCTTTATTAGTGGTTTTAATTTTTATTGGATTTCCTTTTTTGTTCACAACAGATTCCATGATAAATCCTAATAAATATTTCATGGATATATAAAAAAATACATTATCTAGTCTAGGGATGTAAAATTATCCATGTAAATACACACACACATAAAATCAAGTTTGATTCCTCTATTTCCGTCTTTCTTTTTGAAGTGCAATTCATATAACATAAAATTCACCATTTCAAAATCTATAATTCAGTGGCACTTACTGTGTTTAGTACAAGCTCCAAAACATTTTTGTCACCCTGAAATAAAACCCTGTACCTATTAGGCAGCCAGTCCCAATCCATCCCCCTCCATCTAGCCCCCAGCTCCCACCTGTTTATTATCTATCTCTATGGATTGACCTATTATGGATATTTCGTATAAATGGAATCATATAATATATAACCTTTTCTGTCTGGCTTCTTGCACTCAGCATAATGTGTTCAAGATTCATCCATGTAGTGTGTGTCAGTACTTCATTCCTTTTCATAGCTGTATAATACTCCATTGTATGGACATAACACCATTTGTTCATCCATTCATCCACTGATGGGCATTTGAGCTATTCCTACCTTTGACTATTGTGAATGGTGCTGCCATGAAAATCTGTGTACAAGCATAATTAAAGCACATTTCTCATAAGAAGTCATATGAGCGAGAGAGAGGAATGAAATATTTAGAGTTGAAAGAAAAAACCACCAACTTAGAATTTTGTATCAAGCACAATTTTCTGTCTTCTTTCCTCCCTCCCTCCATCCCTCCCTTCTTTCTTTCTTTCTTTCTTTCTTTCTTTCTTTCTTTCTTTCTTTCTTTCTTTCTTTCTTCTTTCTTTCTTTCTTTCTTTCTTTCTTTCTTTCTTCTTTCTTTCTTCTTTCCTTTCTTTCTTTTTTAGAGAGAGAGAGAGAGAGAGCACGAGTGGGCTGGAGGGAAAGGGGCAGAGGGAGAGAGAGTCTTAAGCAGGTTTCATGCTCAGTGTGAAGCCCTAGGTGGGGCTCAATGTCATGACCCTGAGATCATGACCTGAGCTGAAATCAAGAGTCAGAAGCTTAACTGACTGAGTCACCCAGGTGCCCCAAATGAAATTATTTTTCAAACATAGAGAGAAATACAGACTTCTCAGACAAATAAAAATGGAGGAAACTTATTGCTAGCACACCTGACCTACAAGAAATGTTAAAAGAAATTCCTCAGCAGAAGGAAAATGATACAGGTCAGAAACTGATCTGCCTAAAAGAGCAACAGCATTGGAAGCATTGAATGAAGGTAAAAGAAAGCTTGTTATTTTTCATGTTCTTCATTGATCTAAAAAGGTAAATGCTTGTTCAAAATAATACTAGTAACCATCTCTTGGGTAATGGACGCATATAGGTAAGGAAAGAAATGACAGTCATTTTATAAGAAGGCACTGGGAATGCTCTGTTATAAGGTAAACGTACTATCCATGAAGCAATATACTGTATTTGAAAGCAGACTTAAATTAGTTCTTCAAGTATTTTGCACATTTTAGAGCAACCACTAATATTTTTTTTAAGAAGTATAATTGATATGCTGAGAGAGGAAGAAAAATAGAAACGTATAAAAAGCTAAATTAAAACCACAGAAAGCAGAGAAAAAGTGAAAAATGAGAAGCAGAACAAATACAATGAATAGAAAACAGTTACAAACATGGTGGTATTAATCCAACTATATCAATAATAACATTAAATTCAAGTGGTTTAAATACACAAAAGGCAGAGATCATGAGAGGATTAAAAAAACAAGATCGAACTATATGCTGACTACAGGAAATCCACTTAAATGTAAAGACATATGTGGGTTAAGAATAAAGGGGTGGAAAGTGAAAATGGCATTTAGGGAACAGAAAAATCTGTTCCTCCACAAATGCAATAAATTAACTGGTAAAAACTGTCAGAATCAATGATTTAGGAATGCTGGAAACTAATTAAAAGCTTACAGCAAGAGGAGGAGCAATATGGAGGAGGAGTAAGAGACCTAAATTTTGTCTGGTCCCAGGAATTCAGCTGGATAGGGATCAAACCATTCTGAACACCTACAAATTCAACAGGAGATTGAAGAAAAGAATAGCAGCAACTCTCTGAACAGAAAAGCAACCACTTTCTGGAAGGTAGGACGTGCGGAGAAGTGAATCCGAGGTGATATTCGGGAGGATAGACAGCGGAGGAGGGGGCCTCCGTCAGCTGCTTCTGGCAAGTGGTAGAGCCGGGGAGCACAAAACTTTTAGAAGTCAGCTCCACTGAGGGACATCGCTCCAGTGGGGAAGTGGGGGGTGGAACCCTCGCTGGGACAGTGTGGTCTCAGGACCCTCGGAGTCACAGAAAGACCGGGGGTGCCTGAGTGCGGCAGAGCTCCCAGGTATCGGAGCGGGGAAGCTGGCTGCAGAGATGGAGCCAAGGAGCAGGATTTCAGCTCAGGGTTGCCATAAACCATGATCCACGGCACAGTCAGGCCACTGCTCCTCCAGCAGGGATCCAACAAGTGGCAGATCCAGGGAGACTCCTCTTCTTCCCCTGGGAGGGGTGGCATGGGAGCTGGGTTTGGAGACTCCACACGGGGTCCTGTGCCAGAGATAGAAATGCTCAGTCACAGACCAGGTGAGCATGGAGTGTGGCCGGAGACCAGGGAGATGGGAGTGACTGACTACTTTTCTATGGGGGCTCACTGAGGAGTGGGACCCCGAGTTCTCGGCTCCTCCGGGGTGGAGATTGGGAGGTCGCCATTTTCACTCTCGTCTTCCAAAGCTGTACGGAAGGCTTGCAGGGAACAAAAGCTCCCGAGAGCAAACCTGAGCAGATTAATTAGCCCGGACGGCAAGGGCTGGGCAATTCCACCTCCAGCAAAGACATTTGGGAACCACAGCAACAGGTCCCTCCCCCAGAAGATCTGCAAGGACAGCCAGCCAAGACCAAGTTTACCGATCAATGAGAACAGCAGAACACCAGCGCTAGGGGTATAGTGCACATAGAATTCATGGCTTTCCCCCCCATGATTTAGTCTTTCAAAGTTAATTTTTTAAATTTTCTTTTTTTCTTTGTCTATTTTTTTAATTTTTCTTTTTCCCTTTTTCAATCAACATCTTATCAATCCCTTTTTAAAAAATCTTTTTGATTTTTCATTTTTAGAGTCATATTCTCTCCCTTCATTGTACTTAACCTTATTTTTGGTATATATATACAAGTTGTTCACTCTTTAAAATTTTGGGATACAGTTTCTTCTAACAAAATATACCCTAAATCTCCAGTGTATGGCTTTGTTCTAGTCTCCTGCCTGATCACATTCTCTCCCTTTTTTTTTTTAATTTCTCTTCTTTCTTTTTTCAACCAACTTCTTATCTTATCAATTCCTTTTATAAAACCTTTTATGATTTTCATCTTTACAGTCATTTTCCATCCCTTCATTGTATTTACCCTTACTTTTGTACATATATAAGTTTTTCTTTCTTTAAAATTTTGGGAGACAGTTTCTTCTAACAGACCAAAATACGCCCAAAATCTAGTGTGTGGTGCTGGTCTATGCACCAGCCTGATCATATTTGATCATATTCTTTCTTTTTTCTTCTTCTTTTTTTTTTCTTTTTTCTTTCTTTCCCTTTCTTTCCCCCCGCTTTCAGGTCTCTTCTTATTTGTTTAGTGTATATTTTTCTGGGGTCGTTTCCACCCTGCTAGCATTTTGTTCTCTCATTCATCTATTCTTGTCTGGACAAAATGACAAGATGGAAAAACTCACCTCAAAACAAAAACAAAAACAAAAAACAAGAGGCAGTACCAAATGCCAGGGACCTAATCAATATGGACATTAGTAAGATGTTGGAACTAGAGTTCAGAATGACAATTATAAAGATACTAGCTGGGCTTGAAAAAAGCATGGAAGATAATAGAGAAATCCATTCTGGAGAAATACAAGAACTAAAATCTAACCAAGTCAAAATCAAAAAGGCTATTAATGAAGTGCAATAAAAAATGGAGGCTCTAACTCCTAGGATAAATGAGGCAGAAGACAGAATTAGTGATATAGAAGACCAAATGATGGAGAATAAAGAGGCTGAGAAAAAGAGATAAACAACTATTGGATCACGAGGGCAGAATTCGAGAGAAAGTGATACCCTAAGATGAAACAATATTAGAATAATTGGGATCCCAGAAGAAGAAGAAAGAGAGAGAGGGGCAGAAGGTATATTGGAGCAAATTATAGCAAAGAACTTCCCTAATTTGGGGAAGGAAACAGGCATCAAAATCCAGGAGGCACAGAGAACCCCCCTCAAAATCAATAAAAATAGGTCAACACCCCAACATCTAATAGTAAAACTTACAAGTCTCAGAGACAAAGAGAAAATCCTAAAAGCAGCTCGGGACAAGAGGTATGTAACCTACAATGGTAGAAACATTAGATTGGCAACAGACCTATCCACAGAGACCTGGCAGGCCAGAAAGGACTGGCAGGATATATTCAGAGCACTCAATGGGAAAAATATGCAGCCAAGAATACTATATCCAGCCAGGCTGTCATTGAAAATAGAAGGAGAGATAAAAAGCTTCCAGGACAAACAAAAACTAAAAAGAATTTGCAAACATGAAACCAGCCCTCTAAGAAATATTGAAAGGGGTCCACTAAGCAAAAAGAGAGCCTAAAAGTAACATAGACCAGAAAGGAACAGAAACAATATACAGTAACAGTCACCTTACAGGCAATACAATGACACTAAGTTCATATCTTTCAATAGTTAACCTGAATGTAATTGGGCTAAATGCCCCAATCAAAAGACACAGGGTATCATTAGATAAAAAAACAAGACCCATTGATATGCTCTCTGCAAGAGACTCATTTAAGACCCAAAGTCACCTCCAGATTGAAAGTGAGGGGGTGGAAAACCATTTACCATGCTAATGGACACCAAAAGGAAGCTAGGGTGGCAATCCTTATATCAGACAAATTACATTTTAAACCAAAGACTATAATAAGAGATGAGGAAGGACACTATATCCTACTTAAAGGGTCTATCCAACAAGAAGATCTAACAATTGTAAATATCTATGCCCGTAACATGGGAGCAGCCACTTATATAAGCCAATTAATAACAAAAGCAAAGACACATCCACAACAGTACAGTAATAGTAGGGACTTTAACACCCTCCTCACTAAAATGGACAGATCACCTAAGCAAAAGATCAACAAGGGAATAAAGACTTTAAATGACACACTGGAACAAATGGACTTCACAGATGTATTCAGAACATTCCATCCCAAAGCAACAGAATATACATTCTTCTCTAGTGCCTATGAAACATTCTCCAGAATAGATCACATCCTAGGTCATAAATCAGGTCTCAACCAGTACCAAAGATTGGGATCATTCCCTGCCTATTTTCAGACCACAATGCTTTGAAACTAGAACTCAATCACAGAGGAAAGTTGGAAAGAACTCAAATACATGGAGGCTAAAGAGCGTCCTACTATAGAATGAATAGGTCAACCAGGAAATTAATGAAGAATTAAGAAAAAACTCATGGAAACCAATGAAAATGAAAACACAACTGTTCAAAATCTTTGGGATGAAGCAAAGGCAGTCCTAAGAAGAAAGTATATCGCAATACAAGCCTTTCTCAAGAAACAAGAAAGGTCTCAAGTACACAACCTAACCCTACACCTAAAGGAGCTGGAGAAAGAACAGCAAATAAAGCCTAAACCCAGCAGGAGAAGAGAAATAGTAAAGATCAGAGCAGAAATCAATGAAATAGAAACCAAAAGAACAGTAGAACAGATCAATGAAACTAGGAGCTGGTTCTTTGAAAGAATTAACAAGATTGATAAACCCCTGGCCAGACATATCGAAAAGAAAAGCGAAATGACCCAAATAAATAAAATCATGAATGAAAGAGGAGAGATCACAACCAACACCAAAGACATACAAACAATTATAAGAACATATTATGAGCAACTCTATGCCAGCAAATTCAATAACCTGGAAGAAATGGATGCATTCCTAGAGATGTATCAACTACCAAAACTGAACCAGGAAGAAATAGAAAAGCTGAACAGACCTACAACCACTAAGGAAATTGAAGCAGTCATCAAAAATCTCCCAACAAACAAAAGCCCAGGGCCAGATGGCTTCCCAGGGAATTCTACCAACCATTTAAAGAAGAATTAATACCTATTCTTCTGAACCTGTTCCAAAAAATAGAAATGGAAGAAAAACTTCCAAACTCGTTTTATGAGGCCAGCATTACCTTGATCCCAAAACCAGACAAAGACCCCATCAAAAAGGAGAATTACAGGCCAATATCTTTGATGAACATGGATGCAAAAATTTTCACCAAAATACTAGCCAATAGGATCCAACAGTACATTAAAAGGATTATTCACCACGACCAAGTCGGATTTATCCCTGGGCTGCAAGGTTGTTTCAACATCCACAAATCAATCAATGTGTTACAATACATTAATAAAAGAAAGAACAAGAACCATATGATCCTCTCAATAGATGCAGAAAAAGCATTTGACAAAGTATAGCATCCTTTCTTGATTAGAACTCTTCAGAGTGTAGGGATAGAGGGTACATACCTCAATATCATAAAAGCCATCTATGAAAAACCCACAGCGAATATCATTCTCAATGGGGAAAAACTGAGAGCCTTCCCCGTAAGGTCAGGAACGCAACAGGGATGTCCATTATCACCACTGCTATTCAACATAGTGTTAGAAGTCCTAGCCACAGCCATCAGACAACAAAAAGAAATAAAGTCATCCAAATTGGCAAAGAAGTCAAACTCTCACTCTTCGCAGATGATATGGTACTTTATGTGGAAAACCTAAAAGACTCCACACCAAAACTGCTAGAACTCATACAGGAATTCAGTAAAGGGGCAGGATATAAAATCAATGCACAGAAGTCAGTGGCATTCCTATACACCAACAACAAGACAGAAGAAAGAGAAATTAAGGAGTCGATCCCATTTACAATTGCACCCAAAACCATAAGATACCTAGGAATAAATCTAACCGAAGAGGCAAAGAATCTGTACTCAGAAAACTACAAAATACTCATGAAAGAAATTTTTTTTTTAAAGATTTTATTTATTTATTTGAGAGAGAGAGAGAGAGAGACAGCGAGAGAGGGAACACAAGCAGGAGGGAGAGGGAGAAGCAGGCCTCCCGCAGAGCAGGGAGCCCGATGCGGGGCTCGATCCCAGGACCCTGAGATCATGACCTGAGCCGAAGGCAGACGCTTAACGACTGAGCCACCCAGGCGCCCCCTCATGAAAGAAATTGAGGAAGACACAAAGAAATGGAAAAACGTTCCATGTTCATGGATTGGAAGAGCAAATATTGTGAAGATATCAATGCTACCTAGAGCAATCTTCACATTCAATGTAATCCCTATCAAAATACCATCCACTTTTTTCAAAGAAATGGAACAAATAATCCTAAAATTTGTATGGAACCCAAAAAGACCCCGAATAGCCAGAGGAATGTTGAAAAAGAAAAGCAAAGCTGGTGGCATCACAATTCTGGACTTCCAGCTCTATCACAAAGCTGTCATCATCAAGACAGTATGGTACTGGCACAAAAACAGACACATAGATCAATGGAACAGAAGAGAGAGCCCAGAAATGGACCCTCAACTCTATGGTCAACTAATCTTCAACAAAGCAGGAAAGAATGTCCAATGGAAAAAGACCATCTCTTCAACAAATGGTGTTGGGAAAATTGGACAGCCACATGCAGAAGAATGAAACTGGACCATTTCCTTACACCACACACAAAAATAGACTCCAAATGGATGAAAGACCTCAATGTGAGACAGGAGTCCATCAAAATCCTAGAGGAGAGCACAGGCAGTAACCTCTTTGACCTCAGCTGCAGCAACTTCTTCCTAGAAACATCGCCAAAGGCCAAGCAAGGGCAAAAATGAACTATTGGGACTTCATCAAGATAAAAAGCTTTTGCCCAGCAAAGGAAACAGTCAGCAAAACCAAAAGACAACCGACAGAATGGGAGAAGATATTTGCAAATGACATATCAGATAAAGGGCTAGTATCCAAAATCTATAAAGAACTTATCAAACTCAACACCCAAAGAACAAATAATCCAATCAACAATTGGGCAGAAGACATGAAAAGACACTTCTCCAAAGAAGACATCCAAATGGCCAACAGACACATGAAAAAGTGCTCAACATCGCTCGGCATCAGGGAAATCCAAATCAAAACCTCAATGACATATCACCTCACACCAGTCAGGATGGCTAAAATTAACAAGTCAAGAAACGACAGATGTTGGCGAGGATGCGGAAAAAGGGGAACCTTCCTACACTGTTGGTGGGAATGGAAGCTGGTGCAGCCACTCTGGAAAACAGTATGGAGGTTCCTCAAAAAGTTGAAACTAGAGCTATTGTACGACCCAGCAATTGTGCTACTGGGTATTTATCCCAAGGATACAAATGTAGTGATCTGAAGGGGTACGTGCACCCAATGTTTATAGCAGCAATGTCCACAATAGCCAAACAATGGAAAGAGCCATGATGCCCATCAACAGATGAATGGATAAAGAAGATGTGGTATATATATACAATGGGATATTATGCAGCCATCAAAAGGAATGAGATCTTGCCATTTGCAATGACATGGTTGGAACTAGAGGGTATTATGCTAAGGGAAATAAGTCAATCAGAGAAAGACATGTATCATGATGTCACTGATATGAGGAATTCTTAATCTCAGGAAACAAACTGAGGATTGCTGGAATGGTGGGGGGTGGGAAGAAAGGGGTGGCTGGGTGATAGACATTGGGGAGGGTATTGCTATGGTGAGCACTATGAATTGTGTAAGACTGTTGAAAAACAGACCTATACCTCTGAAACAAATAATACATTATATGTAAAAAAAAAGAAGAAGAAGAAGAAGAAGATAGTAAGAAGGGAAAACGAAGGGGGGGAATCAGAGGGGGAGACAAACCATGAGAGACTATGGACTCTGAGAAACAAACTGAGCATTCTAGAGGGGAGGGGGGTGGGGAGATGGGTTAGCCTGGTGATGGGTATTAAAGAGGGCATGTATTGAATGGAGCACTGGGTGTTATATGCAAACAATGAATCATGGAACACTACATCAAAAACTAATGATGTAATGTATGGTGATTAACATGACATAATCAAATAAAATTTAAAAAAATGAAAAATGAAAAATAAAAAGCTTACAGCCAGGGGAATGCTTAATTGAGAAAAACCAGCTCAATTTCAGTAAAAAACCTTTGTGGCGTTTGTCTTATGCTGGTCCCATTCTGCGCTGGATGGTGTGAGAGAGCAGACTGCATTCATAGTACAGGTACCTAGTACTGGATGGGGAACAGACCTTATTCTGAAACAATCATCATTTGTTTTCCCTGTCTGATGACTTCCTGAAGGGTAGATCAAGGGCTTGTCTTTATTTTCCTAACTCAGAGCCCTACCATAGCTTTTATTATTCTGTCAAAAGCATTTAAAGGCAAATGTCAAATTCACTGCTGTCTGGGCAAGGACAACAACTGGGGCAAACAATAGCTAACCAATAAGCTAGGGAGGAAAGCCTGGGGTATGAGACATGATGGGGAACAAAGGTTTTGAAAAGCTGTCACATATTCCTGGGAGCCCAGAAGGCCCAGGGTTTGGTGCACACTTAAATGAGACCTGAGAAGGCCTTAAGCTCTGACCTCTGGCTGACCTTCAGACTGTGCAAGCTGGAAGGGAAGGCTAAGACAGAGTTGTTAAACTGTATACTGAATTTTGAAGGCATGGCCCAGCACAGAAACAGAGCGCATCTGCAAAGACAGAGAGATTTTTGACTCAGGCATTTAAGGAGATCTTTATTGCAGCACTAGCTGACCACCAAGCATGACCTCCATGGCCACACTAGACAAAGAATACAGACTTCATAAAATTAGTTCAGAAAAGTCAGTAAGCATACAAACTACAACTGTAAGAAGCAGCAACACTGGAGTAGGGGAGAATCTGATTTCCAGAACTGCCACACTATAATATTCAAAATGTCCAATTTTACACAAATTCTTTAAGGTCAGCATCATCCTAATACCAAAACCAGACAAAGACATTACAATCACACATTAAGTTGATTACCTCTTTAAAGACCCTATTTCAAAATAAGGTCATATTCTGAGGTTAGGACTTCGAAATACCTTTTTTGGGGGGTGGAGCACATCACCCAACCCATAACACTCTCTGATGGTCATTTCACCAGTGACTTCTTCCTCTTTTAATATTTGTGGTGCTTTTTAGCATAAAAGATTTCATATTTTCACATGGTTAAATCAGTCATGTTTTGCCTTTCTGACTTCTGAGAAATAAAAGACTTTCTACTCCAAGTTTTTAGAATTATTATTCTATATCTTATTGAAATGATTTTAGTGATGTTTCCTATTTAAAATTTAATCTATTTAGAAATTTATCTGTGCATGGTACAGCAGTGTGTCTTGAATTAAGCACAAACATGTACTTCTTAAGGACAAACATTAATTAGTTCTTGCCACAGTGAGGAAGAAATGTCTCCTGTCTCTCAATTAGCAAAGAACACTCCCTCTTCCAAAGAATCAGTAAATCACACTATTATCCAGAGGGGTATTTAGTCTTTTGTTCCTTTCCACTTCCCTTTCAGGCTTAGCAGGGTAAGAAAGCAGCCTCAGACCCCCTTCCTTAAAAGCCTGCTCCCTTAGCAACATGATGAGAGCCTTAGAAATGAACAGTCCAGAAAAGGCTGGATTAAATTATTAGCCAAGGACTGTTACTGTCCTTGGTGTCTATCTGGGAGAAAGGAAAGGATGTTATGCATTCTTACACACATACACCCATGTTCACACACATATGTTTTATATATGGGCAAATACTCAATTTAAAAAATACAACTCAAAAATCCAGCTGTCTTACTGCACTCTCTTATTGTTTTGAAATGGACTCTTAATACAAATGACAATTTTATCTCTTCCCTTTTCAATGTTTTTCCCTCATTTCTTTGTCTTGTTTTATTGTCTAGAATTTGTTGGATGATGTTGATTGACAGCACAGGTCTTCAGTACCATATCTGCAGTTTCTAAGTGCCAAAAGTTCTGAAATCTACAAGTCCTTTCATAGGTTTGTGGCAAACTCATTGGGAAACAAAACCTGACCTGAACTAATGTAAGCTACTTATACTCTTACACTCTTAATGTAGGCTACCCTTATGCACAACTTGGGCTGCTGAGACACTAATGTGCTTGATAATGGAGAGCTGCCCCAACCCCCACTGGGCTTGTATGCAATTTATAGTTTATAGTCAATATTGCCTTGAAAAGTATGACAAACTCTGATTGTGGGATTGAGCTGATCCCAAGGATCTTGGTGAAGGGTTTCTGCACCCTTAGCTCATCAAGCATGCTTATGTTGCCTGATTCAAACAAGGATGCCTTTACTCATTAAATTTGACTTTGGCTGTTGGCTTGTGACAGATACTTTTTAATTTAGTTAAAACCATTTTCCATGATACCCATATTTATTGATCTAATTATGTGTTCTACCTATTCTACATTTCACTACTTCTGTATCTTTGGGGTAAATACCTTGTAGTGCAATTGCTGGGTCATAGGGTAGGTCTATTTTTAACGTTTTGAGGAACCTCCATACTGTTTTCCAAAGTGGCTGTACTAGCTTGCATTTCCACCAACAGTGTAAGACAGTTCCCCTTTCTCCATGTCCTCACCAACATTTGTTGTTTCCTGCCTTCTTAATTTTAGCCATTCTAACTGGTGTAAGGTGGTATCTCATTGAGGTTTTTGATTTGTATTTCCCTGATGGCTAGTGATGTGGAACATTTTTTCATGTGTCTATTAGCCATTTGTATGTCTTCTTTGGAGAATTGTCTGTTCATGTCTTCTGCCCATTTTTTGACTTGATTATTTGTGTTTTGGGTGTTGAGTTTGAGAAGTTCTTTATAGATCTTGGATACCAGTCCTTTATCTGTACTGTTGTTTGCAAATATTTTCTCCCATTCCATGGGCTGCCTCTTTGTTTTGTTGACTGTTTCCTTTGCTGTGGAGAAGCTTTTTATCTTGATAAGGACCCAAAAGTTCATTTTTGCTTTTGTTTCCCTTGCCTTTGGAGACATGTCTTGAAAGAAGTTGCTGTGGCTGTCAATCTGCCAAAAATTACATATTAGATTCATTAGTGTTGAACACTGTCTACCTCCTGAATGACCACTGAATACTGGAATTTTAAAATTTTTTGGCCCGTTAAAGTGATAATTTATATCACAAGGTTATTTTTATTTTGTTTTACTTCCAGTATTTCTTGTCCATTTTATCTTTTTAAAAATTTTAAAATCAATTAACATGTAATACATTATTGATTTCAGAGGTAAAGGTTAGTGATTCATCAGTTGCATAGAATACCGAGTGCTCATTACATCACATGCCTGCCTTAATGCCCATCACCCTATCCCCCCACTCACCTCCCCTCCAGCAACCCTTGCTTTGTATCCTATATTTAAGATTCTCTTATGCTTTGTCTCCCTCTCTGATATTGTCTTATTTTATTTTTCCTTCCCTTCCCCATGTTCATGTTTTGTTTCTTAAATTCCACATATGAGTGAAATCATATGGTATTTGTCTATCTCTGACTTATCTTGCTTAGCATTATACCCTCTAGTTCCATTCACATCCTTACAAATGGCAAGATTTCATTCTTTTTGATGGCTGAGTAATATTCCATTGTATGTGTGTGTGTGTGTGTGTGTGTGTGTGTGTGTATTATATATATATATATCACATCTTCTTTATCCATTCATCTGTTGAAGGGCATCTCAGCTCTTTCCATATTTTGGCTATTGTGAACATTGCTGCTATAAACATTGGGGAGCACGTGCTCCTTTGAATCACTGTTTGTATCTCTTGGATAAATACCTAGTAGTGCAATTGCTGGGTCATAGGGTAGTTCTATTTTTAACTTTTTGAGGAACCTTCCTACTGTTTTCCAGAGTAGCTGCACCAGTTTGCATTCCCACCAACAGTGTGATAGGGTTCCCCTTTCTCTGAATCCTTGCCAACATCTGTTGTTTCCTGACTTGTTCATTTTAGCCATCATGACTGGTCTGAGGTCGTATCTCATTGTGGTTTTGATTCATATTTCCCTGATGCCAAGTGATGTTGAGCATTTTATCATACGTCTGCTGACCATTTGTATGTCTTCTTTGGTGAAATGTCTGTTAATGTCTTCTACCATTTGTTGAATGGATTTTTTCTCTGTTGGATGTTGAGTTTGATTAAGTTCCTTTTTTTAAGATTTTATTTATTTATTTATTTATTTATTTATTTATTTATTTATTTGAGATAGAGCAAGAGTGAGAGAGAGAGAGAGAGCACACAAGCAGGGGGAGCAGCAGGTAGAGGGAGAAGCAGGCTCTCCACTAAGCAGGGATCCCGACTCGGAGCTCAGTCCCGGGACTCTGGGATCATGACCTGAGCCAAAGGCAGACACTTAACTGACAAAGCCACTCAGGTGCCCTGAGTTTGATAAGTTCTTTATAGATTTTGGATACTAGCCCTTTATTTGATGACATTTGCAAATATCTTTTCCCATTCTGTAGGTTGTCCTTTAGTTTTGTTGACTGTTTCTGTTGCTATGCAAAACTTTTTATTTTGATGAAGTCCTAATAGTTCATTTTTGCTTTTGTTTCCCTTGCCTGTGGAGACATGTCTAGCAAGAAGTTGCTGTGGCCGAGATGACAGGTTGCTGCCTGTGTTCTCCTCTAGGATTTTGATGGATTCCTGTCTCACATTTAGGTCTTTCATATGTTATGAGTTTATTTTTGTGTATGCTGTAAGAAAATGGTCCAGTTTCATTCTTCTGCATGTGGTTGTACAATATCCTCAACACCATTTGTTGAAGAGACTGTGTTTTCCCCACGGATATTCTTTACTGCTTTGTTGAAGATTAGTTGACCATCCAGTTGAGGGTCCATTTCTGGGTTTTCTATTCTGATCCATAGATCTAGGTGTCTGATTTTGTTCCAGTACCATACTGTCTTGATGATTACAGCTTTGTAATACAGCTCAAAGTCCGGAATTGTGATATCTCTGGCTTTGGTTTACTTTTTCAACATTCCCTTAGCTATTTGGGGTCTTTTCTGGTTCCATACAAATTTTAAGATTGTTTGTTTCAGCTCTGTGAAAAACGTTGATGGTATTTTGATAGGGATTGCACTGAATGTACAGATTGCTTTGGGTAGCATAGTTTAACAATATTTGTTCTTCCAATCCATGAGCATGGAACGTTTTTCCATTTCTATATGTCTTCTTCAATTTCTTTCATAAGTGTTCTATACTTTTCAGAGTACAGATCCCTTACCTCTTTGGTTAGGTTTATTCCTAGGTATCTTATGGTTTTTGGTACAATTGTAAATGGGATCAATTCTTTGATTTCTCTTTCTTCTGTCTCATTGTTAGTGTATAGAAATGCAACTGACTTCTGTGCATTGATTTTATATCCTGCCACATTGCTGAATTCCTGTGTGAGTTCTAGCAGTTTTGGGGTGGAGTCTTTTGGGTTTTCCACATACAGTATAATGTCATCTGCAAAGACTGAAATTTTGACTTCTCCTTTGCTGATCTGGATGCCTTTTATTTCTTTTTGTTGTCTGATTGCTGAGGCTAGGACTTCCAGTACTGTGTTGAACAACAGTGGTGAGAGTGGGCATCCCTGTCATGCTCCTAATCTTAGAGGAAAAGCTCTCAAATTTTCTCTGTTGAAGATGATATTCACTGTGGGTTTTTCATATGTGGCTTTTATGATATTGAGGTAAGTTCCCTCTAGCTCTACACAATGGAGATTTTTTATCAAGAAGGGATGCTGTACTTTGTCAAATGCTTTTTCTGCATCTATTGAGAGGATCATATGATTTTTGTCCTTTCTTTTATTAATGTGGTATATCACATTGATTTGTGGATGTTGAACCACACCTGTAGCCCAGGAAAAAAACATCCCAGTTGTTCCCGGTGAATAATCCTTTTAATGTACTGTTGGATCCTATTAGCTAGTATCTTGATGAGAATTTTTGCATACATGTTCATCAGGGATATTGATTTATAATTCTCCTTTCTGGTAGGGTCTTTGTCTGGTTTTGGGATCAAGGCAATGGTGGCCTCATAGAGTGAGTTTGGAAGTTTTCCTTCCATTTCTATTTTTTGAAACAGTTTCAGAAGAAGAGGTATTAATTCTTCTTTAAATGTTTGGTAGAGGGATGCCTGGGTGGCTCAATCAGTTAAGCATCCATCATTGGCTCAGGTCATGATCCCAGGGTCCTGGGATCTGGTCTCCCATCAGGCTCCTTGCTCAGCGGGGATCCTACTTCTCCCTCTGCCTGCTGTTCTCTCTCTCTCTCTCTCTGATAAATAAATAAATAAATAAATAAATAAATAAATAAATAAAGTAAAATAAAAAAAAATTTTCGGGGGGATCCTGGGTGGCTCAGTCATAAAGTGTCTGCCTTTGGCTTGGTGGTGATCTCAGGGTTCTGGGATCAAGTCCCACATCAGGATCCCTGCTTCATGGGAAGGCTGTTTCTCCCTCTCCCACTCCCCCTGCTTGTGTTCCTTCTCTTTCTGTGTCTCTCTCTGTCAAATGAATAAATAAAATCTTAAAAAATAATAAAATAAATAAAAATAAATGTTTGGTAGAATTCCCCTGGGAAGCCATCTGGCCCTGGGCTCTTGTTTATTGGGAGACTTTTGATTACTGATTCAATTTCTTTTCTGGTTATTCATCTCTTCAGGTTTTCTATTTCTTCCTGTTTCAGTTTTGGTCATTTAGTTTCTAGGCACTTTTCCATTTCTTCCAGATTGCCTAATTTGTTGGCATATAATTACTATAATATTTTCTTATAATTGTTTGTATTTCTTTGGTGTTGGTTGTGATCTCTCCTCTTTCATTCATGATTTTATTTTGGGTCCTTTCTCTTTTCTTTTGATAAGTCTGGCTATGGGTTTATCAATCTTGTTAATTTTTTCAAAGAACCAGCTCCTAGTTTCGTTAATCTGTTCTACTGTTCTTTTGATTACTATATCATTGGTTTCTGCTCTGATCTTTATTATTTCTCTTCTCCTGCTAGATTTAGGCTTTATTTGCTGTTCTTTCTCCAACTCCTCTAGGTGTAAGGTTCAGCTGTATATTTGAGACTTTTCTTGTTCTTTTTTTTTTTTTTTGGTGGGATTATGAGTGGTTTTATTTTTATTTTTACTCGCCTAAATTTTCTAATTTTTCTCAATGACTACTCATGTAATTAAAACCTAATATTATTTTCTCCTTGATGAGAAAAATAAGCTATAGCAAATTTTAAAATATATTTGTCAAGTTTTACAAAGTTCTCTAAAATGAGTGTGAGCCCAGGACTGTTTTTTGAGCACCTACCTCCAGCTGCTAGCAGTTTGTTAAAAGAGAAAGTTAAGTTTTTGGAAGTTAGGTTCTGAGCTGTAAAGCTGGAGGAAACAAGGGACCTTCGTGCTCCTGGCTGAATGTTGGTCTGCCAGGGTGGAGGGCTAGTTGGCATCTGGGGAGTAGAAGGAGGAGACAGGTTTAATCCCTGGTCTCAAAAGTTCTCACAGCTCATCTGTCCCTTCTGGGGTTTCACAGCTCCCTTTGGGACTGGACTGGAAGATCTCTGGGACTTCTGAGGAAAAACATGAGATCCTAGGCTTTACGAGTTACATCGTATCAAAGTCACTTTCCTTTTTTTTTTTTTAATTTTATTATGTTATGTTAGTCACCATACAATACATCATTAGTTTTTGATGTAGTGATCCACGATCCATTATTTTCGTATAACACCCAGTGCTCCATGCAGTACATGACCTCCTTAATACCCATCACCGGGCTAACCAATCCCCCCTCCCCTCTAAAACCCTGATAGTCTCTCATGGTTCATTTCTCCCTCCGATTCCACCCCCCCTTCATTTTTCCCTTCCTTCTCCTAATGTCCTCCATGCTATTCCTTATGTTCCACAAATAAGTGAAACCATATGATAATTGACTTTCTCTGCTTCACTTATTTCACTTAGCATAATCTCCTCCAGTCCCATCCATGTTGATGTAAAAGTTGGGTATTCATCTTTTCTGATGGCTGAGTAATATTCCATTGTATATATGGAACACATCTTCTTTATCCATTCATCTGTTGAAGGGCATCTCGGCTCTTTCCACCGTTTGGCTATTGCGGACATTGCTGCTATGAACATTGGGGTGCATATGGCCCTTCTTTTCACTACATCTGTGTGTTTGGGGTAAATACCCAGTAGTGCAATTGCTGGGTCAGAGGGTAGCTCTATTTTTAAATTTTTGAGGAACCTCCACACTGTTTTCCAAAGTGGTTGTACCAACTTGCATTCCCACCAACAGTGTAAGAGGGTTCCCCTTTCTCCACAACCTCTCCAACATTTGTTGTTTCTTTCCCTGTCCATTTTAGCCATTCTAACTGGTGTAAGGTAGTATCTCAGTGTGGTTTTGATTTGGATTTCCCTGATGGCTAATGATGATGAACATTTTTTCATATGTCTGTTAGCCATTTGTATGCCTTCTTCAGAGAAGTGTCTGTTCATCTCTTCTGCCCACTTTTTGACTTGATTATTTGTTTTTTGGGTGTTGAGTTTGAGAAGTTCTTTATAGATCTTGGATACCAGCCCTTTATCTGTAGTGTCATTTGCAAATATCTTCTCCCATTCTGTGGGTTGCCTCTTTGTTGTGTTGACTGTTTCCTTTGCTGTACAGAAGCTTTTTATCTTGATGAAGTCCCAAAAGTTCATTTTTGCTTTTGTTTCACTAGCTTTTGGAGATGTATCTTAAAGAAGTTGCTGTGGCCGATGTCAAAGAGGTTACTGCCTATGTTCTCTTCTAGGATTTTGATGGATTCCTGTCTCACATTGAGGTCTTTCATCCACTTTGAGTTTATCTTTGTGAATGGTGTTAGAGAATGGTCGCATTTCATTCTTCTGAATGTGGCTGTCCAATTATCCCAGCACCATTTATTGAAGAGACTGTCTTTTTTCCATTGCATGTTTTTTCCTGCTTTGTCAAAGATTATTTGACCATAGAGTTGAGGGTCCATATCTGGGTTCTCTATTCTGTTCCATTGGTCTGTATGTCTGTTTTTGTGCCAGTACCATGCTGTCTTGGTGATCACTGCTTTGTAATATAGCTTGAAATTGGGCAACGTGATGCCCCCAGCTTTGTTTTTCTTTTTCAACATTTCCTTCGCGATTCAGGGTCTTTTCTGATTCCATACAAATTTTAAGATTGTTTGTTCCAGCACTTTGAAAAATATCATTGGAATTTTGATCGGGATGGCATTGAAGGTATAGATTGCTCTGGGTAGCATAGACATTTTAACAATGTTTATTCTTCCGATCCATGAGCATGGAATATTTTTCCATCTTTTTGTGTCTTCAATTTCTTTCATGAGTGTTCTGTAGCTCCTAGAGTATAGATCCTTTACCTCTTTGGTTAGGTTTCTTCCGAGGTATCTTATGGTTTTTGGTGCTATTGTAAATGGAATCGTTTCTCTAATTTCTCTTTCTACAGTTGCGTTGTTAGTGCATAAGAAAGCAACTGATTTCTGTGCATTGATTTTGTATCCTGCCACATTACTGAATTGCTGGATGAGTTCTAGTAATTTGGGGGTGGAGTCTTTTGGGTTTTCCACATAAAGTATCATGTCGTCTGCGAAAAGAGAGAGTTTGACTTCTTCTTTGACAATTTGAATACCTTTTATTTCTTTTTTTTTTTTTTTAAAGATTTTATTTTTATTTATTTGAGAGAGAGAGAATGAGAGAGAGCGAGTACATGAGAGGGGGGAGGGTCAGAGGGAGAAGCAGACTCCCCGCCGAGCAGGGAGCCCGATGCGGGACTCGATCCCGGGACTCCAGGATCATGACCTGAGCCGAAGGCAGTCGCTTAACCAACTGAGCCACCCAGGCGCCCAATACCTTTTATTTCTTTTTGTTGTCTGATTGCTGTTGCTAAGACTTCTAGTACTATGTTGAACAGTAGTGGCGAGAGTGGGCATCCTTGACGTGTTCCTGATCTTAAGGGAAAGGCTCTCAGCTTTTCCCCATTGAGGATGATATTCGCTGTGGGTTTTTCATAGATGGACTTTATGAACTTGAGGAATGTTCCCTCTATCCCTATACTCTGAGGAGTTTTAATCAGGAAAGGATGTTGTATTTTGTCAAATGCTTTTCTGCATCAATTGAGAGGACCATATGGTTCTTCTCCCTCTTATTAATGTGTTCTATCACATTGATGAACATATGAACGTATCTCCTTGCCTCCTGGGGATAAATCCCACTTGGTCGTGGAGGATGATCCTTTTAATGTATTGTTGGATCCTATTAGCTAGGATTTTGTTGAGGATTTTGGAATCCATATTCATCAGGGATATCAGTCGAAATTCTCCTTTTTGATGGGGTCTTTGCCTGGTTTGGGGATTAAGGTAATGCTGGCCTCATAGAATGAGTTTGGAAGTTTTCCTTCTGTTTCTATTTTTTGAAACAGCTTCAGTAGAATAGGTATTATTTCTTCTTTGAGTGTTTGGTAGAATTCCCCAGGGAATCCGTCAGGCCCTGGACTCTTGTTTTTTGGGAGGTTTTTGATCACTGCTTCAATCTCGTTACTGGTTATTGGCCTATTCAGGTTGTCAATTTCTTCCTGTTTCAGTCTTGGCAGCTTATAGGTTTCCAGGAAGGCCTCCATTTCATCCAGATTGCTCAGTTTATTGGCATATAGTTGTTGATAATAATTTCTGATAATTGTTTCTATTTCCTTGGTGTTAGTCATGATCTCTCCCCTTTCATTCATAATTTTATTAATTTGGGTCCTTTCTCTCTTCTTTTGGATAAGACTGGCCAGTGGTTTATCGATCTTTTTAATTCTTTCAAAGAACCAACTTCTAGTTTCGTTGATCTGATCTACTGTGTTTCTGGTTTCTAATTCATTGATTTCTGCTCTAATTTTAATTATTTCTCTTCTAATGCGTGGCTTAGGCATCGTTTGTTGCTTTTTCTCTAGTTCTTTAAGGTGTAGAGTTAGTTGGTGAATTTGGGGTTTTTCTATTTTTTTGAGTGAGGCTTGGATGGTTATGTATTTTCTCCTTAGGACCGCCTTTGCAGTATCCCATAGGTTTTGGACTGATGTGTTTTCATTCTCATTGATTTCCATGAATTGTTTAAGTTCTTCTTTGATTTCCTGGTTGACCCAAACATTCTTGAGCAGAGTGATCTTTAGCTTCCAAGTGTTTGAATTTCTGCCAAATTTTTTCTTGGGATTGAGTTCCAGTTTTAAAGCATTGTGGTCTGAGAATATGCAGGGAATAATCTCAATCTTTTGGTATCAGTTGAGACCTGATTTGTGACCTGGTATGTGGTCTATTCTGGAGAAAGTTCCATGTGCGCTCGAGAAGAATGAGTATTCTGTTGTTTTAGGGTGGAATGTTCTGTAAATATCTATGAGGTCCATCTGGTCCAGTGTATCATTCAAAGCTCTTGTTTCCTTGTTGATTTTCTGCTTAGATGATCTGTCCATTGCCAAGAGTGGAGTATTGAGGTCTCCTACAATTAACATATTGTTATCAATATGACTCTTTAGTTTGGTTAACAGTTGTCTTATGTAGATGGCTGCTCCCATGTTGGGGGCATAGATAGTTACAATTGTTAGATCTTCTTGTTGGATAGACCCTTTAAGAATGATATAGTGTCCTTCTGTGTCTCTAATTACAGACTTTAGTTTAAAATCTAATTTGTCTGATATAAGAATTGGTACCCCAGCTTTCTTTTGAGGTCCGCTGGCATGGAAGATGGATCTCCATCCCTTCACTTTCAGTCTGGATGTATCTTTAGGTTCAAAATGAGTCTCTTGTAGGGAGCATATGGATGGGTCCTGTGTTTTTATCCAATCTGCAACCCTGTGCTGTTTTATGGGAGCATTTAGGCCATTCAGGTTGAGAGTGATCATTGAAAGATATGAATTAATTGTCATCATGTTGCCTGTGAAGACGTTGTTTTTATAGATTGTCTCTGTAAATTTCTGTTGTATATCACTCTTGGGGTCTTTCTCCTTTTATAGAACCCCCCCCCCCTTAATATTTCTTGCAGGGCTGGCTTAGTGGTCACATATTCTTTCAGTTTCTGCCGGTCATGGAAGCTCTGCATCTCTCCATCCATTCCAAATGACAGCCTTGCCAGATAAAGTATTCTTGGCTGCATGTTCTTCTCGTTTAGTACCCTGAATATGTCTTGCCAGGCTTTTCTGGCTTACCAGGTCTCTGTGGATAGATCTGATGTTATTCTGATGTTCCTCCCTCTGTACGTAAGGAATCTCTTCCCCCTAACTGCCCTTAAGATGGTTTCCTTGGTTCTAAGATTTGCGAGTTTTACTATTACATGCCGGGGTGTTGGCCTGTTTTCCTTCATCTTGGGAGGGGTCCTCTCTGCCTCTAGGATGCGAATGTTTGTTTAATTCCCCAGATTAGGGAAGTTCTCAGCTACGATTTGCTCAAATACATCTTCTAGCCCTCTCTCTCTCTCCACTCCTCTGGGATTCCAATTATTCTTACATTGGAACGCTTCATGGTGTCACTTATTCTTGTGATTCTATTTTCATGGATTCTGATTTGTTTTTCCCTGGCCTCCTCTTTTCCCTTTTTATCTATTATATTGTCTTCCAGGTCGCTTATTTGTTCTTCTGCCTCACTTACCCTAGCTGTTAGATTATCTAGATTGGATTGGATCTCATTGATAGCATTTTTAAGTTCTGCCAATTCAGCTTTCATTTCTACCCTTAGAGACTCTATGCTGCCATTAATTGATTTCCTCATTCTAGCTATTGTCTTCACAACTGCTAGCCTGAATTCAATCTCCGACATCTTGGTTATATCTGCATCCATTTGTAAATCTGCAGCATAAGTCCTAATCTCTGAGTCTTTTCTATTTTGGGGGTTCCTCCTCCTAGTCATTCTATTGATGGGTGTTTGAGGGAATGTATAGAGTCCAAATTATTGACCAGAACCCAAGCAAGATGCACCTGTTTTCTAGGGACCTTAGGGTTGCTGGCCTCTTCTTTTCCCAGCCTGTCTTTCAGAGGAGGGGCCTGAGGTGCTGTTACTCAGGCAACACTGTTTGGGCGGAGTTGCCCTGTCCCCCTGTGGCGGGGGATGGGCTCAGCGGGAATCACTTTTGGGGACTTTTGTTCTCTGGCAGCTTTCTCTGGTGGTTTTCCGCGTCTCTTCCGCAAGTCAGAGCAGAAGAGACCATTTCCAGCCCTCTGCCTCAGAGCAGAGAGACCACAGTCTATTCTTCAGTGAGCTCTTCAGGCCACACTGTCTCCGTTTCTGTCTGTGCTGCTATAAACCGCAGCGGCCTGGGTTGTGCGCCCCTCCACAGCACCCCCAGTCCTGCCTCCAGGTCCGTCATGTCTCTGCCCTTTGTGCTTCTAAAACTGCCAGCCACTCTCAGTTCACTCGTGGGACCCCGCCGCTCCGGATTTCTGCCCCGGGGGCTGCCCTAAAGTCCTTTCCCCACCACTACTGGTCTGCAAGTCTGTGCCCTGTCCCCAGTGCGCGAGGCTGTCACTCACCAGCGGTGTAGGATACCCACGGACAGGCTCCCTCCCACTGCCGTGTATCCTCCGATATCTGCCAGCAGAATCAGGGCTCCCCACTTCATACCTCGAAACCAACTGCCTGCAATATTCTGTTTGTAGAGATCCAGATCTTCTTACATCTCAGGCTGATTTCATGGGTGCTCAGGTAGATATCCAGCTCAATTCCGGGGACCAGTTGAAATAGGGTCCCCTACTCCTCCACCATCTTTCCTTCTCCTTGTTTTTCTTCTCTTTTTTTTAAATCTAATTTGATACCCCGTGTCTTTTGATTGAAGCATTGAGTCCATATACATTCAGAGTAACTATTGAACGATGTGAATTTAGTGCCATTTTATTACCTGTAAAGTCGCTGTTTCTATAGATTGTGTCTCTTTCTTTCTGGTCTTTGTTACTTTTGGGCAATCTCTCTGTTCAAAGGATCCCCTTTAATATTTCTTGCAGGGCTGGTTTAGTGTTCACAAATTCTTTTAGTTTTTGTTTGTCTTGGAAACTCTTTATCTCTCCTTCTATTCTGAATGACTGCCTTGCTGGATAAAGTATTCTTGGCTGCATATTTTTCCCATTTAACATATTGAATATATCATGCCAGCCCTTTCTGGCCTGCAGGTCTCTGTAGACTGGCACTGCCAGGCTTATGTTTCTACCCTTGTAGGTTAAAGACCTACATATTTCTCCACCCCATCACTTTCAATCTGGAGGTGTCTTTGGGTCTAAAATGAATCTCTTGAAAGCAGCATATCGATGAGTCTTGTTTTTTTTTTTTAATCCAATTTGATACCCTGTGTCTTTTGATTGGAGTGTCAAATGCTGCTTTCAAGATTTTCTTTTTATCTCTGAAATTTGCAACCTTCACTATTATATGTCAAGGTGTTGACCCATTTTTATTGACTTTGAGGGGTGTTCTCTGTGCCTCCTGGACTTGAATGCTTGTTTCCTTCCCCAGATTAGGGAAGTTCTCAAATATAATTTGTTCAAATATATCTTGTGCCCCTTTCTCCCACTCCTCCTCTTCTGGGATCCCTATTATTCAAATATTATTTCGCTTTATGATATCACTGATCCCATGAATTTTCCCTTCATGATCCAGTAGTTATTTTTCTCTCTTTTTCTCAGCTTCCTTATTCTCCACCATTTTGTGTTCTATATCATTGACTCTCTCTTCTGCCTCATTTATCCTAGCAGTTAGAGTCTACATTTTTGATGGCATCTCAGTAATAGCCTTTTTTATTTTGGCCTAATTAGATTTTAGTTCCTTCATACAGATTAAATCCCTGGCAGTGAGTACTGCCTCCTGTTCTTTCTTTTGGGGTGACTTTCTCCATCTCATCATTATGTCCAGAAAAGAATAGATGAAAGAGAGAGAAAAGACAAAAAATTGCAACAACAACACCAGAAAAATGCAAACAAAAAAACCAGAAGAAAACAGAAACAAAATAAAATAAGAAAAAATCAATCAAGAAGTAAAGCAGAACAAAACAATAAACTAGATCCTGGGTGTATTTTGGTCTGTTTGTTAAAAGAAACTAGATCCCAAAGTAGGAAAGAAAGAAAAACTTATATACAACAATAAAATAAAATAAAAGGAAACTATATATATACATAGTATATATAAAAATAAAAAATAAAAAAGAATTGATAAATAAGAAAATAGCTAAAAAAAATAAAACTGAAAGACTAAAGAGTAATATAAAAATCCATGAATGCTCTATACCATTTTCCCCAAGAGCTGAAGTGGTGCAGTTCTCTATGACTGGTAAACTTGGCATTAGCCAGTTGTTCCTGCTGGTCTTCTGGGGGAGGGCCCTGTTGTGCTGGTTCTCAGGTGTCTTTGCCCTGGTGGAATCTCACCCGCCTTGCCAGGGGGCCAAGCTCAGTGTTAAGTGGGTCTGGATTGCACTATGTGGCTCTGTTTTGCTTGCTGAAGGCTTCCAGCACCTATGGGGGGCGTGGGGTGGGATAAAAATGGTAGTGCCCCCGTCTCTAGCCCCCACACTCTTCAGTGAGTCCTCACAGAAAAGCAGTCAGTCACTCCTGTCTCCCTGGTTTTGGCTCAAATTCTGTGTTCACCCTCAGCCTGTGACTGTATCTTTTTATCTCAGACATGCAACCCATTTCCCAGTCTCCAAACTCTTACAGCACAAACTTGCACTATTCCTCCCAAGGGAGAGAGGGGTATCTCAACTCATTTCTGCCTTTTGTTGGGCCCCTGCCCCAGGAGGAGTTTCACAACCATGCAGTGGTTTGTGGTTTATGGAAACACTGACCAGAAAGCCAGCGCCTAGACTCTCTGCTTTCAGCTGGCTTCCTCACTCTGATGCCTGGTAACTCTGCCACACTCAGGCACCCCGTTCTTTTTGTGATCCTGGTGATCCTGAGACCATGCTGTCCCACCTGGGATTCTGCCCTGCTTTGCCACCTGAGCACCTTTAAGCCAGGGACGTCCCCAACTGCAGCAGACTTCCAAATGTTCCGATTTTGCACTCCACTGCTCATAATACTTTCCAGTAGCCTGCTTAAGAGCTCTCTCACCCCCTGTGGTTTATCTTCCAATATAACACCCCAGATTCACATCTCTGTACCTCCTACCTTACAAAAAGTGGTTGATTTTCTATTTGTAGAACTGCAGCAATTTTTTTCTCAGATCTCCCATTGATTTTGCAGGTGTTCAGAATGATTCAATAACTATCTAGCTGAATTCCAGGGACCAGATGAAATTAGGGTCCCCTACTCCTCTGCCATCTTAACTCCTACTCCTAAGGAGCCTATATTATTTTTAAAAGATCCCTTTATTTGAGGGTGTGCCAAGACCGGTTAGTGTCTCAAAGAAGAGGATCTCAGTCAGCACCTAGATTCAGGCTGATTAGAAGCTAGACCCTCGGGCAGCAGCTTTTAAGGAATGCAGATATACAGTCTTGTATATAAGCATAAACCCCACTGGCCCCTCCAGCCAGGTGATTTGAAGGTATCCCCTGGGCAATAGTCATAAAAATCAGTGTAAGCTCCTTTCTGGGAGATACCAGTGAGCTGAGGCAATGTAGAGGAAGAGTGCAAAGATGGCACCCCATGGCTTATGTTTCCTGAGAATACTTCCATGGCTTCAAGATGTGTGCCAAACCTGAAGACTGCTCCTGAGGCCAAAGCTCCAGGACTAGCAAGTATGCCTCTTTCATAGAAAACTTGAGGGTGTGTTTCAGTCTGCTATCTGTGCAGTGCCTGGGAGTGGTAGTCTGCCAAGAAATGAATCTCTGATTGTTACAGTCCCATGGGACCTAAGAATGCAAAATCCTCTAGAGCAAAGTGATCAAGGGGTAGCAGGTGATCCCTGGTGGCAGCTGCAAAAACTGGGGCACCAGACATGCATAAAATCTCATCTCTGAGAGTTACTAGTGCTCTTGAGCATGGTAGAGGGATAGATCAAAAATGGCCCCCACTGGTTGGAACAAAACAAAGGGGGAGTGCAAAAATGGCACTCACTGGAAAAGGAGAAAAAAAAGAAAAGAAAAAATGAATTTTAAAAGTGGAGTTAGGGCACCTGGGTGGCTCAGTCAGTTAAGCGTCTGCCTTGGGCTCAGGTCATGATTCTGGGGTCCTGGGATCGAACCCCATGTTGGGTTCCCTGCTCAGTGGGGAGCCTGCTTCTCCCTCTGCCTCTCTCTTTCTCTCTGTCTTTCATGAATAAATAAATAAAATCTTTAAAAAAAGAAGAGAATAAAATGGACTAACATCTTACAAATATTTAAAAAATAAATAAATAAAAATGGAATTAAAGAGAAAAAAAAGAAAGTGGGGGAAGATAGTGCCTACTGGCATTAGCAAGCCAGAAGGAGAGCAGAAAGATGGTTCCCACCAGCCTCCATCCTTGGAGACTATCCTAGAAGACCCCTTCCCCTCAAAGCAGGGCTTTAAAATTAGAAAATGAATCTTTTCACATAATGTCTATGTGCTTTTCAAAGGGCTGCTTCTGCACTATGCCATGGAGTAGGTGAATCTGCGTGTGAGCCCTTTAAAAGCCATTCCTAAGCTTGAGCCACATTGGTCTTCAAAGCCAGATGTTTTGGGAGCTTTGTTGTCAGTTGTTGGTTCTAAAAGTTGGGTTTCCAATGTGGGTACAAACCCTTTACTCCTCAGGGAGAAGCTTCAGGTTGTAAGTTCCTTCCTGATTGTGGGTCACCATGTCAGGGGTGGGATTTTTGGCAAGATTGTGTCTCAGCTTTCCCTACACACCTTGATGTGGTTTCCCTCCTGTTTTCCTGATGTAAAGAGGTTGCCTGCTTTTATGTTTTTTTTTTTTTCCTGAGAAAATTGTTCCATATATAGCCATAGATTTGATATGTTAGTGGGAGAAAATGAGTTCAGGATATTCCTAATTCGTCATCTTGACCCAGAACCCTAAAGTCACTTTTCTTATTTTTATAGAATATTTTAAAATAATTTGAGGTGAAATTCACAAACGACTATTAAATTAGTCCTTTTATTTACTTTTATTTTCAAAATTAGTTATTTTAAAGTGATCATTTCAGTGGCATTTAGTACATTCACAATGCTGTGCAACCACCATCTCTATCTAGTTGTAAAACATTCCTGTCACTCCAAAGTAAAATTCCCTTACTTATTAATCAGTTTGTTCCCACTCACCTCTTTTCTTCCAAACCCTGGAAACCACCAATCTGCATTCTATCTCCATGAATTTACATATTCTGAATATTTCATATAATTGGAATAATATATTATGTGACCTTTTGTGTTGGATTCTTTCATTTAGCATAATATTTTTGAGATTCATCCTTTTAGAATCTATATCAGTACTTTACTCCTTTTTAATGGCTGAATAATATTCTACTGTATGTATATACCATACTTTGTTTATCCATTCATCTGCTAATGGACATTTGGATTGCTTTCCCCTTTGGGCTATTGTGAATAATGATGCTGTAAAATTTGTATGCAAGTATTTGTTTGAGTCCCTGTTTTCAATTCTTTTGGTTATATGCCTACAAGTGAAATTGTAGGGTCATAGTTAATTCTGTGTGAAACCGTTTGAGGAACCATCAAACTGTTCAGCATAGCAGTTGAACCATTTTGTATTCTCACCAATCACGTATAAGGGTTCTGATTTCTTCACCTTCTCACCAACCCTTATTATTTTCCATTGTTTTGACAAAAACTGTTTTAATCAGTGTGAAGTAGTGCCTCATTGTGGTTTTGACTTTCATTTCCTTAATGACTAATAATGTTGGGCATCTTTTCATGTGCTTGTTTGTCATTTGTATATCTTCTTTGGAGGAATGTCTATTCAAGTTTTTTGTCCATTCTTTTAGTTGGGTTGTCCTTTTGTTGTTGAATTGTAGGAGTTCCTTTATTCTGTATACTAGACTCTTATTAGATATCTGATTTTCAAATATTATCTCCCATTGTGTAGGTTGCATTTCTCACTTTGTTGATTATTCTTTCAGTGCACAAAAAGTTTTGATTTTGATGAAGTCTAATTTATCTTTTGTTTCTTTTCTGGCTTTTTTTTTTTTTTTTTCATCATATCTAAGAATCTATTGCTAAATTCAAGGTCTGAAAATTTACCGTTGTATTTTTCTCCAAGAGTTTGATGGTTTTAGCTCTTATATTTTGGCCATTAATCTTGAATTAACTTGAGTATGATGTAAGATAGATGTCCAACTCCATTCTTTCACAGGGGGGAATTCAGTTGTTCCAGTATTATTTGTCAAAAAGACTATCTTCCCCCATTGAATGGTCCTGGCACCCTTGTTGAAAATCAATTGGTCACAGATGTATGGAATTATTTTTGAACTCTCAATTCCATTACATTGGTTTATATATCTATCCTTATACTGATACCCCACTGCTCTGATTACTATTGCTTTGTAGAGAGTTTTGAAATCACAGTGCAAGTTGTTCAACTTTGTTCTTCTTTTAAAAGATTGTTTTGGCTGTCCAAGGCTTCTTGCAATTCCATATGAATTTGAAGATCCTTTTTTCCATTTTTTCAACAAATACCTTTGGAAATTTTGATAAGGATTGCATTGAATCTGCACACAGTTTTGGGTAGTATCAACATTATAACAATATCAAGTCTTTTATCCCATGAACACTAGATATTTTCCCACTTATCTAGGTCTTATTTAATTTCTTTCAGCAATATCTTGCAGTTTTTAGTGTACAAGTCTTTCATTTCCCTTGTTAAATTTATTCCTAGCTATTTTATTCTATTCGATACTCTGCTAAATTAAATTATTCTCTTAATTTCCTTTTTAGATTGTTCATTCCTAGTTTATTGAAACACAACTGAATTTTAGTGGTCTTATATACCCTACAACTTTGCTGAATTTATTTATTGTTCTAGTAGGGTTTTTTTGTGGATTCTTTGGGATTTTCTATATGTAAGATCATGGCATCTGTAGATAGAAACTTTTTCCTTTTCAATATGGTTAACTTTTCTTTTTCTTGAATATTGCTCAGGCTAGAATGTCCAGTACAGAGTTGAATAACAGTTGTTTTTTTATTATTTATTTATTATTTATTATTTATTATTATTATTATGTTATGTTAATAACCAAAAACCATTAGTTTTTGATGTAGTGTTCCATGATTCATTGTTTGCATATAACAACCAGTGCTCCATTCAATACATGCCCTTTTTAATACCCATCACCAGGCTAACCCATCCCCCCACCCCCTCCCCTCTAAAACCCTCAGTTTGTTTCTCAGAGTCCATAGTCTCTCATGGTTCATCTCCCCCTCCGATTCCCCACCCCTTCATTTTTCCCTTCCTACTATCTTCTTCTTTTTTTTAAAATATAATGTATTATTTGTTTCAGAGGTACAGGTCTGTGATTCAACAGTCTTACACAATTCACAGCACTCACCATAGCACATACCCTCCTCAATGTCTATCACCCAGCCACCCCATCCCTCCTACCCCCCAACATTCCAGCAACCCTCAGTTTGTTTCCTGAGATTCAGAATTCCTCATATCAGTAAGATCCTATGATACATGTCTTTCTCTGATTGACTTATTTCCCTTAGGATAATACCCTCCAGTTCCATCCACATCGTTGCAAATGGCAAGAGTTCATTCCTTTTGATGGCTGCATAATATCCCATTGTATATATATACACCCCATCTTCTTTATCCATTCATCTGTCAATGGCATCTTGGCTCTTTCCATAGTTTGGCTATTGTGGACATTGCTGCTATAAACATCGGGGTGCACGTACCCTTTCTGATCCCTACTTTTGTATCTTTGGGATAAATACCCAGTAGTACAATTGCTGGATCATATGGTAGCTCTATTTTCAACTTTTTGAGGAACCTCCATACTGTTTTCCAGAGTGGCGGAACCAGCTTGCATTCCCACCAACAGTGTAGGAGGGGTCCCCTTTCTCCACATCCTCACCAACATCTGTCGTTTCCTGACTTGTTTATTTTAGTCATTCTGACTGGTGTGAGGTGGTATCTCATTGAGGTTTTGATTTGGATTTCCCTGCTGCCGAGCGACGTTGAGCACTTTTTCATGTGTCTGTTGGCCATTTGGATGTCTTCTTTGGAAAAATGTCTGTTCATGTCTTCTGCCCATTTCTTGATTGGATCATTTGTTCTTTGGGTGTTGAGTTTGATAAGTTCTTTATAGATTTTGGATACTAGCCCTTTATCTGATATGTCATTTGCAAATATCTTCTCCCATTCTGTCGGTTGTCTTTTGGTTTTGTTGACTGTTTCTTTTGCTTTGCAAAAGCTTTCTATCTTGATGAAGTCCCAATAGTTCATTTTTGCCCTTGCTTCCCTTGCCTTTGGCGATGTTTCTAGGAAGAAGTTGCTGCGGCTGAGGTCGAAGAGGTTGCTGCCTGTATTCTCCTCTAGGATTTTGATGGACTCCTGTCTCACATTTAGGTCTTTCATCCATTTTGAGTCTATTTTTGTGTGTGGTGTAAGGAAATGGTCCAGTTTCATTCTTCTGCATGTGGCTGTCCAATTTTCCCAACACCATTTGTTGAAGAGACTGTCTTTCTTCCATTGGACATTCTTTCCTGCTTTGTTGAAGATTAGTTGACCATAGAGTTGAGGGTCCATTTCTGGGATCTCTATTCTGTTGAATAGCAGTTTTGAAAGCAGGTGTGTAAGTCAGGTTTATCTGGAGAAATAGACCCGTCCATATATATATGGAATTGCCAATTTGCTGTCTGTAAGTTGGAGACCCAAGAAAGCTAGTGGTGTAATTTCAGTCTGAGTCCAAAGGCCTGAGAACCTGATGATGTAAATTCCGGTCCAAGAGCAGGAGGACACCAGTGTTCTAGCTCACCAGGCAGGTGGGAGGAAATGAATCCCTCTATGCTCCACTTTTTGTTCTGTTTAGCCCCTCAGTGGATTGGATAATGTCCACCAGTATAGGGGAGGGCAATCTACTTTACTGAGGTCACTGATTCAGATGCTAATTTCATCTAAAAACACAGACACACCCAGAAATGATGTTTAGTCTGGGCACGCTGTGGCCTAGTCAAGTTGACAGAAATAATTAACTGTCACAGCAGGCATCATTTTCTTGTGCCTGATTTTAGGGAGGAAGCTAATGGTCTCTCACTTTGAGCATGAGCTAGCTTTGTTTTTTTTCACAAATTTTCTTTATTATGCTCAGGAAGTTCCCTTCTGTTTCTAGTTCTCTTACTATTTTTATCATTAAAGGGTATTGGATTTTGTCAAATGCATTTTCTGCACCAGTTGAGACGTTCATGTGGGATTTTTTTCCTTTATTCTATTAATGTAGTGAATTACATTGACTGATTTTCTTATGTTGAACTGTTTCAACATAAATTCCACTTGGCTATGATGTGTAATCCTTTTATTATGTTGTTGGATTTGGTTTGCTAGTATTTTGCAAATATATTTTGCATTTATATTCATAAAGGACATTGTTCTGTAATTTTCTTTTCTTGTGATGTCTTTATGCACCTTTGATGTCAGAGGAATGTTGGCAACATAGAATGAGCTTAGAGGTGCCCCTTCCTCTTCAGTTTTTTGGAAAAGCTTGATAAGGATTTAAATATTGATAGAATTCACTAGTGAAAGCATTTGGTCCTGGATTTTTCTTTGTTGGGAGGTTTTTGACTACTGAATTAATCTCTTTACCTGTGATTTATGTTCATTGATATAAAATTACATTCCCAAATAAGCTATTTAATAGATCTGTGGAACAAGGAAAGGAAAATTAACACTTTGTGATTGCATCAGTTTTTTCACTATCTTGTTAAATGTGAGACGGGGAGTCTGTTGAGCGAGGTCTGTCTTTATCTATCTAGCTTTTGGGTTAGAAGAAAGTTAACAACATAATGTATGTCTCCCTTGACAAGGATAAAGCCACAAGGATCCTATAAAAGGAAGCTTACGTTTATATACCAGCACCTCTAGGAAGTTTTTTTTTTTTCATTTTTTATTGTTATGTTAATCACCATACATTACATCATTAGTTTTAGATGTAGTGTTCCATGATTCATTGTTTGTGCATAACACCCAGGGCTCCATGCAGAACGTGCCCTCATTAATACCCATCACCAAGCTAACCCATCTTCCCACCCCCCTCCCCTCTAGAACCCTCAGTTTGTTTTTCAGAGTCCATCGTCTCTCATGGTTCATCTCCCCCTCTGATTTCCCCCCTTCATTCTTCCCCTCCTACTATTTCTTCTCCTTTTTTTTTTTCTTAACATATATTGCATTATTTGTTTCAGAGGTACAGATCTGAGATTCAACAGTCTTGCACAAATCACAGTGCTTAGCAGAGAACATACCCTCCCCAGTGTCTATCACCCAGTCACCCCATCCCTCCCACCCCACCCCCCACTCCAGCAACCCTCAGTTTATTTCCTGAGATTAAGAATTCCTCATATCAGTGAGGTCATATGATACATGTCTTTCTCTGTTTGACTTATTTCGCTCAGCATAACACCCTCCAGTACCATCCACGTCATTGCAAATGGCAAGATTTCATTCCTTTTGATGGCTGCATAATATTACATTGTATATATATACCCCATCTTCCTTATCCATTCATCTATCGATGGACATCTTGGCTCTTTCCACAGTTTGGCTATTGTGGACATTGCTGCTAAAAACATCGGGGTGCACGTACCCCTTCGGATCCCTACGTTTATATCTTTGGGGTAAATAGCCAGTAGTGCAATTGCTAGGTCATATGGTAGCTCTATTTTCAACTTTTTGAGGAACCTCCATACTGTTTTCCAGAGTGGCTGCACCAGCTTGCATTCCCACCAAGAGTGTAGGAGGATTCTCGTTTCTCCACATCCCCGCCAACATCTGTGATTTCCTGACTTGTTAATTTTAGCCATTCTGACTGGTGTGAGGTGGTATCTCATTGAGGTTTTGATTTGGATTTCCCTGATGCCAAGCGATGTTGAGCACTTTTTCATGTGTGTCTTGCCCATTTGGATGTCTTCTTTGGAAAAATGTCTGTTCATGTCTTCTGCCCATTTCTTGATTGGATTATTTGTTCTTTGGGTGTTGAGTTTGATAAGTTCTTTATAGATTTTGGATACTAGCCCTTTATCTGATATGTCATTTGCAAATATCTTCTCCCATTCTGTCGGTTGTCTTTTGGTTTTGTTGACTGTTTCTTTGCTGTGCAAAAGCTTTTTATCTTGATGAAGTCCCAATAGTTCATTTTTGCCCTTGCTTCCCTTGCCTTTGGCGATGTTTCTAGGAAGAAGTTGCTGCGGCTGAGGTCGAAGAGGTTGCTGCCTGTATTCTCCTCTAGGATTTTGATGGACTCCTGTCTCACATTGAGGTCTTTCAACCATTTGGAGTCTATTTTTGTGTGTGGTGTAAGGAAATAGTCCAGTTTCATTCTTCTGCATGTGGCTGTCCAATTTACCCAACACCATTTGTTGAAGAGACTGTCTTTCTTCCATTGGACATTCTTTCCTGCTTTGTCAAAGATGAGTTGACCATAGAGGTGAGGGTCCATTTCTGGGCTCTCTATTCTGTTCCATTGATCGATGTGTCTGTTTTTGTGCCAGTACCATACTGTCTTGATGATGACAGCTTTGTGATAGAGCTGGAAGTCCGGAACTGTGATGCCGCCAGCTTTGCTTTTCTTTTTCAACATTCCTCTGGCTATGCGGGATCTTTTCTGGTTCCATACAAATTTTAGGATTATTTGTTCCATTTCTTTGAAAAAAGTGGATGGTATTTTGATGGGGATTGCATTGAATGTGTAGATTGCTCTAGGTAGCATTGACATCTTCACAATATTTGTTCTTCCAATCCATGAGCATGGAACGTTTCTCCATTTCTTTGTGTCTTCCTCAATTTCTTTCATGAGTATTTTATAGTTTTCTGAGTACAGATTTTTTGCCTCTTTGGTTAGATTTATTCCTAGGTATCTTATGGTTTTGGGTGCAATTGTAAATGGGATGGACTCCTTAATTTCTCTTTCTTCTGTCTTGTTGGTGTATAGGAATGTCACTGACTTCTGTGCATTGATTTTATATCCTGCCCCTTTACTGAATTCCTGTATGAGTTCTAGCAGTTTTGGGGTGGAGTCTTTTGGATTTTCCACATAAAGTATCATATCATCTGCAAAGAGTGAGAGTTTGACTTCTTCTTTGCCGATTTGGATGCCTTTGATTTCTTTTTGTTGTCTGATTGCTGTGGCTAGGACTTCTAATACTATGTTGAATAGCAGTGGTGTTAGTGGACATCCCTGCCGCGTTCCTGACCTTAGGGGGAAAGGTCTCAGTTTTCCGCATTGAGAATGATATTCGCTGTAGGTTTTTCATAGATGGCTTTTATGATATTGAGGTATGTACCCTCTATGCCTATACCCTGAAGAGTTTTGATCAAGAAAGGATGCTGTACTTTGTCAAATGCTTTTTCTGCATCTATTGAGAGGATCATAAGATTCTTGTTCTTTCTTTTGTTAATGTATTGTATCACGTTGATTGATTTGCGGATGTTGAACCAACCTTGCAGCCCAGGGATAAATCCGACTTGGTCGTGGTGAATAATCCTTTTAATGTACTGTTGGATCTTATTGGCTAGTATTTTGGTGAAAATTTTTGCATCCATGTTCATCAGGGATATTGGTCTGTAATTCTCCTTTTTGATAAGGTCTTTGTCTGGTTTTGGGATCAAGGTAATGGTGGCCTCATAAAATGAGTTTGGAAGTTTCCTTCCATTTCTATTTTTTGGAACAATTTCAGAAGGATAGGTATTAATTCTTCTTTAAATGTTTGGTAGAATTCCCTGGGAAGCCATCTGGCCCTGGGCTTTTGTTTGTTGGGAGATTTTTGATGACTGCTTCAATTTCCTTAGTGGGTATAGGTCTGTTCAGGTTTTCTATTTCTTCCTGGTTCAGTTTTGGTAGTTGATACATCTCTAGGAATGCATCCATTTCTTCCAGGTTATCGAATTTGCTGGCATAGAGTTGCTCATAATATGTTCTTATAATTGTTTGTATTTCTTTGGTGTTGCTTGTGATCTCTCCTCTTTCATTCATGATTTTGTTGATTTGGGTCATTTCTCTTTTCTTTTTGATAAGTCTGGCCAGGGGTTTATCAATCTTGTTAATTCTTTCAAAGAACCAGCTCCTAGTTTCGTTGATCTGTTCTACTGTTCTTTTGGTTTCTATTTCATTGCTTTCTGCTCTGATCTTTATTACTTCTCTTCTCCTGCTGGGTTTAGGCTTTATTTGCTGTTCTTTCTCCAGCTCCTTTAGGTGTAGGGTTAGGTTGTGTATTTGAGACCTTTCTTGTTTCTTGAGAAAGGTTTGTATTGCTATATACTTTCCTGTCAGGACTGCCTTTGCTGCATCCCAAAAATTTTGAATAGCTATGTTTTCATTTTCATTGGTTTCCATGAATTTTTAAAATTCTTCTTTAATTTCCTGGTTGACCCATTCATTCTTTAGTAGGATGCTCTTTAGCCTCCATGTATTTGAGTTCTTTCCGACTTTCCTCTTGTGACTGAATTCTAGTTTGAAAGCATTGTGGTCTGAAAATAGGCAGGGAATGATCCCAATCTTTTGGTACCGGTTGAGACCTGATTTATGACCTAGGATGTGATCTATTCTGGAGAATGTTCCATGGGCACTAGAGAAGAATGTGTATTCTGTTGCTTTGGGATGGAATGCTCTGAATATGTCTGTGAAGTCCATTTGTTCCAGTGTGTCATTTAAAGTCTTTATTTCCTTGTTGATCTTTTGCTTAGATGATCTGTCCATTTCAGTGAGGGGTGTGTTAAAGTCCCCCACTATTATTGTATTGTTGTCAGTGTGTTTCTTTGCTTTTGTTATTAACTGGCTTATATAATTGGTGCTCCCATGTTAGGGGCATAGTTATTTACAATTGTTAGATCTTCTTGTTGGATAGACCCTTTAAGTAGGATATAGTGTCCTTCCTCATCTGTTATTACAGTCTTTGGTTTAAAATCTAATTTGTCTGATAGAAGGATTGCCACCCCAGCTTTCTATTGGTGTCCATTAGCATGGTAAGTGGTTTTCCACCCCCTCATTTTCAATCTGGGGGTGTCTTTGGGTCTAAAATGAGTCTATTGCAGACAGCATATCGATGGGTCTTGTTTTTTAATCCAATCTGATAGCCTGTGTCTTTTGATTGGGGCATTTAGCCCATTTACATTCAGGGTAACTATTGAAAGAAAGGAATTTAGTCTCATTATTGCCTGTAAGGTGACTGTTATTGTATATTGTCTGTGTTCCTTTCTGGTCTATGTTGCTTTTAGGCTCTCTCTGCTTAGAGGACCCCTTTCAAGATTTCTTGTAGGGCTGGTTTCGTGTTTGCAAATTCCTTTAGTTTTTGTTTGTCCTGGAAGCTTTTTATCTCTCCTTCTATTTTCAATGACAGCCTGGCTAGATATAGTATTCTTGGCTGCATATTTTTCTCATTTAGTGCTCTGAATATATCCTGCCAGTCCTTTCTGGCCTGCCAGGTCTCTGTGGATAGCTCTGTTGCCAGTCAAATGTTTCTACCATTGTAGGTTACATATCTCTTCTCCCAAGCTGCTTTCAGGATTTTCTCTTTATCTCTGAGACTCGTAAGTTTTACTATTAGATGTTGGGGTGTTGACTTATTTTTATTGATTTTGAGAGGGGTTGTCTGTGCTTCCTGGATTTTGATGCCTGTTTCCTTCCCCAAATTAGGGAAGTTCTCTGCTATCATTTGCTCCAGTATACCTTCGGCCTCTCTCTCTCTTTTTTCTTCTTCTGGGATCCCAATTATTCTAATGTTGTTTCATCTTATGGTATCGTTTATCTCTCAAATTCTGCCCTCGTGATCCAGTATTTGTTTATCTCTCTTTGTCTCAGCTTCTTTATTTTCCATCATTTCGTCTTCTATATCACTGATTCACTCTTCTGCCTCATTTATCCTAGCAGTTAGTGCCCCCATATTTGATTGCACCTCATTAATAGCCTTTTTGATTTCGACTTGGTTAGATTTTAGTTCTTTTACTTCTCCAGAAAGGGTTTCTCTGATAACTTCCATGCGTTTTTCAAACCCAGCTAGTATCTTTAAAGTGATGATTCTGAACTCTAGATCCGACATCGTACTAATGTCCGTATTGAGTAGGTCCCTGGCTGTCGGTACTACGTCTTGTTCTTTTTGTTGAGGTGATTTTTTCCATCTTGTCATTTTGTCCAGAGGAGAATAGATTAATGAGAGAACAAAATGCTAACAGGGTAACAATGTCCCCAGAAAATATACTCTAAACAAATCAGAAAAGACCTGAAGCAAGGGGGAAATAAAGGGAAAGAAGGAAAAAAGAAAAAGAAAAAAAAAGAAAAAGAAAAAGATAAAAACAAACAAAAACAGAACAAAACAAAAAAAAACCCAATATGATAAAATATGATCAGGCTGGTACATAGATCAGTGCCACACACTAGATTTTGGGTGTATTTTGGTCCGTTAGAACGAAGTGCCTCCCAAAATTTTAAAGAAAGAAAAACTTATATATGTACAAAAATAAGGGTTGATATGATGAAGGGATGGAATATGACTGTAAAGATGAAAATTATAAAAAATTTTATAAAAGGAATTGATAAGAAGAGGGGAAAGATGGCGGAGGAGTAGGGGACCCTATTTCAACTGGTCCCCGGAATTGAGCTGGATAACTACCAGACCACTCTGAGCACCCATGAAACCAGCTTGAGATGTAAGAAGATCTGGATCTCTACAAACGGAATATCGCAGGCAGTTGGTTTTGAGGTAGGAAGCGGAGAGCCGTGATCCTGTGGGCAGATATCGGAGGATAAACGGTGGCAGGATGGTGCCTGGACGTGGGGATCCTACAGCGCTGGTGAGTGACAGCCTCGCGCGCTGCGGACGGGGCACAGATTCGCAGACCGGTAGCGTCGGGAAAGAACTTTAGGGTAGCCCCTGGGGTGGAAAACCAGACCGGCGGGGTTGCGCACACGTGAACTGCAGCCCCGCCGCACAGAAACCAGAGCGACGGTCGCGCGACGCGAACTGCAGCCTCCGAGATGGAAACCTGGTGCGCCGGGGTCGTGCCGGTGAACTGCAACCCCTGGGGGTGGAAACCCCAAGCGGCAGAGTCACGCGCGGGTGAAGCAGCTGGCGGTTTTAGAAGCACAAAGGGCAGAGACATGCCCCGACCTGGAAGCAGGAATGGGAGCGCTGCAGAGGGGCGCACGTCCCAGGACGCTGCAGTTTATAGCAGCACGGACAGAAACGGAGATGGTGTGGCCTGGAGAGCTCACTGAAGAACAGACTGAAGTCTCTCTGCTCTGAGGCAGAGGGTTGGAAACGGTCTCTTCTGCTCTGACTTGCGGAAGAGACGCGGAAAGCCGCCAGGGAAAGGCTCCAGAGAACAAAAGCCCCAAAGACTGATTCCCACTGAGCCCATCCCCCGCCACAGGGGGGCAGGGCAACTCTGCCCAAACAGGGTTGCCTGAGTAGCAGCGCGGCAGGCCCCTCCTCTGAAAGACAGGCTGGGAAAACAAGAGGCCAGCAACCCAAAGGTCCCAAGAAAACAGGTGCATCTTGCTTGGGTTCTGGTCAATAATTTCGACTCTGTACATTCCCTCAAACACCCATCAACAGAATGACTAGGAGGAGGAACCCCCAAAATAGAAAAGACTCAGAGATTATAACTTATGCTGCAGATTTACAAATGGTTGCAGACATAACCAAGATGTCAGAGATGGAATCAGGCTAGCAATTGTGAAGACAATGGCTAGAATGGAGAAATCAATTAATGGCAACATAGAGTCTCTAAGGGCAGAAATAAAAGCTGAATTGGCAGAACTTAAAAATGCTATCAATGAGATCCAATTCAATCTAGATAATCTAACAGCTAGGGTAACTGAGACAGAAGAGAGAATAAGCGATCTGGAAGACAGTATAATAAATAAAAAGGAAAAGAGGAGGTCAGGGAAAAACAACTCAGAATTCATGAAAATAGAATCAGAGAAATAAGTGACACCATGAGGCGTTCCAATGTAAGAATAATTGGAATCCCAGAGGGAGTGGAGAGAGAGAGAGAGGGCTAGAAGATGTATTTGAGCAAATCGTAGCTGAGAACTTCCCTAATCTGGGGAATTAAACAAACATTCGAGTCCTAGAGGCAGAGAGGACCCCTCCTAAGATCAAGGAAAACAGGCCAACACCCCGGCATGTAATAGTAAAACTCGCAAATCTTGGAACCAAGGAAACCATCTTAAAGGCAGTTAGGAGGAAGAGATTCCTTACGTACAGAGGGAGGAACATCAGAATAACATCAGACCTATCCACAGAGACCTGGCAAGCCAGAAAGGCCTGGCAAGACATATTCAGGGTACTAAATGAGAAGAACATGCGGCCCAGAATACTTTATCCGGCAAGGCTTTCATTTAGCATGGATGGAGAGATGCAGAGCTTCCACGACCAGCAGAAGTTGAAAGAATATGTGACCACTAAGCCGGCCCTGCAAGAAATATTAAGGGGGTTCTTTAAAAGGAGAAAGACCCCAAGAGTGATCTACAACAGAAATTTACAGGGACAATCTATAAAAACAACGTCTTCACAGGCAACATGATGACAATTAATTCATATCTTTCAATAATCACTCTCAACCTGAATGGCCTAAATGCTCCCATAAAACAGCACAGGGTTGCAGATTGGATAAAAAGACAGGACCCATCCATATGCTGTCTACAAGAGACTCATTTTCAACCTAAAGAGACATCCAGACTGAAAGTGAAGGGATGGAGATCCATCTTCCATGCCAGTGGACCTCAAAAGAAAGCTGGGGTAGCAATTCTTATATCAGACAAATTAGATTTTAAACTAAAGTCTGTAATAAGAGACACAGAAGGACACTATATCATTCTTAAAGGGTCTATCCAACAAGAAGATCTAACAATTGTAAATATCTATGCCCCCAACATGGGAGCAGCCATCTACATAAGCCAACTGTTAACCAAAATAAAGAGTCATATTGATAACAATACGTTAATTGTAGGAGACCTCAATACTCCACTCTGGGCAATGGACAGATCATCTAAGCAGAAAATCAACAAGGAAACAAGAGCTTTGAATGATACATTGGACCAGATGGACCTCATAGATATTTACAGAACATTCCACTCTAAAACAACAGAATACTCATTCTTCTCGATTGCACATGGAACTTTCTCCAGAATAGACCATATACTGGGTCACAAATCAGGTCTCAACTGATACCAAAAGATTGAGATTATTCCCTGCATATTCTCAGACCACAATGCTCTAAAACTGGAACTCAATCACAAGAGAAAATTTGGCGGAAATCCAAACACTTGGAAGGTAAAGACCACTCTGCTCAAGAATATTTGGGTCAACCAAGAAATCAAAGAACTTAAACAATTCATGGAAATCAATGAGAACGAAAACACATCAGTCCAAAACCTATGGGATACTGCAAAGGCGGTCCTAAGGGGGAAATACATAGCCATCCAAGCCTCACTCAAAAAAATAGAAAAACCCCAAATTCACCAACTAACTCTACACCTTAAAGAACTAGAGAAAAAGCAACAAACGATGCCTAAGCCACGCATTAGAAGAGAAATAATTAAAATTAGAGCAGAAATCAATGAATTAGAAACCAGAAACACAGTAGATCAGATCAACGAAACTAGAAGTTGGTTCTTTGAAAGAATTAAAAAGATCGATAAACCACTGGCCAGTCTTATCCAAAAGAAGAGAGAAAGGATCCAAATTAATAAAATTATGAATGAAAGGGGAGAAATCACGACTAACACCAAGGAAATAGAAACAATTATCAGAAATTATTATCAACAACTATATGCCAATAAACTGAGCAATCTGGGTGAAATGGAGGCCTTCCTGGAAACCTATAAGCTGCCAAGACTGAAACAGGAAGAAATTGACAACCTGAATAGGCCAATAACCAGTAACGAGATTGAAGCAGTGATCAAAAACCTCCCAAAAAACAAGAGTCCAGGGCCTGACGGATTCCCTGGGAAATTCTACCAAACACTCAAAGAAGAAATAATACCTATTCTACTGAAGCTGTTTCAAAAAATAGAAACAGAAGGAAAACTTCCAAACTCATTCTATGAGGCCAGCTTACCTTAATCCCCAAACCAGGCAAAGACCCCATCAAAAAGGAGAATTTCAGACCGATATCCCTGATGAATATGGATTCCAATATCCTCAACAAAATCCTAGCTAATAGGATCCAACAATACATTAAAAGGATCATCCTCCACGACCAAGTGGGATTTATCCCCGGGATGCAAGGGTGGTTCAACATTCGCAAATCAATCAATGTGATAGAACACATTAATAGGAGGAGGGAGAAGAACCATAGGGTCCTCTCAATTGATGCAGAAAAAGCATTTGACAAAATACAACATCCTTTCCTGATTAAAACTCTCCAGAGTATAGGGATAGAGGGAACATTCCTCAAGCTCATAAAATCCATCTATGAAAAACCCACAGCGAATATCATCCTCAATGGGGAAAAGCTGAGAGCCTTTACCTTAAGATCAGGAACACGTCAAGGGTGCCCACTCTCACCACTGTTGTTCAACATAGTACTAGAAGTCCTAGCAACAGCAATCAGACAACAAAAAGAAATAAAAGGTATTCAAATTGGCAAAGAAGAAGTCAAACTCTCTCTTTCCACGGACGACATGATACTTTATGTGGAAAACCCAAAAGACTCCACCCCCAAATTACTAGAACTCATCCAGCAATTCAGTAATGTGGCAGGATACAAAATCAATGCACAGAAATCAGTTGCTTTCTTATGCACTAACAACGCAACTGTAGAAAGAGAAATTAGAGAAACGATTCCATTTACAATAGCACCAAAAACCATAAGATACCTCGGAAGAAACCTAACCAAAGAGGTAAAGGATCTATACTCTAGGAACTACAAAACACTCATGAAAGAAATTGAAGAAGACACAAAAAGATGGAAAAACATTCCATGCTCATGGATCGGAAGAATAAACATTGTTAAAATGTCTATGCTACCCAGAGCAATCTATACTTCAATGCCATCCCGATCAAAATTCCAATGACACTTTTCAAAATGCTGGAACAAACAATCCTAAAATTTGTATGGAATCAGAAAAGACCCCGAATCGCCAAGGAGATGTTGAAAAAGAAAAACAAAGCTGGGGGCATCACGTTGCCCGATTTCAAGCTATATTACAAAGCAGTGATCACCAAGACAGCATGGTACTGGCACAAAAACAGACATACAGACCAATGGAACAGAATAGAGAACCCAGATATGGACCCTCAACTCTATGGTCAAATAATCTTTGACAAAGCAGGAAAAAACATGCAATGGAAAAAAGACAGTCTCTTCAATAAATGGTGCTGGGAAAATTGGACAGCCACATGCAGAAGAATGAAACTCGACCATTCTCTAACACCATTCACAAAGATAAACTCAAAGTGGATGAAAGACCTCAATGTGAGACAGGAATCCATCAAAATCCTAGAGGAGAACATAGGCAGTAACCTCTTTGACATCAGCCACAGCAACTTCTTTCAAGATACATCTCCAAAAGCTAGTGAAACAAAAGCAAAAATGAACTTTTGGGACTTCATCAAGATAAAAAGCTTCTGCACAGCAAAGGAAACAGTCAACACAACAAAGAGGCAACCCACAGAATGGGAGAAGATATTTGCAAATGACACTACAGATAAAGGGCTGGTATCCAAAATCTATAAAGAACTTCTCAAACTCAACACCCAAAAAACAAATAATCAAGTCAAAAAGTGGGCAGAAGAGATGAACAGACACTTCTCTGAAGAAGGCATACAAATGAATAACAGACACATGAAAAAATGTTCATCGTCATTAGCCATCAGGGAAATCCAAATCAAAACCACACTGAGATACTACCTTACACCAGTTAGAATGGCTAAAATGGACAGGGAAAGAAACAACAAATGTTGGAGAGGTTGTGGAGAAAGGGGAACCCTCTTACACTGTTGGTGGGAATGCAAGTTGGTACAACCACTTTGGAAAACAGTGTGGAGGTTCCTCAAAAATTTAAAAATAGAGCTACCCTCTGACCCAGCAATTGCACTACTGGGTATTTACCCCAAACACACAGATGTAGTGAAAAGAAGGGCCATATGCACCCCAATGTTCATAGCAGCAATGTCCGCAATAGCCAAACGGTGGAAAGAGCCGAGATGCCCTTCAAGAGATGAATGGATAAAGAAGATGTGTTCCATATATACAATGGAATATTACTCAGCCATCAGAAAAGATGAATACCCAACTTTTACATCAACATGGATGGGACTGGAGGAGATTATGATAAGCGAAATAAGTCAAGCAGAGAAAGTCAATTTTCATATGGTTTCACTTATTTGTGGAGCATAAGGAATAACATGGAAGACATTAGGAGAAGGAATGGAAAAATGGGGGGGGCGGGAATTGGAGGGAGATTTGAACCATGAGAGACTATGGACCTGAGAAACAAACAGGGTTCTAGAGGGGAGCAGGGAGGGGGAATTGGTTAACCCGGTGATGGGTATTAAGGAGGGCACGTACTGCATGGAGCACTGGGTGTTATACGAAAACAATGGATCGTGGATCACTACATCAAAAACTAATGATGTATTGTATGGTGACTAACATAATATAATAAAATTAAAAACTACAAAAAAAAAAAGGAATTGATAAGAAGTTGTTTAAAAAAAAAAAAGAAGAGGATTTAAAAAAAAAATGGGAGAGAATGTGATCAGGCAGGAGAGTAGAAAAAAACCAGTATTTTGATCTGTTAGAAGAAAGTATATCAAAATTTTAAAGAGAGAACAACTTATATATATATGCCAAAAATACAGGTAACTACTATGAAGGGATAGAATATGACTCTAAAAATGAAAAATAAAAATGTTTTCTAAAAACGGGATTGATAAGATGTTGGTTGCAAAAGGGAAAAAGAAAAATTCAAAAAAAAAAAGTTAAAAAAAATTAACTTTGAAAGACTACAGAATCATGGTAAAAAAGCCATGGATTCTATGTGCAATATTCTCCTAGCGCTGGAGTTCTGCTGTTCTCATTGATGGGTAAACTTGGTCTTGGCTGGCTGTTCTCGCTGATCTTCTGGGGGAGGGGCCTGTTGCCGTGGTTCCCAAATGTCTTTGCCGGAGGCAGAATGGCCCCGCCCTTGCCCGGTCAGGGCTAAGTAATCTGCTCGGGTTTGCTCTAGGGGGCTTTTGTTCCCTACAAGCTTTCTGTACAGCTTTGAAGGCCGAGAGTGAAGATGGTGGCCTCCCAATCTCTGCCCCGGAGGAGCCGAGAACTTGGGGCCCTGCTCCTCAGTGAGCCCCCAGAGAAAAGCCGTCAGTCACTCCCGTCCCCCGGTCTCCGGCCGCACTCCGTGCTCACCCGGCCTGTGACCGAGCGTTTCTATCTCTGGCACCTGACCCCGTGTGGAGTCTCCAAACCTAGCAGATCCCTGCAGTGTGCTCCCGCACCGCTCCTCCCGGGGGAGGAAGGGGAGTCTCCCCGGATCTACCGCTTGTTGGGTCCCTGCTGGAGGAGCAGTGGCCCGACTGTGGCCCGGATCACGGTTTATGGCAACCCCAAGCTGAGAGCCCGCACCTCGGCTCCGTCTCTGCAGCCGGCTTCCCTGCTCCGATACCTGGGAGCTCCACCACACTCAGGCACCCCCAGTCTTTCTGTGACCCCAAGGGTCCTGAGACCACACTGTCCCATGAGGGTTCCACCCCCAGCTTAGCCACCGGAGTGACGTCCCTCAGTGGAGCAGACTTCTAAAAGTTCCGATTTTGTGCTCCGTGGCTCTATCACTTGCCAGAAGCGGCCGACAGAGGCCCCTCCCCTGCCGTCTATCCTCCCGAATATCGCCTCAGATTCATTTCTCCGCACTTCCAGAAAGTGGTCGCTTTTCTGTTCAGAGAGTTGTTGCTATTCTTTTCTTCGATCTCCTGTTGAGTTTGTAGGTGTTCAGAATGGTTTATCCCTATCCAGCTGAATTCCTGAGACCAGACGAAATCCAGGTCTCCTACTCCTCCGCCATCTTGCTCCGCCCCCCTACCAGCACCTCTAGGAAGTTTTTGATGTCCAATGAGCAAAGGAGGCAGCTGGCATGAACGAGGTCTGGCAGAATCAGTTTAGGAGAAGAGGCACTCAAGAACAGGAGCCAAGAAGAGATCTCATTGACAAGTGGTAAAAATTGGATTGGGTTTTGTAATAAAGCTACCTTGTTACCAGGCTCTGATTCTGTTAACTGACATTCAGTCCTTCTCCAGATAATCCCAACCCCCAGGGCTTGCATCTTGCCTTTGGAGAAAAGTAAGCTTGGTGGCAGATCCTCAGCACCTGCGTATCTGTAAGGTAAGACAGATCCATCTCACCAACCACACTCCATCCATTTCAAGTGTCAGACATGGTAGGTGGAAGTGATCAACAGGTAGTTGGTCATGAGCAAATTTTGAATTCAGCAAGCTGAGAAAAGCCCTACATTTTAGGTGATTGATCACAGAAGAATCTGAAACAGAGTCTTGTAGTGTGAGTCAGTGATGTAAGCATGCTTCTATAACAAGAAATTGAAGGCAAAAATGGTAAGGTAACTACAAATGCAATACAGAAATAGCTCCAAAGGCAAGATGCAAGCCCTGGGGGTTGGGATTATCTGGAGAAGGACAGTAATACCACTCCAGGGACCACCACAATGTGTCCTATCGAAACAAGACATAGGGCTTTTGGTGATCTGATGCTGGATATGTTACCTGACCAAGATGAAGAACAAACTCAGGAAACCTGAAAGACTATTGTTTCTCCATCAAGCTCCTAAACATCCTTATATTAGTTAGGATAGGCTAGCCTGACATAGCATTGGCTTAACACAATAAAGCGGTGTTCTTCCCCACCCAGAGTCCACTGCAGGTGCAGGGAACTCTCCACTCAAGGAGCCACTTTGATCATGGGATTTCATTGGGATTGCGGCTGTAGGGGGAAAGAAGGGCTGGAGGGTTCAGCACTGGCAATGAAAAATTTCAGCTTAGAACTGATACTCATCATTTCCACTCACAACCCATGGACCGGAACTACTCAACTGCTCATATGGCTTCAGCTAACAACAGAGGGGGCAGGAATGACTATGACCAGCACCGGAAGTTTCTTTTCCTTTCTTCTTTTTCTTTTCCAGGCAAAATTATGGAAGTATGTTCACTGAAAAGCAGACACTGGAATGCTCATAGCAGTGTTATCCCTAATAGCCCCAGACAGATGCCCCTCGATGGTGTAACAGGTAAATAAACTGTGGTTTATTCATGCAGTGGAATACTGTGTAGTGGTGAGAAGCATGCCTGGCTCACCTGATGTTGCATACAAGAAGCCAGACACACAGTATTATCTATCAGGTGATTCCATGGACATAAAGCCTCAAAGCAGGCAAAATGAACCTATGATGAAAGAAATCAGGAAACGATTTTACCTTGGTGGTGGAAGGGTGGGGACCAAGAGGGCTCTGGGGGCTTGTAATGATTGACTTGTTGATCTGGGTGATGGTTACGTGGGAATGTTCATGTGAGAACCATCCAGTCATACACCTAAGGGATGTTCGTTTTCTGTATGCACATTGCATATCAAAAAGTGGAAAAAAGAAAAAGGTCTAGACCTGGGGACGCCACTAGGGTGGGAGGTGGTCCCTCACAAAGATAAGGCTCTTGGCCTCCTCCATGCCCTCTAATTATGCAAGTATTGGTGGGGGGCCTGGAGTGGGTGGGATCTTTCCAAGAACCACAACCCCTGCTGTTTCTCCCCTGCTGTTGTCTTTAGACTCTGGGGCTCCCAGGCAGGAAGGACCACATCTTGGGAGACAGCTCTTTTGAGTTCTGGACAAAATGCTTTTGGCTGCAGTTCTGGAAACCTTTCTGGAACCATGGGCTGTATTGTCCACAAGCAGACAGGAGAGAGAGGAGAAAGCAAAGCTCAAAGTGAGGATGATGTGGGCCTAGAAGTGCAGCTGGTGCAAGGAAGACAAGGCTGTGAGGGGAACAGGGCTGTGGTCAGAAGGAGGGGGCAGCACTCTAGTCCCTCAGGCAGCCCTTGACTGACGGGCGAGTGGGGGCCTACCCTGGCCCTCCAAAACAATCTGGGCTCTGGCAGGCAGACCAGGGTGGCAGCTGGGAGCACTGGCTAAGCCCCTCCCTGGAGCCAGCCCCAGGTTTCCGGGCTTCTGTGTCCCCATTTGCAGCAAGACAAAGCTTGCTGTCCTCTCCTTCTCTGGGAGGGTGGCCATGGCCAGGCCTTCTGCCAGGACAGTAGGATGTTCTTACCATACAAATTAGATGAGGCAGCACGGCCAAGTCCTGCTCTAAGTCTTCATGACCTCAGCCCCAAGTGTGATTCCAGCCAGGAAAACCAGGGTGCTCTGTGAGGCCCCAAAGGTGTGGGAGGAAAGCTGGGGTCGGGGTGATGGCCGGTGCCCATGGCTTCAAAGATTCCTGGTCTGTGCTGGGGCACGGCTCCATGTACCCATATTTTTTTCTAGCTAATTTATTTCTAGATCAGGTAATATGTTTACATGATTCAAAAATCAAAATGACAAAAAAGTTTACTTCTAAAAACTTGCTCTTCCATCCTGGTCTACCTTGCTCTTCTATGCCTCCTGTAGGCACTTGATGAGTTTCTGTGTATCTAGGACAAGTTCATGCCTATGTGAAATGCAAGCAAATAGAATATATAGTCTTTTCCACACCTTTCTCTTTGTTCTTTGCCGCACTTAAAAAAAAATGTAACAGCGTGCTCTAGAGATCTTTCCCTGTGCATGCAGGAAGAGCTTCTTTTTTCTTTTTGAGAGTAGTGCTGTGCTCTAGCATTTTTTTTAACCAGAACCCAGTTGATAGGAACCATGCAGGCATGTCTACAGGAAACTTTCTGGTTTCTGTCATCCAGACCTAAGCCCCTACTGACCCCCAAGGCCCATGTGGCTGTGTACCAGTCCCAGCTACCTGGAATGTTGCCAGGACTGTGAGTCATGTGATCCTGATTTCTAAGCTCCCCTACTCTCTTCCTCTACCTGCATAAGACCCCAGTTTAGGGAAGATTTGACATGTCCTGATCCACCTCCATGGACTTTCCCTTTCATGGGACCCAGTGTGAGCCCCTGATTCCCAAGGACCAAGCTATAGGAGGCTCAGAGTGACTCCTCCAGTCCTGTTGACCCCCGGGGGCTGTGAGAGTTTTCTGAAAGCCTTGGGCACTGAGCCCAAGGATGTCATAAGCCCCATGGCTTGGTGCACTGCCCCTGAGGCCCCACAGACTGGGGTCTGATGTGGAAGCTTAGCTATGATACAGAGGTCCAGGCTAGTATGGAGAGAGCTGGGCTAAAAGGGCTCAGGAGGTGGACCTGCCCACAGCACCATAGGCCTGCAGTCTTTTTGGACACAGAGGAGGAATGAGGCAGGGCACCAGTGAACCTGGTCAAGAACATGGAGGAGAAACAAAGTGACTTTTGGCTGCCAGACCAGGTCTGAGAATGGAGGTGGGCTTTCTGTGTTGACCCCAGAGCAGGCTCCCCGGGGCAGTCGGGATGGGCACTTGGCCTTTCCCAGTGGCTTCTGGAAGGTCTATGGCTCAAGGCAGAACATCAGAGAACCCTAGATGTAAATTTGGGCCTCTTTGGAACCTAGATTGCCAGTTAGGAGACAGGCACAGTCAAGAAAGCAGGTAGCTCACACAGTCTTGGGAAAACAGAAGCATTTTGGAGAGCAATAAAAGTATTGGTAGGGGTAAGGGGGAGAGCAGAAGAGAAGTCTTGCCTTAATGCATGGAATGGGGATTCAGGCTGTTTTGTTTTGTTTTGTTTCAATTAATGAAAGAGAAACCCGTGATAATTAGAAGACTTGGGCACATCCAGGCTGGAGGCATTTAAGGTCATATCTCACATACCTTAGAGCAGTGTTTCAAAAACCAGGCCTGCATATCACTGGTGCCACACAAGCTGGTGTTAGGGAAGATTACATTATATAGTATATTATATTATATTTGTTATTTTACAGTTGTGCTATTTTTTTCAGGTATCTTCTATTGATTAATCTTCTATTTATATCAGCATCTGATACTGGTTTTCCATTTTCAGTGACGACATACACATATTTTTTGAAAACATATTTAAACAAAGATATAATTTCATTTAAAGAAAAGTTTTAGAACACCACATGGGGTCGGGTGCCAGAGATAGAAATGCTCGGTCACAGGCCGGGTGAGCGCGGAGTGCGGCCGGAGACCAGGGAGATGGGAGTGATGGACTGCTTTTCTCTGGGGGATCACTGAGGAGCGGGGCCCTGACTTCTCGGCTCCTCCAGGGCGGAAATTGGGAGGCCGCCATTTTCACTCTCCTCCTCCAAAGCTGTATGGAAAGCTTGAAGGGAACAAAAGCTCCCGAGAGCAAACCCGAGCAGATTACTTAGCCCGGACCGGCAAGGGCGGGGCAATTCCGCCTCCGGCAAAGACATTTGGGAACCACGGCAACAGGCCCCTCCCCCAGAAGATCAGGGAGAACAGCCAGCCAAGACCAAGTTTACCCATCAATGAGAACGGCAGAACTCCAGCACTAGGGGAATACTGCACATAGAATCCATGGCTTTTTTACCATGATTCTGTAGTCTTTCAAAGTTTTTTTTTTTTTTAACTGTCATTTTTTTTTGAATTTTTCTTTTTCCCTTTTTCAACTAACATCCTATCAATCCCTTTTTTAAAAAACATTTTTATTTTTCATTTTTAGAGTCATATTCTATCCCTTCATAGTAGTTACCCGTATTTTTGGCATATATATATAAGTTGTTCTCTCTATAAAATTTTGAGATAGTTTCTTCTAACAGATCAAAATATACCCTAAATCTCTAGTGTATGTTTTTTTTCTACTCCCCTTCCTGATCACATTCTCTCCTTTTTCTTTTTTTTAAATCCTCTTCTTTCTTTTTCAAACAACTTCTTATCAATTCCTTTTATAAAATTTTTTATAATTTCTGTCTTTAGAGTCATATTCCATCCCTTCATCATATCAACCCTTATTTTTGTACATATATAAGTTTTTCTTTCTTTAAAATTTTGGGAGGCACTTTCTCCTAACAGACCAAAATACACCCAAAATCTAGTGTGTGGCACTGATCTATATACCAGCCTGATCATATTTGATCATATTCTGTTTTTGTTTTGTTCTGTTTTTGTTTGTTTTTATCTTTATCTTTATCTTTTTTTTTTCTTTTTCTTTTTTCTCTCTTTCCCTTTCTTTTCCCACTGCTTCAGGTCTTTTCTGATTTGTTTAGAGTATATTTTCTGGGGACATTGTTACCCTGTTAGCATTTTGTGCTCTCATTAATCTATTCTCCCCTGGACAAAATGACAAGACGGAAAAAATCACCTCAACAAAAAGAACAAGAGGTAGTACCGACAGCCAGGGACCTACTCAATACGGACATTAGTACGATGTCGGATCTAGAGTTCCGAATCATCACTTTATAGTTACTAACTGGGCTTAAAAAAGCATGGAAGTTATCAGAGAAACCCTTTCTGGAGAAGTAAAAGAACTAAAATCTAACCAAGTCGAAATCAAAAAGGCTATTAATGAGGTGCAATCAAATATGGGGGCACTAACTGCTAGGATAAATGAGGCAGAAGAGTGAATCAGTGATATAGAAGACCAAATGATGGAAAATAAAGAAGCTGAGAAAAAGAGAGATAAACAACTACTGGATCACGAGGGCAGAATTCAAGAGATAAACGATACCATAAGACGAAACAACATTAGAATAATTGGGATCCCAGAAGAAGAAGAAAGAGAGAGGGGTAGAAGGTATAATGGAGCAAATGATAGCAGAGAACTTCCCTAATTTGGGGAAGGATACAGGCATCAAAATCCAGGAAGCACAGAGAACCCCTCTCAAAATCAATAAAAATAGGTCAACACCCCAACATCTAATAGTAAAACTTACAAGTCTCAGAGACAAAGAGAAAATCCTGAAAGCAGCTTGGGAGAAGAGATATGTAACCTACAATGGTAGAAACATTAGATTGGCAACAGAGCTATCCACAGAGACCTGGCAGGCCAGAAAGGACTGGCAGGATATATTCAGAGCACTAAATGAGAAAAATATGCAGCCAAGAATACTATATCTAGCCAGGCTGTCATTGAAAATAGAAGGAGAGATAAAAAGCTTCCAGGACAAACAAAAACTAAAGGAATTTGCAAACACGAAACCAGCCCTACAAGAAATATTGAAAGGGGTCCTCTAAGCAAAGAGAGAGCCTAAAAGCAACATAGAGCAGAAAGGAACACAGACAATATACAGTAACAGTCACCTTACAGGCAATACAATGGCACTAAATTCCTATCTTTCAAGAGTTACCCTGAATGTAAATGGGCTAAATGCCCCAATCAAAAGACACAGGCTATCAGATTGGATTAAAAAACAAAACCCATCGATATGCTGTCTACAAGAGACTCATTTTAGACCCAAAGACACCCCCAGATTGAAAGTGAGGGGGTGGAAAACCATTTACCATGCTAATGGACACCAAAAGAAAGCTGGTGTGGCAATCCTTCTATCGGACAAATTAGATTTTAAACCAAAGACTGTAATAATAGATGAGGAAGGACACTATATCCTACTTAAAGGGTCTATCCAACAAGAAGATCTAACAATTGTAAATATCTATGCCCCTAACATGGGAGCAGCCACTTATATAAGCCAATTAATAACAAAAGCAACGAAACACATTGACAACAATACAATAATAGTGGGGGACTTTAACACACCCCTCACTGAAATGGACAGATCATCTAAGCAAAAGATCAACAAGGAAATAAAGACTTTAAATGACACACTGGACCAAATGGACTTCACAGATGTATTCAGAACATTCCATCCCAAAGCAACAGAATACACATTCTTCTCTAGTGCCCATGGAACATTCTCCAGAATGGATCACATCCTAGGTCATAAATCAGGTCTCAACCGGTACCAAAAGATTGGGATCATTCCCTGCCTATTTTCAGACCACAATGCTTTCAAACTAGAATTCAATCACATTAGGAAAGTCAGAAAGAACTCAAATACATGGAGGCTAAAGAGCATCCTACTAAAGAATGAATGGGTCAACCAGGAAATTAATGAAGAATTAAAAAAAAACTCATGGAAACCAATGAAAATGAAAACACAACTATTCAAAATCTTTGGGATGCAGCAAAGGCAGTCCTAAGAGGAAAGTATATCGCAATACAAGCCTTTCTCAAGAAACAAGAAAGGTCTCAAGTACACAACCTAACCCTACACCTAAAGGAGCTGGAGAAAGAACAGCAAATAAAGCCTAAACCCAGCAGGAGAAGAGAAATAATAAAGATCAGAGTAGAAATCAATGAAATAGAAACTAAAAGAACAGTAGAACAGATCAACGAAACTAGGAGCTGGTTCTTTTAAAGAATTAACAAGATTGATAAACCCCTGGCCAGACTTATCAAAAAGAAGAGAAATGACCCAAATCAACAAAATCATGAATGAAAGAGGAGAGATCACAACCAACACCAAAGAAATACAAACAATTATAAGAACATATTATGAGCAACTCTATGCCAGCAAATTCGATAACCTGGAAGAAATGGATGCATTCCTAGAGATGTATCAACTACCAAAACTGAACCAGGAAGAAATAGAAAACCTGAACAGACCTATAACCACTAAGGAAATTGAAGCAGTCATCAAAAATCTCCCAAGAAACAAAAGCCCAGGGCCAGATGGCTTCCCAGGGGAATTCTATCAAACATTTCAGGAAGAATTAATACCCATTCTTCTGAAACTGTTCCAAAAAATAGAAATGGAAAGAAACTTCCAGACTCATTTTATGAGGCCACCATTACCTTGATCCCAAAACCAAAGACCTCATCAAAGAGGAGAATTACAGACCAATATCCCTGATGAACATGGATGCAAAAATTTTCACCAAAATACTAGCCAATAGGATCCAACAGTACATTAAAAGAATTATTCACCACGAGCAAGTGGGATTTGTCCCTGGGCTGCAAGTTTGGTTCAACATCCGCAAATCAATCAACGTGATACAATACATTAACAAAAGAAAGAACAAGAACCCTATGATCCTCTCAATAGATGCAGAAAAAGCATTTGACAAAGTACAGCACCCTTTCTTGATCAAAACTCTTCAGAGTATATGGATAGAGGGTACATACCTCAATATCATAAAAGCCATCTATGAAAAACCTACAGCGAATATCATTCTCAATGGGGAAAAACTGAGAGCTTTCCCCCTAAGGTCAGGAACGTGGCTGGGATGCCCACTCTCACCATTGCTATTCAACATAGTATTAGAAGTCCTAGCCACAGCCATCAGACAACAAAAATAAATGAAAGGCATCCAAATCGGCAAAGAAGAAGTCAAACTCTCACTCTTTGCAGATGATATGATACTTTATGTGGAAAACCCAAAAGACTCCACCCCAAAACTGTTGGAACTCATACAGGAATTCAGTAAAGGGGCAGGATATAAAATCAATGCACAGAAGTTAGTGGCATTCCTATACACCAACAAGAAGACAGAAGAAAGAGAAATTAAGGTGTCCATCCCATTTACAATTGCACACCAAACCGTAAGATACCTAGGAATAAATCTAACCAAAGAGGCAAAGGATCTGTACTCAGAAAACTATAAAATACTCATGAAAGAAATTGAGGAAGACACAAAGAAATGGAGAAACGTTCCATGCTCATGGATTGGAAGAACAAATATTGTGAAGATGTCAATGCTACCTAGAGCAATCTACACATTCAATGCAATCCCCATCAAAATACCATCCACTTTTTTCAAAGAAATGGAACAAATAATCCTAAAATTTGTATGGAACCAGAAAAGACCCTGAATAGCCAGAGGAATGTTGAAAAAGAAAACCAAAGCTGGCGGCATCACAATTCCGGACTTCCAGCTCTATTACAAAGCTGTCATTATCAAGACAGTATGGTACTGGAACAAAAACAGACACATAGATCAATGGAACAGAAGAGAGAGCCCAGAAATGGACCCTCACCTCTATGGTCAACTCATCTTTGACAAAGCAGGAAAGAATGTCCAATGGAAAAAAGACCGTCTCTTCAACAAACGGTGTTGGGAAAACTGGATAGCCACATGCAGAAGAATGAAACTGGACCATTTCCTTACACCACACACAAAAATAGACTCAAAATGGTTGAAAGAGGGCGCCTGGTGGCTCAGTCGTTAAGCGTCTGCCTTCGGCTCAGGTCATGATCCCAGAGGGCTGGGATCGAGTCCCACATCGGGCTCCCTGCTCGGCAGGAAGCCTACTTCTCTCTCTTCCACTCTCCCTGCTTGTGTTCCTGCTCTCGCTATCTCTCTCTCTGTCAAATAAATAAATAAAATCTTTAAAAAAAAAAAATGGTTGAAAGACCTCAATGTGAGACAGGAGTCCATCATAATCCTAAAGGAGAACACAGGCAGCAACCTCTTCGACCTCAGCCGCAACAACTTCTTCTTAGAAACATCGTCAAAGGCAAGGGAAGCAAGGGCAAAAATGAACTATTGGGACTTCATCAAGATAAAAAGCTTTTGCACAGCAAAAGAAACAGTCAACAAAACCAAAAGACAACCGACAGAATGGGAGAAGATATTTGCAAATGACATATCAGATAAAGGGCTAGTATCCAAAATATATAAAGAACTTATCAAACTCAACACCCAAGGAACAAATAATCCAATTAAGAAATGGGCAGAAGACATGAACAGAAATTTTCCAAAGAAGACATCCAAATGGCCAACAGACACACGAAAAAGTGCTCGACATCGCTCGGCATCAGGGAAATCCAAATCAAAACTTCAATGAGATACCATCTCACACCAGTCAGATTGGCTACAATTAACAAGTCAGGAAATGACAGATGTTGGCAGGGATGTGGAGAAAGGGGACCCCTCCTACACTGTTGGTGGGAATGCAAGCTGGTTCAGCCACTCTGGAAAACAGTATGGAGGTTCCTCAAAAAGTTGAAAATAGAGCTACCATATGATCCAGCATTTGCACTACAGGCTATTTACCCCAAAGATACAAATGTAGGGATCCAAAGGGGTACGCACACCCCAATGTTTATAGCAGCAATGTCCACAATAGCCAAACTGTGGAAAGAGCCAAGATGTCCATCGACAGTTGAATGGATAAAGAAGAGGTGGTATATATACACAATGGAATATTATGCAGCCATCAAAAGGAATGAGATCTTGCCATTTGCAATGACGTGGATGGAACTGGAGGGTGTTATGCTGAGCAAAATAAGTCAATCAGAGAAAGACATGTATCATATGATCTCACTGATATGAGGAATTCTTAATCTCAAGAAACAAACTGAGGGTTGCTGGAGTGGGGGGTGGGGTGTGAGGGATGGGGTGGCTGGGTGATAGACATTGGGGAGGGTATGTGCTATGGTGAGCACTGTGAATTGTGCAAGACTGTTGAATCACAGATCTGTACCTCTGAAACAAATAATGCAATATATGTTAAGGAAGAAAAAAAGAAGATAGCAGGAGGGGAAGAATGAAGGGGGGGAAATCGGAAGGGGAGATGAACCATGAGAGACGATGGACTCTGAAAAACAAACTGAGCGTTCTAGAGGGGAGGGGAGTGGGAGGATGGGTTAGCCTGGTAATGGCTATTAAAGAGGGCATGTACTGCATGGAGTACTGGGTGTTATGCACAAACAATGAATCATGGAACACTACATCAAAATCTAATGATGTAATGTATGGTGATTAACATAACAATAAAAAATTTAAAAAAGAAAAAATTTAATCATAATGCATATAGTATACAAAATGCCACAAAAACTGAGTAAGTCTGAGTTAGAGGAACACTGCCATAATGGTAAATCACATGACAGATGAAAAAGGTTGCTCAGCAAAATGAAGTAACCCTGCATATCTACCAGCTGGACTGTGGTGCAGCTGGGGCTCAGACCAAGTCTGGCATGATAGGCCACCCCTCTGAGGCCAGGAGGGGAGGGACTGGGCCCAGATCCCGGGGCTCCCCCCAGTGGCTGGCCCTGCTCAGCCCTCCAGTCTTTGTTGGTTCCACATCTGCTGAGGGACACATCCTCCTGGCCTGTGCCCTCCTCCTGCACAGGATGGCCCTTCGAGTTCTTCTCTAGCAGCTATTTTCCAATGTGGCCAACAAGCACTTTGGCCTCTCTTGAAAATGTCTCTGGCCTAGCTGACTTTAATTATTAACAAAGAACCAAACAGTGTGCTTAAGTCCTCTAGTTGGAAGGAGTGGGGGAGGTGGTGGCTTAAAAGTCAGACTTCCAAGTAGGAAATCATGCCACAGAAATCTGTTCAGGAAAGATCACAATCAGAATGGAGAGATGTATGGAAATGAAACCATGGCCAGATTGTTTTTTCTCAAAATGCCGAATGATAAAATTATTTCAAGGATAAGACCTGGCCAACCTTTTATGAAAACCAGATGCCTGAGGGCCTTCCAAGGTCTCTACAGCTCAAGCCTTGCACCAGCGTGGGGTGGGGTGGGACTTGACAGGGGATGGGCAGAGAAAGTCCTGTTATTGAACAAACACCTGCTTTCTCCTGGTGGCCTGGAGACCAGGTGATCTGGTGTCTCATGAGCACATGAGGCAGGATCTAGAGAACCCTGACTCAGACCTAGAATACAACTTTCTGTCATTCACTTGCTATGACATTGATTAATCAATTTCTTCTATGAACCTCAGTTTTCTCATCTGAAAAATGGGGGCAACAATCCCTGCTTCATAGGGTTGTTGTGTAAAGATAGTGGGATATCTACTGTCTATGGGCCACAGGGCCTGGCCTGTGTAACTCCCCATCTTTCCAGGAGCCTTTCCTCTCTCTGCCATTGATAGTTTTTGCAAGCAACTGAAACAGTGTTTGGTTGACTGGAACAAGAGTCAAACAGGGATTTACGTAGCTCACAGAATCAAAGAAAAAGTGAAAAATCAATTCTTCAGGACCAGAGGGCAGTTCCCACAGAAGAGCTTGAGAATACTTTTCTCAGGGAGTGGCAACAGCGATACTGTGGGTCAACTGTTTTCCATATTTGCATTACTCTGCTCAGGATTCAGATTCCCAGGTGACTCAGAGTCTCCTTGGCTTGTGCCATGGGCCCTTGGCCAGGAAATGTCTTGTTTGATTTCTCACCACAATGGCATGCAATATGGACCTGTGTTTTCCCAAAGCAAAATCAGTAAGTGCTATCAGAAGTGGGACTGGGTATGGAGAATGCAGGAGAAAAGGGGTGGAGCGGGGAGGGGGCACAACCATAAGTTCTTTCTCCTGAATGTCATACCTCTCAGCCCCATCTTCTCTTCTGACTGAGCCATCCCCTCCATCCTGTGTCTTCCAATCCCAGGCATTCTTCAAGGACTGTTAAGGTTAATGCACCTACCTGATAGTGTTCACAGTGTCACAGGCACATTAACTCCCCATCTTTACATTCCCCAAATCCACTCTCTCCCTGGCTGTTCACAGCACATCTTTGAGCTGACAAGGCCCATTTTCAGGAGGCTCTGCAGAGATTCAGAATGGAGAAAGGAGAAGGAGTGGCAGATGCCAGGTCATAAAGTTTATATCTTTTTTAAAAAGTTTTATTATGTTATATTAGTCACCACATATTACATCATTAGTTTTTGATGTAGTGTTCCATGATTTATTGTTTGCATATAACACTCAGTACTCCATGCAGAACATGCCCTCTTTAATACCCATCACCAGGCTAACCCATCCCCATACCCCCCTCCCCTCTAGAACACTCAGTTTGTTTTTCAGAGCCCTTCATCTCTCATGGTTCATCTCCCCCTCCAATTTCCCCCCCCTTCATTCTTCCCCTCCTGCTATCTTCTTCTTCTTCTTCTTTTTTTTTTTTAAACATATATTGTATTATTTGTTTCAGAGGTACAGATCTGTGATTCAACAGTCTTGCACAATTCACAGCGCTCACCATAGCACATACCCTCCCCAATGTCTATCACCCAGCCACCCCATCCCTCACACCCCACCCCCCACTCCAGCAACCCTCAGTTTGTTTCCTGAGATTAAGAATTCCTCATATCAGTGAGGTCATATGATGTATGTCTTTCTCTGATTGACTTATTTCGCTCAGCATATACCCTCTAGTTCCATCCATGTTGTTGCAAATGGCAAGATCTCATTCCTTTTGATGGCTGCATAGTATTCCATTGTATACACACCACTTCTTTATCCATTCATCTGTCGATGGACATCTTGGCTCTTTCCACAGTTTGGCTATTGTGGACATTGCTGCTATAAACATTGGGGTGCACATACCCCTTTGGATCCCTACATTTGTATCTTTGGGGTAAATAGCCAGTAGTGCAATTGCTGGGTCATATGGTAGCTCTATTTTCAACTTTTTGAGGAACCTCCATACTGTTTTCCAGAATGGTTGCACCAGCTTGCATTCCCACCAACAGTGTAGGAGGGTTCCCCTTTCTCCTCATCCTCGCCAACATCTGTCATTTCCTGACTTGTTAATTTTAGCCATTCTGACTGGTGTGAGGTGGTATCTCATTGAGGTTTCAATTTGGATTTCCCTGATGCCGAGCGATGTTGAGCACTTTTTCATGTGTCTGTTGGCTGTTTGGATGTCTTCTTTGGGAAAATGTTTGTTCATGTCTTCTGCCCATTTCTTGATTGGATCATTTGTTCTTTGGGTGTTGAGTTTGATAAGTTCTTTATATATTTTGGATACTAGCCCTTTATCTGATATGTCATTTGCAAATATCTTCTCCCATTCTGTGGGCTGTCTTTTGGTTTTGTTGACTATTTCTTTTGCTGGGCAAAAGCTTTTTATCTTGATGAAGTCCCAATAGTTCATTTTTGCCCTTGCTTCCCTTGCCTTTGGCAATGTTTCTAGGAAGAAGTTGCTGCGGCTGAGGTTGAAGAGGTTGCTGCCTGTGTTCTCCTTTAGGATTATGATGGACTCCTGTCTCACATTGAGGTCTTTCAACCATTTTGAGTCTATTTTTGTATGTGGTGTAAGGAAATGGTCCAGTTTCTTCTGCATGTGGCTGTCCAATTTTCCCAACACCATTTGTTGAAGAGACTGTCTTTTTTCCATTGGACATTCTTTCCTGCTTTGTCAAAGATGAGTTGACCATAGAGGTGAGGGTCCATTTCTGTGCTCTCTTTTCTGTTCCATTGATCTATGTGTCTGTTTTTGTGCCAGTACCATACTGTCTTGATGATGACAGCTTTGTAATAGAGCTGGAAGTCCGGAATTGTGATGCCGCCAGCTTTGCTTTTCTTTTTCAGTGTTGCTCTGGCTATTCGGGGTCTTCTCTGGGTCCATACAAATTTTAGGATTATTTGTTCCATTTCTTTGAAAACAGTTGATGGTATTTTATTTTATTTTTTTCAGATTTTTATTTTTATTATTTTTTCAAATTTTATTCTGTTATGTTAGTCACCATACAATACATCATTAGTTTTTGATGTGGTGATCCACGATCCATTGTTTTCGTATAACACCCAGTGCTCCATGCAGTACGTGCCCTCCTTAATACCCATCACCGGGCTAACCAATCCCCCCTCCCCCCTCCCCTCTAGAACCCTGTTTGTTTCTCAGGTCCATAATCTCTCATGGTTCATCTCTCCCTCCAATTCCCCCCCCCCATTTTTCCATTCCTTCTCCTAATGTCCTCCATGTTATTCTTTATGCTCCACAAATAAGTGAAACCATATGATAATTGACTTTTTCTGCTTCACTTATTTCGCTTATCATAATCTCCTCCAGTCCCAACCATATTGATGTAAAAGTTGGGTATTCATCTTTTCTGATGGCTGAGTAATATTCCATTGTATATATGGAACACATCTTCTTTATCCATTCATCTGTTGAAGGGCATCTCGGCTCTTTCCACAGTTTGGCTATTGCGGACATTGCTGCTATGAACATTGGGGTGCATATGGCCCTTCTTTTCACTACATCTGTGTCTTTGGGGTAAATACCCAGTAGTGCAATTGCTGGGTCAGAGGGTAGCTCTATTTTAAAATTTTTCAGGAACCTCCACACTGTTTTCCAAAGTGGCTGTACCAACTTGCATTCCCACCAACAGTGTAAGAGGGTTCCCTTTCTCCACAACCTCTCCAACATTTGTTGTTTCTTTCCCTGTCCATTTTAGCCATTCTAACTGGTGTAAGGTGGTATCTCAGTGTGGTTTTGATTTGGATTTCCCTGATGGCTAATGACGATGAACATTTTTTCATGTGTCTGTTAGCCATTTGTATGTCTTCTTCAGAGAAGTGTCTGTTCATCTCTTCTGCCCACTTTTTGACTTGATTATTTGTTTTTTGGGTGTTGAGTTTGAGAAGTTCTTTATAGATTTTGGATACCAGCCCTTTATCTGTAGTGTCATTTGCAAATATCTTCTCCCATTCTGTGGGTTGCCTCTTTGTTGTGTTGACTGTTTCCTCTGCTATACAGAAGCTTTTTATCTTGATGAAGTCCCAAAAGTTCATTTTTGCTTTTGTTTCACTAGCTTTTGGAGATGTATCTTGAAAGAAGTTGCTGTGGCTGATGTCAAAGAGGTTACTGCCTATGTTCTCCTCTAGGATTTTGATGGATTCCTGTCTCACATTGAGGTCTTTCATCCACTTTGAGTTTATCTTTGTGAGTGGTGTTAGAGAATGGTCGAGTTTCATTCTCCTGCATGTGGCTGTCCAATTTTCCCAGCACCATTTATTGAAGAGACTGTCTTTTTTCCATTGCATGTTTTTTCCTGCTTTGTCAAAGATTATTTGACCATAGAGTTGAGGGTCCATATCTGGGTTCTCTATTCTGTTCCATTGGTCTGTATGTCTGTTTTTGTGCCAGTACCATGCTGTCTTGGTGATCACTGCTTTGTAATATAGCTTGAAATCGGGCAACGTGATGCCCCCAGCTTTGTTTTTCTTTTTCAACATCTCCTTGGCGATTCGGGGTCTTTTCTGATTCCATACAAATTTTAGGATTGTTTGTTCCAGCACTTTGAAAAGTGTCATTGGAATTTTGATCGGGATGGCATTGAAGGTATAGATTGCTCTGGGTAGCATAGACATTTTAACAATGTTTATTCTTCCGATCCATGAGCATGGAATGTTTTTCCATCTTTTTGTGTCTTCTTCAATTTCTTTCATGAGTGTTTTGTAGTTCCTAGAGTATAGATCCTTTACCTCTTTGGTTAGGTTTCTTCCGAGGTATCTTATGGTTTTTGGTGCTATTGTAAATGGAATCGTTTCTCTAATTTCTCTTTCTACAGTTGCGTTGTTAGTGCATAAGAAAGCAACTGATTTCTGTGCATTGATTTTGTATCCTGCCACATTACTGAATTGCTGGATGAGTTCTAGTAATTTGGGGGTGGAGTCTTTTGGGTTTTCCACATAAAGTATCATGTCGTCCGTGGAAAGAGAGAGTTTGACTTCTTCTTTGCCAATTTGAATACCTTTTATTTCTTTTTGTTGTCTGATTGCTGTTGCTAGGACTTCTAGTACTATGTTGAACAACAGTGGTGAGCGTGGGCACCCTTGACATGTTCCTGATCTTAAGGGAAAGGCTCTCAGCTTTTCCCCATTGAGGATGATATTCGCTGTGGGTTTTTCATAGATGGATTTTATGAGCTTGAGGAATGTTCCCTCTATCCCTATACTCTGGAGAGTTTTAATCAGGAAAGGATGTTGTATTTTGTCAAATGCTTTTTCTGCATCAATTGAGAGGACCCTATGGTTCTTCTCCCTCCTCCTATTAATGTGTTCTATCACATTGATTGATTTGCGAATGTTGAACCACCCTTGCATCCCGGGGATAAATCCCACTTGGTCGTGGAGGATGATCCTTTTAATGTATTGTTGGATCCTATTAGCTAGGATTTTGTTGAGGATATTGGAATCCATATTCATCAGGGATATCGGTCTGAAATTCTCCTTTTTGATGGGGTCTTTGCCTGGTTTGGGGATTAAGGTAAGCTGGCCTCATAGAATGAGTTTGGAAGTTTTCCTTCTGTTTCTATTTTTTGAAACAGCTTCAGTAGAATAGGTATTATTTCTTCTTTGAGTGTTTGGTAGAATTCCCCAGGGAATCCATTAGGCCCTGGACTCTTGTTTTTTGGGAGGTTTTTGATCACTGCTTCAATCTCGTTACTGGTTATTGGCCTATTCAGGTTGTCAATTTCTTCCTGTTTCAGTCTTGGCAGCTTATAGGTTTCCAGGAAGGCCTCCATTTCATCCAGATTGCTCAGTTTATTGGCATATAGTTGTTGATAATAATTTCTGATAATTGTTTCTATTTCCTTGGTGTTAGTCGTGACCTCTCCCCTTTCATTCATAATTTTATTAATTTGGGTCATTTCTCTCTTCTTTTGGATAAGTCTGGCCAGTAGTTTATCGATCTTATTAATTCTTTCAAAGAACCAACTTCTAGTTTCGTTGATCTGATCTACTGTGTTTCTGGTTTCTAATTCATTGATTTCTGCTCTAATTTTAATTATTTCTCTTCTAATGCGTGGCTTAGGCGTCGTTTGTTACTTTTTCTCTAGTTCTTTAAGGGGTAGAGTTAGTTGGTGAATTTGGGGTTTTTCTATTTGGGATTTTTTGAGTGAGGCTTGGATGGCTATGTATTTCCCCCTTAGGACCGCCTTTGTAGTATCCCATAGGTTTTGGATCGATGTGTTTTTTTCTCATTGATTTCCATGAATTGTTTAAGTTCTTCTTTGATTTCTTGGTTGACCGAAACATTCTTGAGCAGAGTGGTCTTTAGCTTCCAAGTGTTTGGATTTCTGCCAAATTTTTTCTTGTGATTGAGTTCCAGTTTTAGAGCATCGTGGTCTGAGAATATGCAAGGAATAATCTCAATCTTTTGGTATCAGTTGAGACCTGATTTGTGACCCAGTATGTGGTCTATTCTGGAGAAAGTTCCATGTGCACTCGAGAAGAATGAGTATTCTGTTGTTTTAGGGTGGAATGTTCTGTATATATCTATGAGGTCCATTTGGTCTAGTGTATCATTCAAAGCCCTTGATTTTCTGCTTAGATGATCTGTCCATTGCCGAGAGTGGAGTATTGAGGTCTCCTACAATTAAGGTATTGTTGTCAATATGACTCTTTAGTTTGGTTAACAGTTGGCTTATGTAGATGGCTGCTCCCATGTTGGGGGCATAGATATTTACAATTGTTAGATCTTCTTGTTGGATAGACCCTTTAAGAATGATATAGTGTCCTTCTGTGTCTCTTATTACAGACTTTAGTTTAAAATCTAATTTGTCTGATATAAGAATTGCTACCCCAGCTTTCTTTTGAGGTCCTTTGGCATAGAAGATGGATCTCCATCCCTTCACTTCCAGTCTGGATGTATCTTTAGGCTCAAAATGAGTCTCTTGTAGACAGCATATGGATGGGTCCTGTCTTTTTATCCAATCTGCAACCTTGTGCTGTTTTATGGGAGCATTTAGGCCATTCAGGTTGAGAGTGATTATTGAAAGATATGAATTAATTGTCATCATGTTGCCTGTGAAGACGTTGTTTTTATAGATTGTCTCTGTAAATTTCTGTTGTATATCACTCTTGGGGTCTTTCTCCTTTTATAGAACACCCCCCCCTTAATATTTCTTGCAGGGCTGGCTTAGTGGTCACATATTCTTTCAGTTTCTGCCGGTCATGGAAGCTCTGCATCTCTCCATCCATTCCAAATGACAGCCTTGCCAGATAAAGTATTCTTGGCTGCATGATTTCCTTGTTTAGTACCCTGAATATGTCTTGCCAGGCCTTTCTGGCTTGCCAGGTCTCTGTGGATAGGTCTGATGTTATTCTGATGTTCCTCCCTCTGTACGTAAGGAATCTCTTCCCCCTAACTGCCCTTAAGATGGTTTCCTTGGTTCTAAGATTTGCGAGTTTTACTATTACATGCCGGGGTGTTGGCCTGTTTTCCTTCATCTTGGGAGGGGTCCTCTCTGCCTCTAGGATGCGAATGTTTGTTTAATTCCCCAGATTAGGGAAGTTCTCAGCTATGATTTGCTCAAATACATCTTCTAGCCCTCTCTCTCTCTCCACTCCCTCCGGGATTCCAATTATTCTGACATTGGAACGCTTCATGGTGTCACTTATTCCTGTGATTCTATTTTCATGGATTCTGAGTTGTTTTTCCCTGGTCTCCTCTTTCCCTTTTTTACCTATTATATTTTCTTCCAAGTCGCTTATTCATTCTTCTGCCTCACTTACCCTAGCTGTTAGATTATCTAGATTGGATTGGATCTCATTGATAGCATTTTTAAGTTCTGCCAATTCAGCTTTCATTTCTGCCTTAGAGACTCTATGTTGCCATTAATTGATTTCTCCATTCTAGCCATTGTCTTCACAATTGCTAGCCTGAATTCCATCTCTGACATCTTGGTTATATCTGCATCCATTTGTAAATCTGCAGCATAAGTCCTAATCTCTGAGTCTTTTCTATTTTGGGGGTTCCTCCTCCTAGTCATTCTGTTAATGAGTGGTTGAGGGAATGTATAGAGTCGAAATTATTGACCAGAACCCAAGCAAGATGCACCTGTTTTCTAGTGACCTTAGGGTTGCTGGCCTCTTGTTTTCCCAGCCTGTCTTCTGGGAGAGGGGTCTGCTGCGCTGTTACTCAGGCAACCCTGTTTGGGTGGAGTTGCCCTGCCTCCCTGTGGCGGGGGATGGGCTCAATGGGAATCAGTTTTTTGGGGCTTTTGTTCTCTGGCGGCTTTCCCTGTGGCTTTCCGCATCTCTTCTGCGAGTCAGAGCAGAAGAGACCATTTCCAACCCTCTGCCTCAGAGCAGAGTGATCGCAGTCTGTTCTTCAGTGAGCTCTCCAGGCCACACTGTCTCCGTTTCTGTCTGTGCCGCTATAACTTGCAGCATCCTGGGTTTTGAGCCCCTCCCCAGCATCCCCAGTCCTGCCTCCAGGTCGGGGCACGTCTCTGCCCTTTGTGCTTCTAAAACCGCCAGCTGCTCCCAGTTTGATGGTGCGACCCCGCTGCTCCGGGTTTCTGCCCTGGGGCCTGCCCTAAAGTCCTTTCCCCACCACTACCGGTCTGTGAATCTGTGCCCCGTCCCCAGCGTACGAGGCTGTTGTTCACCAGTCGTGTAGGATCACCACGGCCAGGGTCTCTCCCGCTGTCATTTATCCTCTGATATCTGCCCGCAGAATCATGGCTCCCCGCTTTGTACCTCTAAACCAACCACCCTCGATATTCTGTTTGTCGAGATCCAGATCTTCTGACATCTCAGGCTGATTTCATGGGTGCTGAGAGTGGTCTGGTAGATATCCAGCTCAATTCCAGGGACCAGTTTAAATAGGGTCCCCTGCTCCTCTGACATCTTTTCTCTAAAAGTTGATGGTATTTTAATGGGGATTGCATTAAATGTGTAGATTGCTCTAAGTAGCATTCACATCTTCACAATATTTGTTCTTCCAATCCATGAGCATGGAACGTTTTTCCATTTCTTCATGTCTTCCTCAATTTCTTTCATGAGTATTTTATAGTTTTCTGAGTACAGAACTTTGCGTCTTTGGTTAGATTTATTCCTAGGTATCTTATGGTTTTGGGTGCAATTGTAAATGGGATCGACTCCTTAATTTCTCTTTCTTCTGTCTTCTTGTTGGTGTATAGGAATGCCACTGATTTCTGTGCATTCATTTTATATCCTGCCACTTTACTGAATTCCTGTATGAGTTGTTGCTACAACAACTTTGGTGTAGAGTCTTTTGGGTTTTCCACATAAAGTATCATATCATCTGCAAAGAGTGAGAGTTTGACTTCTTCTTTGCCAATTCGGATGCCTTTTATTTCTTTTTGTTGTCTGATTGCTGTGGCGGACTTCTAATACTATGTTGAATAGCAGTGGTGTTAGTGGACATCCCTGCCACGTTCCTGACCTTAGGGGGAAAGCTCTCAGTTTTTCCCCATTGAGAATGATATTCGCTGTAGGTTTTTCATAGATGGCTTTTATGATATTGAGGTATGGACCCTCTATCCCTATACTCTGAAGAGTTTTGATCAAGAAAGGATGCTGTATTTTGTCAAATGCTTTTTCTGCATCTATTGAGAGGATCATCTGATTCTTGTTGTTTCTTTTGTTAATGTATTGTATCACATTGATTGATTTGCAGATGTTGAACCAACCTTGCAGACCAGGGATAAATCCCACTTGGTTGTGGTGAATAATCTTTTTAATGTACTGTTGGATCCTATTGGCTAGTATTTTGGTGAGAATTTCTGCATCCATGTTCATCAAGGTCCTTAATTCTCCTTTTTGATGGGGTCTTTTTCTGGTTTGGAGATCAAGGTAATGGTGGCCTCATAAAACAAGTTTGGAAGCTTTCCTTCCATTTCTATTTTTTGGAACAGTTTCAGAAGAATAGGTATTAATTCTTCTTGAAATGTTTGGTAGAATTACCTGGGAAGCAATCTGGCCATGGGCTCCTGTTTTTTGGGAGATTTTTGATGACTGCTTCAATTTCCTTAGTGGTTATAGGTCTGTTCAGGTTTTCTATTTCTTCCTGGTTCAGTTTTGGTAGTTGATACATCTCTAGGAATGCATCCATTTCTTCCAGGTTATCGAATTTGCTGGCATAGAGTTGCTCATAATATGTTCTTATAATTGTTTGTATTTCTTTGGTGTTGGTTGTGATCTCTCCTCTTTCATTCATGATTTTGTTGATTTGGGTCATTTCTCTTTTCTTTCTGATAAGTCTGGCCAGGGGTTTATCAATCTTGTTAATTCTTTCAAAGAACCAGCTCTGTTCTACTGTTCTTTTGGTTTCTATTTCATTGATTTCTACTCTGATCTTTACTATTTCTCTTCTCCTGCTGGGTTTAGGCTTTATTTGCTGTTCTTTCTCCAGCTCCATTAGGTGTAGGGTTAGGTTGTGTATTTGAGACCTTTCTTGTTTCTTGAGAAAGGCTTGTATTGTTATATACTTTCCTCTTAGTACTGTGTTTGCTCTATCCCAAAGATTTTGAATAGTTGTGTTTTCATTTTCATTGGTTTCCATGAATTTTTAAAATTCTTCCTTAATTTCCTGGTTGACCCATTCATTCTTTAGTAGGATGCTCTTTAGCCTCCATGTATTTGAGTTCTTTCTGACTTTCCTCTTGTGATTGAGTTCTAGTTTCAAAGCATTGTGGTCTGAAAATAGGCAGGGAATGATCCCAATCTTTTGGTACCGGTTGAGACCTGATTTATGACCTAGGATGTGATCGATTCTGGAGAATGTTTCATGGGCACTAGAGAAGAATGTGTATTCTGTTGCTTTGGGTTGGAATGTTCTGACTACTTCTGTGAAGTCCATTTGGTCCAGTGTGTCATTTAAAGTCTTTATTTCCTTGTTGATCTTTTGCTTAGATGATCTGTCCATTTCAGTGAGGGGTGTGTTAAAGTCCTCCACTATTATTGTATTGTGGTTGATGTGTTTCTTTGCTTTTGTTATTAATTTGCTTACATAATTGGCTGCTCCCATGTTAGGGGCATAGATATTTACAATTGTTAGATCTTCTTGTTGAATAGACCCTTTAAGTAGGATATAGTGTCCTTCTTCATCTCTTATTACAGTCTTTGGTTTAAAGTCTAATTTGCCTGATATAAGGATTGCCACCCCAGCTTTCTTTTGGTGTCCATTAGCATGGTAAATAGTTTTCTACCCCCTCACTTTCAATCTCAGGGTGCCTTTGGGTCTAAAATGAGTCTCTTGCAGGCAACATCTTGATGGGTCTTGTTTTTTTACCCAATCTGATAGCCTGTGTCTTTTGATTGTGGCGTTTAGCCCATTTACATTCAGTGTAACTATTGAAAGATAGGAATTTAGTGCCATTGTATTGCCTGTAAGGTGACTGTTACTGTATATTTTCTGTGTTCCTTTCTGGTCTATGTTGCTTTTAGGGTCTCTCTTTGCTTAGAGGACCCCTTTCAATATTTCTTGTAGGGCTGGTTTTGCATTTGCAAATTCCTTTAGTTTTTGTTTGTCCTGGAAGATTTTTATCTCTCCTTCTATTTTCAATGACAGCCTGGCTGGATATAGTATTCTTGGCTGCATATTTTTCCATTTAGTGCTCTGAATATATTCTGCCAGTCCTTTCTGGCCTGCCAGGTCTCTGTGGATAGGTCTGTTGCCAATCTAATGTTTCTACCATTTTTGGTTACAGATCTCTTGTCCCGAGCTGCTTTCAGGATTTTCTCTTTGTCTCTGAGACTTGTAAGTTTTACTATTAGATGTTGGGGTGTTGACCTATTTTTATTGATTTTGATAGGGGTTTTCTGTGCCTCCTGGATTTTGATGCCTGTTTCCTTCCCCAAATTAGGGAAGATCTCTGCTATAGTTTGCTCCAATATACCTTCTGCCCCTCTCTCTCTTTCTTCTTCTTCTGGGATCCCAGTTATTCTAATGTTCTTTCGTCTCATGGTATCACTTATCTCTTGAATTCTGTCCCCGTGATCCAGTAGTTGTTTATCTCTCTTTTTCTCAGTTTCTTTATTCTTCATCATTTGGTCTTCTATCTCACTGATTTTCTCTTCTGCCTCATTTATCCTAGCAGATAGAGCCTCCATTTTTGATTGCACTTCATTAATATCCTTTTTGATTTCTACTTGGTTAGATTTTAGTTCTTTTATTTCTCCAGAAAGGGTTTCTCTAATAACTTCCATGCTTTTTTCAAGCCCAGCTAGTATCTTTAAAATCATCATTCTGAACTCTAGTTCTGACATCTTACTAATGTCTGTGTTGATTAGGTCCTTGGCAGTCGGTACTGCCTCTTATTCTTTTTTTTGAGGTGATTTTTTCCATCTTGTCATTTTGTCCAGAGGAGAATAGATGAATGAGAGGACAAAATGCTAACAGGGTAACAACATCCCCAGAAAAATATACACTAAACAAATCAGAAAAGACCCTTCTTGTGATGATCTTGTGAGATGAGAAAATGCCTGTGTGAGGAGACCTGGGAGGTGAAGGCTGCAGGTCACGTGCCCTCCTTAATACCCATCACTGGTCTAACCCATTCCCCCACCTTCTTCCTCTCTAAATCCCTCAGTTTGTTTCTCAGAGTCCATAGTCTCTCCCTCCAATTCCCCCCCCCTTCATTTTCCCCTTCCTACTATCTTCTTCTTCTTCTTCTTTTTCTTTTTAACATATAATGTATTATTTGTTTCAGAGGTACAGGTCTGTGATTCATCAGTCTTACACAATTCACAGCACACACCATAGCACATATCCTCCCCAGTGTTCATCACTCAGCCACCCCATCCTTCCCACCCCCCACCACTCCAGCAACCCTCAGTTTGTTTCCTGAGATTAAGAGTCTCTTATGGTTTGTCTCCATAAAGTTTATATCTTAATAATGATAGTTTTTCTGTTTAGTCTCTTGGGTGTTCTGTGGATCAAAATCACTGTATCTGAAAATAGTAATACTTTACCTCTTCTAATAAATGTGTACTCTATTTTTTTATTTCTTTACACTATTCCAAAATTTTACAATAAAAATGACAACTGATACTCCTGTTTTTTTCCCGAAACTTAATGAACATGCTGCTTATCTCCTTTAAGCATGATGTTGGTTGACATGTAAAGTGCTTAAAATAGTGTTCGGCATACAGTAGGTGGTACATAAGTGTTATAGAACTATTATCATCACTCTTTAATATAATCACTACAAATTCTGTGCCCATCTGCTTCATATGCATAGGCAATAGCCTCCTTACCCCATCGTGCCTTAGATTTGGGTGTAGCTGAAGAGTGCCTTGGGTTGTGAGGCCAGAGCTCACACACATAGTGTGGACTCAATTAATATTTATTGGCTTAAAATGCATGCCTAGTGAATCAGTTGCAGGAGTTCTAGTAACTTTTATCTGGGACATCCTGGCCTTACGATAGAAGGGAGAGAGCATGGTGGAACCACATGATGGTCTTTAAAGTCTGAGGTACAGATGGCCACCATCAATTGCTTCCCCCCTGCATGAGTGGACTATTACCTTATCCCTGGAATCTGGACTGGCCTTAGTGACTGGCTCGACCAATAGATTGTGGTAGAAGTAACCTTTTGGGACTTCTGAGGCTAGGCCTATCATTAGCCTAGCAGCTTCCACTTGGATCTCTTAATGCATTCACTCTTGGAATACATGGAATTGAACTGTCATTCTGTGAGAAGCCCAAGCCACATAGAGATGCCATATGTGAGTGCTCTAGTCAAGAGCACTAGCTGAGGTTCCAGGTGACAGCATTAACTGCCAGTTATGTGACAGAGCCGTCTTGGGTGTTCTGCCCAGATGAGCTTTCAGATGACTTGTAGTCCCAGCCAACAACTGATTATGACCACATACAGAACCCCAAGAAAGAACTACTGAACCCAGGCAATCAACAGGACACACCCTGATTAGAAGGAGTACACACTGCTTCCCCTCTCAGGATCCAACAATGAACAAATTCATTGACCAAGAACTGATGTTCACATGGTGAAGTATAGTCCTCCCTCAGAAAAGGTAGCAAGTGTTCAGGAGCAACAATAAGAAAATAAAGAAAAGTGGCTGGATATAAGATAAACACAATTATAAGTTGCATTTTTATATAATAGCAAATAACCCTTTACAAAGTAAAGTGAGTAAGGGTCCCATTCACAGCCACAGTAACAACAACAACAACAAAAATATCTAGAAACAACAGTAATGCCTTGGATATCTGGTTTCTGGTATAATCCCCCAGGGACACTCTGAGAGGTTTTGTAATGAGCTCATTAGCAGAGATTGAATATTGGAAAATTTCCAGAGAATTTGCAAATAGGCATACTGTTTCTGCCAAATGACTAAAAATGTTCTTTTGAACTGTTAAAATTTTACTGTGTCTGTGCTGAGGTTGGTAAAGTGGGGTAGCTGGTCTGATTGGACTATAATTGAGAAATTCTTTCAAGTATGTGCCAACATAGAAAAGCATGATGTCAGCTGCAAGTGTGGGACTCATTAAGCCGGCATATCAGCTCCCGTGAGCACAGCTGACCCTGCTGAGCCCTCTCCCTCTCTGGGTGCCCAGCCTAGTTCTGGATGGATGACCCTCCAGGAAGAAACAGGCAGCCCTCAGGGCAGAGTTCCTGACATAAGGCTTGGCAAGTGCCTCTGATCATCCCTTCCTCTAGAAAGGGATATTCTTTAATAAGCCATTAGATATTCTTAGATATTCTTTGATAAACCATTGCATTCATAAGTAACATGGAGTAAACACCCCAAGATTCTTAACTTCTGGGGGTGAGACTGTAACTAAAATTGCGAATCCTCTCTCTGGAAGAAAATACCACTGTGCACAGTACATATAAAATCCTGCATAGTACTCTAATGGTTGTTCATTTACTGAACATTTACTGTGTGCCGAGTACTATTCCAGGACATGGCCCCTGCTCTCATGGAGTTTCAATGGGACAAGTAAGTGAGTAAAATTACATTAATAAACAGGACAATTTCAGGCACTGCTCAGGGCTGGAAGGAACTGTTTCAGGAATGGGAGAGAAGATGATAGGGAAAGCACTTTCCGTCAGTACCTGGATGAAGAAGCTTGCTGAGGATAAGAGCACCACATGGGGGAGACAGCGAGTACAAAGGCCCTGTGAGGGGTTGGGCTTTAGGTCTGTCTCCAGAGACTATGAATTCTCCTTACTGGGCAACTCCTCCCTGACTACCACAGGGCCATAAGTGAATAAATGAATGAAAAGGATGATGTGTGCTCCATTGCCCTCCATGATCTGGGCCCTGGAGGCACTGTGATTCTCATTTACCCCATTTTTCCCTTGCTCACTCAGAAGCTAGCCAGACGCACTTCTTCCCTAGAGCCTATCTTCAGTGTGACCTTCCCATAGGTATGCCCTTCCTCCAGGTGTATCTTTCTGCCCCCCAACCCCCCAGCGAGGAGGGGGCGTTGCCCTTTCCCAGAGGCACATGGCTCCCTCACTGGCTTTAAGCTTCTGCTGAGCCATCGCTCTATCATGAATCTTCCCTGCTTAAAAGGCAACCTCCCAACTCTCCTCTCCCTCCACTTAATTTTTCTCTATCTCACATACCCTATAATTCCATGTTTATTTTATTTATTGTCCATTCCCCATCATCAGGCATTAAGTGCCATGATATTGTGATGTATTTTTAAGAACTGTTCTTTGCTGTATCCCCAGTCTGACTGTCTGACACATAGCAGGTGCTCAGTGCATACTTATCAAGAAAAAGAATGGATTTTGACACATCCATCTCCCTTCCCTGACTTTGAACTTAAGGAGTAAAGGGAAGTTACCTTTTTTTATCAGGGCCAACACACAGTGGGCACTTGTTTAAATGTTGGTTGAAGTCAGTGGCCCATCTGCTGCAGTGTGGAAACACCAAAAATTTCATGAAGCTTCAGAAAAGTCCTTACAGGAAAGATCCCTGCACCAATTGTGAAACTTCATGCCCCACGAGTAAACGTTTCATAAGAAGGTGACCTCACTGGGGCTTACTCGGTCTGATCAACAAAGAAATTTCACAAGCACACAGTGTCACTACCATGGGGAACCTAACAATACAGAAAATCAGGAGCTATCCTCCCTTGTCCAAACTCCCAGGAACAAGGAACCAAGTGCTTTAATCAAGCTCACCAGTAACCCTAGAAATGCAGCAATGGTTGTCTGTGAGCTTAACCAGACAAGGCAGCTTGCTGAAGAACTTAGGAGACCAGGGACACGGTGCCCATGTGCCTATTTGAGTGGGGCTTTGTATGTGCAATAGTAGTTGCTCCAAAAAGGTCATTGGGGCCCCCACCTGGAACTGAAACCAGAGCTTGCAATCCCTGGGTCTCCTTCCTTCCCTTCCTGAGCCCATAACCCCTTGCCAGGGGTGGCTCTCCTGGTCCCACATGGCCTGGCCTTTCTGTGGTCTATGAATGCCCTATTCACCTTCTGGTATGCGTGGCTGCCTTCAGGGCCTGGCAGGGTGGGCTAAGCCTGGGTCCAGGTGGGGACTGCAGCAAAACTACCCAAGGTGTAAGTTCTGAGGGCACAGATTCCTGCACCCCTAGGGTCCCAGAGGGATATCCAAGGGTCTATTAATTAGTTCACTCTAGAACTTATTTGAGTACTTCCTACTGCTGGCATTGTGTCAGGTGCTAGAGATCCAACCGTGAGCCGGTAGATCCATTTCTAGACCTTGCAGTGGGGAGGTAGACTCATTAACCGATCTACCTGCAAGTGCATGTTATTGGGTGAGTGGACACTTCCTATTGCCTACATCTCTCCTCTAGTTCCTTCTGACCTCCCATGGTCCTCTGTTGCCCCCAAGGAAGAGTAGAACTCAGCAAAGCTGTTGGTTTCTTGGCTTTTTAATTCAAACCCTTATTCTAAGTTTTGTCAATTGAGAAGGGCTAGATTATGTTGCACTAACATGTTAACCCTCAAATATCAGTGTCTTAGTGCAGCAAAGGTTTATTTCCTGCTTACTCTAAATGTGCCATGGCCCATAGCTCTCAGGATAGCTCTCTTGCAAGCGATGGCTCAGGAATCCTACTGCTGTGTCCTGTGACTCCATCATTCCTCTCCTGGGGGACAGGGAGCTGGAGAGTTGTGTGTATGCTCTTAAATTCTTCAGTCTCCAAGTGATGTTTCTGTTCACAGCCATTGGCCAGAAGAGTGGGGCACACATGGGGAGGTGGGAATTGCAAATGGGGATGTGGGGAGCACATGGATATTTGGAGAGTAGCACATGTCTCAGCCACCACCTCCTCCTACAAAATAAATGCTCCACAGCATGGGGGTGGGTGAGGAAGAGGAGTAGAATTACACCCACCACAGAGTTCTCAAAGGTGACAATGAGCTACCCCCAAACAGCACCTGAGTCACTAGTCCCAGGGTGCCCCCGAGGAAGAGCCCAAGCAGAGAGACTGCTGTTAGCCTCTAAGCCATCCTGGGGCCATCTGCTGGCATGGTCAGCATGCTGTCCGCAGATCTTCTAGCCAAGTAACTTCTTTGTGTGGGGTCAGGCCTCCCCACCTGACCCCACACAACTGGCCAGTTACTTTCAGCCTCCCAAGACCCCATGGATGGAGGTATGTGTGGGGGTGTTAGGGAGCCCTCAGCACCTGAGTAAGGTGAGCCTGTGCTGAACCAACCTGAGGTGTTACTCTGCCCAGAGCAGACAGCTGTGGCAAACAGCTACTGAGTGGGAATTGGGTGCATTGAGACCAGCACTGCAAAGGGAGGGGACATGGTGCTGTGAGAGGGAGAGGTCAAAGAGGGCCACTGTGACCTAAAGGATGAGTAAGAGTTTAACAGAAAAAGTGAGCAGGTAGTGGGAGAGCACACTCAAAGTCTGTGAGTGACACTGAAGGGACCGAGAGGAACATAAATTGAGGTTTGCTGGGCAACCAGAGCAAGTGGGTGGTTGCCACATCCTGGACACAAGCTCATGCGTGAGTCCTTAAAATGGGAATGTGGCACCGGAGTGGGACTGAGAGACAGGAGGTGACAGGAAGAAGAGACAGCAGCAGAGCCCACCCTGCAGAACTGGCTTCTGATTGCTTGATCCCATGGAACTTTTGACAGTGCATCTCAGATCTGTCTTTCAGAGGAGGGGAAGTCAAGGGCTGCCCCGCGGGGCATGGAGATCCCTCACTTCTGGATTGCCCACCAACCCTTAGCCAGGAGCCTGGGAGCCCCCACGCAGGAGGCAGGAGGTGTTGACTGCCTTCCTTGGCTGCAACATTGCCAGCACCCACAGAGACAAGTGGAGGTCAAGTTCACACAGGCAAACATTTCGACACTAGCTAAACAAAGCATCTTCGATTTCCTACCTTGACAAATATATTTCGAGAATAACCTGGAAGGCAGGTTTGAGTGCAAGCTCTTAGGCACCCACAGGGACAGGCCTGGCTTCCATGGGGATGGGGGGTGGGGGGGCCCTGGGAGAAGCGCGGAGGTGATCTGTATGGAGCTGGGGCAGTTTTGTGTGGACCTTTATTTTTATGTTCCTATATTTTAACTTTCAAAAGAAGTCACAGAAAACTTTGGTTGAAAGACATCCTTCTAATCCTTCATCATTACTTGAGAACCAACCCCCCCACCCCCTGCCCCTGACCTTTCACTGTTCCGGACACCTAACAGCTAGGCACCCACCTGGTTAAAGCATTCTCTGTTAGTGTTATTACTTGAACATAATTTGACTGTTTACATTTGTCAGTTATGTAAGTTTATTCTGATGCATTAATTATTTTTAATTGCTCTCTCTTCATCCAACTTTAATTACTGAACAATACCTTAATTCTCCAATATTTTTAGAATCCTCCTTGATTACACATTGAATTGGAATGTTCTCACCATCATGTCTACCCTGTTGTTCTGTGTGGGGTTGAAGAAACCTGCCAGAATCCTAGCCCACCCTCATGGTGCCTCCAGGGCTCCAGTGGGTGATGTGGGGTTCACAGGGTCTGATGGAAGCGTGCCCCTGCTAGGCCAGGTGGGGTTGCTGTGGCTTGGCCTCCGTGAATCTGGGAGAGGGCAGAACCTCTCAGCAGTTTGACATGGCGGAGGTAATATCTCCCGTGACCAGAGAAACACCATCTTTTCCCCATTATGTGTCCACTCTGTTCTGCAAATACAAAAACTCATCTTCATGAGTGTGTTTTACTACAAAGGAAATTTAGTGTAGGGAACGCTGCACATCATATCTCGAGTTTGGGGCAAAACTGTGGACTTGAGGAAAGGAGAAAGAGAGTGTCCCGGGGATACCTTCTGCTCAAAGGGCTACCTCTAGAAGGGTTTCCACCCCTGTGCTGGGTAAGGAAACACCAAAGATAGCCCAAATCTGCCTTTGGAGATTTTCCAGGTCCTCGGTAAAGAACGGACTGCCTCTCTCAGCATTCCTGTGGAGGAACTGGCAACTGGCAAGGCCACGAGTAATGCCCTTGGTTGCTGTAGCAACAGAGATTTCCCAGAAGCAGAATTTTCAAGAGTAAGGTTGGGTTTGCTTTGCTGCTCAAAGCAGGTGACAGAACAACATGCTTCTGCTGCACACCAGGTGACATCTAGCTGGTGGCCTCACCTCAGCTCCTGCCCGGACCCTGTCCTAGCCTTTCCCTGAATCTTCACCTGCATGTGGCTGCAAATAATTTGAAATCATCACAACCAGTACCAAACCAAAGGATTTTTCTACTCCAGTCAGGACAAGGCGGGGCAGATAGCCCAGAACTCAACACTCTGGTTAGGGATCCTGCTGTGGCACCCCAAGCAGGCACTCTGTCCCTCCTGGTGGACAGAGAGCAATGGCATCTGCAGGTGTAAGCTGGGATCTGGGGCAGAATGTAGGGGGCAGCCCTCTCCAAGGACATCTGTCACATCCCACCTGACTGTCTCATGGCCACCTGAATGTCAAGAGGGATGGGAAATCCTGTATGATGTAAGAAAGACATTCGAGTTTGAAGGTGACAGCCAAGAAAGAATTCTTGAGACATCTTTGCTGCAAAAAGGTGGTTTTATTAAAGCACAGGGACAGGACCCGTGGACAGAAAAAGCTGCAATGGGGTCATAAGGAGAGGCCCATTATATACTTTCAATTTGGGAGGGGGTTAGGGATAGTGTAGGTCTCTAAGTAATTTTGGAAGCAAGGTTTCCAGGTCCTTGAGGGGGCTAGCTATTGTTGGGAAAAGGTCATTTATTACAGTCTAATAAAACCTTAGTCATGAGACCCTTCAGATGTATATCGGTGGGCCATATGTTTAGGGGGTGATTGCCAACAGGTATCTTCAGGGATTTAGAGATAAAGGAAATTTCTAAAGGAATTCTTACATGTTAAAGTAGACTTATAGGATGCTGGGGATGGGGGCGGGGGGGGGTGTTGCCTTTCGACCTTAGCGAAGTATTAACATCCAGGCAGTTGAGTCCCTAGAGGAATATCACTCTGCCTGTTTCAAGGACTTGTCAGTGGGCTGTAGGTAGTAAGGAAATTTAATAATTTTTCTTCTGCCTTTGTTTCCCACATCACTGTATTTTACTTTTCTAGTCCCTGTAGAAGAGAAAAGGAAGAAAGCAAGTAATAATAAATGTTAGGTGATCCCGCTTAGAGTTTCCAACACAATTATTAATGTTGGTTTTTATAAAAACAATACATGCACAGAATGAAACATTCAAATAGCACTAAAAGCATATGAAAAAAAAGACCAGCTCTTCACACCCCACCTGTCTGCTTGCTGGCTCTGTTTCACACAGGCAATCACATCCATGTCTTCAGGTGCTGGCTATGCTCACCTTCATGTCCCCAGTGCTTGGAACAGTGCCTGCCACATAGTAGGCATTTCACAACTATGAGTTGAGTACTGAGGTGATCAATATTTCTAAATAATATGTTTATACTATTATTGCTTGATGAGCCATTTTTGACATGAGCTGTTCAGAGTCTGTTATGACAGATAAGGATTTAGTCCTTATCGGTGACCCCCTTTCTCTGTAATTTTCCCTCAACAACCCCCCATCTCCCCATATGGGTATAGAAAAATGTTGGTAAAATGAATAGTCTGTTATAAAATTAATAACCCACTATGGTTATGTAATGCTATGCATTGCAGAGGCAACTGTGGTATATGGTGATGTTCTCCTGGTCCAACTCTTGTTAATCTAAGAGCTGGCTTAAGACTTTTCCTTAATTTTCAGTGTACAGTAGTTTCCACTTACCCGCGATCTTGCTTTCCACAGTTTCAGTCACCCGTGGTCAATGGTGGTCCAGGAAGGTCATAGTAACCTAACACTACAGCATGATGCCCATGTCATTCCCCTCACTTCATCTCATCACGTGAATATTTTATCATCTCACACCATCACAAGAAGGGTGGGTATAGTATTGTAAGGTATTTTGAGAGAGAGAACATATTCACATAACTTTTACGATAGTACATTGTTATAATTGTTCTATTTTTTTATTAGTTCCTGTCGTCAGTCTATTAAAGTTTATCAGAAGTATGGATATATAGGAAAAACAAAGTATATATAGGGTCCGGTAATATCTGTGATTTCAGGCATCTACTGGGGGTCTTGGAACATATCTCCCCCTAAGAGGGGAGGACTGTACTGATCCTTATTTTTTGTTTTTTAAAAATGCCTCATTAGACCTGTCAAATGCACAAAGACGTTCTTTCTAAGGTGCTTCATCCCAGCGGAGAACCTGGTAGTTCCTCTCCTGGTGCCTCCAGCTCCCACTCTATGTGGACTCCTTGTTGTCCAGGATGACCTGCTATCCTGAGACCACCTTTAACCCATTTCCTGTACTGCCCCCCCCACCCCCGCCATTTCCGTGATCCAAATCATACTGTTTCTTGGTTTATTCTGTTGTTTTCCTAGCTTGTGTACGTCAATGACTTCTAAGAAAGAATGTGGTGTGTGCACTCGCGTGTGTGTGTGTAAATTAAGTACTGGTTTGTCTTCAAAAGTGCTCCTTCCACTCTCCATGTGTTTCACTTGATTTGGGAATAAAATATGTGGTTGAAAGAAATTTCCCCTCCTATTTTTGAGTGCAGTGATTCTTGCTTTGGGGAAGATTACTGTATTTGCTCCCCCATTTCTTTGTCTCTGACCTGTTTGGAGCTGGGGTTTTTTGTGTTTCCTCTCTTTCCTGTGCTCTGAGGTTGCATGGACATGCGCTTCCCAGCTGGACATCAGGGTCCTTCCATTCCTGCATGAGAGCAGGCTGAACTTAACTTCTGAGGGCGAGAGGAGGGGTCATGGATAGGAAGGCACACAGCACCGCTATCCGAGACTGTCAAGTTCTTTTTCACAGGAATCTTGTTTCAGAACATAAGAGCCTTTCCTAGTTCTTGGCTGATATTAATTTATGAATTGGAACTTTTTTTTGGTCCTCTACAATGTCTCTAACTTCCTTGAGGTGTGCGTGTACGCTCTTGCATGTGCACGTCCACATGTGCGCTCACCTGTCTACAAAAGACACAAAGCAGACAAAAGGTTTAACTTTATTTTTAAAAAGATTTATTTATTTATTTATTATTTATTTGAGAGTGCAAGGGGGAGAGGCAGAGGGAGAGGGAGAGAGAGAATCTCAAGCAGACTCTCCACTGAGCAGGGAGCCTGACATGGGGCTCGATCCCCAGACCCATGAGATCACGACCCAAGCTGAAATCACAAGTTGGTTGCTTAACCAACTGAGTCATGCAGGCGCCCCCAAAATGTTTAACTTTTGTATACAAAGGGCTTCTGTACATTGACAAAAAGAAGGCAAAGAGAAAAAAATAAAATGCAGAAAAATTACAGAAGAGGCATTCAGATCACCAATAAACAGTAAAAGATGATAATAAAAGATGTGGTGGCCAGAGAACCATTATCGTAAAGCCACAGAAAAGATTCCAGTTTCACAAGTCTGAACGGCAAAAATGAAAAAGTCAGATAACATCCAGGGCTGCCTAGTCACTGCTTTCTTACCCTGTCGGTAAAATGTTATATTTTAAAAAAGCAAATTTGGTAATATCTATGAAGATCAAAACTATCCATACCTTTTAACTCAGTAGTTCGACTTTTGGAAAACTATCCTGCAGAAAAAGTTCCAGCATATAAGGATATTTACTACAATGTTGTTGGTTGTTGGGAGGGTGGGATACGGAACCAGGGTGATGTGCATCAGAATGGCTGACTACACCATGGTACACCTATGTGCATTCCTTAGCAAATGAGCCCATGTCCCCCAGCTGTGCGCTTGTGGATAAATGATGGTACACACACTCAAGGGAGTCCTATGGAGATACACAGAAGAATACTAAAAGGAAACAATTCAAATATTTTCAGTCATCAGATCATTAGAGGTAGTGTCAGAACAGTTATTCCTATACTGTTGTATGGTGTGGGATAAAGAAAGTGGATATGACCATTGGTATCCTCAGGATCAGGGATTTTCAGCATAGGAGGAAAGTGATACAGATGTGAGATCAAAGGGGCGAAATAAAATGTTGCAAGCCTAAATTTGAATGGAAAGTTTCAGTATGAACTTTTGATAAATTTTATCTTACTGAAAGTATTGCCTATGACCACAAGTACTGAGCACATACTAATTTTGTAATTTGGGGGGTGCCGGTCTTTTGAGAAATAACTAATTCCTGGTCTGGGGTAGGAAATGCACAAAATGAACCTGCCACATCCTCTCATATCAGAAAACAAGAACTTTCAAATACCACGGGAGGCATGGCAACCGTGCCCAGGAGCCCACTTAATTGGTTCCACTGGCTGAAGACAGGACATTTGAACAATAGGAAAAAATGAAAAGTAACTGCAAAAATAGGAGTACAGAAAATATACCAAATTCCATAAGGCCATAATAGTGGTTAAGAAAAATTATTGGTCACTGTTAGAGATGCTAGTGAACCTCATAAAATGAAATAATGGATCCTGGTTATCAACATTGATGATAAATAACACAAAAAAAGAGACACAATCAGATATCACATGCCTCTTGATGAAAGTAACAATACTACTTAAGAAGTGTTCTCACCAACAAACACATGAACAAATCAAACCCAGGTCTGACAATGCCTCTAGCTCCAGCTGCAGATGTACAACAAAGGGATGTAACCCGAAAATCCAGCAGGAAACTCTACAGGGAAAACCACTTTGTTTCTTCAACAAGTGAATTGCAAAAAATTGACAGAATGGGGTTGGGGGGGAAATACGGAAACGGAGAGGGAGAAAGAGGGAAGGGGGAAGGGAAAAGAGAGGAGGGAGGGAGGAAGGGAAAAGAGGAAAGGGGAGAGGGAGTAAGGGAAGAGGGAAGGAGAGGGAGAAAGAAAGAAGGGGGAGAGGAAAGGGGAAGGGAAAGGGGGAAGGGGAGAGGGGGAGGGAGAGAGAGAAAGAGGGAAGGGGGAGGGGAAGAGGGAGTGGGAGGTTGAAAGGGACTAAAGAGACTTATCAACAAATTACAGTGTGTGGACCTGAGTCAGACCTACTAAATGTACTATATTTGACAACTGGGGGAATTTTTAACACATATTGGATGTTTGATGATATTGGAAGATTATTGTTAAATTTTAGTTGTGATATGATGTGGCTGTTTCTTAAAAATAATTTTATCTTTCAGACATGCATACTTGATATTACAAATGGGATGACATGATGTCTGGGTTTTGCTTCAAAATAAGCTAATGTTGGGGAGGAGAAAATGGGTACAAATATACAAGATTGGCCATGAGCTGATAATTTTGAAGTGGGAGTACATATTTAAAATATTCCATAATAAAAATTTAACCAAAAGGAGGCAAATACATGCAACACACATTTACTAAATATTCCTGAGGCCAATGCTTTTTTAACTATTGAATCTCCTAAAAAATAAGACTTTTAAAGGGCACTTGAAAAAGCAATCAATAAGTAGTAGCATTCTACAATATTTTTCTACAAATTATGAATATACACTTGCAGAAGGATTTTAAATAAACCCATCAATGTGATGCAGTGGGTTCTTGTGGCTTAGGACAAATTTTCTAGTGACATCACAGATTTTAAGGCTGCTGTATTTCCCTTTGACTTGAAGATGATGAGCTCTGGAAAAGTATGTTAAGGACCTGACAATGGCGCTATAATGATAACAAAGGCACTCATACAGTTTCTATAAAATTGTTTTACAGGGCAAAAATTAGTTAGATTTCATATCTGCTGACTTCTAGGGATATCTTTGACGCATTTTTAAATGAGAAGAGGCATTGGGGTGCCTGGGTGGCTCAGTGGGTGAAGCGTCTGCCTTTGGCTTGGATCAGGACCTCAGGATCCTGGGATCAAGCCCCCATGGGGCTTCACACTCATTGGGGAGTCTGCTTCTCCCTCTACCCCTCTCTCCACTCATGCTCTCTTTCTGTCTCTCTTTCTCTCTCAAATAAATAAATTAAAATTAAAAAAAATAAATGAGGCATTGCAGAGTAACAAACATAGTCATGTGACTGCGATTTTGTAAAATCAACCATCGTAGTATCAGCTACATCAGAAAAGTCCAAAGGGGGTGGATGTGTGCATGTGTGTGGGGGAATTATTCTTTAACCACCTCTGAGTTGTTTTGCATTTTATACTGAGCATACATTAATTTTGTATTATTTTTTAGCTTTTTAATATTTCAATGCACAGATCTTACGTGTTCAGTTTAATGAGTTTAATGGTAACTGCATGACTTGCGCAGCTGCCATTTGCATTATCTCAGAGAGTTTCCTGGTGTCCCTTTCCAGCCAACTCCCGACCTAGTCAACTTCTGTCTGTACCACCAGGGACTGGTTTTGTTCATCTCAGACGTCCAGCCTGTATTTCTTTGAGTCTGGCTTCTTCCACTTAACATAAAGTTGCTTCATGTATTCCTTCCCTTTCATTGATAAGCCACATACTACTGTATAAATAAATCACAAGTTGCTTCCTCTTTCTCCTATTGGTGGGCATTTGGGTTGTGTCCTGTTCTTGGCTATCATGAATAAGGTGGCTGTGAACACTGTGTAAGTCTTTGTGTGGATATATGTTTTTCTTCTCTTTGGTAAAATATCTGGGAGTGAAATGGCTGGGTCACAGGGTTTGTGATTAATTTTTAATAAAATAAATTGAATAATAAAGCTAGAAAGCTACAGCAATTAGAAAACTTGGCTGCTGGCCCAGGAATAGGCAAACTTCAATTAATTACAGGGAATACAAAAATGGGGCTCTTTCAATTGCCAGCCTCAAATGGGCCCTCACAGCTACTCATGACACTTCCTTAGAACTATGTCACCTGGGACCTCTCCACTTCCAAACCACTGATTCAGGCATCCCTCTCCTCCCATTCTCTGTACACATGTCCTCTCACTCAGTCTCTGGTTCAGCTGCTCCAAGATGACCGTTCACCCATCTTAATGGGACCTCTAGTTCACTGACCTCTTTAATTTCCCACACCCACCAGCATTTTCCTTGTCCAGCTGAGATTCTAAAGTTCACTACTGCCCCTTGCTTTTCACTGAAACCATCTGAGCAAATTTTCAGCCTTGGATGAATCTAAAGACCTGTTTACTTTTCCTTAGCGCTTGCTCTTTGAGTAGCCTGGTGCTGCTGGCAGAGTGTCTCAAAACAGTATAGATTGGTCCTACTCATGACCACTAATATCAAATGAACCTTCAGTACTGCCCGGGCTACTCACACTTGCCCAAACCAACCGCCTTTCCTCTATTCCACCTCAGCAGATAGTTTCACCTTGTTCTTTAGAGAGAGAAGCATAGCTGTGAGGTGAGATCTACCATCTTATACCAACAACAAACACAGTCAAATCCACCATTCATCCAATTACCCACCCATCCATTCACCCATCCATCATCTATCCAGCTACATATCTGTTCCTCCCATCTCCCTCCATCCATCCATTCATCCATCTATCCAATTCACCCATCCATCCTGCCTGCCTGCCTTGTTTCCCTCTGGTTATAGTGTCATTGAAGGCCACTCCCAAATCTGTTTTTAGATGCCTTCCCTTCCCACCTTTTCAGGAAACTCAGACACTAATAATTCTTCTCTTTCTTTTTACTCAACTTTTCCTGCTCAGCTGAATCCTTCCCCCTGGCCTTTTACACTCTTAAGTCCCTCTCATTAAAAACCTTTCCCTGACTTCAGGTCTTTGTCAATCATGCCCTCTCTCATTATCTTTCCCTTCACGGTCAAACACTTAACAAGTGCTTGCGCCCATGTCTTCACTGCTTTCTAACTTCTCCTTCCCTCCATGCTGGCTCTGTCCTGTCACTCTACACAGTGCTCACTGAGGTCACCAATGACTTTTAGGTTGACAAACTTAATGCACATGCTTCTTCCCCCCACCCACCCTGACCTCTCCATAACAGTCAATACCCTTGACCCCCTGTGTCAGCCATGTGCCTGGTTGCTCTCAGGTCTGCTCTTTTTCTCTTCCTCCTCTGCCCCACATTGCAAGTGCCCAGCTCCCAAAAAACACACTTCTCAGGCTCTCTTGCCAAGTGAGTGGCTTCCAGTTCATTGAGGCACTGGGAAGCCCTCGTGGGAGATGGGAAGAGAGTGAGCCAAAGCCAGGGTATTTCCCCCTTCTCTCTGCTTCAGGCAGAATCTCCAGGAGTAGCTACATCTCTTCCTTGATCCAACTCCCCTTGGGCAGCCCTGCCAGTCCTAGTTTCCGAGTGGTCCTCTTTGATGTTTTTTTTCTTCTGCTCAGTGACTCCAACTTCAGAGTCTGCTATAACGGACTAGAACAGGACAAGGATTTGAGCAACCAAGCCCATGGACTGACATGGGACAGCAGTATTGACTATAATGGAGGGGTCAAGATGGGGACAAAGTGTGTGCATTAGGTTTGGCAACACAAAAGGCATTGGTGACCTCATCTTCCCTTCATGTGTCCATCTGGCTTTAGGGCAGTGTCAGCTTTCTATCTGCTGCTAATCTTTGGCCTGCTTCATCATTTCATGTTTGCACTCTCAACTCCTCTAATGCTTTTGTAACCATATATTAAGTTCCCACTATTGAACTTTGGTGGGCTCTCTCCTAACTGGATAGTACCAGCTCATCTATGGGTCTCTCTAGGTCTACTCTCCACCTTGTTGCTTGCTGCCCTGTGGTCTGACTTGATAGAATGAATCCACTGGCTTCTTTGTCTTTGACTAAAATGGATTTAACCATTAGAGAGTCCTGGAAGGAGATGGAGAAGAAGGAAGGGAGTGAGATGGGTGCTTTTTCCCTGGGCTCTGTTGGTGGCTGGCTGTGTCCTTGCCCAAGGTTACTGCTCTTAAACAGTCCTCTTTCCACAGCACCCTCCACTGGGTGCAGCAAATGCTCCCTGGCCCTCTTTCTTAACCCCTGAGGGCCTAGAGGTGGTAACACCTCCACTGTCACTGGCCCTGGGCACCACCTGTGTTCCTTGGGACCAGTGCCATGTTCTTCTCACTGGTCTCCTACCTTCTAGTCTCTCTACCTCATGTTTCTCAAACGTGGACACTGCTGGTCCTACAGCCAGAAGCTGCTTCCCAAATGCCAGGCCCAGGACCAGCATAAGCTGCACAGTTTCCAACAAGGCCCATTGTTCCTTTAAGCTTTTTGATGCTGAATAGCCTTTTTTTTTTTTTAAACGAAATTAAGATGAAGGCCAATGGAAATTACTTTTAAAACAATTAATTGTGGTAAAATAACATAAAATTTGCCATTTCAAGCATTTTTAAGTGTCCCATTCAGTGGCAATAAGTACATTGATGTTGTTGTGCAACCATCCATCTACAGAACTCTTCATTTTCCCAAACTGAAACTCCATCCCCATTGAACACTAACTCCTCACTCCCCTTGCTCAGACCCTGCAACCACCACCCTATTTTCTGTGTCTAGGAATCTGTTGACTCTAGGGACCTCAGATAAGTGTAATCACACAGTATTTGTCCTTCTGTGTCTGGCTCAACCAGCTACACGGTGAGTCATGCTTTCTCATTGTTCCTTAGAAACCACTTACACTCATACTCCCACCTCCACAAACCCTGCATTCATTCTTACTCTTCTCTCTGGCTGGAATCTTTCTCATTTTTTCCTGGTAAAATTCATCCTAGTCTGCCAGTCATATTGTCACATCATTTCCCCACCTTTGATTTCTGCTGTGTCTGCACAATCATGTCCCACACTAGGCTATAAGCACTTGAGAAAGACTTCACCTGCCTCTCCTCCATTCTCATTCGTTCCTATGACATGAGCTCCTATCTTCAGGCTAGGGACTGTCCTGGGCACTGGGATACAACCACAAAACAACCCCAAGGTTTGATTTAACACAGGGGTTAACAGGTTCTACTGGAGGCTGGCAAGGTCCTCATAGGAGATGGCTGTGAACCTCCTGACCATCAGCTTAGCTCTTCAGAAACATTTCTGTTTGTAATTCCAGGTCCTCAGATGGATCCTGGTTCAAGGCCTAAGTTGTATTAAAGCTAACTCATATTTTTGCCTCTATACGTGCTATGGTCTGAATATTTGTTTCCCCCCTATAAATTCATATGTTGAAATCCTAACCCCAAAGATGATAGGATTAGAAGTAGGGCTTTGGGGGTGATCAGGTAATGAGGGTGGAGCCTTCACCAAGGGGATTAGTGCCCTTATGAAAGAGACTCCACAGAGCTCTCTGGCCCCTTCCACTATGTGAGGACACAACGAGAAGTTCCCCAAAAGAGGGCCCTCACCTGAGCATGCTGGCATTATCTTGGACTTCCAGCCTCCAGAACTGTGAGAAATAAATTGTTGTTGTTTATAAGCCACCTGGTCTGGCATTGTGCTATAGCAGCTGGAACAAACTATGACAATATGTAAAATCACAGGTTGGCCATTTTAAGAGGGGATATCAAGGAAAACCCTTTTAAGTTCTCAGCTCCCACTGGGGAGAGATTCTAAGGGATAGGACATCGTATGACACCATGAGCTATTCACAAGGTGGGATAGAAGTGTGGGGTGGTTTCACTTTACATTTGAACCGGAAGCCTTAGGAGTTCAGCAAAGTGGAGCACTAGCCCCAGATTTGAAAAGAAAGTTCAGGCCATGCACCCTGCCAGCTTTGATTTCCAATAGGCCACAGACCTTGGCAAGTTAATGTTTCCTTTGCAACATACACAGAGCACTCAGATACTGAGTTCCCAAAAGATAAGCTGAATCATCCTTACACAACAGAAAGAGAATCCATCTCTTTATCCATCTCGTCACTTTTCTGTGTGGGCCTGAGCCAGACTCACCTCCTAAACTGCCTCAGGTTTGGAGCAGTAGCTCCATCCCCTTACTCACAGCGTAGGGCTTGCAAATCTGCTTACCCACAGCGTAGGGCTTGCAAGTACTCACTATATTCCCAGTCACTGAGGAACCAGCAGAAAGCTCAGGGAGAGGGTCTCTCTGTTGGGACACCCTCCATCCACACTCACACACTGCTACCTTTTCTGAGTGAGGTCCTGTGCAAGTCTCTGGGGTACACAGATGAAGTAGACCCTGCCCTTGCCCTCAGGGGTCTTACAGTTGAAAGACAGGGAGACAGACAGACAAACGTAAGGGAAATTATATTAGACTGTGAACTGGGCTATGAGTGTGGGAATTCCCAAGGGACGAGGGTTGGGGAAGGCTTCCCAAAAGAGATAATGCACAGACCAATCCCCAAAGCATAACTGGGGCTCAGAGAGATGAAGTGAAGGGACATTCCTGGCACAGTGAACAGAACTGGCAGAGGTGGGCTCAGTATGACTCATTCGGAGAGTATCATCGTTCTAGGGTATAGAAGAGCTGGCTCTGCCACTATGAACTCAGGCCCTGCTTCTCTCTCTAGTCTATGATAGTATAGATTTAGGAGTCACATGCTGTCACTTCTACTGTGTGTTCTCTTTGTTAGAAGCAAGTCATTGAATCCAGCCCATGCTCCAGGGCTTAAGGAATTGCACTCCTCCTCTTGAATGCAGGAAGTGTCCACCCAGTCCACAGTCCACCCAGTGGCCACAGATTATTTACAGACCTCCCGCATGCAAAACATATGCACTCTTCCAAACACCCCTCACCAAAAGTCCCATGCTATTACAGAATCAGCTCAGAGCCTAGACTCTGCATCTAAATCAGGTCCTGATGTGGAGGAGGCTCCTTGGGCATATTTCCTTCCATGGAGCTCCTTGAGTACAATCACTATCTGAAGAACTGTGGATTCAAGGGACAAGCTGTCTGCACCCCTTCCCCCCTGCCCATACCCAACATATAATGGTGGGACAGGCACAGCATGACCACCACAGACATCCTTGTTCCAAGGGGATGGGGATGGGAGGCACACAGGCATCTCCAGTCTGTACAGTTCTGAACCCTAGCTGGGCAGAAGTTGGAAGTTCCTTGGTTAGCACTCAAGCCGACTTTGGCCTGAATGTGATTCTCTGTGCTCTTCTTCCACCTTTTGAACTCTTCATTCTGCTCTCCAAGTTGTCCTTTTGTTTCCATGAAATATAGCCTGTGTTTGCATCTGTGTGCTTTCTCAGGCTGCTTCTTGCCAGTAGAATTTGAGAGGAGGGGGTTCTAGAAGTCTCTTTTCATTTAGTACTATCTCTGATCCTTTCAGTCCAAGTTGGCACTGTTTTGTCAACGTAATTCTTTTGAAAACTTTGTGTCTTCTGTGAATCTTATTGAGGTTTATTCCTTTAGCCAACTGGCAGACCCACACATGTCTTTGAGATAAACCCTGCTCTACCTTAGGCTTCTGCTCAATGGCAACTTCAAGTGTCTTGGAAGTCCTACTGTTTAACCAAATACTCTGAAGTGCCACTTTTGATCCTTTTGAGGACTTAACAAAGGATGTTTAGCCACCCCCTTGGCTTTATCATGCCTTCTCTTCCTGGCATGGCCCCGCATTACATCTTTGCCGGGAAACCATTTGTTAATTTTAGCATCATTTGACATCTGGGAACTTTCAAAATCAGCATTCTTTTTTATTTAGTAGTCTCTCTTTTGGCTAATTTCTCTTCTCTCACATTTTAGTATAAGCAGCAATAAGAAGCCAGGAGGCACCTTCAACATTCTGCCTGGAAATCTTAGCCAGATCATCCAGTTCATCTGGCGCATTTTCTATTTTCTATGTGACCATGTAAACTTTCTGTGTAAACTCCCCTCCTCTCCAGCTCCATGCACTGCTAAAGCTGTGGGTTCTTCCCTGACTTCCTGACACTTTTAAAGGTGTCCAATCTCCCAAGCCCATTTTTTCAGGATTTCCGGTCACCTATCCTTCTGCCTTCTCTATTCTAGCCTCAAAGCTCTGTTCATGCTATTTTCCCAGTCCAGGCCCCTGACAACAGTGAACACATTCTACAAGTTTCCTGTCCTCAAAGAGTTGTAGTAGCTGGAGAGGCAGATTAATAACCAAATAATGAACTAAAAAATGTCAGATATGCAGTAAGTGCTGTGCAGGAAATAAAAGAGTGAAGTGATGGGGACTGGCTGAGAAACTTCTTTAGATTGTGTGACTTGGAAAAGCTTCTTTAAGGCTCTGGATCAGATATTGGATATATCAGCTACGATGTGAAGGCAGGGGCATGCCTCTGTAGTATTTGAGAGAAGAACATTCTGGCAAGGGCCAGTGTAAAGGCCCTGAGGCCAGAACACACTCGAGTGTTCAGGCACTGTGTAGAGGTCCAAGTGGCTGAGCTCAGGTGGAGAGAATCTCAGAAGGAGCGAGGCTAAGAAGGCCATAGCAGAGTCCAACAGCAGGTGTGGCAGGAAGGGCATGCTTGGTGGCTTGTCCAGGAGCCACTGGACATGGGCTCACAGTCAGAAAACAATGTGCAGGTTTATCTTCCTCTGTATTCTCTTTTCTGGACTTTGGCCCAGAGTGGGACAGATAACCCTGCCTGAGACAGGGGAGGCATCAGGGCACCAGACTAGGTGGAAGGGAGCAAAGAGAAGAGGAATTGTCTAGAGGGAGGCCTGGGGCTACACGAGGCAGGAAGAGCGCTGGGCAGGCAGAAACCCCATTATTCACCTGGACACAGTTACTGTCTTTGGCTCTGCCCTTGTCCATTGCAGACGGTAGGAACTTGGCACATTATTCTTGAATAAGTGAGTGAGAGTGAAATTATCAGGGTTGGTGAGTTTCTTCCCACCAACTCAGCCTTGCAGATATCCCTAACCGCCAGACACTTGAGCCTTTTCGAAGCCCTGTGAATTCTGAAGGGTCCATAGCAAGTCCTTTCGCCTGTAAATGCAAGCAAGCCCAGAGAGGGTGAGTGACACGCCCAGGCCACACTCACACAGCCAGTGAGAGCCCTCCCCACCCCTGCCCAGGGCGACATTCCGCCCGCCCCGCGCCCCCGCCCCTCTCGCCTCAGCCAGGGGCCCCTCCCTTCTGAGGCTCTGACCTTGGCCGAGGCTCTGGGACTGGCAGGGGCGGGCCCCACCTCTCCGCCGCCCTGGGCCGGCCTGCGCCAGCCTCTGTCCCCCGACCGAGGCTCTCAGAGGTCCCTTCTGGTCCGCGACTCCTGTGCCTCCTCCCGCGCTTGGTGAGTTCCCCCACCCACAGCCCCGAGCCCCGACCCTCCGAGGGAAGGAGGCTGCCAACTCGCGACTCCAGGGGTTCTGGGCTCGGGTCCCCCAGTGGGGGCGCCTGGTGGACGCACGAGCTTCGCTGCGGGGACGCAGGGCCTGGGGTCCGGGTCCGGGATTCCCCCTGGGGCAGCCGAGCCTCCAGCTTAGCCAGGGGTCCTCAGGCTAAAGAACCAAGATGTGGGGTTTGGGCTCGCCGAGGATCCAGCCGGGCCGGGTGGGCAGGGCGCTTTACCGAGGCCTCTTAGCCCTGTGAGGCGGGCGTTATTTTCCTGGCTTACAGAAGAGAAAACTGAGGATCAGAGAACGAAAGGGACAAGTCGAAGGTGACAGGGCTGCTCCGTGGCGGAGGGGCCCTCGGTCTGCTGGGCTAAGTCCCTCACCCCATTCTCGGGAGTGGAAAAGATTGCCCCCCCGCCCCGATTGGCCAAATCTGGGGGCCGGGCACAAGGGCCTTTTGTGATTGGAGAGTTTCCACCCCCTCCCCCTCCGCCGTCCCTAGTGCACAAGAGCATTGACCCCTGGGCCCCAGCTTGACCCCAACACAGTTCTTGGGGTCGCGCTACTTAGAGCCCAGCCCCTCCTCCCCGCACCTGTGCAGGTCCCTCATTTGTCACCTCCCTAGAAGAGGCAGGAATATCCCTTAGGTGCAGATGGAGACAGAATCTAACAAGAATGCTCAGACGCTGAGTTAAGGGTGGTGGCCTTTGGCTTCAGGTGACTATTTTCTCCCTACTCCCTCGCTTCTCAGTGATCTTGGTCAAGTTTCTCAAACCCTGACTCTTAGTTTCTTTGGCTAAAATTGGGGTGGAGGGATAAATACTAAGTTGCTTCAGAATGACATGAGATTATGCACTTTGGACCTAGGAGACCTTCTGTGAATGTGGGCAGCTGTCCCTTCTACGAGTATTAACCTTCAGGACAATGTTGGGAGACAATCTTGTGACGTCTCGTTTGGAGACAAGGAAATTGAGCCTTAAGAGTTGAAAGCGATTCCTTAAGGTTGATTACAGGTCTGCGGGCTCAGGTGGTCTGGGGAGCCTGTACCATGGCCAGCCCCTGTGCATAGGATAGTGGGAAAGACGGCAGATGAAACAGGACCCCCCAGGGACCCTGCTGTGGGAGGGACACAGTAGCCTCCCTGCCAGGTGCCTAATGGAGCAGACTGATTGCCGAAGAGGAGTCAGCTTTGCTCTCCCCTGCCTCTCCTGCCCCCCCTCCCCTGCTGCACCCAAGGCAGCTGGTGGAATGGGATGCCTTGGGGCTGTGCCCTGCAGCTTGGCTGAGCCTCTCCCCGCTACTAGAGCTGCATTCTTCTGCAGGCTCCCAGGACCACAGCTTGAGAACAGGTGGCCCCTAGCTGCTGCTCCTGCACAGTGCCGCACAGCTTGGGCGAGTCTGAGAGCCGGGTCCTGGTAAAGCGGGGGAGTGAGGTTTTTGTGTCACGGAGTCGAAGAATGAATCTCGAGGACAAAGGAGAGTGAGTAAAGAGAGTTTTATTAAGCAAGGATACAGAAAAAGTTCTCAGGAGTGAGAGGGGTCCTTACAGGGTTGCCACGGAGGGCTTTTTGGGTTGGTTTTTTATTGAAGACTAACCAGGTAACTTAAATCCTTTTAACATCTCTAATAATAGCACCATTCAATAAAGACTAGTGATTACACCTTTAACAACTTACTTCCTTTTTAGGGTCTGGTAATTCTTTGTTGGTCACAAGTGACTGTTATAACAAGACCCCACTTCTGACACCTAGGGGCAGGGTGGTCTCGTTTGTTCCCTTATCTCTGATTTTCTTACAACTCTGCATTTTTGGGATTTCTGTGAGCCTGATCCCGTGGCCCCGAACTATCTCTCCCTACCTAGCCCAGCCTGTCCCATAATGAGACCCTTCAGATGTATATCTGTGGGTCATATACGTGGGGGATGATTGCCAACATGTATCTTGGGGGGGGGGTTAGAGATAAAGGAAGTTTCCAAAGGAATTTTTATATGTTAAAGTAGACTTACAGGGTCCTGGAGGTCATGCTAAGATTGCCTTTTCCCCTTAGCAAAGTGTCACCGTCCAGGCAGTGAAGTCACTAGGGGAATGCCACTCAGCCTGTTCCAGGGACTTGGCAATGAGCTCTAAGTAGCAAGGAAATTTCACTGGGGAGCGAGGTCTGAGCTGAGTGCTTGGGGTAGGAAGCCTGGGAAGCCCTGACAGTCCTCCTGCTGCCAGGGCAGCCCCAGAGTGCACCCACGCAATGCCGGGGGCAACGGTGCTGAGCATGCCAACTCAGGAAGGAAGAAGAGGCTTGTAGGCTGCCTGCCAGCCAGCCCAGCTGCCCAGCAACAGCTCTGTAGTCCCTTCGCTGACTCCACCCCCTTGTGGCTCCTGATCTTTTCTGAGGCCAAAGGTCCAGATTGGCTGAGGCTCCTCCCAGAGCACCTGTCCCTGCCAAGCTCAGCTTCCTTGGATTGTGACAACAGCCCCCCTGGTGGCTACCCTGACTCTGCCTCCCCGCTTCCAAAGGGATCTTTTTTGTACTGCTTTACTTTCCCGCAAGTAATATATGCTCAGGATAGAAAAAGCCAGAACATTCTGGTAAAAAAAGATAATTACTGTCATTGAAAATCCCCCAAACCCAAACACTCTACTCAGTGACTTTTAACATTTCTGTGTGAATCCTCCCAGGTTTTTGCACTGCAAGTACCCAAACATACACACACACACAGCACTTTTAAAAATCATGGTGGCTTGTTATCTGTTGGGGTGTCGTGGCCTACATATTCCTGGTGGTGAAGCAAAGTTGCCCTAACTGGCTGCATGGCCCACCCAGTGTGAATGTATCATAATTTTACAGTACTCATGCCTTTATTTGCTCACCCAAACATAATTTAGAAGTGAAAATGCTGAGTCAAAAGAAAAGAACCATTTCTAGGATTTTTATATTTATTGCCAAATTTTCCTTTAGAGAATTTGCGCCAATTTGTTATCCCATTAGTGTGACAGGAGAGTGTTCATTTTCCCATAACCTAGACAACATCAGATATTTATATAGTCTTATGTGCCTTCCAATTTTATAGGAGAAAAACAGTCCCTTGTTTTATTATGCATTTATTTGATTAATTGTAATTTGAACACGTTTTTATTCATCTTTTGGCAATGGGCTTTTATTCTTTTGGCAAATTGCTTCAGATACATGTAAAATCTCCCTGCATGAAAATTTATCACATGCTTCCTTTATGTTTTTCTTTTAGAGTCAAGTTTCTAAAGCCCATGATGTTTTCTTCCTATATTTGATTTTTAAAATATTTATCTTAACCCAATTGAACTGCATTTTGAAGTAAGAATGTGAACTATAGACCTAGATTTGTTTGTTTGTTTAAATTAGTTTTTAGAACAATTTTAAGCTTACAGAACAAGTGAGCAGAATACAGAGTTCCCACATGCTCCCTCAGCCCCCATGCTCCTCCACTGTCCCAAATATATAAGTAACACCTTGCATTAGCACTAATGTGTGGCACACTTGTTACTCTTGAGCAGTGGATATTGATACAGTATTCTAAAAGTCCATAGTTCACACCACTCTTTGTGTTATATATTCAGTGGGTTTTGACAAATGTATAAGGACCTGCATCTGCCATTATAGTAGGTAACTGTGAAAAAATCTCCTGTGTTCCACCTGTTCATTCCTCTCCCCCCTCCTCCAAGCCCCTGTCAAACACTAATTTTTTCTCCCTAGTTTTGAGACTGTTATTATAGTTACAATAATACACTATGTAGCCTTTTAGAATTGGCTTCTTTCACTTAGCAATAGGCATTAAAAGTCCTCTGTATCTTTTCATGGCTTGATAGCTCACTTCTTCTTAGTGTAGAATAAAATCCTATTGTCTGGATAGACCACAGTTTACTTACCTACTCACCTACTGAAGGACATCTTGGTTGCTTCCAAGTTTAGGTAATTCTGAATAAAGCTGCTATAAACATCTGTGTGTGGCTCTAAATTGCCAACTCATTTAGGTAAATTGTGGAGTGTGATTGCTGAATTGTATGGTAAGAGTGTATTTAGTTTTCTTAAGAAACTACCAAACTATTTTCCAAAGTGACTGTACCATTTCTCATTCCCACCAGCAATGAATGAGAATTCCTATTGCTCCACCTCTTCACCAGCATTTTGTGTGGTTAGTGTTTTGGATTTTAGTCATTCTAATAGATTTGCAGTGGTATCTCATTGTTGTTTTAATTTGCAATTCCTAGTGACATATGATGTTGAACATCTTTTCGTATATTCATTTCCCATTGGTATTGCTTCCTTGCTGAGGTGTCTGTTCAGATCTTTCCCCCAATTTTTAGTTGAATTGTTTTCTTATTGTTGAGTTTTAAGAATCCTTTGTATATTTTGGATACTACTCCTTTATCAGATGTGTGTTTTGCAGATTTTTCCCCCTCTCTGTGGCTTGTCTTTTGCAGAGCAGTTTTTTAATTCTAATAAAGTTCATTTTATCACTTTTTTTCTTCCATGGTTTTGTTGTTGTATCTAAAAAGTCAGACCCAACATCATCTGGATTTTCTCCTATGTTATCTTCCAGGAGTTTTATAGTTTTATCTAAATGTAAATTTTACATGTGATTGATGTATTGATTTGAGGGTTTTTTTTTTTTTTAATGTGGATGTCCATTCATTCAAGAATTATTTGTTGCGACACATGAAAAAGTGTTCAATATCGCTCGGCATCAGGGAAATCCAAATCAAAACCTCAATGAGATACCACCTCACACCAGTCAGAATGGCTAAAATTAACAAGTCAGGAAATGACAGATGTTGGCGGGGATGCGGAGAAAGGGGAACCCTCCTACACTGTTGGTGGGAATGCAAGCTGGTGCAGCCACTCTGGAAAACAGTATGCAGGTTCCTCAAAAAGTTGAAAATAGAGCTACCATATGATCCAGCAATTGCACTCCTGGGTATTTACCCCAAAGATACAAAAGTAAGGACCCGAAAGGGTACGTGCACCCCGATGTTTATAGCAGCAATGTCCACAATAGCCAAACTGTGGAAAGGGCCAAGATGTCCATCAACAGATGAATGGATAAAGAAGATGTGGTATATATATACAATGGAATATTATGCAGCCATCAAAAGGAATGAGATCTTGCCATTTGCAATGACGTGGATGGAACTGGAGGGTATTATGCTGAGCGAAATAAGTCAATCAGAGAAAGACATATATCATATGACCTCACTGATATGAGGAATTCTTAATCTCAGGAAACAAACTGAGGGTTGCTGGAGCGGGGGGTGGGGTGGGAGGGATGGGGTGACTGGGTGATGGACACTGGGGAGGGTATGTGTTCTGGTAAGCGCTGTGAATTGTGCAAGACTGTTGAATCTCAGATCTGTACCTCTGAAACAAATAATGCAATATATGTTAAGAAAGAAAAAAAGAAGAAGAAGAATGTAGCAGGAGGGGAAGAATGAAGGGGGGGAAATCGGAGGGGGAGAAGAACCATGAGAGACGATGGACTCTGAAAAACAAACTGAGGGTTCTAGAGGGGAGGGGGGTGGGAGGATGGGTTAGCCTGGTGATGGGTATTGAGGAGGGCACGTTCTGCATGGAGCAATGGGTGTTATGCACAAACAATGAATCATGGAACACTATATCTAAAACTAATGAGGTAATGTATGGGGATTAACATAACAATAAAAAAATTAAAAAATTAGACGATCTGTCCATTTCAGTGAGGGGGGTGTTAAAGTCCCCCACTATTATTGTATTGTTGTTGATGTGTTTCTTTGATTTTGTTACTAATTGGCTTATATAGTTGGCTGCTCCCATGTTAGGGGCATAGATATTTACAATTGTTAGATCTTCTTGTTGGATAGACAATTTAAGTAGGATATAGTGTCCTTCCTCATCTCTTATTACAGTCTTTGGTTTAAAATCTAATTTGTCTAATATAAGGATTGCCACCCCAGCATTCTTTTGATGACCATTAGTGTGGTAAATGGTTTTCCACACCCTCACTTTAAACCCAGAGGTGTCTTTGGGTCTAGAATGAGTCTCTTGCAGGCAGTATATATGGGTCTTATTTTTTTTGTTTTTTGGTTTTTGGTTTTTGGTTTTTTTAACCAATTGACAGCCTGTGTCTTTTGATTGGGGCATTTAGCCCATTTACATTCAGGGTAACTATTGAAAGGTATGAATTTAGTGCCATTCTATTGCCTGTAAGGTGACTGTTACTGTATATTGTCTGTGTTCCTTTCTGGTCTATGTTGCTTTTAGGCTCTCTCTTTGCTTAGAGGACCCCTTTCAATATTTCTTGTAGGGCTGGTTTTGCGTTTGCAAATTCCTTTAGTTTTTGTTTGTCCTGGAAGCTTTTTATCTCTCCTTCTATTTTCAATGACAGCCTAGCTGGATACAGTATTCTTGGCTGCATATTTTTCTCATTTAGTGCTCTGAATATATCCTGCCAGTCCTTTCTGGCCTGCCAGGTCTCTGTGGATAGGTCTGTTGCCAATCTAATGTTTCTACCATTGTAGGTTACAGATCTCTTGTCCCGAGCTGCTTTCAGGATTTTCTCTTTGTCTCTGAGACTTGTAAGTTTTTACTATTAGATGTCGGGGTGTTGACTTATTTTTATTGATTTTTAGGGGTTTCTCTCTACCTCCTGGATTTTGATGCCTGTTTCCTTCCCCAAATTAGGGAAGTTCTCTGCTATCATTTGCTCCAGTATACCTTCTGCCCCTCTCTCTCTTTCTTCTTCTTCTGGGATCCCAATTATTCTAATATTGTTTTGTCTTATGGTATCACTTATCTCTCAAATTCTGCCCTCGTGATCCAGTAGTTGTTTATCTCTTTTTCTCAGCTTCTTTATTTTCCATCATTTGGTCTTCCATATCACTAATTCTCTCTTCTTTCACCTAGGAAGTCAACTGGAGATCGAAGAAAAGAATAGCAGCAACTCTCTGAACAGAAAAGTGACCACTTTCTGGAAGGTAGGACATGTGGAGAAGTGAATCCGAGGCAATATTCAGGAGGATAGACAGCAGGGGAGGGGGTCTCTATCGGCCACTAAGCGGGGGGGTCGGGGGAGGTGTGTGGAAGCCTCGCTGGGACAGTGTGGTCTTAGGACACTTGAGGCCACAGAAAGACTGGGGGTGTCTGAGTGCAGCAGAGCTCCCAGGTATCAGAGCAGGGAAGCTGGCTGCAGAGACGGAGCCAAGGAGTGGGCTCTCAGCTCGGGATTGCCATAAACCATGATCTGTGGCACAGTCGGGCCACTGCTCCTCCAGCAGGGACCCAACAAGTGGCAGATCTGGGGAGACTCTCCTTCCTCCCCCGGGAGGAGTGGTGCAGGAGCACACCACAGGAATCTGCTGGGTTTGGAGACTCCACACGTGGTCATGTGCCAGAGATAGAAACGCTAGGTCACGGGCCGGGTGAGCACAGAGTGCAGCCAGAGACCGGGGAGACGGGAGTGACTGACTGCTTTTCTCTGGGTGCTCACTGAGGAGCGGGGCCACGAGTTCCTGGCTCCTCCGGGGCAGAGATTGGGAGGCTGCCATTTTCACTCTCATCCTCCAAAGCTGTATGGAAAGCTTGCAGGGAACAAAAGCTCCTGAGAGTAAACCCAAGCAGATTACTTAGCCCAGACCAGGCAAGGGCGGGGCAATTCCGCCTCTGGCAAAGACATTTCGGAACCATGGCAACAGGCCCCTCCCCCAGAAGACTAGCAAGAACAGCCAGGCAAGACCAAGTTTACCGATGGATGAGAATGGCAGAACTCCAGCGCTAGGGGAATACAGCACACAGAATTCATGGCTTTTTTCCTCCTGATTCTTTAGTCTTTCAAAGTTAAGTTTTTTAATTTTCTTTTTCTTTTTTTTTTAATATTTTTTTTTCCCTTTCTCAACCAACATCTTATCAATCCCTTTTTTAAGAATCTTTTTTATTTTTCATTTTTAGAGTCATATTCTATTCCTTCATAGTAGTTAACCTTATTTTTGGTATACATATAAGTTGTTTTCACTTTAAAATTTTGGGATACACTTTCTTCTACCAGACCAAAATATACCCTAAGTCTCTAGTGTATGGCTTTGTTCTAGTCTCCTGCCTGATCACATTCTCCACCCCCCACCTTTTTTTTCTTTTTTAATTTCTCTTCTTTCTTTTTTCAAGCCACTTCCTTTCTTATTAACTCCTTTTATAAAATCTTTTATAATTTTCATCTTTATAATCATATTCCATCCCTTCATTGTATTTACCCTTATTTTTGTACATATATAAGTTTTTCTTTCTTTAAAATTTTGGGAGGCACTTTCTTCTAACAGACCAAAATATGCCCAAAATCTAGTGTGTGTCACTGATCTATGCACCAGTTCAATCATATTTGATCATATTCTCTTTTTTTTTAATCTTTTTTCTTTTTCTAGTTTTTCTTTTTTCTTTCTTTCCCTTTCTTTCCCCCAGTTTCAGGTCTCTTCTGATTTGTTTAGTGTATATTTTCCCAGGGTCATTGATACCCTGTTAGCATTTTGTTCTCTCATTCATCTGTTGTCTTCTGGACAAAATGACAAGATGGAAAAAATCACCTAAAAAAAAAAAACAAGAGGCAGTCCGACTGCCAGGGACCTAATCAATACGGACATTAGTAAGATGTCGGAAGTAGAGTTCAGAATGATTATTTTAAAGATACTACCTGGGCTTGAAAAAGCATAGAAGATATTAGAGAAACCCTTTCTGGAGAAATAAAAGAACTAAAATCTAACCAAGTTGATATCAAAAAGGCTATTAATGAGGTGAAATAAAAAATGGAGGCTCTAACTGCTAGGATAAATGAGGCAGAAGAAAGAATTACTGATATAGAAGACAAAATAATGGAAAATAAAGAAGCTGAGAAAAAGAGAGATATAAAAACCACTGGATCACGAGGGCAGAATTTGAGAGATAAGTGACACCATAAGATGAAACAATATTAGAATAATTGGGATCCCAGAAGAAGAAGAAAGAGAGAGGGGGGCAGAAGGTTTAATGGAGCAAATGATAGCAGAGAACTTCCCTAATTTGGGGAAGGAAACAGGCATCAAAATCCAGGAGGCAGAGAGAAACTCCCTAAAAATCAATAAAAATAAGTCAACCAGGAAATTAAAGAAGAATTTAAAAAATCCATGGAAAGAAATGAAAATGAAAACACAACTGTTCAAAATCTTTGGGATAGAGCAAACACAGTCCTAAGAGGAAAGTATATAACAATACAAGCCTTTCTCAATAACCAAGAAAGGTCTCAAATACACAACCTAACCCTACACCTAAAAGAGCTGGAGAAAGAACAGTAAATAAAGCCTAAACCCAGAAGGAGAAGAGATCAGAGCAGAAATCAGTGAAATAGAAACCAAAAGAACAGTAGAACAGATCAATGAAACCAGGAGCTGGTTCTTTGAAAGAATTAACAAGATTGATAAATTCCTGGCCAGACTTATCAAAAAGAAAAGAGAAAGGACCCAAATAAATAAAATCATGAATGAAAGAGGAGAAATCACAACCAACACCAAAGAAATACAAACAATTATAAGAACATATTATGAGCAACTCTATGCCAGCAAAGTCGATAATCTGGAAGAAATGGATGCATTCCTAGAGATGTATCAACTACGAAAACTGAACCAGGAAGAAATAGAAAACCTGAACAGACCTATAACCACTAAGGAAACTGAAGAAGTCATCAAAAATCTCCCAAAAAACAAAAGCCCAGGGCCAGATGGCTTCCCAGGGGAATTCTACCAAACATTTAAAGAATTAATACCTATTCTTCTGAAACTCTTCCAAAAAATAGAAATGGAAGGAAAGCTTCCAAACTCGTTTTATGAGGCCAGCATTACCTTGATCCCAAAACCAGACAAAGACCCCATCAAAAAGGAGAATTACAGACCAATATCCTTGATGAACATGGATGCAAAAATTCTCACCAAAATACCAGCCAATAGGATCCAACAGGACATTCAAAAGATTATTCACCACGACCAAGTGGGATTTATCCCTGGGCTGCAAAGTTGGTTCAACATCCACAAATCAATCAATGTGATACAATACATTAATAAAAGAAAGAACAAGAACCATGTGATCCTCTCAATAGATGGAGAAAAAGCATTTGACAAAATACAGCATCCTTTCTTGATCAAAACTCTTCAGAGTGTAGGGATAGAGGGTATATACCTCAATGTCATAAAAGCCATCTCTGAAAAACCCACAGCGAATATCATTCTCAATGGGGAAAAACTGAGATCTTTCCCCCTAAGGTCAGGAACACAGGAGGGATGTCCACTAACACCACTGCTATTCAACATAGTACTAGAAGTCCTGGCCTCAGCCATCAGACAACAAAAAGAAATAAAAGGCATCTGAATTGGCAAAGAAGAAGTCAAACTCTCAGTCTTTGCAGATGATATGTTACTTTATGTGGAAAACCCAAAAGACTCCACCCCAAAACTGCTAGAATTCATACAGGAATTCAGTAAAGTGGCAGGATCTAAAATCAATGCACAGAAATCAGTGGCATTTCTATACACCAAGAACAAGACAGTAGAAAGAGAAATTAAGGAGTCCATCCCATTTACAATTGCACCAAAAACCATAGGATGCATAGGAATAAATCTAACCGAAGTGGCAAAGAATCTGTACTCAGAAAACTACAAAATACTCTTGAAAGAAATTGAGGACGCCACAAAGAAATGGAAAAATGTTCCATGCTCACGGACTGAAAGAACAAATATTGTGAAGATGTCAATGCTACCTAGAACAATCTACACATTCAGTGCAATCCCCATCAAAACACCATCCACTTTTTTCAAAGAAATGGAACAAATAATCCTAAAATTTGTATGGAATCAGAAAAGACCCCAAATAGCCAGAGGAATGTTGAAAAAGAAGAGCAAAACGGGTGGCATCACAATTCCGGACTTCAGGTCTGTTACAAAGCTGTCATCATCAAGACAGTATGGTACTGGCACAAAAACAGACACATAGATCAATGGAACAGAAGAGAGAGCCCAGAAATGGACCCTCAACTCTATGGTCAACTAATCTTCAACAAAGCAAGAAAGAATGTCCAATGGAAAAAAAGACAGTCTCTTCAACAAATGGTGTTGGGAAAATTGGACAGCCACATGCAGAAGAATGAAACTGGACCATTTCCTTACACCACACACAAAAATAGACTCCAGATGGTTGAAAGACCTCAATGTGAGACAGGAGTCCATCAAAATCCTAGAGTAGAACACAGGCAGCAACCTCTTCGACCTCAGCTACAGCAACTTCTTCCTAGAAACATCGCCAAAGGCAAGGGAAGCAAGGGCAAAAATAAACTATTGGGACTTCATCAAGATAAAAAGCTTTTGCACGGCGAAAGAAACAGTCAACAAAACCAAAAGACAACCGACAGAATGGGAGAAGATATTTGCAAATGACATATCAGATAAAGGGCAGGTACCAAAATCTATAAAGAACTTATCAAACTCAACACCCAAAGAACAAATAATCCAATGAAGAAATGGGCAGAAGACATGAACAGACATTTTTCCAAAGAAGACATCCAAATGGCCAACAGACACATGAAAAAGTGCTCAACATCACTTGGCATCAGGGAAATCCAAATAAAAACCTCAATGAGATACCTCCTCACACCAGTCAGAATGACTAAAATTAACAAGTCAGGAAACGACAGATGTTGGCGGGGCTGTGGAGAAATGGGAATCCTCCTACACTGTTGGTGGGAATGCAAGCTGGTGCAGCCACTCTGGAAAACAGTATGGAGGTTCCTCAAAAAGCAGAAAATACAGCTACCCTATGACCCAGCAATTGCACTATTGGGTATTTACCCCAAAGATACAAAAGTAGGGATCAGAAAGGGTACATGCACCCTGATGTTCATAGCAGCAATGTCCACAATGGCCGAACTGTGGAAAGAGCCAAGATGTCCATTGACAGATGAACGGATAAAGAAGATGTGGTATTTATATACAATGGAATATTATGCAGTTCTCAAAAGGAATGAAATCTTGCCATTCACAAAGACGTGGATGGAACTGGAGGGTATTATGCTGAGTGAAATAAGTGAATCAGAGAAAGACATGTATCATATGACCTCACTGATATGAGGAATTCTTAATCTCAGGAACCAAACTGAGCGTTGCTGGAGTGGTAGGGGGTGGGAGGGATGGGGTGGCTGGGTGTTGGACACTGGGGAGGGTATGTGCTGTGGTGAGCGCTGTGAATTGTGCAAGACTGATGAATCACAGTCCTGTACCTCTGAAACACAGTATATGTTAAATACATCCATTATATGTTAAAAGAAGAAGATAGTAGGAAGGGAAAAATGAAGGGGGGGAAATTGGAGGGGGAGATGAACCATGAGAGACTATGGACTCTGAGAAACAAACTGAGCATTCTAGAGGGGAGGGGAGTGGGGGATGCGTTAGCCTGGTGATCGGTGTTAAAGAGGGTATGTATTGAATGGAGCACTGGGTGTTATAGGCAAACAATGAATCATGGAACACTACATCAAAAACTAATGATGTAATGTATGGTGATTAACATAACATAACATAACATAACATAACATAACATAACATAACAACATAACATAAATAAAATAATCATGAGAAAAAACCCTCAAATTCTATATATAATTTTCCCCTAGTGCTGGAGTTTTACAGTCTTGTGTCTTCCATAAACTTGCTCTTCACCTCTTCTGGAGGAGGAGCCTGCTGTGCTGATTCTCAGGTGTCTTTGCCTGCCCCTTGCCAGGGAGCCAGGCTCAGTGTTAAGCTGTTTTTGATTGCTCTCTGTGGCTTTTTTTCCCTGAAGCCTTTCAGTGCCTCCTTAGAAGATCAAAATAAAAACGGCTATGCCCTGATCTCCAGCCCCAGAGCCAAAAGATCATGGTCCTCTCTCTTCAGTAAACCCTCAGGGATAAGTGGTCTTCGCTTTTGTGTGTGCCAAACGCTGCTGTCTCCCGGGTTGTGCATTCACACTGATCCTCCCCGGGGGAAGGCAGAGGGTCCTGGGCTTCTGCACTTTGTAGGGCCCTGGCACGGAAAGTGGTCTCGGGATCATGTGTGCACCCGCTCCATCCCTACCCAGGGAAGGTGGAGGGTCATCACTTTCCTGTCTTTTGCAAGGCTCTGGCACTGAGAGCTGTCCCCCGGTCATGTGCACACATGCTCCGCCCCTCCCAGGGCAAGGAGGATGGTCCCCACATTCCTGTCCTTTGTAGGGTCCCCACATAGAGAGCAGTCACCTGGTGGGGCCATGGCTCATGGTTTATGGTGAAGGGGGCTGAGAGTCCCCTCCCAGGCTCGCTGGGTGTAAACAGTTTCCCCACTCCACTGCTTGGGAACTCTACTGGCTCAGGCACCCCCATTCTTTCTGTGACTCCAGGGATCCTGAGACCACACTGTCCCACTTAGAATTATGCCCCGTTTCACCACCTGAGCACCTTTCATGCAGGGATATCTCTCACTGGAGCAGATTTCTAAGGGTGCTGATTTTGCCCTCTGGGACTATATCACTTTCTGGTAGCTGGCTTACTGAGGCTTCCCCCAACCCCCGCCAATTACCTTCTGATATATCCCCTCTGAACCATTTCTCCACACATCCTACTTTGCAAAAAGTGGTTGCTTTTCTACTTGTAGAGTTCCAAATACTCTTTTCTTACATCTTGGGTTGAATTCATGGGTGTTCAGGATGATTTGATAGTTATCTAGCTAAATTCAACAGACCAGATGAAACATGGTTCCCTACTCTTTCACCATCTTGCCTCCTCTAGCAGCCCTGGGTATTGTATGAAAGCAATGAATCACTGAATTCTACACCTAAAACTTTAAAAAATGTATGAAACATCTAGGAAATAGTTTAACCAAAGAAGTGAAAGTCTTGTACAATGAAAATCATAAAACATTACTAAAGGAAATTAGACAAGACCTAAATAAATAAAGACACGCTATGTTCATGGGTAAAAAGCTTTAATATGTTTACAGTACTACTCAAAGTTATCTACAGATACAACACAATCCTTATCAAAATTTCAAGAGCCTTTTAGGCAGAAATAGAAAAGCCAATCCTAAAACTCTGATGTAATTGCAAGAGGCCCTAACTAGTCAAAACAATCTTGAAAAAGAATACATTTGAAGAACTCACTTTCTTTTTGTTTGTTTGTTTTTCTGGGTTTGTGTGTGTGTGTGTGTTTTGTTTGTTTGTTTTTGAGAACTCACTTTCTGATTTCAAAACTTACTACAAAGCTACTGTAATCAAAAGAGCATCACCCTGATCAATGGTTAGAAGTGGGAGCCTAGAAATAAACCCATACTTGTCTGGCCAATTGGTTTTTAACAAATCCACTAAATGGGGAAAGATTAGTGTCTTCAATAAATGTTGTTGGGACAACTGGATTTCCACATGTAAAAGAATGAAGTGGGATCCCTAGCACACAGCATGTACAAAAACTAACTTAAAATTGGTCAATCACCTAAATGTAACAGCTAAATCATAAAACCCTAGAAGAAAAGATAGGGGTAAATCTTCATGATGTTGTATTTGGCATTGGAATTTTAGATATATACCAAAAGCAACAAAAGAGAAATAGGTAAATTTGACTTCATCAAAGTTAAAAACTTCTGTGCAGCAAAGGACGTTATCCAGAAAATGAAAAGACCACTTTCAAAATGGGAGAAAATATTTGCAAATTATATATGTGATAAGGTATTAATATTCAAAATTTATAAAGAATTCCTACAACTCAAAAACAAAAAGACAACCCAATTATATAATATACCTAGGAGTGGAATTGCTGAGGAATATAGTAATTTTATGTTTGGATTTTTGAAGATCTCCAAACTGTTTTCCACAGTGACTGCACCATTTTACATTCTTTACCAGCAATGTATAATAGTTCTAATTTTCCACATCTTTGCCAACACTTGTTTTCCCTTATTGAAATTTATAGACGAACCAAAGTAGGTATGAAGTGATATTTCATTATAATGGCATTATAATTGGCATATAATTTCATTATAATTGACATTTCCCTACTGACTAATAAGGTTGAACATTTTATTATGTGCTTATTGACCATTTGTATATCTTCATTGGAGAACTGTCCATTCAAGTCTTTTTTCCATTTTTAATTGTTTCACAAAACAGATATTCAAACAGATACTTGGTTTCATTTTTTTATTTTTATATTTTTATTATTTTTAAATTTCATATTTAAATTCAATTTAATTAACATACACTGTCGTATTAGTTGCAGAGGTAGAATTCAGTGATTCATCAGTTGCATACAACACCCAGTGCCCATTACATCAAGTACCCTCCTTAAGGCCCATCACCCAGTTACCGCATCCCCCCAGCCACCTCCCCTCCAGCAACACTCAGTTTGTTCCCTGTAGTTAAGAGTTTCTTATGGTTTGCCTCCCTCTCTCTTTTCGTCTTACTTATTTTTCTTTCCCTTCCCCCATGTTCATCTGTTTTGTTTCTTAAATTCCACATATGAGTGAAATCAATGGTATTTGTCTTTCTCTGACTGATTTATTTTGCTTAGCATAATACCCTCTCGTTCCATCCATGTCATTGCAAATGGAAAGATGTCATTCTTTTTGATGGCTGAGTAATATTCCATTGTGTGTGTGTGTGTGTGTGTGTGTGTATTTTGGCAATTGTGGACATTGCTGCTATAAACATTGGGGTGCATGTACCCCTTCGAATCACTGTTTGTATCCTTTGGATAAACACCTAGTAGTGCATTCCTGGGTCATAGGGTAGTTCTATTTTTAACTTTTTTAAAAAAAGATTTTATTTATTTATTTGATAGAGAGAGACACAGCAAGAGAAGGAACACAAGCAAGGGGAATGGGAGAGGGAGAGGGAGAAGCAGACTTCCCGCTGAGCAGGGAGCCCGATGTGGGGCTCCATCCCAGGACCCTTGCTGGGATCATGACCTGAGCCAAAGGCAGATGCTTAACGACTGAGCCACCCAGGTGCCCCTATTTTTAACTTTTTGAGGAACCTCCACACTGTTTTCCAGAGAGGTTGCACCAGTTTGCATTCCCACCAACAGTGTAAGAGGGTTCCCCTTTCTCCACAACCTTGCCAACATCTGTTGTTTCCTGAGTTCGAACAGATACTTGTATACCAATGTTCATTGCAGCATTATTCACTATAGCCAAAAGGTAGAAATGGCCCAGTGTGCATCAATAGATGAATGGATGTATACAGACATGCATGCACATGCATACACACAAATAGATAAAATTCCTTCATAAAAAGGAGTAAAGTTCTGATACATGCTACAACATGCTTAAACCTTGGAAACGTTGTGCTAAGTGAACTAAGCCAGATACAAAAGGAAAATACTGTATGATTCCACTTATATGTTATACCAAGAATAGTCAAATTTGTAGAGACAGAAAGTAGATTAGAGGTTAACGGGATACTGATGGTGGTTGGAAATGGGAAGTTATTGCTTAATAAACATAGAGTTTCTGTTTGGGGTGATGAAATAGTTGTGATGCTTACACAATACTGTCAATGTAAAAAATGTCTGAACTGCACTTTTAGAAATGATTAAAATGTCAAGTTCTTTTTTTTTTTGCATTTGTAAATATTTTATTTATGAACTTTTTTTGGTAGTTTTTAATTTTATTATATTATGTTAGTCACCATACAATACATCATTAGTTTTTGATGTAGTGATCCATGATCCATTGTTTTCGTATAACACCCATTGCTCCATGCAGTACGTGCTCTCCTTAATACCCATCACCGGGGTAACCAAACCCCCTCCCCCCTCCCCTCTAGAACCCTGTTTATTTCTCAGGTCCATAATCTCTCATGGTTCATCTCTCCCTCCAATTCCCCCCCCCCCATTTTTCCCTTCCTTCTCCTAATGTCCTCCATGTTATTCCTTATGTTCCACAAATAAATGAAACCATACGATAATTGACTTTTTCTGCTTGACTTATTTCGCTTAGCATAATCTCCTCCAGTCCCATCCATGTTGATGTAAAAGTTGGGTATTCATCTTTTCTGATGGCTGAGTAATATTCCATTGTATATACGGACCACATCTTCTTTATCCATTCATCTGTTGAAGGGCATCTCAACTCTTTCCACAGTTTGGCTATTGCAGACATTGCTGCTATGAACATTGGGGTGCATATGGCCCTTCTTTTCACTACATCTGTGTGTTTGGGGTAAATACCCAGTAGTGCAATTGCTGGGTCAGAGGGTAGCTCTATTTTTAAATTTTTGAGGAACCTCCACACTGTTTTCCAAAGTGGCTGTACCAACTTGCATTCCCACCAACAGTGTAAGAGGGTTCCCCTTTCTCCACAACCTCTCCAACATTTGTTGTTTCTTTCCCTGTCCATTTTGGCCATTCTAACTAGTGTAAGGTGTTATCTCAGTGTGGTTTTGATTTGGATTTCCCTGATGGCTAATGATGATGAAAATGTTTTCATGTGTCTGTTAGCCATTTGTATGCCTTCTTCAGAGAAGTGTCTGTTCATCTCTTCTGCCCACTTTTTGACTTGATTATTTGTTTTTTGGGTGTTGAGTTTGAGAAGTTCTTTATAGATATTGGGTACAAGCCCTTTATCTGTAGTGTCATTTGCAAATATCTTCTCCCATTCTGTGGGTTGCCTCTTTGTTGTGTTGACTGTTTCCTCTGCTGTGCAGAAGCTTTTTATCTTGATGAAGTCCCAAAAGTTCATTTTTGCTTTTGTTTCACTAGCTTTTAGAGATGTATCTTGAAAGAAGTTGCTGTGGCTGATGTCAAAGAGGTTACTGCCTATGTTCTCCTCTAGGATTTTGATGGATTCCTGTCTCACATTGAGGTCTTTCATCCACTTTGAGTTTATCTTTGTGAGTGGTGTTAGAGAATGGTCGAGTTTCATTCTTCTGCATGTGGCTGTCCAATTTTCCCAGCACCATTTATTGAAGAGACTGTCTTTTTTCCATTGCATGTTTTTTCCTGCTTTGTCAAAGATTATTTGACCATAGAGTTGAGGGTCCATATCTGGGTTCTCTATTCTGTTCCATTGGTCTGTATGTCTGTTTTTGTGCCAGTACCATGCTGTCTTGGTGATCACTGCTTTGTAATATAGCTTGAAATCGGGCAACGTGATGCCCCCAGCTTTGTTTTTCTTTTTCAACATCTCCTTGGCGATTCGGGGTCTTTTCTGATTCCATACAAATTTTAGGATTGCTTGTTCCAGCACTTTGAAAAGTGTCATTGGAATTTTGATCGGGATGGCATTGAAGGTATAGATTACTCTGGGTAGCATAGACATTTTAACAATATTTATTCTTCCGATCCATGAGCATGGAATGTTTTTCCATCTTTTTGTGTCTTCTTCAATTTCTTTCATGAGTGTTTTGTAGTTCCTAGAGTATAGATCCTTTACCTCTTTGGTTAGGTTTCTTCCGAGGTATCTTATGGTTTTTGGTGCTATTGTAAATGGAATCGTTTCTCTAATTTCTCTTTCTACAGTTGCGTTGTTAGTGTATAAGAAAGCAACTGATTTCTGTGCATTGATTTTGTATCCTGCCACATTACTGAATTGCTGGATGAGTTCTAGTAATTTGGGGGTGGAGTCTTTTGGGTTTTCCACGTAAAGTATCATGTCGTCTGCGAAAAGAGAGAGTTTGACTCCTTTGCCAATTTGAATACCTTTTATTTCTTTTTGTTGTCTGATTGCTGTTGCTAGGACTTCTAGTACTATGTTGAACAACAGTGGTGAGAGTAGGCACCCTTGACGTGTTCCTGATCTTAAGGGAAAGGCTCTCAGCTTTTCCCCATTGAGGATGATATTCACTGTGGGTTTTTCATAGATGGATTTTATGAGCTTGAGGAATGTTCCCTCTATCCCTATACTCTGGAGAGTTTTAATCAGGAAAGGATGTTGTATTTTGTCAAATGCTTTTTATGCATCAGTTGAGAGGACCCTATGGTTCTTCTCCCTCCTCTTATTAATGTGTTCTATCACATTGATTGATTTGCGAATGTTGAACCACCCTTGCATCCCAGGGATAAATCCCACTTGGTCGTGGTGGATGATCCTTTTAATGTATTGTTGGATCCTATTAGCTAGGATTTTGTTGAGGATTTTGGAATCCATATTCATCAGGGATATCGGTCTGAAATTCTCCTTTTTGATGGGGTCTTTGCCTGGTTTGGGGATTAAGGTAAGCTGGCCTCATAGAATGTGTTTGGAAGTTTTCCTTCTGTTTCTATTTTTTGAAACAGCTTCAGTAGAATAGGTATTATTTCTTCTTTGAGTGTTTGGTAGAATTCCCCAGGGAATCCATCAGGCCCTGGACTCTTGCTTTTTGGGAGGTTTTTGATCACTGCTTCAATCTCGTTACTGGTTATTGGCCTATTCAGGTTGTCAATTTCTTCCTGTTTCAGTCTTGGCAGCTTATAGGTTTCCAGGAAGGCTCCATTTCATTCAGATTGCTCAGTTTATTGGCATATAGTTGTTGATAATAATTTCTAATAATTGTTTCTATTTCCTTGGTGTTAGTCGTGATCTCTGCCCTTTCTTTAATAATTTTATTAATTTGGGTCCTTTCTCTCTTCTTTTGGATAAGTCTGGCCAGTGGTTTATCGATCTTATTAATTCTTTCAAAGAACCAACTTCTAGTTTCATTGATCTGATCTACTGTGTTTCTGGTTTCTAATTCATTGATTTCTGCTCTAATTTTAATTATTTCTCTTCTAATGTGTGGCTTAGGCGTCGTTTGTTGCTTTTTCTCTAGTTCTTTAAGGTGTAGAGTTAGTTGGTGAATTCGGGATTTTTCTATTTTTTTGAGTGAGGCTTGGATGGCTATGTATTTCCCCCTTAGGACCTCCTTTGCAGTATCCCATAGGTTTTGGACCAATGTGTTTTCGTTCTCATTGATTTCCATGAATTGTTTAAGTTCTTCTTTGATTTCTTGGTTGACCCAAATATTCTTGAACAGAGTGGTCTTTAGCTTCCAAGTGTTTGAATTTCTGCCAAATTTTTTCTTGTGATTGAGTTCCAGTTTTAGAGCATCGTGGTCTGAGAATATGCAGGGAATAATCTCAATCTTTTGGTATCAGTTGAGACCTGATTTGTGACCCAGTATATGGTCTATTCTGGAGAAAGTTCCATGTGCACTCGAGAAGAATGAGTATTCTGTTGTTTTAGTGTGGAATGTTCTGTAAATATCTATGAGGTCCATCTGGTCCAATGTATCATTCAAAGCTCTTGTTTCCTTGTTGATTTTCTGCTTAGATGATCTGTCCATTGCTGAGAGTGGAGTATTGAGGTCTCCTACAATTAATGTATTGTTATCAATATGACTCTTTATTTTGGTTAACAGTTGGCTTATGTAGATGGCTGCTCCCATGTTGGGGGCATAGATATTTACAATTGTTAGATCTTCTTGTTGGATAGACCCTTTAAGAATGATATAATGTCCTTCTGTGTCTCTTATTACAGACTTTAGTTTAAAATCTAATTTGTCTGATATAAGAATTGCTACCCCAGCTTTCTTTTGAGGTCCGCTGGCATGGAAGATGGATCTCCATCCCTTCACTTCCAGTCTGGATGTATCTTTAGGTTCAAAATGAGTCTCTTGTAGACAGCATATGGATGGGTCCTGTCTTTTTATCCAATCTGCAACCCTGTGCCGTTTTATGGGAGCGTTTAGGCCATTCACGTTGAGAGTGATTATTGAAAGATATGATTTTATTGTCATCATGTTGCCTGTGAAGACGTTGTTTTTATAGATCGTCCCTGTAAATTTCTGTTGTAGATCACTCTTGGGGTCTTTCTCCTTTTATAGAACCCCCCTTAATATTTCTTCCAGGGCCGGCTTAGTGGTCACATATTCTTTCAGTTTCTGCCGTTCGTGGAAGGTCTGCATCTCTCCATCCATTCTAAATGAAAGTCTTGCCAGATAAAGTATTCTGGGCCGCATGTTCTTCTCATTTAGTACCCTGAATATGTCTTGCCAGGCCTTTCTGGCTTGCCAGGTCTCTGTGGATAGGTCTGATGTTATTCTGATGCTCCTCCTTCTGTACGTAAGGAATCTCTTCCCCCTAACTGCCCTTAAGATGGTTTCCTTGGTTCTAAGATTTGCAAGTTTTACTATTACATGCCGGGGTGTTGGCCTGTTTTCTTTGATCTTAGGAGGGGTCCTCTCTGCCTCTAGGACTCGAATGTTTGTTTCATTCCCCAGATTAGGGAAGTTCTCAGCTATGATTTGCTCAAATACATCTTCTAGTCCTCTCTCTCTCTCCACTCCCTCCGGGATTCCAATTATTCTTACATTGGAACGCCTCATGGTGTCACTTATTTCTCTGATTCTATTTTCATAGATTCTGAGTTGTTTTTCCCTGGCCTCCTCTTTTCCCTTTTTATCTATTATACTGTCTTCCAGATCGCTTATTCTCTCTTCTGTCTCAGTTACCCTAGCTGTTAGATTATCTAGATTGGATTGGATCTCATTGATAGCATTTTTAAGTTCTGCCAATTCCCCTTTTATTTCTGCCCTTAGAGACTCTATGTTGCCATTAATTGATTTCTCCATTCTAGCCATTGTCTTCACAATTGCTAGCCTGAATTCCATCTCCGACATCTGGTTATATTTGCATCCATTTGTAAATCTGCAGCATAAGTCATCATCTCTGAGTCTTTTGTGTTTTGGGGGCTCCTCCTCCTAGTCATTCTGTTGATGGGTGTTTGAGGGAAGGTATAGAGTCGAAATTATTGACCAGAACCCAAGGAAGATGCACCTGTTTTCTTGGGACCTTAGGGTTGCTGGCCTCTTGTTTTCCCAGCCTGTCTTCTGTGGGAGGGGCCTGCTGCGCTGTTACTCAGGCAATCCTGTTTGGGCAGAGTTGCCCTGCGCCCCTGTGGTGGGGGATGGGCTCAGTGGGAATCAGTCTTTGGGGCTTTTGTTCTCTGGCGCCTTTCCCTGGCGGCTTTCCGCGTCTCTTCTGCGAGTCAGAGCAGAAGAGACCGTTTCCAACCCTCTGCCTCAGAGCAGAGAGACCCTCAGTCTGTTCTTCAGTGAGCTCTCCAGGCCACACTGTCTCCGTTTCTGTCCGTGCTGCTATAAACTGCAGCGTCCTGGGTTGTGCGCCCTTCCGCAGCGCTCCCAGTCCTGCCTCCATGTCGGGGCACATCTCTGCCCTTTGTGCTTCTAAAACCGCCATCTGCTCCCAATTCACGGGCGCGACTCCGCCGCTTGGGGTTTCCACCCCGGAGGTTGCAGTTCACTGGCCAGACCCCGGCACACCGGGTTTCCGTCTTGGAGGCTGCAATTCGCGTGCGCACGACCGTCGCTCCGGTTTCTGTCCGGGGGGCCTGCGGTTCGCATGCGCGCGACCCCACCGGTCTGGTTTTCCACCCCTGGGGCTGCCCTAAAGTTCTTTCCCGACGCTACCAGTCTGCGAGTCTGTGCCCCGTCCGCAGCGCGCGAGGCTGTCACTCACCGGCGGTGTAGGATCCCCACGTCCAGGCACCCTCCCGCCTCCCTTTATCCTCCAATATCTGCCCGCAGAATCACAGCTCTCCGCTTTGTACCTCAAAACCAACCACCTGCGATATTCTGTTTGTAGAGATCCAGATCTTCTTACATCTCAGGCTGGTTTCGTGGGTGCTCAGAGTGGTCTGGTAGATATCCAGCTCAATTCCGGGGACCATTTGAAATAAGGTCCCCTACTCCTCCGCCATCTTTCCCGCCTCCTCGAAATTCCTATCTGTTCCATTTCTTTGAAAAAAGTTGATGGTATTTTGATAGGGATTGCATTGAATGTGTAGATTGCTCTAGGTAGCATTGACATCTTCACAATATTTGTTCTTCCAACAAATTTTTTAATCTATAATGTACTCAAAGATAGACAAACTGACAAGGAACAGAATACAAGTCCAGAGACAGATTTACCCATATATGGTACTGGAAAAATATCTCTGGACTTCTATGTCATACACAAAAGTCAATTCCAGAAGGATTGCATGCAATGAAATATAAAAAAGCAAAACAGTGAAGTTTTTTCCTAATATCTCTTTTAAAATTAAGAATTTATTTTTTAGAGTAGTTTTAAGTTCACAGCAAAATTAAGGGGCAGGTACAGAGATTTCTTATATACCCAGTGCCTCTTGCCACACAAAACATCCTCTGTTATCAAATTCCTCCACCAGAGTGATACATTTGTAATGACTGATGAACCTACACCAATACAGTATCACCCAGAGTCCATAGTTTACATTAGGGTTTACTCTTGGTGTTGTACCTTATATTAAGGGTTTGGACAAAAACATAATGATATGTATCCATCATTATGGTATCACACAGAGTGCTTTCATTGCCTAAAAATCCTGTGCTCCACCTATTCATCTCTTTCCCTTCTTCCACCCTTAGTAGCCTCTGATTTTTTATTGTCTCCATAGTTTGCCTTTTCCAGAACGTCATATAATTGGAGTCATACCTTATGTAGCCTTAGAAGATTGACTTCTTTCACTTAGTAATATGTATTTAAGTTTCCTACATGTCTTTTTATGGCTCGATAGCCATTTATTTTCAGTGCTATTGTCTGAATGTACCACAGTTTATCAATCCATTCACCTACTGGAAGACACCTTGGTTGCTTCCAGGTTTTGGTAATTATGAATAAAGGTGCTATAAACAGCCACGTGCAGGTTTTTGTGTGCATGTAAGTTTTCAACTCCTTTGAGTAAATACCAAAGAGTGTGATTGTTGGATCGTATGGTAACAATATGTTTCCTTTTGTAAGAAACTGCCAAAATGTCTTCCAAAGTGACCATGTCATTTTGCATTACCATCAACAGTGTATGAGAGTTCCTGTTGCTCTACATTCTCACCAGCACTTCATATTGTCAGTGTTCCAGATTTTGGTCATTCTAATAGGTGTGTAGTAGTGGTATCCCTTTGTTCTTTTAAGTTGCATTTCCTTGATTACCTATGATGTGGAGCATCTTTTCATATACTTATTTGTCATCTGTATATCTTGTTTGCTGACATGTCTGTTTAGGAATTCAGCCTACATTTTATTCAGGTTTTTTTGTTTTGTAATTGTTGTCTTCAGAGTTTTTTTTGTATATTTTGGATAACAGTCCTTTATCAGTGTGTCTTTTGCAAATGTTTTCTCCCAGTCTGCGAGCTTGCCTCCTCATTCTCTCTTGCAGAATGGAAGCTTTTAATCTTAATGAAGTCCAGCTTATCAATTTTTCTTTCATGAATTGTACTTTGATATTGTATCTAAAAAGTCACTGCATACCCAAGGTCATTAAATTTTCTCCTCTGTTATCTTCTAGGAGTTATAATCTTGCATTTTACATTTAAGTCTGTGATGTATTTTGAGAAAATTTCTGTAAAGGGTGTAATATCTGTGTCTAGATTCACATTTTTGCATGCTGATGTTCAGTTGTTCCAGCACCATTTGTTGAAAAACTATTTTTGCTCTATTTTATTGACTTTGCTCCTTTGTCCAACAATAAAGACTTTAGGACACAGAGAGGACATCTTCATGAACTGGCATAAGCAACAATTTCTTAAATAGATTACAAAACCCACTAACCATAAAGGGAAATTTTGATGAGTATACTGTGTTAAGTTTAAGAACTTGGGTTCATTAAAAAACACCATAAGACAGTGAAAAATCAAGCCACAGAATTGAAGTTATGTTTCATAAATATATGTGACAAAGGATTGATAGTCTAGATTATTAAAAAACAAAATAAAACAAACAAACAAAAAAAACCCTCTTGCAAATCAGTAAGGAAAAGACCACCTAAAAAAAAAAAGACAAAAAGCTTAAAGAGGCAGTTCCCACAAACAGATGTTCAAGTGGCCAATAAACATAGAAAAAGGTGCTCAACCTCAATAGTCATCAAGGAATTGCAAATTAAACCCCAATGACATGGCTATATTTCACGTTAGCAAAATAGCTGAAAAGAAAAAGACACAAGGCCTCTATGCCAAGTACATGGGCTTGGAAATTGGTACAACCACTTTGGAAAATGGACAGAATCTGTTAAAGCTGAACATTTTCATGTCTCTGACCCCAAAATTCCACTCCTAGGAATGGAATTTGCCCAACGGAAATGCATATCTATATACAGTAAGAATCGTGTGCCCAAGAATCTTGATAGCATCCCTATCGTAATAGCCTCAAACTGGAAACTACCCAAATGCCCATCAACAGTAGAATGGATGAATAAATGTATTTATTTACATTCACACAGTGAAATACCATGCAGCAATGAGAATGAACACAGTACAACTACATGCAACAATGTGGATAATGTTGAGTGGGAAAAAATCCACAGAACATTACACTGCATGATTCTATTTATATAAATACAAACATACATATATGTGGACTGCTGGAGTATTTCTTTCTCTGAGTGCCGATTACTGGGGTGTGCTTAGTTTGTGAAATTCATTGAAGTACATACCTATAATTTTGCACTTTTCTGTATGTATGAAGCATGTTAATACTACAATAAAATTTTCCAAAAGACATGTATATTTTTACAAATGGATGATTTAAAGAAATATATCAAGTGAACAATTGGTTTTATAGATAAGAGCATGGTAATTGAGTGACCAAACTTTGGAGACATTTGCATGATGTAACTACTCATTATTTCACGTATCTTCCCTCTACTTGGCCAGCCCAGTGGCACCCCATTTCATTCCCCTGGCCCCACCTTCAGTCCTCAGGGCCCATCCACCCAGGCATTCTTTTCTGTGAGGCCGAGATAAACAGGCCCTTAGGCCCAGGCTCCCTTGCTGCTTTCTGGCTCAGGGAAATAAGCCTGATGTGCAGGCTGAAAGCTGTTTGAGGAACATAGCATCTGAGAAAACTGAGGCTTGATGTAACCAGGTCACAGAACTGGTTAGTTACAGAAATATGTTCAAATACATCTCAGAGGTCTTGACTCTCAGTGTTCCATGCCAATTTAGAGGGTTTCAAGGAGGAATCCCTAATTCTATAATCTCTATTCTAATCATCCACTGTGGCATCTAAAATCCCTCCCTTGCAAAACCTTCTCCTCTGGCCCTTTTACAGTAGTGGTTCTCTGCAGAGATCTGATGCTCAGGGAGCCCCAGAGGTGACCCCAAGTGTTTGAGGTGGGCAGGGTGGGCAAGGTGCTGTGCAGTTGTCCACTTGGACTAGGGCCAGCTCCCTGAGGCCAGTGAGCCCTGTCTAACACTATGGTCTTATTCCATCCCCAGATCCTTCTGACCCATCCCTTCTGTCATGAAGATCGCAGTGATTGGGCAGAGCTTGTTCGGCCAGGAAGTTTACTGCCACCTCAGGAAGGAGGGCCATGAGGTCGTGGGCGTGTTCACTGTCCCAGACAAGGATGGGAAGGCGGATCCCCTGGGTGAGTGGATGGCCCAGGAACAGGGAAAGGGGGTGCCCAGGCAGGCAGGTAGCAGTGGGCAGTGGGTGGGAGCAGAAGTCTTGCGGTGGTCATGGGCATCCCTGGCTGGAGGCAGGCTTACATGGTTCACCTTGAATCCTGCTCAGGTGCCAACCAGCTGCCCAGCTTTTCTAGAAAAAATAGAGACCCCTTCCCCAACTGATCACAGGATGAAGTTTGTGTCCTGGAGAAGGGCCAGGGAGAAGCCCAGTCTGCCCCCAGGGCCCTGCTGTCTGACCATTCCAGGCTCCTCTGACCCCAGCACCACGCTCTGAAAGGGCTGCTAGATGGGAGACACTGCAGGTCAGTGTTCCCAAATGTGAATGTGCAGGGTATCCCCAACAGTGGGAGTGCCTGTTATGCAAAGTGCTGAGCCCTTCCCTGGGAGTTTCTGTTCAAAAGGATGAGGTTGAGTCTAAGAATTTGCATTTCTAACAAGTTCCCAGGTGATGCTGATGCATCTGGCTCTAGGAAGAGCACAGTTTAAGAATCACTGGCCTCTAGGCTGGGAGCCTCAGCAGCACTTCAGGATGCAAGGACCCTCAGCTCAAATGAACCTCCAGGGTCACTCAAGTCCTTCTCAGGCCAGATGGTTGCAGAATATAAAGCAGGGCTTAAAACGGAAGGCCAGATTGAGAAAGGAGCCTTGTGGGGCTGGCCAAGCACAGGGGCATGGTTCATAGGAATAATGAATCTCCCTAGACTGAGAAGCACAGCTGACCCCTGGACCCAGCTCCAGGACCACTGCAATGCTAACCAGGCCTCAGTCTTAGACTTGACCCCAGTGTGACCCATGATATAGCCTGACCTCACCACAGCCTGAGCCCTGCCCTCAGCCACTAAGTGACCACTGATACTAGTCTCTGAGCTTAGACCCAGACAGAGCTTAGCTGGGACTTGACCCTGACCTTGGATGTCTTGCGGAAGTGTTCCTTTGATCACAGCATGGACAGCTTTTTCAAGCACAGTGTCCAGTCTGCTCGCTTTGATCCCACCCTCCCTCAATACCCCCGAATGCAGGGCAGAGGCAGAGAGGGCTAGAGAGCAGGTCAGGTCCAGTCAGAGGCCAGTCATCATGCTGGCTGTTCTAACAGAGAACCCAGTACAGGGATGTATTTGTTAAGTGCTGCAGAGGGCAGGCAAAAGAGAACTCCAAGCTGTCGGGGTAGTGACTGCCGATGGCAGCTGCCGCCTCTCAGGCTGGGGCAACAGAGGGAAGCTCTAACTCTTACAACTTGGCAGCTTGAGGCTCTAATTCAGACCTGTGAGGACTGAGCATGCTGCTCATAGGTGCTGATAACTAGGTGGGGTGGGGTGCCTGCAAACTGAGACCCCGACCTTGGAGGGCAGACATAGTGGGAGGAAGGTGTACATTGGGGCTAATTCTGCAGATATTGGGAAAACAGCAAACTAAGTCAGCTGCTACTCTGGGAAGGCAATGCTGCCTCTAGGGTGAAGAAGTGAGGCGGGGGATGGGGGACTCTCAGGACAGGAACCTGACTGAAAGGAGTGAGTCCCTGCTCCCTTGCCTTCTTTCCTCTTCCCGTCAGCCTTTTAGTCTCCCTCCAGCACCCCTTATCAGCAGTGCTTGGCAGGCAGCTGATGAAATAGGAATGTAGTTTGCAGGGTCCCAGCTGCCATCCCCGAGAGCAGTAGAAGGGTGGAGGACATTAACTTGGGGACAGCATGACGAGGCTGTGGGAGGGGTTGAGGAAAAGAGCTCAGTCTTTGGGGGCCAGACAGGAGTCTGGGCAAGGGGAACTTAGATGTCTTGGAGGTCAGCAGCAGTCCGTCCGTGCGGAGCAGCCCCTGAAACCTTGCCATTGGCCAGTGCTATCCCCTTGGTGCTGTCCCTTCTGCACTGCCCAGTGGAGCCTGTGCAGTGGGGAAGGACAGGCGGGACAGACTGGGAGTGAAGATGCAGGAGTCACTTTGCTGGGAAGGCAGCGGTAGCTGTGGTTGGGTGCATGCAGGGAGGGGCCAGTTTCTCACCTGCTGTCCCATAGGCCTGGAAGCTGAGAAGGATGGAGTGCCAGTGTTCAAGTTCCCCCGCTGGCGGGTAAAAGGACAGGCTCTGCCTGATGTGGTGGCGAAATACCAGGCTTTGGGTGCCGAGCTCAACGTCCTGCCCTTCTGCAGCCAGTTCATCCCCATGGAGGTCATCAGTGCCCCCTGCCACGGCTCCATCATCTACCACCCAAGTCTGCTCCCCCGGCACCGAGGGGCCTCGGCCATCAACTGGTGAGACAGGGCAAAAACACCCCCATCTGTCCAGAAGTCATCCTCCCCTAGCCCAGAGCTTTCCTCTGGGGCCACAGAGCAGGCGTCATGCAGGGGCCTGTCCTACGCTGCCAGATGGCATCCACACAGATGACTGGTGAGGTGTGATGAGTAATCAAGAGTGCCGGAGAGAACCGGGACAGGCATCATCAAGTGCTCTGCGTTCCCCCCGTAAACTGTGAAGTGAGCACTTCAGTGTTCCCATCCTCCAGCAGGGACACCGGGACAGAGGGGGTTAAGGTGCTCACCCAAGGGTACCAACCCAGGCCGTGTGGCCAGAGGCCTGCTTTAACCCACACCCATTGCCAGTACATGATAGCATCCCACTTGGAAAGGGATAGAGAAGAAGTAAAGGGGCACCTGAACAAGATAGTTTGACGTGATAAGCACTCAGGAGACAATAAACGGGATGATGTGACTGATGGGTGGTGTAGTTTAGTTGGGTGATCAGCAAGGAGAGACATCTGAGCTGGGAAAAGAGTGGGTTTGTAGTCAGACTGGGATTCAGGCTCCCTGACCTCTGGTTACATCTCTTCACTTCTCTGGGCCTCAATTTCCTTATCTGCAAAAGGGGCATACAATGCCTGTGACACCTGTTGGGGTATTATGTCATATCAGGCATATAGGGCTTTTACCACAACACCTAGCATGTGGTTGGTGTCAGTAAATACCTTCTCTTTCCAGGTCTCACCAGAGCAGGTATCGGTCCTCCCAGGGGCGGGGCATGAAGGGGGTTGTTGGAGGGTGACCAGGGGCCACAGGAGCTGCCCCCCGTTTGCCCTTCTCCCTGGTCCTTCCTCCTGGACTCAGGCTTTCATACTTGTGCTCCCCAGGACCCTCATTCATGGAGACAAGAAAGGGGGGTTTACCATCTTCTGGGCAGATGATGGTCTGGACACTGGGGACCTTCTGCTCCAGAAGGAGTGTGAGATCCTCCCGGATGACACCGTGAGCACTCTGTACAACCGCTTCCTCTTCCCTGAAGGCATCAAAGGGATGGTAAGGGCTGGGAGCTGGCCATGCCACAGGTGGGCCTCCCTATGCTGGTACCCTTTCTAGGCCCAGCCTGTCCCCCCACCCAGGCTGCTCCCCCAGTTCCAGGATTCTGGAGGGAGAGAGCCCTCATGTCAGGGTCTCAGAGAGGCAGGATTAGGACATACAATGTATGGTGTTAGGTGAGACTCTTGCTTACAAGTGACAGAACTCAATTCAAAAGGCTTTATCCAAAAAGGGAACATTTTGGCCCATTTACTATAGAAGACAAAAGGCAAGGGTGGTGTCAAGCACGGCTGAGTCCAGAGGCACAAGCCATGCATAGGATTCTGTATCCCTGTCTTCCTACTGATTCCACTTCCTGTTTGATTAGCTTCATCTTCAGGTGGGCTGCCCTCAAATGGGAGGAAAGGGAGTCACTGGTGGCTCAAGGCTTATACCTCTTGATTCCAAAGGAAGAAAAACTCCTTTTCTCACAGAATTCATGAATGAAAAATCAGAGAGGCCGACTGTAGTCATGCAGGCTGAGTTGTCTGCAGAGAGAGGTTTCTGTCATCAGAGCAAGACAGACAAAAAGGCCTGAAGTCAGACACGGTTGTGGTTGGCACAGCAGGCAGGCCCCGTGGGGCCTCGCCCCCCAGGGACTGCTGTGTCTGTGGGGCTGCTGGTGGTGGAGCCAGAAGAGGCCAGCCAGGCTTGGCCAAAGGCAGACACACTGGAGCTTCCCATTGATACCAGCAGGAGGCAGGAGGCAGACAGGAGGCCATATCGAAGGGGAGAACAGACCCTGTTTGGAGGTAGCAATAAACATTGCAATGACTGAGAGTGTTCACCGCTGCCCATATGTCAGCCGTCCCCTTCCCTCTGCTCCTGCTTCTTGCCAGCCACCTTTTATTTTTCACATTGTGTCAAACAAGATGCCTCTTGTATTCTCTCCCATGGAATCCCCCTACTCACAAAAGTAGTGAACAGAGTAGATTTGCTGGAGATTTGATATGAGAGACAGAGAAGGGGGTTATCGGGCACATCCCACAGGAAACAACTAAAAACATCCTTTAGGGCTACGCTGTCCAATATGGCAGCTGCTAGTCATATGCAGCTATTAAATTAATTAAATTGGATTTTAATTAAAAATTGAGTTCCTCAGTCCCACTAGCTACCTTTCACGTCCCCAAGACAGGAACTATGCATGGCCGATGGCCATTGTATTGGAGAGTTCTGGCATAGAACATGTCTACCACCACAGAACATTCTGCGGGGCAGTCCTGCTTTAGACATTTCTGATGCTCATCACTTCTTGGTTTGGGCGGCTCTGGGGCTCTCCCCCCAGGACTCCTTCAGGATGGGCCCAGGCTCCCTGGCTCTCCTTCTCACTTCCCTGATTCCTTCTTCCACAACCTTCCCCTTTCTTTAACAGAGAAACTGCTTCCTGCTTAATCTCAGACTTCCAAACACATCATGGGGCTCAGGATCCATTGTCCTTCAAAGATAGGGAAGGTTTTAAACAAAAACACGGGAATTTGTGTTTGTTATACCTCTACAGGGCTCTGTAGTTTATATAGTCTTCTAAGATCTCAGAAGGTACAAGATCTTCTATATAATCCTCTAAAACTGTGTGTGGTAGAGAGGGCAGGATTTTGTACTCATTTTTCAGATTGGAGTTAGATTCAGGCTAACTGTACCTGTTCCTATGATGGATATTCCTTGGGTGCCCATTGTGTACCAGGTGTGGGGCCAGGCAAGTCTGGTTGGTGTGGGGCTGAGCCCAGGCTCATGGTAAACCCAGAGGCTGGGAGTAAGGGGAGGGTAGTAATGCTGGGGATGCCAACTCACCTGGTCTCCCCAGGTGCAGGCTGTGAGGCTGATTGCAGAGGGCAAAGCCCCCAGACTCCCTCAGCCTGAGGAGGGAGCCACCTATGAGGGCATTCAGAAGAAGGAAACAGCCAAGGTGAGTGCAGGGCCCTGCCCACCCTGAAGCTTGCCTGTGCATGGGCTGGGATGCAGAGGGTGTCCCAGGGAAGCTGGGGTTCAGACTGAATGGCCAAGTTGTAATTGCTTAAGGCCTGAAGAGAGAGCAGCCCAGGCAGGAGACGCATGAGCAAAACTCATGTGGCTCCTGGACAGGCAGGGAGCATGGTGTGTTCTGAGTTCTTCTCTGTTCCCTTAGGGAAGAATGGGCAGGCAGGGTCCCCAGGGAGAAGAGCTGGGGTGGGGCAGTGTGTAAAAAAATCAGCCATAGGGCTGGAAGTCTCTAAGATGGGGTATGAGAGGTAATTCAGTTTCTTGGAGCTATTGCAGCCTTGGGGGTCTGGGTGGGACCTATGGGCTGTACCTCTGCTCAGGGCTTATGAGGTGCATAGAGATCTATGTGAGCCCTGCAGGTGAGGAGAAGCTGTCGGGGGGCCTATGGGATGGGCCTGCACTCTGTACTGGGGAGGTTGTGTAAGGCTTTGGCCATCTTAATAGAGTGTTGTCTTCCCTTATCATCCTAAGGTTTATCTCCACCCAGTCAAGGGTCATCAGGGCACAGGTGGGGTGGGAGGTGGCTGGGAGGTGGGGAGTTGAGGGGAGGTGGGGGAATGGCAGGGACCAAGGAGTAGGGAAGAGACTGGCTGAGCACACATGTCTTGCCCCACAGATCAACTGGGAGCAGCCAGCAGAAGCCATTCATAACTGGATCCGAGGGAATGACAAGGTGCCGGGCGCCTGGACAGAGGCCTGTGGGCAGGTATGTTTGTGCATGGCTGGGATTGGGCTAGATGCACTGGTGTGCCCTGCTGGCTGTAAAACTATCAAAATATGTTTGAACTGGTTGGCAAATAGACACTGCCCTGACCCCCAACCCCACCCAAGTGCCCTCAGTCACCTCAGCCCCTCCCCCAGGACCATGAGACCTGTCCACCATCTGGTAGCTGAAGGATAAAGATCCAGGACAGCTCAAGGCCTCCAGGTCCCTGCAGCAACTCTGAGTTCAAGCTATATTTCTTTCTTTTTTTTTTTAAATTTTATTATGTTATGTTAGTCACCATACAATACATCATTAGTTTTTTTTTATTTTTTTATTTTGTTACTATTAGTTTATTTTACACTTTCCATGCATTTACTTATTTAATCCCTATGTAACATGTTCTACCATTATCACTGCTCTGAAATTTTCTTCTCATTACTTTTTTTTTTTTTAATTTTATTATGTTATGTTAGTCACCATACAATACATCATTAGTTTTTGATGTAGTGATCCACGATCCATTGTTTTCATATAACACCCAGTGCTCCATGCAGTACGTGCCCTCCTTAATACCCATCACTGGGCTAACCAATCCCCCCCTTCCCCCTCCCCTCTAGAACCCTGTTTGTTTCTCAGGTCCATAGTCTCTCATGGTTCATCTCTCCCTCCAATTCCCCCCGCCCATTTTTCCCTTCCTTCTCCTAATGTCCTCCATGCTATTCCTTATGTTCCACAAATAAGTGAAACCATATGAAAATTGACTTTCTCTGCTTCACTTATTTCACTTAGCATAATCTCCTCCAGTCCCATCCATGTTGATGTAAAAGTTGGGTATTCATCTTTTCTGATGGCTGAGTAATATTCCATTGTATATATGGACCACATCTTCTTTATCCATTCATCTGTTGAAGGGCATCTCGGCTCTTTCCACAGTTTGGCTATTGCGGACATTGCTGCTATGAATGTTGGGGTGCATATGGCTCTTCTTTTCACTACATCTGTGTGTTTGGGGTAAATACCCAGTAGTGCAATTGCTGGGTCAGAGGGTAGCTCTATTTTTAAATTTTTCAGGAACCTCCACACTGTTTTCCAAAGTGGCTGTACCAACTTGCATTCCCACCAACAGTGTAAGAGGGCCCCCCTTTCTCCACAACCTCTCCAACATTTGTTGTTTCTTTCCCTGTCCATTTTGGCCATTCTAACTGGTGTAAGGTGGTATCTCAGTGTGGTTTTGATTTGGATTTCCCTGATGGCTAATGACGATGAACATTTTTTCATGTGTCTATAGCCATTTGTATGTCTTCTTCAGAGAAGTGTCTGTTCATCTCTTCTGCCCACTTTTTGACTTGATTATTTGTTTTTTGGGTGTTGAGTTTGAGAAGTTCTTTATAGATTTTGGATACCAGCCCTTTATCTGTAGTGTCATTTGCAAATATCTTCTCCCATTCTGTGGGTTGCCTCTTTGTTTTGTTGACTGTTTCCTCTGCTGTGCAGAAGCTTTTTATCTTGATGAAGTCCCAAAAGTTCATTTTTGCTTTTGTTTCACTAACTTTTAGAGATGTATCTTGAAAGAAGTTGCTGTGGCTGATGTCAAAGAGGTTACTGCCTATGTTCTCTTCTAGGATTTTGATGGATTCCTGTCTCACATTGAGGTCTTTCATCCACTTTGAGTTTATCTTTGTGAGTGGTGTTAGAGAATGGTCGAGTTTCATTCTTCTGCATGTGGCTGTCCAATTTTCCCAGCACCATTTATTGAAGAGACTGTCTTTTTTCCATTGCATGTTTTTTCCTGCTTTGTCAAAGATTATTTGACCATAGAGTTGAGGGTCCATATCTGGGTTCTCTATTCTGTTCCATTGGTCTGTATGTCTGTTTTTGTGCCAGTACCATGCTGTCTTGGTGATCACTGCTTTGTAATATAGCTTGAAATCGGGCAACGTGATGCCCCCAGCTTTGTTTTTCTTTTTCAACATCTCCTTGGCGATTCGGGGTCTTTTCTGATTCCATACAAATTTTAGGATTGTTTGTTCCAGCACTTTGAAAAATGTCATTGGAATTTTGATCGGGATGGCATTGAAGGTATAGATTGCTCTGGGTAGCATAGACATTTTAACAATGTTTATTCTTCCGATCCATGAGCATGGAATGTTTTTCCATCTTTTTGTGTCTTCAATTTCATGAGTGTTTTGTAGTTCCTAGAGTATAGATCCTTTACCTCTTTGGTTAGGTTTATTCTGAGGTATCTTATGGTTTTTGGTGCTATTGTAAATGGAATCGTTTCTCTAATTTCTCTTTCTACAGTTGCGTTGTTAGTGTATAAGAAAGCAACTGATTTCTGTGCATTGATTTTGTATCCTGCCACATTACTGAATTGCTAGATGAGTTCTAGTAATTTGGGGGTGGAGTCTTTTGGGTTTTCCACGTAAAGTATCATGTCGTCTGCGAAAAGAGAGAGTTTGACTCCTTCTTTGCCAATTTGAATACCTTTTATTTCTTTTTGTTGTCTGATTGCTGTTGCTAGGACTTCTAGTACTATGTTGAACAACAGTGGTGAGAGTAGGCACCCTTGACGTGTTCCTGATCTTAAGGGAAAGGCTCTCAGCTTTTCCCCATTGAGGATGATATTCGCTGTGGGTTTTTCATAGATGGATTTTATGAGCTTGAGGAATGTTCCCTCTATCCCTATACTCTGGAGAGTTTTAATCAGGAAAGGACGTTGTATTTTGTCAAATGCTTTTTCTGCATCAATTGAGAGGACCCTATGGTTCTTCTCCCTCCTCTTATTAATGTGTTCTATCACATTGATTGATTTGCGAATGTTGAACCACCCTTGCATCCCGGGGATAAATCCCACTTGGTCGTGGAGGATGATCCTTTTAATGTATTGTTGGATCCTATTAGCTAGGATTTTGTTGAGGATTTTGGAATCCATATTCATCAGGGATATCGGTCTGAAATTCTCCTTTTTGATGGGGTCTTTGCCTGGTTTGGGGATTAAGGTAATGCTGACCTCATAGAATGAGTTTGGAAGTTTTCCTTCTGTTTCTATTTTTTGAAACAGCTTCAGTAGAATAGGTATTATTTCTTCTTTGAATGTTTGGTAGAATTCCCCAGGGAATCCGTCAGGCCCTGGACTCTTGCTTTTTGGGAGGTTTTTGATCACTGCTTCAATCTCGTTACTGGTTATTGGCCTATTCAGGTTGTCAATTTCTTCCTGTTTCAGTCTTGGCAGCTTATAGGTTTCCAGGAAGGCCTCATTTCATCCAGATTGCTCAATTTATTGGCATATAGTTGTTGATAATAATTTCTAATAATTGTTTCTATTTCCTTGGTGTTAGTCGTGATCTCTCCCCTTTCATTCATAATTTTATTAATTTGGGTCCTTTCTTCTTTTGGATAAGTCTGGCCAGTGGTTTATCGATCTTATTAATTCTTTCAAAGAACCAACTTCTAGTTTCATTGATCTGATCTACTGTGTTTCTGGTTTCTAATTCATTGATTTCTGCTCTAATTTTAATTATTTCTCTTCTTATGTGGCTTAGGCGTCATTTGTTGCTTTTTCTCTAGTTCTTTAAGGTGTAGAGTTAGTTGGTGAATTCGGGATTTTTCTGTTTTTTTGAGTGAGGCTTGGATGTACTGATGTGTTTTCATTCTCATTGATTTCCATGAATTGTTTAAGTTCTTCTTTGATTTCTTGGTTGACCCAAACATTCTTGAGCAGAGTGGTCTTTAGCTTCCAAGTGTTTGGATTTCTGCCAAATTTTTTCTTGTGATTGAGTTCCAGTTTAGAGCATTGTGGTCTGAGAATATGCAGGGAATAATCTCAATCTTTTGGTATCGGTTGAGACCTGATTTGTGACCCAGTATATGGTCTATTCTGGAGAAAGTTCCATGTGCGCTAGAGAAGAATGAGTATTCTGTTGTTTTAGGGTGGAATGTTCTTCAAGCTATATTTCTTGTAAAATATTTTGACTCCTACCCCTGGGCTCACAGAGATCCCAAGTCCAGCTCTGACTTTGACTTGGCCCTAGTGGAGAGGGGCAGTATGCTTAGGCCAGGGTTTGGGCAGTGGCATTCTTCAGATGCTGAAGATGGTGAGCCCTGGGGCTCACAGGCTTTTGAGAGGCACTGGGAGTTGTTGGCAGGACTGTGAGTGGGGACCTTCATCTGTTCCCCACAGAGGGCAGTCCTGTCCTCACAAAGCTTCAGACTGTCCAAACCCCTGACTGCTGTCCAGCTGCCCAGACTCTGTCCAGGAGTCTCTCTCCTGCCCTCATCACCACAAGAGTCTTTGCAAAGTGACCAGTGCTTGGTGGCATCCCCAGGGCACTCTGTGATGCCTTGAGCGTATTTTCCCCTGGTGTCTGTCTGCCTGAAATCTGAGGCCAAGGGCCAGTTAATAGGGTCTAAAGGACGTCCAGGGCTTGAGGGCTCCATGAGGCCTCCAAGGCTCCTCCAGGTCTTGTTTGTGCCCCTAGAGGCAGAGTCCTTGGGGTTGCAGTTCTTGCGTTGTGGCTGCCCTGGCCTCCTCCTTCCTCTCCCTGGCCCTGCCTGGCCCCCCTTCATCCCCTTAACCCTGCTCAGACTTGCCTGGGCTGCCAGCAGTGGGAGCCTTTTTCATCCACCATCTTCTGGTTTTCCTGTCCTCAACAGAAGCTGACTTTCTTCAACTCAACGCTGAACACTGCAGGCTTGGTGCCCGAGGGAGAAGATTTGCCCATCCCGGGAGCCCATCGGCCAGGGGTAGTCACCAAAGCGGGACTCATTCTTTTCGGGAATGATGACAGAATGGTAATGGTGCTGCTGTCAGTCACGTGTCTATACTGTCGGCTCCAGGGGCTCAGGTCTGGAAGTTAGACCCCCAGGCTGCTCTAGAGAAAATGGGAAAATGAGACTGCAGGCTCCGGGAGTCTGGAAAACCCTATGTTTGTACTTTCCTGTTCTGGGAAAGCTGGCCCCTTCCTTGCTCTTCCTGACCAGGCTCCTCAGCCAGAGCTGGGTGCCCTGTGAGGGTACTGGAATCAGGGAGAGGCCCTGTCCCAGGGGCCCTGAACTTGGAGCCTCATTTTGGTCCAGCAGAGTGTCCAGGTGCCACTGGGTATGGTCACTAAATCTCTGTGCCTCAGTTTCCTTCTTTCTGAACAGGGCCATCACAGTGAAGAACCCTTGAAGCCATGCTGGGCACACTCCATGCCCTGACTCACGTTAGCAGACTCTGCGACTCTGAGTAACAGCTAACATTGATGGAGTGCCTTCTGTGTGCCTGGGCACTATTGTAAAACAATTTATTAAATTTGATTTTCCCAACAACTGTATGAGATATGTATTACACTTATTTTACAGAAAAGAAAACTGAAGCAAAGAGGTTTAAATAACCCTCCTAACATCACCAAGTTAGTTTGTGGCAGAGCTGGGATTCAAGCCCTAAAATTCTGGCTCCGAGGCCCACCTCTTGGCCATTAATACTTACTCCATCCAGTGGTTGGCAGGTCTGAACCTTAAGATACTGGGGGCAGAGAAGAAGGAGTACAGGCAGGGGTCTCCAAGCACTTTGGGGATTTCAACTAACCCTGTGGATGTTGAACCATTGACTGCATCAGTGTGTATAGGCCAGATGGAGAGTGGAGCAGCTTTGCTGGGGCTTGGTGTGAGCTCACTCTGGGTGCCCACCCTGCTGTGCCCTGCCATTGGAGGGCCTGAGGCTGCCATCAGTGTCTGCAATTTATAGTGATCAGGAGTTTTAGGTATTCATGCTTGATACATGCAGTTGAAATATGCTATCTGTCTTGGGTCAAGTTCCCTAGAAGGAGCATCTGAGATAGGAGTTCTTGTGCATCTGATTTATCAAGGGAGTACTCTTGGAAAATCCCATACAACCTAGGGCTAAGCTGGGACAGAGGACAATGCTAAGCAAAGATATAGGGGTTCTGGAGTCTTCCAGTCTTTATCTCATCCAGTGTGAATTGCATCTGCTGATTATGCCCCTGCATGCTCACATCACTAAGTCCTCAGTTTCTGCTGCCCCTGGGGAAGGGGATTGGCAATGAGGCATAGCCCCTGGGCCTCTCTGTCTGTGGCTGTGTCTATCCAGCAACAGCCATGGAGTAGGAAGGTGCAGATGTAGGCTGCTAATGGCTCACCCATGCAGCAGCTGGAGGATGGGGACACCATCCAAGAGGAGCTCTGGATAGGGGGGCACCAACTGCACCTTCCATGATGTCCACAGGACAGCAAAGCAAAGGAAGCAGCCTTGGCAGAGACCCTTGGTTGAAGCATCTTTCAGAAACTTCTAGCTGAGTCTGGCTGGGCTTTAGCTCACGGAAAGCTCCCAAGTATCTCCAAAAGGCAAAAGGGTGGAGATCAGGCAGGGAACCTGGCTCTAGTTATATCAGAGTGGATATAGAGTGTGCCATTCTTATAAACCACTCTTGTCAAACACAGATGTCCTCGTCTGCTCCTCTTCCCACCTCTAGGCCCCATGGGACATCTGATGACCTTCAGCAGATGTTTCCATGGGGTTTCTGGGAGCTGGACTATTGGGGGATTGGTTGTTTTCTTGATTGACTTTCAAAGTCGTGATTGATTTATTTTTTTCTAATAAGTAGGCATTTTTATAGAAATAATAAAATCATTACACTTAAAAAGAAGTGAGATCTTGGTGGGGGGTGGGTGACTGGGAGACATGAGCTCTACCATTCCCTCCGTGTCCCTAGGATAGCCAGCACGCCCACTCTGAACATCTCTCTTCCTCATTAATCTTGTGCCTTTCTTGTGGTGAGGGTTGGAGATGAGTGTGTGGGGTGCCCAGCACAGTGCTCTGTGTGAAATTGCTCTTTTCTCTGAGAGGAGGGCAACCTTAGGTGCTGTGAAACCTTCTTTTTGCAGCTGCTGGTGAAGAACATCCAGCTGGAGGATGGCAAGATGATCCCAGCCTCCCACTTCTTCAAGGGAGCAGACAGCAATGCCCTTGAGCTGACTGAGGAAGAGCTGGTCATGGCAGAGGCTGTGAGGGTAAGAGACCCCTCAGGGATTCTGTCTGATTGTGCAGGTTTTGCACTGCACATGTGTTTTTTGACTCATGCTCCCTGGAGTTGGGTGTGCACACCCTCTATGGATTTATGTGCTTACCCCAGGCACAATGATGGTTCTGTCCTGTCTTGGGGCTTTCTGATGTCCCCTTACTCTCTTCTTCTGTCACTGGAGCACTGGGATTTGGCTGGCTGGGTCTGACTTTCCTAAGGACTCCTTGTCAATGGTGGACAAATGAAGCAAGAAGCCCCTGGATAGATGACAAAGGCAGGTGCCAAGTCCATGACACTTTGATGAGAATGTGTGCACTGTAACCTTCCAGAAAAGCTCCCTGAGAAGGAGTCTCTTGCACTGTGACCAGCATGGGCATCATAGTCAGGCAGACCTGGACTCCAGTCCAGCTGCCCTGCATGATGCCAGAGAGCACTTCCCTCTCTGAGACTCAGTCCCTTCGACCACAAGTCGAATCAGTGGTCACCTCCTAGAGTTGTTCCTCGTCCTTCCTGCTCCCCCCACTCATCTCTCTCTCCTTGGGAGACATGGTATCGATGGCATTTAGCCTTATTGAATGGAAGGCATTAGATGAATTTTCACTCATTCAATCATGTACTCAGTGACTTATTTAAGAAATACATATGGGCTCCTATAAAATACCAGGTGCTAAGTCAGACACTAGGAATATGACAATAAGCAATGTCCCTGTTGTCATGAAGTGTCCCTTTCCATGGGGAAGAGAGCCAATGAACAGCCAAACATAAACAAGATAATTTCAGACAAAGAGAAGTGCCATGAGCGAAATAACAGGGTGATGGAAACAAGGTCCTTGGAGGCCGGAGGACAACTTCAGAAGGAATAATCAAGGCAGGCTCCCCTGGGCAGGAGGAGGGGAGGTTTGCCCTGAGAGGTGAATGGAGAGAGTTCTGGGGGAAGGAGAGATGTGTTTAGTGAAGGTGGGCCAGTTTGCAGCCACAGTGGTGACCATGGGTGTTGATGACAAGTGCAGGGGACAGGACTCAGCAAGGGAGGGACATGAGGAGCTGGCCTTGCTCCAGAAGGCACTGAGCACTCCCTTAGTAGAAAGCTAAATATTCTGAATGTCTGTAAAAAAAGGAGAAAAAAAAAAAGCCTGTTCATTCAAAACTATTCTTGGAGCCACTGCTCAGGCCCCAGCCCTGTGCCCACTGGGGGTTACTGGGCCAGCTGCTGGACAAATTGGCCTTCTGGAGCTTCCAGTTGAGTGGCACTCAGGGTGGGCTAAGGTTGTATGTTAAACCTGAGTCAAAAGCTGCTACAACTGTGTCCTTCATCTGTGCCCTGGGAAGAATAAACCCCATGCCCATGGGTGTTGTGAGTGGTAGAGGAGAGAACACATATGGAGAGGGTCCATTCAGCAGCACCTATGAGGACCTCAATAAATGTTGGCAGGGAGCCTAATGGTCATCAAAAGAAGCACATACTTGCAGAGTGTGTACCCGTGTCATGTTCTAAACACTTCAGGAATGGTATTGTGTTTAATTACTGTAATAACTCCATGAAGCAGGTGTTGTTATTACCTTCATCTCCCAGCCGAGGAGCTGAGGCCCGAGGCGGGGTTACAGCAGATGAGCACAGGCCTGGGCTTGGAGCCCAGCTGGTGGGGCTGGAGTCCTGGCCTCCACTGCTGTGCTGCTTGCCACATGGCCTCGGTCATCCTTAGCATTGTTATCATGACACCTGTTGGTCATAGCTGGGCTGGCCCTTTCAGAATGCCTGGAGGCGACTGAGGGGGAGGGGAGGTCTGGAGGAGACTGAGGGGGAGGGGAGATAGCCAGGGAAGAGAGGGCAGTGTGGGGTGGTTGTGGCCCTGGTGTTGATGGAGAGAGCCCAGCCTAGTGGCGCCAGCAGGGGTCAGCTGTGTTCTCCATTCAGCAGACCTCATCAAGTGCATGCTGTGGGCTGGAGTGAGCCGTGGGCAACAAGCCCAGCCAAACACCCTCCTGAGCCAGGGCTGTGCAAAGCACTGCAGGTGGCACAAATGCCACATTTGCTGAGCTCCTCTGTACACCAAATGATCTTCCTGCCTCAGGCAAGACATCCCCCACAGCTGTTATCAGCCTCTTGCACAGATGAAGAAATAGGCATTGAGGGGCTGTCTACATCTCCATGGCTTGTCAGGAGCCAAGCTGGGGTCTGAGTGAGGCAGTGCAGCTTTGAGGTGCACTGCCTCTCAGAGGTTCCATACACATCTTATAAGGGCCAGTGCATCTCGTAGGCATCATAGGATGGTACACCCATATATCAGCAGGTGACCTGTGGCCCCAGGCCACTTGAGTCTGAAGAGGGTAGCCCTTGCCAGCAGAGCAGTTAGTGAAGATTTCAGGGAAGAAGTGACACAGCAGTTGGCCCCAGAGGATGCCCAGGATTTAAACATGAGCTGGGGTTCAGAGAAGGGCATCACTGGTGGGCAAAGACCCAGGCGGAGGCCTGAGGGCAGGCAGTAGTCCAGTGGGGATAGGGAGTGGCTCAGCATGGCTGCTGACGGTCACACTGAGGATGGGAAGGGCAAATCACAACACCCTTCCAAGAATGAAAGAGCCAAGGAGAGGTTGGGTTAAGGGTGCCAGGGGGCTGGTCCTAACTGGACCTTCCCACCTCCATCTGGGCCAGTGACCAGCCAGGCCTGAAGTTCAGACAGAGTGTGAGGCATCCTCTTCTGTCCTGAGAAGCCCAACTGGGAACCCAGCCAGAGAACAGCCATCTCATCCTGACCCACTGGATGGTCTTAGAATTCTGGATGGTGTTGGCCACTGGCACTGCCCTTTCCATGCTCATCCATGGGGCTGGCTGGTGGGCACTGCTGTCCTCCGCAGGCCCCAGGACAGAGGGGCATAGAACCAGCTATCAGTGAGAAGACCCAGGCCTCCTGAGCCCCATCAGTGTGCCTCATTTTTACCCTGAGAACCACCCCCACACTTCGATTTCCCTTCCACAATGCAACATACCCAAACACCAGTGTCACTCTGGGGACCTCCCTTGGATGACAGCACCCAGGTGAGGCTGGGCATGAAGTGGGCTTGGGAGTAGCTGGTCCACAGCCACACCCTGAGCTCTCCATGTCCGGTCTTCCTACTGCCCCTGAACTGGTATGGAGATCCCAAAGAAGTTGGGGTCAAGGTGAGGTGGGCAGGAGGACAGTAGCTGAGCTCCTTGGGCTTCTACTTCCCCAAGGAGGCAATCGCTCCATTACCATGAGGCTCCTGAGAGCAGCAGCGCCTTGGAGTGGGCAGAAAGCCCAGCCTGGCAATAGGTGGTCCGAACACATATCAGGGGCTGCTCTCACCCAAAGGTGCCTTCTCCTAGCTCCCCTGTGAGCCCTTTCTCATTGCACCTGTTTTTTAGAGTGCCTGGAAACGGATTCTCCCCAGTGTCCTGGAGGTGGAAGACTCCACCGATTTCTTCAAGTCAGGGGCTGCATCAGTGGACGTTGTGAGGTAAGGCCAGGAGTGGAGGGGTCCGGTCCCAGGTGTCTGTGGCTGTGTCACAAACCACACTAAAACTGACTGGCAGGAAACAACCTCCATTTGTTATGTCTGTGGATCATTCAGATCAGGGATCCAGAAAGGACCCATGTGTATAGGCCTTGGGGGATCACCTTGAATGGTGATGGGTCAGTGGACTGGCAGGATCTGGAAGAGCAGGGAAGGGGTATCGTCCTCCAAGGTGGCTTCTCACTGCCGTGTCTGGCCATTGGGCCTGGAGGGCTGGCATCTGCTGAGGTGGCACTGCCAACTAGGCACCTATGTGTTGCAGCCCCAGAGTGGCTGCTCTGGGATTTGGTGGCATTGTAGGTGGTGGCTTATGGCTCTGAGCATGCTGGTGCCAGCAAACAAGGCAGATGCAGACCAAGCCTGGAAGGTCACATGGCATCACTGCCACTGACCTGATTGTTCTCCGTGGTCACAAGCCTGTCCAGATTCAATGGCAAGAGCTGGGGCACTGAGACCCAGCCCTCAGTGGGAGGAGGATCAAACAATGTGCAGCTCCATCTTAAAACTGCCATAAGCTCCAACATCCCCAGTGAAAGCCAAAGTGTATAGGGAAAGGGAATGGGCAGCTAGGGATCACCATAGACTAGGTTAACCATTCTTCAACTTCATATGAATCATCCTGCTTTCCATTTAACAGTGGTAGGTTCTAATTTGTATAAAGGGAAAGATGTGGGATGTAGTAGAACATCTTTGCAAGCAACCGTAACTTAGTTCAGTCTGGTTTAAACAAAAAAGAACAAAAAAGTCAAAAGGATCATGATAGCTTTCTTTAGGCATGGCTGATTACTCCAAAGACTCAAATTATGTCATTAACATTGTCACTGTCTGTTGCTTCATTTTGGGGCAGGATTTCTCTTCATAGTGACAAGATGGCTGCCCAGTAGCTCTGTTCTAATTTCTTGTGTTATCAGCATTTCCAGTCAAAAGGTGGTTGGTCTCTGACAGTTTCCACATAAGTCCTAGACTTGAATTTGACTGGTTCTGATGGAGTCATGTGCCCCATTAAGAATCAATTGCTGGCCAGGAGGAGGCATGCTCTGACCTGCCAGAGCTGGGTCACGTGCCCACCTCTGGAGCCTTATAGGACTACATTCAACCCACATCTCTAGAAAGAGAGGAGAAAGTTGTTCCCTTGGAAAGTGTCAATGCTGTTCCCAGAAGCAGGGGAAGTGGGTGTTGTGAAGGCAGAAGCAAAGATGTGTACCACACATGGGGAGAGGTTTCTTCTGCTTCAGGAAGGTGCAAAGGATATTCTGTGGAGCTCACTTAAGTAGAGAAAAATTCATGTGTGAAATTAAGGAAGTATGTGCTATTGATACAGTGTTCAGAAGAGTGTCAGAAACACTCAACTGAGCTCTGCATTTGGGTTCCTTCAGTAGAGCTGTAGAGTGGGGAGTGCCAATCAGAGGAGTGCACTGATGAGGGAAAGGGATCCAGAGTGACCTAGGATATGTGAAATCTAGTCCCCTGTGAATGTAAGGGAAGACTTACATGTTTCCAAGAACTTTGGGGGAAAAAAAACAAGGAGGAGGCTAACATTTGTGCTCTGGGGTGAGCCAAGAATGAAGCTGCTGTCTGACCAAATTGAAAAGTCCACCTGAGGCTGAATTGAGTAATGACAAGTCATCCTGATGAGAGGCCTCTCTCCTTTATTTTAATGATATTATAATAAAAAGCTTCATGCAAATAGTAGTTTGAGGAAGAGATCCATGCTGTGTACCTGGAGGAGATTCTGGGGAGGATCTTAAAAGGGGTTAATTCAGAAGAGCAACTATGATCATAAGAATTGGGGATATGTATTGTATCCGTTAGTTTTTGCTGTGTAACAAAGCACCTCAAAAGATAGTGGCTTAAGACACCACCATTTTTTAAGCTCATGGTTCTGTGGGTCAACAGTTTGGGCTGGGCTCAGTTGATCTGGGCCAGACTGATGTCAGCTGGGCTCACTTAAGTGTTTGTGGTCAGCTCCCAGGTCAGCTGGGGGCTGGTTGGTCTAGGATGGCCCCGTTAGAGGGCCAGTGCAGGCTTGTTCATATGATGGTGAGAAGGTCCTAGGAGGCAGAGGGTCCAAGAATGTACATCATATCTGCTGCATTTATTGGCCAAAGCAAGTCATGGAGTTGGCCCAGCTTCAAGGAGTAAGGAAATGGACACCACCTTCTAATGGCAGGTGCTCTAAAGGCTCGGACTACAGAAGGGGTGGAGCATTGTAGCCAGTTTTGCAACCTACCACACATATAAAAGGGCTGAAATGGGCCTGTGTGCTTGGAAACCTTGGACACTACAGGTCTCTTATATCTCATTCTGATTTATGTGTGTGGTCAGTATGAAGAATAAAATCAATGTTTGCTTTTTTTTTTTTTTTTAATACTGCTCAGAAGAAGAATTTCAGACACCTGAGAAAATGATGTCCTGAGGACAAGCCAGAGCTGCCTAGAGCTTCTGAGCTGAGGTCAATTGGAGGATGCAGATAAAACTGATGCTTTTTTTGTTTTGTGAATACTTAAGAGCATATATCCTTTTGTTTCTATTATGGTAAAAAAACATATGAGATCCACCTTCTTAACAAATTTTTAAGTGTACATTCCAGTATTGTTAACTATAAGCACAATGGTGTACAACAGATATCCAGAACTTTTTAATCTTTCATGACTGAAATTTTATACCCATTGAACAGCAAATCCCCACCCAGCTCCTGGCAACCATCATTCTACTCTCTGCTTCTATGAGTTTGATTACTTGATATACATTATATGAGTGGAATCATTTAGTATTTGTCCTTCTTTGACTGGCTTATTTCACAGCATAATCAGGTTTAAACGTGTTGTAGTATGTGACAGGACTTCCTTCTTTTTTAAGGCTGAATAATATCCCATTGTATATTTACACTGCATTTTCTTTATTCATCCATTGGTGGACATTTAGGTTGTTTCTGCCTTTGGCTCTTGTGAATAATGAATATGGGAGTGCACCTATCTCCTGGAGATCCTGATTTCAATTCTTTTGGATAAATACCCAAAAGTGGGATTGCTGGGTCTTATGGTAGTTCTAATATTTTAAATTATTTATTTATTTAAGTAATCTCTACACCCAATGTGGGGTTCGAACTCATAACCCTGAGATCAAGAGTCATATGCTCCTCTGACTGAGCCAGCCAGGTGCCCTTGGTAGTTCTATTTTTAATGTTTTCAGCAATATCAACACTGCTGTCCATAGTGGCAGCACCATTTCAGATTCCTACCAACAGTGCACAAGGGTTCCAATTTCTCTTTTAGCACTTAAAAAAAGACCATCCTCATAGTTGTGAGGTGATATCTCATTGTGGTTTTGACATTCATGTCCCTAATGATTGGTGATATTGAGGATCTTTTCATATACCTGTTGGTCATTTGTATGTGTCTTTGGAAAAATGTGTATTTAAGTCTTTTGCCCATTTTAAATTGGATTATTTGGGGGGTTTTGCTGTTGAATTGTAGGAGTTCCTTATATATTTTGGATATTAACCCCTCAGATATATTGTTTGCAAATATTTTCTCCCTTCCTATAGGTTGCCTTACCACTCTATTGATTGTTTCCTTTGCTGTGCAGAAGATTTTTATTTAATGTAGTTCTACTTGTCTGTTTTTGCTTTTGTTGCCATGATTTTGATATAATATCCAAGAAATCATCACTAAAACCAATTTTATGAAAAATTTCCCTATATTTTCTTCTAGGAGTTTTGTAATTTCAGGTCTTTGATTAAGTCTTTAATCCATTTTGAGTTGATTTTTAAATATGGCATAAGATAAAGGTCCAATTTCAGTCTTTTGCATGTGGATATCCAGTTTCCCAAACACCATTTGTTAAAGAAATTTTCCCATTGTATATTAGCAGCACCCTTGCTGAAGATTAGTTACCCATCTATGCAAGAGTTTATCTCTGGACTTTCTTTTCTGTTCCATGAGTCTATATGTCTATCTTTATATCAGTACCACATTGCTTTGATTACTGTAGCTTTGTAATGTATTTTGAAATTAGAAAGTATGAGGCCTCAGAAAAATTAGAGAAAGAGCTTTGTTCTTATTTTCAAGATTGTTTTGGCTATTCAGAGTCCTTTGTGGTTCCATATGAATTTTAGAATTGTTTTTTTCTATTTCTATAAAAAATAGGATTGGGATTTTGATAAATATTTCATTGAATCTGTAACTAACTTTGGGTGGTATGATTATTTTAACAATATTCAAATCCATGAACTTGGGATGTCTTTCCATTTATTTGTGTCTTCCTCAATTTCTTTCAGCTGTATTTTATAGTTTTCAGTATATGACTGAGTTTTTCCTAAGTATTTTATTCTTTTTGATGGTATATAAATATGATTATTTTCTTAATTTCCTTTTTATTTTATTTTATTTTTTTTAAGATTTTATTTATTTATTTGACAGAGAGATAGAGAGCACAAGTAGGCAGAGGGAGAGGGAGAAGCAGGCTCTCCGCTGAGCAGGGAGCCGGATGTGGGGCTCAATCCCAGGACCCCAGGATCATGACCTGAGCCAAAGGTAGCCGCTTAACCAACTGAGCCACCCAGGCGCCCCTTAATTTCCTTTTTAGATATAGAAAAGCAACTGATTCTTGTATATTGATTTTGTTTCCTGAAACTTTACCGAATTAGTTTACTAGTTCTAATAGTATTTTTGTGGAATTTGTAGGCCTTTCTACCTAGAAGATCATGCATTCTGCAAATAGAGATCATTTTACTTCTTCCTTCCTATTCTGATGACTCTTGTTCTTTTTTTCTTTTTCTTTCTTTCCCCCACCTAATTGACCTGGCTAGGATTTCCATTACTATGTGGAATGAAAGTGGCTAAAATGGGCATCCTTGCCTTTTTTCCAAGGGAAAGCTTTCAGTCTTTCACCATTATGATGTTAGCTATGGGCTTTTCAAATCTGGGCTTTATAATGTTAAGGTATAAGGTAATTTTCTTCTATTCCTAAGTTTGTTGAGTGTTTTTATTATGAAAGGTGTTGAATCTTGTCAAATGCTTTTCCTGCACCTATTGAGATAATCATGTGATTTTTATCTTTCATGCTATTAATGTGGTATGTCACATTTATTGATTTGCATGTGTCAAACCATCCTTGCATCCCAGGGATGAATCCTACTTGGTCATGGTGTATGATCCTTAATGTGCTGTTAAGTTTGGTTTCCCAGTTTTTAAAAAATTTCAGTTTTTTGGGAGAGTTTGAGAGGAGTACTGTTGCCATTTAAAAATTGATTTCTGTCTTATAGCTCTTTTGTCTCTTTTTTTCCTCTCTTGCTATGTTTTATTGATTTTTTTTTTTTTTTTTTTTTGTAGTGACATGCTCTGATTTCTTTCTCATTTTCTTTTGTGTATCTTCCATAAGTATTTTCTTTGGGGTTACCATGGGTTTATATAAAAAAATCTATTTTAAGCTGATAACAAATGAAGTTTAATTTTATACAAAAACTCCACAATTTTACCTCTCCCTCTCACACTTTATGTTATTGATGTTATAACTTACATCTTTTTATATTATAGGTCCATTAATATATTTTACAGTTATAGTTTTTTAAAATTATTTTGTCTTTTAATTTCTATACCAGAATTAAAAGTTGTTTATGTACTGTTACAGTATTACAGTGTTCTGTATTTGTCTATATATTTACCTTTACCAGTGAGCTTTATATCTTTATATGCTTTCATGTTTTCTTTAGCATCTTTTAATTTCAATTTGAAGGACTCCTTTTAGCATTTCTTATAAGGAAGGTGTCTTGGTGATGAACTACCTCAGCTTTTGTTTTTTTAGGAAAGTAACTCTTCATTTTTAAAGGACAGTTTTTATGGCTTCAGTATTCTTAGTTGGCAGGGTTTTTTTCTTTCAGTACTTTTAATATATTATGCCACTCCTTTCTCTTTTGCAGTGTTTTTGCTAGAAATCTACTGATACTCTTATGGTGGTTCCCTTGTGTGAGATAAGTTGCTTATTTATTTCTGCTTTCTAAATTTTCTCTTTGTATTAGACTTTTGACAATTTGATTATAATATCTTGGTGTGGACTTCATTTAGTTCATCCTGTTAGGGAACTATTTGGATTTAAATCTGGTTGTCTGATTCCTTCCCTAGATTTGGGACATTTCTGGCCATTGTTTCTTTAAATAAGCTTTCTGCTCCTTTCTCTCCTTCTTCTGAAACTCTCATACTGTATGTATTGGTCCACTGATGGTCTCCCATAAATCCCTTAGTCTTTCTTCTCCCTTTTTAATAATTTTTCTTTTTGCTCCATAGACTTGATCATTTCAAATGTCCTGTCTACAAGTTCACTGATTTTTCTTCTGCTTGATCAAGTCTGTTGTTGAACCAACCCCTCTGGTGAATCATTCACTTGATTTATTGCATTCTACAGCCCCCAAATTTATGCTTGGTTCTTTTCCATATTTTCTATCTCCTGCTGAAATTCTCATTTTATTTATACAACATCTTCCTGAGTTTGTTGATCATCTTTGTGATGGTTATTCTGAATGCATTGTCAGGTAATTCATCTCAAACAGAAATATCTCTGTTTCTTCAGGGTCAATTTCTGGACTTTTATTTGTTTCTTTCATGGGGCAATTTCTTTGTGTTTCTTGTAACTTTGGGTTCATATTTGTGCATTTGAAAAAAATAACCACCCCTCCAAGTCTTTACAGACTGACTTTGTACAGGAAAAGACCTTCACCAATAAGGCTGGCAAAAGAGTCTGGAGGCTTCTCAAACCTTTTCTGTGGATGTGCCTTCTTTGGACTTGTACATGTAGATTCTTAATTAGAGAAATCTGATTTTTTTTTTTTTTAGGAGCTCATAATCTTTTGCTCCCTATGGTGTCCATCTGTCGTATCACAAGTACTCTGAAGGAGCATGATGCCTGGCTCTTTTGTTGTTCTCAGCAGCCTCAGTCATCTAGAGTATTTTGGGTCCCATCAGTACCCAAGTCGGAATAGACAGAGACCAGTCCATTGAGTAACCCCACAAAAGTTGGAATATTGAATGCATATTCCATGTTCCACTCTTCTCTTCCCTCTTGAGGGAGAGGGAGAGGCTGCTGAACTATATTTGCTTTTGGCTCCTGTACTATGGATCTTCTGGAGCAGTGGCACATCACCCAGATGCTTTGTTCTCTCAGGCATCTGGAATATGTCAGTTCCCATCAGTACTCTGAGACTGGTGTGACAAAAGCCAGTCCCTTGGGCAACCCTCCTGAAAGATCAGAACATTGGACATGCAGTCCATTCTTGTCTTTACCTCCCCTGGAAGAAGCTGAGGGCTTGGAATTTCCTCCCAATCACATAGTGCTGTGCCAGGGAGCAGAGACCATGGCAAGAGGGTGCCACAAATTTTCCTACTGGCTTCAATGCAGCCAGTTTTACACTTGTCGGGGGTGCAGGAGACTTTTAGCTGTTTCTAGATTTCTCATAAAGGGGATTGGTCCATGTATTGTTGAGTTGGTGTTTCTTTGGGAAGAAGAAGGGTCTGAAGCTTTCTATTCTGCCATCTTTTTGATGTTACTCCAAAAACATTAAGAAAGTTGATTCTTCACCTTCTATTCTGCCTCCATCTTTTCCATCCACACTAGTGTCCCCTTGATTGGGACAGAGACCCAGCTCATGAGCCAGACAAAGCTCATTCTCCTGAACTGGCCAAGTTTGGCTTGTGATTCTGGGCTGGAATACTGGGAAATATCCCAATTCAAAATAATAAGAAAAAACAAGAGGAGGGAAAGGGAGGAGAAAGAAGAGATGGAGGAAAAGAAAAAGAATGAAAAGGAGAAATTAATGTAAACTATTCAATTTGTAGACCAAGGAGCTTGTGGAACTCTTTGGCATGCTTCTGAAATACATTGTTAAGAACAGAAGCAAGAAACTTAAGGTCATCCCCATTTCTTCTTTGAGCAGGGTCTCTAGGCAGGCAGCTTAGGGGATATCTGAAACCCCGTGTGTTAGCCAAGGTCCCCACAGGGCAGATGGCACAATCTAGCTGGACAACTGAAGAGAGTTTAATGAGGGGTCTATACACGAGGGGCGGGGCAGGGAGGACCAACAAAGAATGTCAAGGTACCTTGGGACTCAAAAGAGCTGGGAACCTGGGCCTGAAGAGGAAAGAAGAGGAACTGGAACCTGGGGGCTTGGAGCTTTTAGAGAGGACTGCATGATAGGAGCTGTGAATGTTGGAATGGAAACACAGCCTTACCAACCTATAAATCAGCAGTGAGGGAGCAAGAGGATAAATACCCCAACCTCTTTCTTCTTATCCTCTAATCTCTTACCCATATCTCTTATTGGCCAAATAAAACCAGAAGTCCAAAGGAAAGTGACTTTATAGTATATGCAACTTTAATATAGTCTACAAAATCCAGCCTCCCAGGACACAAGATAAAAGAGAATGAAAAAGGGGGTTATGGGGAGGTAAAGGGAAAACATACATCTCACTGAGAGAGCTGGACTGCAATAAGCCTATAAAAAAATACACCTCAGATGTCTTGTGCCCAAGATGGATTAATAAAAGTTCCACTACTGGATGGTTAATACTACCAAAAGCATGTAGAGTAATGACTAGATGCCAGCTTCTGTGCAAGGCTTGCTTGTGTCCTCTTGGCTCTGTCCTTGACACTCGGCTATTCAACGCTGCTACGTGTGTGTGCTATATAGCAAACTAATCCCTTTTGGGAATGCAGTAAAGCTGGGAGGGATGGGAACACACTGGATGGAAAAATCAGGGTGTAAAGACCCTCTGTGAAGCTGGAACTTTGGCCTCTTGAAATCAGATGAAATGTATCCAAAACCAATGTAAGTTCCTCTTTGGAGCTCAGAAAAACCAAATCCCTGCTAGAAGTGGAGGATGGAGGATGTGGCTCAGAATTTATGTGAATGTGAGGTAATGCATTCACTTGTGTCATCAACAAATATTTATTGAGCACTTATTATTAGTAAGTCACTTGTCTCCCATCCAAGTACTAACTAGGCCAGACCCTACTTAGCTTCCAAGATCAGATGAGATCAGGTGTGTTCAGGGTGGTATGTACTGCCTGGGTTCTATTCCAGTAACAGATCTTGCAGAAGTGCCAAATATCCTGGAGAAGCCATCCCTCACCACCCTGGTCTTCCCAAGGCCGACCCAGGTCACTGGTGGACAAGCTTCTTTTTTGGAAAGTCCACTCTCCCATTCATGGCTACAGTGTTGGAGTCTCCAGAATGCTTGGAATCTCCCCAGGCCTCCAATGGCACAGTCACCTATGACTTGGCTCTGGAAGCCATGAGGAAGCAGCCTGGTGGCCAGCCTGGCAAAGCCAATACCAGGCCCCAATCCTGGGTGGCCACCCCCAGCCACCAGACTTCAGGAGGTGCTAAACTCATCAGAGCCCCTTCCCTCCCCTCCCCGTAGACTAGGCAGGATGCAGCAAGAGGCAGTTGGATTCTTTTATATCAAAACAGCAAAACACCAAAAAGGAAGTTGAGAGAACCCCACCCTTACTATCCACAGGCAAGCCTTCCTGACACCCTGTAACCATGTGCCTTGCACCAAGTGGAAAATAAACTCCAAGCGGCCATTATGTATGTATGCATGTATGTATAAATAAATAAATTAAAAATAAAAATAAAAATAAAATTACATTTGTTATTATAGGAATTGTCGCATTTACTCACCACACAAAGTAGTAGAGAACTATTTTTTAATAAACTTTTTATTTTATAATAGATTAAGATTTCTAAAAACTTTGTGAAGATAGTACAGAGCATTCCCATATACTCCACATTCAGTCACCTTATTATTAACATCCTACATTAGTATGGTACATTTGTCACAATCAGTAATCCAATATTGCTACATTATTGTTAATTAAAATTGATCTACTTTATTCAGATTTTCTTATTTTTCTGTGTAATATCCCTTTTCTGTCCCAGTACCTTTGGGATACCACATTACACTTAGTCACTAGGTCTCTTCTAAACTGTGGTAGTTTCTCAGACTTGCTTTGATTTTGATGATGTTAATACTTTTTAGGAGTACTGGTCAGGTATTTTGTAGTCTGTCTATTGGTTGGGATTAATTTGATGTTTTCCTTCATAATTAGAATGGGGTTATGGGTTTGGGGAAGTACAGAGATAAAGTCTCATCAGATCATATCAAAGGAGATGCTGTCAACATGACATATCATTGTTGATGTTGACCTTGATCACCTGACTTGAGGTCATATTTGTCAGGTTTCTCCAGTGTGAAGTGTCTCTTCCCTTCCTCCCCCCCCCCCCCCATTCCCATACTGTATTCTTTGGAAGGAAGTCATTCTGTGCAGCCCACACTCCTGAGTTACGCTTTACCTCCTGAGAACAGAGTGTCTACCTAAAATGATTTGAAATTCTTCTGCATGGAGAGTTGTCTTTTTTCTCCTATTTATTTATTCATTCAATCATTCATTTATATCGAGTCATGGATATTTATCTTATACTTTGGATTAAATCCAATAGTAATTTATTGGTTTTGTTGCTCAGATTGTTTAAGCTTTGTCTACTGAAAAAAAAAATAACAGCTCTTTCAGTGGGACCTTTTACACCTTTGACGTGCCACCATCCTTTTATAAGCTCTTCCTTACTTTGTGGCACTACAAGATGTTCTTGTGCAGTCCCTGCCACAGCCCTAAAATCAGGGATTTTTCCTAGGATCCTTGCTTCCTTTTATTGGAAAATGGTATTAGAAACCAAAATGTGGGTGCTAGGTGTGCTCATTTCTACTTGTGTTTCATTGCTTCTTGGCCCTCCCAGCTGACAGAGCAGAAAATATATCTATAGTCTATCTATTATCTATCTATCTATCTATCATCTATCTATCTATCTATCTATCCATCCATCATCTATCATCTATCTATACTTATGTGTGTATACACACACACACACACACACATATATGTATCTCTCCCCCCCTCTCTATCTATAGTATATCTGTGTCTATAAGCATGAGGGTGTCAGGGGTCTCCAAGACAAAGCAAGAAATGTAAACAGATCTCCTCAATTTTTGTTTTTCTGAGGAAGTCTTTATTTTTCTTTCACTTTTGAAGAATAATTTTGCTGGATACAGAATTCTATGTTGACTTCTTCTTTCAATACTTTAGATAGTTCACTCTCATCTTACTTGCATGGTTTCTGAAGAGAAGTCCAGTGTAATTATCATCCTTGTTCTATAAGTAAGGCATTTTTTCCTCTGATTTCTTACAAGATTTTCTCTTTATCTTTGATTTTTTGTAGTTTGAATAGGATGTGTTTATGTAGGGTTTTTAAAAAATACTACTTAGTGTTCTTTGAGCCTCCTGTATCTGTGGTTTAGTGTCTGTCTTTAATTTTGGAAAATTCACAGCCATTATTACTTCAAATATTTCTTCTATTTCTTTCTCTCTTTTCCTTCCATTATTACAATTATATTTTTGCTATTCCTTTACTAATTGTCCCATGGTTCTTGAATATTCTGTTCCTTTTCATTCCTTTTTCTTTTTGCATTTCAGTTTTGGAAGTTCCTATTGACCTATCTTCAAACTTACTGACTCTTTTCTTCCTTGTATCCAGTCTACTGATCAACCTCTTAAAGGCATTCCTCATTTGTTACTGTGCTTTTTATTTCTATCACTTCCTTTTCATTCTTTCTTACAGTTTCCATCTCTCTGCTTTTATGTTTATCTGGTTAGGGGTTAGGCTGTATTATAGCTGTAGGTGTCAAAGAATAAAACTTCTAGAGTCTTTGTTTTGTGTCCTCTGTTGTCTTTGGATTTTCCTAGAGACTAACTAAAAAGAATCTGAGGTCTCCAGTTCTTTTAACTGTAATCACCTATTATTGTACAGGAGCCCTGTTGATTTAGTGTTAAGGAATGGGAGGAGGGGAAGCATTCAATAGTTCTATGATTAGGACTCAAGTCTTTTAGTGAGCCTGTACCCTGGGCTATGACCTTCACAAGTGTCTTTCAGTCCCTTCTCCACTTTGGTGTTGCGGGCAAGGTAGAGGGGGCCAGAGTTGGTTATTTCCCCTCCCTCAGGTTGGCTAACCTCTAATTAAATAGTTTCTCTTGAGGACAGACCTTGTTAAGAGCAGAATGTTGTGAAGGTATTTCAAAATGGCTACTTTCCCCTCTTCCTGCTAGGGATTTTCCTCCAGTTTTTCCCCTGAGAACCTGATGGGACTCCTAGAGGTAAAACTCACAAAAGCCTGGGGTCACCTCAGTAAGACCAGACCCCCAGGAGTTTTTAATTCTCAACTAGTTCTCAGTTTAGTTTTATTTAGTTCTCAATTATTTTAATTCTCAATTAGTTTACATTGTGCCTCCGGCAATTCTTCAGTTCAGTTTAAAGTGTTCCTGTCAGCAACTTCTACTTGTGTGTTTCTGCTCAAGTAAGCTGTGATTCTCTGTATCTGCCTCCCCAGTTTTGGGGGCCAGCACTTTGCCTTGTGACCTCAATTTTCATTTGGATCTAAGAAGAGTTTTGATTTTCACTTTGTTCAGCTTTTTTCTTCTTGTGAGAATGGGAGTGATGACCTCCAAACTCTTTACATGCTGGACCAAAATCTGGAAGGCTACCAATCAACTGCCTCTAGATCATGCAAACAATGTTGCTTATGCTGAGCACTTACTTTGCTTTGGGGAGTCCTCTAGGTAAGTGCAAGGCAGAGGGTGTCCACGTGACTAGTCCTAAGGAAAAACCTTAGGTGCTGAGTCTCTGGTAGACACAATGTAAAGACTTTTGTTGTCACAATTCATCGCTGGAAGAAATAAACATGTCCTGTGTGACTCCACTGGGACAGAACCCTTGGCAGCTTTTATCTGGCTTCCTCCTGTCTTTGAACATATGCCTACTTTTGCTAGTTTTCCCTTGTCTCTTTTCCCTGTAATAAATCTTAGCCAGGAGTATGACTACATGAGTACTGTGAGTTCTCTTGGTGGATCAGTGGACCTGGGTATGTACAAACAAACAAAAAACAAAACAAACAAATAAAAATATTGGGATTTTAATAGAGGTATCATTGAAACCATAGATCACTTTGGGTAGTATTTCATCTGAACGGTATTAAATCTTCCAATTCATGAAAATGGATATTTTTTTATTTTATTCAGGCCTTTTAAAATGTCTTTCAGCAATACTTTACAGTTCTCAGTGTACAACTCTGTTGCCTCCTTGGTTACTTTATTGCCATTTTATTCCTCTTGCTGCTATTGTAAATGGAATTGTTTTCTTAATTTCTGTTTTGTAGTGTTCATTGCTAGTGTGTAGAAATGCAATGGATTTTCCTGTGTTGTTTTGTACCCTGCAACATTGTTGGATTTGCTTATTAGCTCAAATAATATGTCAGGTTTTTAAAAATTATAATATGTCAGGGTTTTCTTTTTTTGGTGTGAAATCTTTGTATGTGTGTGTGTTCCAATAAAACTGTATTTACAAAATAGGCTGTCATTAACTGATCTCTGCCTTAAACCAAAAGCCTGGGGATAATATGCTGTGACCATGCAAGGAGGCACTCAGCATATAACCCAACTGTGCTTCTTAAATGAGCAAATAAGTCTTTTCTTCCTCCTTCACTCCTTTTTCTTGATTCATAGCTTAAAGGCAATTTTATTATTTTTCCTTCATTTAATAAAAATGTAAATATTTAAGGTGTAATAGTATGCTTTGATATACATAGTGAAATGATTATTACAGTCAAGCTAATTAACATACTCATCTCACAAAGTTACTTTTATTTTTTGGCAGTGAGAGCATCTGAGACCTACTCTTTTAGCAAATTTCTACTGTACGATGCAGTATTATTAACTAAAGTCAACTTGATGTACATTAGATCTCTAGAACTTATTCATCCTCTATAACTGAAACCTTGCCCCCTTGACCATAAGGTAAACCACCATTGCAATTGAGAATTCCACTTGGTGACAGTGAATTCAACTTACTATTATTTTTGAGAGGATTTTTGCATTTATATTGATCAGGAATATTGGCTTAAAGTTTTCTTTTCTTGAAGTGACTTTTTCTGGCTTTGGTATCAGGGTATTTCTGTCCTCATTGAATTAATGGGAAGTGTTTCTTCTTCATTTTTTGCGGGGGGGGGATGACTTAGAGAAGGAGTGGTGTCAGCTCTTTAAATGTTTGGTAGAATTCACCAGTGAAGCCATTCAGCCTTGAGCTTTTCTTTGTTGGAAGGTTTTGTGATTTTTGATTCAATCTCTTTATTAGTTATGGGTCTATTCAGATTTTGTTTCCTCATGAGTTTATGTAGATTGCATGTTTTCTAGCAGTTTGTTCATTTCATCTAGGTAATCAAATTTGTTGGTGTATAAATTATCAAAGTATTATCTTATGATCCTTTTTATTTATGTAAAATTGGTATAATCACTTTCATTTCTGATTCTAGTAATTTGAGTTTTTTTCTGTTTTTCTTTTTCTTGGTCAGTCAGGTTTGTCAATTTTGTTGATTTTTTTCAAGGAATCAACTTTGGTTTCATTGATTTCCTGATTGTTCTTTTATTCTCTATTTTATTTATTTCTGCTCTTATCTTTATTATTTCCTACCCTCTGCTGGCCTTGGGTTTAGGTTGCTCTTTTTAAAAATTCTTTAAGGTGTACAGTTAGGGTTTTGACTTGAGATCTTCTTTTTAATGTATGCACTTGCAGTTATAAATTTCCTTCTCAGCACTACTTTTGTTGCAATCCATAAGTTTTGTTATGTTGTGTTTTTGTTTTTCTTTGACTAAAGGTATTTCCCTTGTGATTTCTTTTTTTCGCCCATTGGTTGTTTAAGAGTGTGCCACTTGACTTCCATATTTTTGTGAATTTTCCAATTTTTCTTCCACTATTGATTTCTAGTTGCATTCCATTGTGATCAGAAAAAGATGTTTTATAAGATTTCAATCTTTTAAAAATTTATTAAGACTTATTGTGTAGCCTAACAAATGGTTTATTGTGGAGAATATTCCATGTGCACTTGAGAAGAATGTGAATTCTGCTATTCTTAGGTGTTTTGTATATGTCTGTTCTGTATACATACAGTTGGATTATAGTGTTGTTTAATTACTCTGTTTCTTTATCTTCTCCCTGGTTGTTTTAACCATTATTGAAAGTTGGGCATTTTAGTCTCCAGCTATTATTATAGAATTTTTGCTATATATTTTTGGGAGCCTGTCTTGTTGGTGCCTGTATGTTTATAATTGTTATATCCTTTTGCTGTGTTGAACCTTTTATTAGTAGTCTTTGTTTCTCATAACCTTGTTTGATTTAAAGTATATTTTTTTTCTGACAATATAGCAACCCAGCTCTCTTTTGGTTACCCTTTGCATGGGATACCTTTTCCATCCTTTTGCTTTCAATTTTTTTATGTGTACTTAAATCTAAAGTGAATCTCTTGTAGCATGTGGATGAATGATATTTTTTATCCAATCTTCCAATCTATGTTTTTAATAAGAAAGTTTAATCTGTTACCATTTAACCAGATTATTGATAAAGAAAAGGATTTACCACTGCTATTTATCTATTTGTTTTCAGTATGTCTTTTATGCTTTTTTGTTCCTCAGTTTCTCTATTATTGCCCCTCTGTGGTGGGGGGGTAGTGTACTACTTTGTTTCCTGCCCATTTTTAGTTATTTCTTAATTAACTTAGAGATTACAGTTAACATATTTAACTAGTTTTTTTTAAAGATTTTATTTATTCATTTGTGAGAGAGATAGCAGAGTGAGAGAGAGCACAAGTGGGGGGGAGGGGTAGAGGGAGAGGGAGAAGCAGACTCCCCTCCGAGCAGGGAGCCTGATGTGGGGCTCGATCCCAGGACCCTGGGATCATGACCTGAGCCTAAGGCAGACACTTAACCCACTGAGCCACCCAGGTGCCCCAACATATTTAACTTGTAACAATGTAATTTGAATAATACCAACTTATTTTCAATAGTATATACTCTAATCTTATACATCGCTGTTCCTCCCCCAGCTATTATTGTCACAGATTGCATCTTTATACATTGTATAGCCATTAATATTGGTTTAAAATTATTGTTTTCTGCATTTGGCTATTATATAAGAAAAAGAGAGAAGTTGCAAACCCTACCAAAAGTACAGTAGCACTGGTTTTCATTTTTACCCATGTGGTTGCCTTTACCAGTGTTCTTTATTTATTTATTTTCTTACAGCTTTGAGTTACTCTTTAGTGTTCTTCCTTTTTTTCTAAGATTTTATTTATTTATTTGACAGAAAGAGAGAGAGAGAGAACAGCAGAGGGAGAGGGAGAAGCAGACTCCCCGCTGAGCTGGGAGCCCAATGAGGGACGCAATCCCAGGACCCTGGGATCATGACCTGAGGGGAAGGCAGATGCTTAACCAACTGAGCCAACCATTTCAACCTGTAAAATTCTCTTTAGTGTCTCTTGTATGGCAAGTGTACTAGGAACTAACTCCCTCAGCTTTTGTGTATCCTGAAATGTCTTAATTTCTCCTCCATTCTTATAGTTTTGACAGATATAGAATTCATAGTTAACATTCTTTCAAGACTTTAAATATGCCATCTCACTGCTTTCTGGCCTTCATGGAGTTTGAAAAGAAATCAGCTTTTAATTTTATGGAGGATCCTTTGTATGTGATGAGTTAGTTCTCTCTTACTGCTTTCCAAATTCCTTCTTTGTCTTTGGGTTTCAACAAGTTGACTGTAATGTGTCTTGGTGTAAATTTCTTTGAGTTTATCCTCCTTGGAATTCATTGAGCTTCTTGGGTGTGCTTATTCGTGTTTCCTCAAATTGGGGAGCTTTTGGGACATTATTTCTTCATATATTTTTTCTGTTCCTTTCTATCTCTCTTCCTCTTTGGAATTCCTAAAATAAGAATGCTGATAAGTTTGATGATGTCCCTCAGACTCTGTTCATTTTCATTCATTCTTTTTTCCCTCTCTTCTTCATACTGGATAATTTCAAGTTTACCAGTCCTTTCTTCTGCTTGCTCAAATCTGATGTTGAACCTCTCCAGGGAGTTTTTTATTTTAGTTATTGCACTTGTCAGCTTGAGAATTTCTTTGGTTTATTTTTTATGTCTTTACTGAGATTCTCATTTTTTCATACATCATTTTCCTGATTTTCTTTAGTTCTTTGTCCATGGTTTCCTTTAAATTATTGTACATATTTAATACAGTTGACTTAACATCTTTGATGAATAATTCTAATATCTGGTCTTCCTAGAGAGTGATTCTTCCAAATTTTTTTATTTTTCCTGTAAATCAACTATATTTGCCTATTTCTTTGTATGTTTTACATTTTTTTGTTCAAAACTGGACATTTGGCATGTTGTATTGCGGTAATTCTGAAAATGTAATTGTCTCACTCCTCAGTGATTACTAAATCTTGCTTGTGGAGGGTTGGAGCCATCCATTTGTGACTTTTCCAAACTTTTTTCTTCTTTTTTTGTGAAGTGTGTATTCTTTGTTGTATGTAGAAATTAAAGTTTCTGTTCTGTTATCTCTGTGGTCAGCCAGTAGCCAGACAAGGATTTTCTTAAATGTCTGAGTCCACAAAGAGGGGGAAAATACCATCTCTTTAAATCCCCTGGAAGCTGCCTCAACCTGTGGGGGTTAAAAACTGTGCCTGCCAGCCTTTGTGCTGGCCCCTCAGTGATCAAAAGGAGCATCAACACTCAGAGCACACAATATAGATATACAGAAGACAAGGTCCTTATTGCCCACCCTGGCTCCAGAAAGCTGCACCAGGAACAAGGCCAGCTTCCCCACTTCCTCCTACCACAAGGATGGGGAGTAATACATCATGAAAGATTGAAATTATTGATGTTTACAGCCTCTTCATCATGTTCTTTCCTGGATGTTGCAAGTGTTTGACTAGACCCTAGAGTTCCAGAACATTTGATTTGGACAATTCTGCCAGGTCAATAGTTGTTTAGGTGGAGGAATGGATCTTTGGAGCTTCAACTCTACCATTTTCTATCTATATGTAGGTTTTTATTTATCCTGAGTAAATACCTAAGAGTGAAATGGGAAGTATATGTTTAATTTTTAAGAAACTGCCAACTGCTGTCCAAAATGGTTTCCAAAGTACCATTTTAAACAATCATATCAGCAGTGTATGAGAATTGAGTTGTTCTACATCTTTACTAATAATTGGTATGGTCAGACTTTAATTTAGTTTAATTTTTTTTACATTTTGTATTTAAATTCAATTTAGTTAACATATATTGTATTATTAGTTTCAGGGGTAGAATTTAGTGATTCATCAGTTGCATATAACACCCAATGCTCATTACATCAAGTGCCCTACTTAATGCCCATCACCAGTTATGCCATCGCCTCACCTACCTCCCCTCCAGCAATGAGGAAACTTTGTTTCCTAGAGTTAAGAGTCTTTTATGGTTTGCCTCCCTCTCTGTTTTTACCTTATTTTTTTCTGTCCTACCCATATGTTCATCTGTTTTGTTTCTTAAATTCCACATATGATTTAAGAAACAAAACAGAGGATTGTAAAGGAAGGAAGGGGAGGGGGGTCGGGGATGAAGTAACTGGGTGATGGACATTAAGGAGGACACATGATATAATGAGCACTGGGTATTGTATAAGACTGATGAATCACTGAACTCTACCTCTGAAACTAATAATACACTGTATGTTAATTAATTGAATTGAAATAAAAAATTCCACATATGAGTGAAATCATATGGTACTTGTCTTCCTCTGACTGACTTATTTCACTTAGCATAATACCTTCTAGTTCCATCCACATCATTGCAAATGGCCAGATTTCATTCTTTTTGATGGCTGAGTAATATTCCTGTGTGTGTGTGTGTGTGTGTGTGTGTGTGTGTGTGTGTGTGCGTGTGTGCGTGCATACACACATATATACTATATCTTCATTAACCATTCATCTATCAATGGACATCTGGGCTCTTTCCATATTTTGGCAATTGTGGACATTGCTGCTATAAACATTAGGGTGCATATGCTGCTTCACATCACTGTGTTTGTATCCTTTGGATAAATACCTAGTAATGCAATTGCTGGGTCATAGGGTAGTTCTATTTTAAACTTTCTGAGGATCCTCCATACTGTTTTCCAGAGTGGCTGCACCAGTTTGCATTTCCACCAACAGTTTGCATTTCACTTTTTCTGCGTCTTTGACAACATCTGTTGTTTCCTGACTTAATTTTAGCCATTCTGACCTGTGTGAGGGATATCTCATTGTGGTTTTGGATTGTATTTCCCTGATGCCGAATGATGTTGAGCATTTTTTCATGTGTCTGTTAGCCATTTGTGTGTCTTCTTTGGAGAAATATCTGTTAATGTCTTCTGCCCATTTCTTGACTGGATTTTTTAGTTTTTTTGACGTTGAGTTGTTAAGTTCTTTATAGATATTGGATACTAGCTCTTTTGTTAAAATAAATATTTTATTTACTCATGAGAGAGAGAGAGAGTGAGCATGAGAGAACACAAGCAGGGGGAGGGGTAGAGGGAGAGGAAGAAGCAGACTTCCTGCTGAGCAGGGAGCCTGACATGGGGCTCCATCCCAGGACTCTGGGGTCATGACCTGAGCTGAAGGCAGATGCTTAAATGACTTAGCCATCCAGGTGCCCTGGATACTAGCTCTTTATTTGATATGTCATTTGCAAATATCTTCTCCCATTCGGTAGGTTGCCTTTTAGTTTTGTTGACTGTTTCCTTTGCTGTGCAAAAGCTTTTTATCCTGATGAAGTCCCAATGGTTCATTTTTGCTTTTGATTCCCTTGCATTTGGAGATGTGTCTAGCAAAAAGTTGCTGCAGCTGAGGTCAAAGAAGTTTCTGCCTGTGTTCTTCTCTAGAATTTTTTTAAGATTTTACTTATTTATTTATTTGAGAGAATGAGAGAGAGCATGAGTGGAAAGTGGAGAGGAGAGGGAGAAGCAGGTTCCCCAAGAGCAGGGAGCCCAATGCGGGGCTCAATCCCAGGACTCTGGGATCATGACCTGAGCTGAAGGCAGACCCTCAACTGACTGAGCCACCCAGGTGCCCCTCCTCTAGGATTGTGATGGATTCCTGTCTCACGTTTAGATCTTTCAACCATTTTGAGTTTATTTTTGTTTATGGTGTAAGAAAGTTGTCTAGCTTCATTCTTCTACATGTGGCTATCCAATTTTCCCAACACCATTTGTTGAACAGACTGTCTTTTTCCCATTGGAAATTCTTTCCTGATTTGTCAAAGGTTAGCTGACCATAGAGTTGAGGGTCCCTTTCTGGGTTCTCTATTCTGTTCCATTGATTTATGTGTCTGTTTTTGTGCCAGTACCATAATGTCTTGATGATTACAGCTTTGCAATAGAGTTTGAAGTCTGGCATTGTGATGCCACCAGCTTTCGTTTTCTTTTTCAACATTCCCCCTGGCAATTCAGGGTCTTTTCTGGTTCCATACAAATTATAGGATTATTTGGTCCAGGTCTGTGAAAAATGATGGCATTTTGGTAGGGACTGCATTGAATGTGTAGATTGCTCTGGGTAGCATAGACATTTTAATGATGCTTATTCTTCCAATCCATGAGCATGGAATGTTTTTCCATCTGTTTGTGTCTTCCTCAATTTCTTTCATAAGTGTTCTATACTTTCTAGAGAATAGATCCTTTACCTCTTCAGTTAGGTTTATTCTTGGGTATCTTTTGGTTTTGGGTGCGACTGTAAATGGGATCCATTTCTTAATTTCTCTTTCTTCTGTCTCATTGTTAGTGTAAAGAAATGCAACTGATTTCTGTGTATTGATTTTATATCCTGCCACGTTGCTGAATTGCTGTATGAGTTTTAGCAATTTTGGGGTGGAGTCTTTTGGGTTTTCCATATAAAGTATCATATCATCTGTGAAGAGTGAGAGTTTGACTTCTTCTTTGCCAATTTGAATACCTTTTATTTCTTTTTGTTGTCTGATTGAAGACTTCTAGTACTATGTTGAACAGCAGTGGTGAGAGTGGACATCCCTGTTGTGTTCCTGACCTTAGTGGAAAAGCTCTCAGGTTTTCCCCATTGAGGATGATATTCTCTGTGGGCTTTTAACAGATGGCTTTTATGATATTGAGGCATGTTCTCTCTATCCCTACACTGTGGAGAGTTTTAATCAAGAAAGTATGCTGCATTATATGTCAAATGCATTTTCTGCATCTATTGAGAGGATCATATGGTTCTTGTCTTTTCTTTTATTAATTTGATGTATCACATTGATTAATTTGTGAATGTTGAACCACCCTTGCAGCCCAGGAATAAATCCCACTTGATCATGGTGAATAATCCTCTTGATGTACAGTTGGATCCTATTGGCTAGTATCTTGGTGAGAATTTTTGCATCCATGTTCATCAGGGATATTAGTTTGTAATTCTCCTTTTTGATGAGGTCTTTGTCTGGTTTTGGGATCAAGGTAATGCTGGCCTCATAGAACAGGGTTGGAAGTTTTCCTTCTATTTCTATTTTTGAAACAATTTCAGAAGAATAGGTATTAAGTCTTCTTTAAATGTTTGGTAGAATTCCCCTGGGAAGCCATCTGGCCCTGGACTTTTGTTTTTGGGAGATTTTTGATTACTGATTCAATTTCTATGCCAGTTATGGGTCTGTTCAAGTTTTCTATTTCTTTCTGGTTCAGTTTTGGTAGTTTATGTTTCTTGGAATTTATCCATTTCTTACAGATTGCCTAATTTGTTGGCTTATAATTGCTCATAATATTATTTATAATTGTTTGTATTACTTTGGTGTTGCTTGTGATCTCTCCTCTTTCATTCCTGATTTTGTTGATTTGGGTCATTTCTCTTTTCTTTTTGATAAGTCTGGCCAGGGGTTTATCAATCTTGTTAATTCTTTCTTTTTTTTTTTTTTTTTTTTTAATTTAAATTTTTTATTGTTATGTTAATCCCCATACATTACATCATTAGTTTTAGATATAGTGTTCCATGATTCATTGTTTGTGCATAACACCCAGTGCTCCATGCAGAACGTGCCCTCCTCAATACCCATCACCAGGCTAACCCATCCTCCCAACCCCCTCCCCTCTAGAACCCTCAGTTTGTTTTTCAGAGTCCATCGTCTCTCATGGTTCTTCTCCCCCTCCGATTTCCCCCCCTTCATTCTTCCCCTCCTGCTACATTCTTCTTCTTCTTTTTTTCTTTCTTAACATATATTGCATTATTTGTTTCAGAGGTACAGATCTGAGATTCAACAGTCTTGCACAATTCACAGCGTTTACCAGAACACATACCCTCCCCAGTGTCCATCACCCAGTCACCCCATCCCTCCCACCCCACCCCCCACTCCAGCAACCCTCAGTTTGTTTCCTGAGATTAAGAATTCCTCATATCAGTGAGGTCATATGATACATGTCTTTCTCTGTTTGACTTATTTCGCTCAGCATAATACCCTCCAGTTCCATCCACGTCGTTGCAAATGGCAAGATCTCATTCCTTTTGATGGCTGCATAATATTCCATTGTATATATATACCACATCTTCTTTATCCATTCATCTGTTGATGGACATCTTGGCTCTTTCCACAGTTTGGCTATTGTGGACATTGCTGCTATAAACATCGGGGTGCACGTAGCCTTTCGGGTCCCTACTTTTGTATCTTTGGGGTAAATACCCAGTAGTGCAATTGCTGGATCGTATGGTAGCTCTATTTTCAACTTTTTGAGGAACCTGCATACTGTTTTCCAGAGTGGCTGCACCAGCTTGCATTCCCACCAACAGTGTAGGAGGGTTCCCCTTTCTCCGCATCCCCGCCAACATCTGTCATTTCCTGACTTGTTAATTTTAGCCATTCTGACTGGTGTGAGGTGGTATCTCATTGAGGTTTTGATTTGGATTTCCCTGATGCCGAGCGATATTGAACACTTTTTCATGTGTCTGTTGGCCATTTGGATGTCTTCTTTGGAAAAATGTCTGTTCATGTCTTCTGCCCATTTCTTGATTGGATTCTTTGTTCTTTTGGTGTTGAGTTTGATGAGTTCTTTATAGATTTTGGATACTAGCCCTTTATCTGATATGTCATTTGCAAATATCTTCTCCCATTCTGTCAGTTGTCTTTTGGTTTTGTTGACTGTTTCCTTTGCTTTGCAAAAGCTTTTTATCTTGATGAAGTCCCAGTAGTTCATTTTTGCCCTTGCTTCCCTTGCCTTTGGTGATGTTTCTAGGAAGAAGTTGCTGCGGCTGAGGTCGAAGAGGTGGCTGCCTGTGTTCTCCTTTAGGATTTTGATGGACTCCTGTCTCACATTGAGGTCTTTCAACCATTTGGAGTCTATTTTTGTGTGTGGTGTAAGAATCTTGTTAATTCTTTCAAAGAACCAGCTCCTAGTTTCGTTGATCTGTTCTACTGTTCTTTTGGTTTCTATTTCATTGATTTCTGCTCTGATCTTTATTATTTCTCTTCTCCTGCTGGGTTTAGGCTTTATTTGCTGTTCTTTCTCCAGCTCCGTTAGGTGTAGTGTTAGGTTGTGTATTTGAGACCTTTCTTGTTTCTTGAGAAAGGCTTGTATTGTTATATACTTTCCTCTTAGGACTGCCTTTGCTGTATCCCAAAGATTTTGAATAGTTGTGTTTTCATTTTCATTTGTTTCCATGAGTTTTTTTTAATTCTTCTTTAATTTCCTGGTTGACCCATTCATTCTATAGTAGGATGCTCTTTAGCCTCCATGTATTTGAGTTCTTTCCAACTTTCCTCTTGTGATTGAGTTCTAGTTTTAAAGCATTGTGGTCTGAAAATATGCAGGGAATGATCCCAATCTTTTGGTACCGGTTGAGACCTGATTTGTGACCTAGGATGTGATCTATTCTGGAGAATGTTCCATGGGTACTAGAGAAGAATGTGTATTCTGTTGCTTTGGGATGGAATGTTCTGAGTATATCTGTGAAGTCTTTATTTGGTCCAGTGTGTCATTTAAAGTCTTTATTTCCTTGTTGATCTTTTGCTTAGATGATCTGTCCATTTCAGTGAGGGGTGTGTTAAAGTCCCCCACTATTATTGTATTGTTGTCGATGTGTTTCTTTGCTTTTGTTATTAATTGCCTTATATAATTGGCTGCTCCCATGTTAGGGGCATAGATATTTACAATTGTTAGATCTTCTTGTTGGATAGACCTTTTAAGTAGGATATAGTGTCCTTCCTCGTGTCTTATTACCGTCTTTGGTTTAAAATCATTTGTCTGATATAAGGATTGCCATCCTAGCTTTCTTTTGGTATCCATTAGCATGGTAAATGGTTTTCCACCCCCTCACTTTCAATCTGGGAGTGTCTTTGGGTCTAAAATGAGTCTCTTGCAGACAGCATATCAATGGATCTTGTTTTTTTATCCACTCTGATACCCTGTGTCTTTTGATTGGGGCATTTAGCCCATTTCCATTCAGGGTAACTATTGAAAGATATGAATTTAGTGCCATTGTATTGCCTGTAAGGTGACTGTTACTGTATATTGTCTGTGTTCCTTTCTGTTCTATGTTGCTTTTAGGCTCTCTCTTTGCTTAGAGGACCCCTTTCAAGATTTCTTGTAGGGCTGGTTTCGTGTTTGCAAATTCTTTCAGCTTTTGTTTGTCCTGGAAGCTTTTTGTCTCTCCTTCTATTTTCAATGACAGCCTAGCTGGATATAGTATTCTTGGCTTCATATTTTTCTCATTTAGTGCTCTGAATATATCCTGCCAGTCCTTTCTGGCCTGCCAGGTCTCTGTGGATAAGTCTGCTGCCAATCTAATGATTCTATCATTGTAGGTTACAGACCTCTTGTCCCGAGCTGCTTTCAGGATTTTCTCTTTGTCTCTGAGGGGACTCGTAAGTTTTACTATCAGATGTCGGGGTGTTGACCTATTTTTATTGATTTTGAGGGGGGTTCTCTGTGCCTCCTGGATTTTGATGCCTGTTGCCTTCCCCAAATTAGGGAAGTTCTCTGCTATAATTTGCTCCAATATACCTTCTGCCCCCCTCTCTCTTTCTTCTTCTTCTGGGATCCCAATTATTCTAATATTGTTTTGTCTTATGGTATCACTTATCTCTCGAATTCAGCTCTCATGATCCAGTAGTTGTTTATCTCTCTTTTTCTCAGCTTCTTTATTTTCTATCATTTGGTCTTCTATATCACTGATTCCCTCTTCTGCCTCATTTATCCCAGCAGTTAGAGCCTCCATTTTTGATTGCACCTCATTAATAGCCTTTTTGATTTTGACTTGGTTAGATTTTAGTTCTTTTATTTCTCCAGAAAGGGTTTCTCTAATAACTTCCATGCTTTTTTCAAGCCCAGCTAGTATCTTTAAAATCATCATGCTGAACTCTAGTTCCAGCATCTTACTAATGTCCATATTGATTACGTCCCTGGCAGTCAGTACTGCCTCTTGTTCTTTTTGTTGAGGTGATTTTTTTCCATCTTGTCATTTTGTCCAGAGGAGAATTGATGAATGAGAGAAGAAAATGCTAACAGGGTGACAACGTCCCTAGAAAATAAACACTAAACAAATCAGAGAAGACCTGAAACTGGGGGGAAAGAAAGGGAAAGAAAGAAAAAAGAAAAAGAAAAAGATAAAAACAAACAAAAAGAAAACAAAACCAAAAAAACAGAATATGATCAAATATGATTAGGCTGGTGCATAGATCAGTACCACACTCTAGATTCTGTGTGTATTTTGGTCTGTTAAAAGAAAGTGCCTCCCAAAATTTTAAAGAAAGAAAAACTTATATATGTACAAAAATAAGAGTAAATAAGATGAAGGGATGAAATATGACTGTAAAGATGAAAATTATAAAAGATTTTATAAAAGGAATTGATAAGAAGTTGGTTGAAAAAAGAGGATTTTAAAAAAAGGGTAGGGAGAGAATGTGATCAGGGAGGAGACTAGAACAAAGCCATACACTAGAGATTTAGGGTATATTTTGATCTGTTAGAAGAAACTGTATCTCAAAATTTTAAAGAGAGAACAACTTATATATATATATATCAAAAATAAGGGTAACTACTATGAAGGGATAGAATATGACTCTAAAAATGAAAAATAAAAAATATTTAAAAAAAAAGAGATTGATAAGATGTTGGTTGAAAAAGGGAAAAAGAAAAATTAAAAAAAAAGAGAGTTAAAAAAAATTAACTTTGAAAGACTAAAGAATCATGGTAAAAAATCCATGAATTCTATGTGCAGTATTCCCCTAGTGTTAGAGTTCTGCCGTTCTCATTGATCGGTAAACTTGGTCTTGGCGGGCTGTTCTTGCTGATCTTCTGGGGGAGGGGCCTGTTGCAGAGGTTCTCTAATGTCTTTGCCAGAGGCAGAATTGCCCTGCCCTTGCCGGGTCGGGGCTAAGTAATTTGCTCGGGTTTGCTCTCGGGAGCTTTTGTTCCCTGCAAGCTTTCCGTACATCTTTGGAGGATGAGAGTGAAGATGGCAGCCTCCCAATCTCCACCCGGGAGGAGCCGAGAACTCAGGGCCCCACTCCTCAATGCGCCCCCAGAGAAAAGCAGTCAATCACTCCCATCTCCCTGGTCTCCGGCCGCACTCCGTGCTCACCTGGCCTGTGACCGAGCGTTTCTGTCTCTGGCACATGACCCCATGTGGAGTCTCCAAACCCAGCAGATCCCTGCAGTGTGCTCCCGCGCCGCTCCTCCAGAGGGAGGAAGGGGAGTCTCCCCCGATCTGCCGCTTGTTGAGTCCCTGCTGGAAGAGCAGTGGCCTGACTGTGCCGCGGATCACAATTTATGGCAACCCCGAGCTGAGAGCCTGCTCCTTGGCTCCGTCTCTGCAGCCAGCTTCCCCCTCTGATACCTGGGAGCTCTGCTGCACTCAGGCACCCCCGGTCTTCCTATGACCCCGAGGGTCCTGAGACCACACTGTCCTGCAAGGGTTCCATTCCCCACTTAGCCACTGGAGCGATGTCCCTCAGCGGAGCCAACTTCTAAAAGTTCCGATTTTGTGCTCTGCTGCTGTATCACTTGCCAGTAGCAGCTGATGGAGGCCCCCTCCCCTGCCATCTATCTTCCCAAATATCGCCTCAGATTCACTTCTCCGCACGTCCTACCTTCCAGAAAGTGGTCGCTTTTCTGTTCAGAGAGTTGCTGCTATTCTTTTCTTCGATCTCCTGTGGAGTTTGTAGGTGTTCGGAATGGTTTGATCCCTATCTAGCTGAATTCCTGGGACCAGAAGAAATTTAGGTCTCCTACTCCTCCACCATCTTGCTCCTCCCCCCATACATAATTAGTTTTTGATGTAGTGATCCACGATTCATTGAATCGTGTTTCCAGGAATTTAAAAAAATTCTTCTTTAATTTCCTGGTTGACCCATTCATTCTTCAGTAAGATATTCTTTAACCTCCATGTATTTGTGGTCCTTCCAATTTTTTTCTTGTGGTTGACTTCACATTATAGCATTGTGGTTTGAAAATATGCATGGTATGATCTCAATATTTTTTACCAGTTGAGGCCTGATTTGTGACCTAGTATGTGATCTCTTCTGGAGAACATTCTATGTGCGCTCGAGAAGAATATGTATTCTGCTGCTTTGGGATGAAATGCTCTGACTATATCTATAAAGTTCATCTGGTCCATTGTGTCAATCAAAGTCTTTGTTTCTTTTTTGTACTTCTGCTTAGAGGATCTGTCCATTGCTGTGAGGGGGGTATTAAAGTCCCCTACTATTATTGTATTATTATCAATGAGTTTCTTAATTTTGTTATTAATTGGTTTATATATTTGGCTGCTCCCACATTAGGGGCATAAATACTTAAAATTGTTAGATCTTCTTGTTGGATAGACCCTTTAATTATGATATAGTGTCTTTCTTCATCTCTTATTACAGTCTTTGGTTTAAAATCAACCAAGTTGTTTGTTTGATATAACAAACAGTTATTGTTTGTGTGATATAAGGATTGCTACTCCAGCTTTCTTTTAATTTCCATTAGCATGACCAGTGGTTCTCCACCCCCTTACTTTCAATCTGGTGGTTTCTTTGGGTCTAAAATGAGTCTCCTGTAAGCAGCATATTGATGGGTCTTATTTTTTTATCCATTCTGATACCCTATGTCTTTTCATTGGAGTCTTGAGTCCATTTACATTCTGAGTAATTTTTGAAAGATATTAATTTAATGCCATTTTATTACCTGTAAAGCCACTGTTCCATAGACTGTCTCTGTTCCTTTCTGGTCTTATTTACTTTTGGGCTCTGTCTTCATTCAGATGATCCCCTTTAATACTTCTTGCAGGGCTGGCTTTGTGTTCACAGATTCCTTTAGGTTTTGTTTGTCTTGGAAACTCGTTATCTCTCCTTCTATTCTGAATGACAGCCTTGCTGGATAAAGTATTCTTGGCTGATTTGCAACAACGTGGATGGAACTAGAGGGTATTATGCCAAGCGAAATAAGTCAATCAGAGAAACACATGTTTCATATGATCTCACTGATATGAGGAATTCTTAATTTCAGGAAACAAACTGAGGGTTGCTGGAGTGGTGGGTGGTGGGAGGGATGGGGTGGCTGGGTGATAGACATTGGGGAGGGAATGTGCTATGGTGAGCACTGTGAATTGTGTAAGACTGATGAATTACAGACCTGTACCTCTGAAACAAATAATACATTATATGTTAAAAAAAGAGAGAGAGAGAAGATAGTAGGAAGGGAAAAATGAAGGGGGGGAAATCGGAGCGGGAGACGAACCATGAGAGACTATGGACTCTAAGAAACAAACTGAGGGTTCTAGAGGGGAGGGGGGTGGGGAGATGGGTTAGCCTGGTGATGGGTATTAAAGAGGGCACGTATTGAATGGAGCACTGGGTGTTATACACAAACATTGAGTCATGGAACACTACATCAAAAACTAATGATGTAATGTATGGTGATTAACATAACATAATAAAATTTTTTTAAAAAGTATTCTTGCCTGCATATTTTTCCCATTTAGCACACTGAATACATCATGGCCATCCTTTCTGGCCTGCCAGGTCTCTGTGGACAGGTCTGCTACCAGCCTATGTGTCTACCATTGTAGGTTAAGGACCTCTTGTACCAAGCTGCTTTCCGGATTTTCTCTTTATCTCTGTAATTTGCAAGCTTCACTATTATATGTTGGGGTGTTGACCTATTTTTATTGATTTTGAGGGGTTTTCTCTATGCCTCCTGGACTTGAATGCCTGTTTCTTTCCCTAGATTAGGGAAGTTCTCAGGTACAATTTGCTCAAATAAACCTTCTGCCCATTTCTCCCCCTCCTCCTCTTCTGGGACCCCTACTTGGATATTATTTTGCTTTATGGAATCACTGAGAAGTCTCCCTTCACGATCTAATAGTTTTCTTTCTCTCTGCAAGTTCCTTATTTTCCATCATTTACCTTCTATATCACCGATTCTCTCTTTTGATTCATTCATCCTCATTTTTATAGCCTCCATTTGGGATTGTATCTCAGTAATAGCATTTTTAATTTTGGCCTGACTAAGTTTTAATTCTTTTATCTCTACAGTACGGGATTCTCTAGTGTCTTGTTTGCTTTTTTCAAGCCCAGCTAGTATCTTTATTATTGTTGTTTTAAATTGTAGTTCAGACATCTTACTTATATTTGTATTGATTAAATCTCTGTCAATAAGTACTACCTCCTTTGGGGTGAATTTCTCTGTGTTGTCATTTGGTCTAGAAAAGAAAAGAAGAAAGAAAGGGAAACAACAATGACAAAAGAAAAAACAAAAGAAACAAAACAAAAACAAAAACAGAACTAAACAAAAACAAACAAAAAACAAAACAACAAGTTGGATCCTGGGTGTGTTTTGGTGTGCTTGTTAAAAGAAACTAGATCCCAAAATAAGAAAGAAGCTGAAAGTTCACACCCCCCACTCCTCAGTGAGCCCTCACAGAAAAGCAGTCAATCACTTCTCTCCCCAGTTTCAGTCCAAACTCTGTGTTCACCAGACCTGTCACTGAGCGTTTTTATCTCAAGCACATGACTGAATTTCAAAACTGCAAGTTTTATGGACTCCTGCAGCACAGACCCATGCTGTTTGTCCCAGGGGATGGAAGGGGGTCTCACCATGCTTCTGCCCTTGCTGGACCCCTGCCAGGAAGGTGATCACATGACCATGCAGCAGTTCACAGTTAATGGCAACACAGAGCACTGTTTTCAGCCACCTTCCCCACTCTTGTGCCTGGGAACTCTGCCACACACAGACACCCCTGTTCTTCTTGTGACCCTGGGGATCCTGAGACCATCCTTTCCCACCTGGGATTCTGCCCTGCTTCACCACCTGAGCACCTTTAAACCAGGGACATACCCCACTGTAGCAGAATTCTAGCTCTGATTTTGCTCTCTGTTACTTATAACACTTTGCAGTAGCCTCCTTAAGCAGGCCCCTCCCCCTCCACTGTATCCTCAGATATATCACCCCAGCTCAAGTCTCCACACCTCCTACCTTCCAAAAAGTGGTCACTTTTCTACTTGTAGAGTTGCAGCATTTCTTTTCTTGGATCTCTGATTGCTTTCACAGATGTTCAGAATGATTTGATAACTATCTAGCTATATTGAAGAGACAAGACAAACCTAGGGTCCCCTTACTCTTCCAACATCTCTCCTCCCCCTGAGATCGGACTTTAATTTTAGATATTCTGGTATGTGTGTAGAAATTTTAATTGTTGTTTTAATTTTCATTTCCCTAATTATTAGTGATGTTGAACATATTTTCATATGGTTTTTGCCATCTGTATTTCTTCTTTGGGGAAACATCTGTTCAATCTTTTGCCCATTTTTGCTTGGATTTTTTTTTTTTCTTAGTATTGAAATTTGAGGGTTCTTTATATATTCTGAATACAAGTCCTTTATCAGATATGTTATTTGGAAATATTTGCCCCAGAGTGTGGTTTGTCTTTTCATTCTTTTAACAATGTCTTTCAAAGAGTATTATTAATCTCATATTGATTATTATTACCAGCATGTAGATTGTGTCATTTACTCATCAGAAACTGGTGAAGGAGCTATTACTATTCCAATTTTGCAGCAAAGAAACTGAAGTGCAGCGGAGTTTTTCACTTGCCGAAGGTCACAAATTAGTAAGTGGTGGAACCAGAACTCGAAACTGGGGCCTTCTGAATCCATGGACTGGGCTCTGAACCCCAGTTCTAAACTAATACTCACACTTTGGGTATTGAGATGAAGGTCCGTTCTAGGAAACTGTTTGGCACCATAACCTCTGCAACTACAATGATGCAGTTTTGCCAAGCCTCTTCCCATGCTCCCACTTTTCCATCTTCTTTTCTCCAGACTGGTTGAGGAAGTGAAGGAGCTGTGTGATGAACTGGAATTAGAAAATGAAGATGTTTACATGGCAACAACTTTTGGGGACTTCATCCAACTATTAGTGAGAAAGCTACGAGGGGATGACAAAGACCACGAGTGCATCATTGACTATGTGAGTCTTGGGCCTTCCACATGGGCTTGGCCCTACAGACACCCACATCTGTGGATCCACAATGACACACGGGGGAAATCTGGACATCAGGAAGGCAGGGCACCTAAGAGCCCACCTTCAGTGTCCCAAGCTCTCCCTGGTAACCCTGGATACCCTGAGGGTGCCAGTGCAGTTAGGCAAATACAACAGAGGAAATTGTTATCTGTAGAACAAATTCTGATCCCCAAGACATGAAACTAGGATATATTTTTTTATTTAAAAATTTTTTTTAGAGAGAGAGAGATTGAGCATCAGCGTGGTGGAGAGGGGCAGAAGGAGAGGGAGAGAATCTTAAGCAGGATCCACACCTAGCATGGAGCCAGACACAGGGCTCACGACCTGAGATCATGACCTGAGCCAAAATCAAGAGTTGGATGCTTAACAGACTGAGACACCCAGGGGTCCTGAGACTATGGTATTAAGAAGAGACTGGGATGCCTGGTGGCTCAGTTGTTTAAGTGTCTGCCTTCGGCTCAGGTCATGATCCGAGGGTCCTGGGATCGAGTCCCGAGTTGGGCTCCTTGCTCAGTGGGGAGCCTGCTTCTCCCTCTGCCTGCTTCTCCCCCTGCTCGTGCTCTCTCTCTCTCTCTCTCTCTCTATTTCTTTCTCTCTGTCTCTCTGACAAATAAATAAATAAATAATCTAAAAAAAGAGAGAGACTTTTACAGTGTACTTCTCACCCTCCTCCTTTGGTGGTTTTCCCAGTAGTGGCCTCATCTCTCCTGTGGCTCCAGCCACTGCCAGATCACCCTGCCAAGACTCTAGTTCCTCTGGGGGACTCTAGACCCTAGTTCTGGTCCCACCACTTTCCTGTCCTTCTAGTCTAGTAATGTCTGGGACTGCCTGCTATTGTCAATCTCTGGGTCAATCTCTGGGTTGACTCATGGCCTCTCAGCTCTTTCATCACCTGTGAAACCAATTTCCTGCATTAAATTCCTTTTGTTGAAACGCCAAAAGAGGAAGAGAAAGAAAGGGAGAGAGGGAGGTAGAGGGAGGTAAAGGGGAGAAAGAGAAAAGAGAGAGAGAGAATGGGGAATTGGGAATATTTTCCTATTAGCAAAACAAGTGATCCTATACATTCAACTTGTATATATGGAAGTGTAATGATACAATTGCAAATTATATATATATATATTTAAGATTTTATTTATTTATTTGAGAGAGAGAGTGAGAGAGAATGAGCAGGGAGAGCAGTATCTCCACTGAGCAAGGAGCCTGATATGGGGCTCAGGCTGCTGGGATCATGACCTGAGCTGAAGGTAGATGCTTAACCAACTGAGCCACCCAGGCACCCCACAAATTTAATTTTAAAACAGACTCTTGAAAAATCATTCTGAGGTGTCTTGGTAGGCTACCAGCTCCCATAGGACTCAGCATTGGGATAATTTGTTTGGAACAAAAGATGAAGTGACCAGGTGGCCAGGATGAACACCAGGTTGACCTTGGGATTGTGGACAGATGATTGATTAACAAATTTCAGGAGAGAATGACATCCCAAAGGATGCCATTCAGTGTGAAATTTCAGGTCTATAGGGAATGAGCAATGGAGTTGGCGTCATGTCTGGTGACTCACAAGTGTCTGTCTACCAGCTGGCACTTTCTACATGTGGAGGCCAGGCAACCAGCCTGAAGTCACACAGTGGGTAAATGGCAGGACTGGGGTTGTAGCCCAAGCAGTCTGGCCTCAGATTCTGTGCCATCTCTTCTTATCACTCAGCTGCCACCACTGTGCACATAATAGCTCATTGGGCCAAGGAAGGCAGCAGGACCAGATTTGGCAAAAGAAACCTGAGAAGGCTGAGGGACCTTGAGCCCTGGCCCCTTTGGCAGTGTGTGCGTCTGTGTTTGTGTGTGTGTGGTGTGTGCACAAGTGGTTACCATCTGTCTGTGAGTGTTTCCTGTGTCTCTCTGTGGGTTTGTATCTGTCACTGATGCACTGTGTGAAGAATCCACACTGCAGCTAACACCTGCAAAAACTCCCTTCCCAGGTGGAAAAGGCAATGAACAAGCTGAACCTCCGAATGCCCCACCAGCTTTTCATTGGGGGCATGTTTGTGGATGCTGAGGGTGCCAAGACCTATGAGACCATCAACCCAACAGATGGAAGTGTGAGTACGGGCCTAGAACCCCCTCCTACCCTCTCTCCCCCCTACTTACCCCATAGCCTCTTCTCCCATCTACTCCACCACCTGGCATCTGGGAATTCTGGCCCAGGAGGGCCTCTGCTTGGACGCAGAAGGGTTGCAGTCATTTTCCAGTCCTCCCTACAGGAATGGCCCAGAGGGGAGAAATGGCAGGGAGTCAGGAGGACTCTAAAAGTCTGGAGCCTGCTTCAGAGAATGGGAACAGAGTTAAACCACCCCCCCACGCCCCGCCCCAAAGAGGAAATGAAGCCATTCCCTCCTCCTCCACACTTCAACAATAACCCTAGCATGGCCCCTATCTTCTTGAATATGTGTGCACCCCACTGTTGGGAAATTCTTCTTGAATCCCATGTTTGTCAGACTGTCTTGACAGTGACCCTCTTATGTCATGACCCAGTACACACATACTGTATTCTCTTATGCACACACCTACCTGAAACAACACTTACTCCTACAGGTGCATACTGATAGTTTTCCATTCTGCCCCACCCTATAGCATCCTTCAGGGCCTGCAGAAAACAGATAGCACACTCAAAATGAGTCCTTTGAGGGGAGTTTAAAGAAAGTGATGGACAAAGGGGTGGACAGGGAGTGGGGGCACACACAAGGGGGTGCAGTGCCCTCAGGCAGAAATCGGGAGCTGTTACCACCTTGAGGCCTATTTCAAGAATCCCAGAAAGGAGGTTGTGTGGACAGGGCTGCCTGGGTGCTGGGGCCTTGGGCAGGGAGGGTGCACCTTACCTGTGGTGACCAGCAAGGTGCTGGCCTTGCCTCTCCCACTTCTGTCTCCTCCTGGCTTTCCCTTTGGTCAAGCCCAGGTGGCAGGTGGTGTGGGAGCCTGCCCTGTAGTGCATGTGGGCACTGTCAGGACACAGAGCAAGGATGGGGGACAGGAATGTTTCTGCCACCGTCAATGTCTAGACTATTTCACTTAAAAATAAACTTTCCACCTGGGACTCACTAAATTAATGGGCTTCTGTTCTTGGCTTGAAAACACTTAGCTGATCCTCAGCCTTGTAGCTGCAGCTTGAGTCTGTTGCCCTGTTTGGGCTCAGTGGCAAGTGAAAAGAAGGATCCTGGTATGTGGAAACACAAATAGGTCTCTCTGAAGGCCCTTGCCTTTCCTAATTGTGCACACCCTTCCAGGGCCCTCCCATTGGCCGACCATCCCCTCTGAGCCCTTCCAGGTGGCCAGGGGAGTGGGTGGTGTGGGGCTTCTGTGTACATGGAGTCCAGGGAGGGCCTCACAGCTCTGATCCACCACAGGTCATCTGCCAGGTGTCCCTGGCCCAGGTCAGCGATGTTGACAAGGCAGTGGCTGCCGCTAAGGACGCCTTTGAGAATGGATTGTGGGGGAGGATCAGTGCACGGGACCGGGGCCGGCTCCTGTACAGGTGAGAGCCCCACAACCACCTGTCAGCCACCTGACCTTTGGCTTGGGTTGGGGCTGCATGCCTGGGTCCTGCCAGGAGGAGGTGGGGTCCTGGACACATTTGTGTGACCAAGGCCTGAGGCTCAGAAAAGGTTTCTCAGAAGAAGTGGCTTGAGAGATGAGGGATTTCGCCAGACACAAGTAACCTTGAAAGGAAAGGTGTCCTCGGTGGAGGGGACAGTGTGATAAAAGATGAGAGGGTACAAAAGTGAAGGTGCTAATCAGATCGGAGCAGCAAACTGGCAAAGCTAACAGATGGTCCTGGGCAGATTCAGACAGGTACAGAATTTACCTGGAGTGGCCTGGACTGGAGGTGGGATCAGGGCTACTTTATGCCGAAGCCAGCAAAGGAAGGATGGAGCCTGTTCTTGTCTCCAAGACCTGTCAAGACCTCTCAAGACCTGTCTGCTGGTCCTTGCTCAGCTTGACCCTGACTGCTGGAATCTCACACTTCCCTTTTTTTTTAAACCAGGGCAGAAGGGACTCTCCCCTTAGTTCTATCAGAAATCTTAGGGAAGGACTTGGGGTTGCTCCAGCTTATGAGAATGGGGTGGGAGTGAGGCCTGAAGGAGAAATACTGCTCCCTTAGAACCAAGTGGTCCCAATTGGGGAGGAGCAGCCACCCCCAAGGAAGTGGAGTGATGTTTCCAAAAGGGGGGGCTGCTGGGCAGATGAACTAAACAGTGATGAAGACTGGTGATCACTGCTTTGTAATATAGCTTGAAAGACATACAAATGGCTAACAGACACATGAAAAAATGTTCATCATCATTAGCCATCAGGGAAATCCAAATCAAAACCACACTGAGATACCACCTTACACCAGTTAGAATGGCCAAAATGGACAGGGAAAGAAACAACAAATGTTGGAGAGGTTGTGGAGAAAGGGGAACCCTCTTACACTGTTGGTGGGAATGCAAGCTGGTACAGCCACTTTGAAAAACAGTGTGGAGGTTCCTCAAAAATTTAAAAATAGAGCTACCCTCTGACCCAGCAATTGCACTACTGGGTATTTACCCCAAACACACAGATGTAGTGAAAAGAAGGGCCATATGCACCCCAATGTTCATAGCAGCAATGTCCGCAATAGCCAAACGGTGGAAAGAGCCGAGATGCCCTTCAACAGATGAATGGATAAAGAAGATGTGGTCCATATATACAATGGAATATTACTCAGCCATCAGAAAAGATGAATACCCAACTTTTACATCAACATGGATGGGACTGGAGGAGATTATGCTAAGTGAAATAAGTGAAGCAGAGAAAGTCAATTATCATATGGTTTCACTTATTTGTGGAACATAAGGAATAACATGGAGGACATTAGGAGAAGGAAGGGAAAAATGGGGAGGGGGAATTGGAGGGAGAGATGAACCATGAGAGACTATGGACTCTGAGAAACAAACAGGGTTTTAGAGGGGAGGGGGGAGGGGGGATTGGTTAGCCCGGTGATGGGTATTAAGGAGGGCACGTACTGCATGGAGCACTGGGTGTTATACGAAAACAATGGATCATGGAACACTACATCAAAAACTAATGATGTATTGTATGGTGACTAACATAACATAATAAAATTTTTAAAAAAAAGAGGTAAAAAAAAAAAGAAAAGACTGGTGAACAAGCTGGTTTTAGGAATCTGGCTTTTGTGCTCTGGGTCCTGGGGAAGCTGTCCAGGCATACAGCCTGGTCGTGATGTGGTCCAAATGTGCTTGTCATCTGGTGGGAGAGAGACCCCGTCTTGGCCTTGCAGTCAGAATGCCATTTTTTTCTATTCCAGAGGCCAGACACACCAGGATAGCCCCCAGCACAACGAACCAGAGAGGGGGTCCTGTATGGTTTTGAAATGGAAGAAATGGTGGGGTTTGGGGCAGACCAAGGTGCACCCAACCTGCCGTGACTCAAGTTAGTTTCAAGACCCCTTGAAGAGCCCATCAATTTTAGGAAGCCATTGGCTTCCTAGAGCCCCCAGATTAGGCAAAACTGAAACGTGAAAGCCCAGGCTTACGGTGCTGAGCCTTCTGGCCCGGAAGCAGGGACTCTAGTGGTAGATGTGCCGGCCCGAAGAGGTTTTGTTTGTTGAGGTGCTCTGCTGCCATCCAGTGGCATGTGCCATAATAACACCACTAGCAACACAACAGCGAGGGGTTGGTCCCTGCGCAGCTCTAAGTAGAGACCTGGACTGCTTGGACACACATCTCAAGGCCAGGCCTGAGAGCTCCTAATAACCCGGTCCCTGCTTCATGCAGTCTCCCAGTCCCCATGGTGGAGGTGTGCCCATTGCTGGCCCAGGAGGGAGCAGCCCCTCGTTCAATGAGGAAAACAGGACCACCATGGATAGATATTATGGAATACAGAATGCATTGTAGGGATAAGTTGGGAAGAAAGATCCAGAAAGGAATGTTAGAGAAAGTCACTAGACAGCTCCAAGAACCACTGAGGGACAGGATAGAGCCTCTCAGGAACCTGGAGAGCCAGTGTCCCCAGCTGCCAGAGCAGGACCACCAAGAGCTGGTGGGAGAGTCTGTGGGAAGCTGTCACCTTGTGTTCAGACACTTCCTTACGTCCATAGCCAAGAATGTGGTGGTGGCCCATGCTGCTGTTAGGGAGCCAGGGGGAAGCAAGGCTGAGCCTGCCTGGCACCCCACACTTGCCCTTCCTCACGTCTATCCTGCAGACCTGTGGGGTGATGGAGGTTGCTTCCTCTGCTTCCCCCACTGGCACTTTCTGGGGGCAGGACTCTGGGAGGCAGAGCTGCAGCTTGACAAAGTTGACAGTAGAACAATCCCACTCAGTTCTCCTGGAAGAGATTCCCAAATGGTGTGCTCGGGTGATAGTTACTTTAGGGATTTATGACATGGCCACATCACATGCACGTGACATTGTCTGGCAGAGTTGGAGGGATTTGGGGCTGATCAAGGAAAAAGATATGACCATGAGAAGTAGTAACACGCAATGGGCTTCATGGCATGGTTGCCCCCACGGGGGAGACCCTCCAGAGATTGTAGTCAGGGGGTCCCTACTCAGAATGGGAGGGGTGCGAGGGAACTCTCGGGGCCAGGGGGTCAGGGAGGGGGCGCCCATGTGCCGGCACTGTTGCTCAGTAGCAGAACAGGAGTCTCTGGGTCAGAGGGCTGGGAAAGGCGGCAGTTAAAACTGCATGGTCCATCTCACCAATGGTAACAGCTGTCAAGTTAGGTTCCTGGAGGATGCAAAGCAACAAGGCTCTAAATGGCTAAAAGTTTGCTTGTTTGGACTATTTTAAAAATAATTGGATACATTAACGTGTATTCAGCAAGATTTTGAGCTGACAGGTCTCACCCTGCAATGAAGATGTGAAGAACCTAGGGGCCAATACACAGAGGCCATCTTTGGCTTATTTATAATATAGATTTATGCCTTTGGCACATCTGTTTTTCTAGTTGATGAAACCCTAGGCCTTGAAATGCCACAACATAGTGTTTCCCTTATTTCGTCTAGAATAGTTCTCAAAAAGTGACTTACACCTTTGTTATTCTTAACTAGAGAATTACCTGGGTATATCACCGTCTCTGAGGTAACAGTGTGGCTCTGCCACTAAATTGCTTGTGTCTGTTTGGTCCACTTTCACTCACCAGCCTTGTGGTGCATGCTGACTGTGTGGCCGGTGGGTATAGGAGGTCCAGGAAGGAGCAGGAGACCAAATACTGTCCCAGCCCTCAGAGAGAGGCACATAGTACTAGAATACTTGTCTAAGAGGGTATCTATAATAGTCAGGCAAGGTTTGAAGAAAGAGGGAGGGTGCTAGGAGGACACTGCAGGGAGATATGATTGGTGTGGGATGAGGGTTGGCTTCCCAGAGAGTGTGAGTGTGTAATTGGGAGTTTAAGACATGCCATGGCTGTGTGCAGAGAGGAGCAGCTCAGCAGGCTTTGGCCCCAGACTCAACACTGGGCCAGAGCTCCCCCATGTACAAGATCGAGAGCTGCTCTAGATCTGTGGTCTCCACCTTCCCCTGCCCACCCTGCACCCTGGGTACCCTGTTCCCTGAGCTCCCTGACATCAGGGAAGGGGGCAGAGTCCTAATTCCCAGGCTGCCCATAGCAGCATACCCACCAGAAGCATGGGAGGGCAGCTGGCTGTCAGAGTGCTCACACTTAAGGAGGGCTGTGTAGATGCACCTTCCCTTGAATCTCTCCCATCATCCCCCCCCAACTCCCCACAGATGTCATCTGTGAGGGCGCACTCCACTGGATCGGCTGGTGCTTGAAGCCAGACATGATTTCCCCTGGTTAAGGCTGTCCAAGACGGAGAGGGTGGCCTTTTGGAATGGTGACCTTCTTATTACAGAGGCAGAGGGACTGTTTTTGCAGGATTATTTGTAAGCATTATTATAAAGTAGTTAATCCATCAATATTTGAGAAAGGAAGAAAGGAAAAGAGAGGAGAGGAGAGAGGGACAGAAGGGCACCATTTCTCACACTCACCCAGCAAAGGAAACCTTACTGTCCCATCTCACAGATGGGGAAACTGAGGTGAGCACATCGGAGTGTGGCAGAGCTGGGAGTGCAGGGCCGGGCCCCTGACTCATTGAAGAAGGGCCTTGAAAGAGCAGGCAAGGCTGTTCCAGGCCTGAACCCATCTGCCTCCTGTCCCCACCCACCCCCTGGCCAGGCTGGCAGACCTCATGGAGCAGCATCAGGAAGAACTGGCCACCATTGAGGCTCTAGATGCAGGTGCTGTCTACACATTGGCTCTGAAGACCCATGTGGGCATGTCCATCCAGACCTTCCGCTACTTCGCTGGCTGGTGTGACAAAATTCAGGTGAGGCTGAGGCTCCTGCGCACCAAGTGAGTTCACATAAACAGGCTGGGCCCAGCAGGAAACTCTGAGGGCAGTGCGTTAGGCTGCATGCTGCATAACAAACGAGCACAGCTTACTGGCTTAAAACAACCCCATTTATCAGCTCACATTTCTGCAGATGGGAAGTCCAGGCAGGCTGGGCTGGGTTCCATGCCAGGGTTTCACAAGGACAGTGTCAAGGTGTGCCCAGGCTGGGCTTTAGCTGGAGGCTTTGGGGAGACCCTGCCTGCAGGCCCATTCAGGTATTGGCAGAGATGCAGGACTGAAGCCCAGGTCCTTGCTGGCTGCTGGCCAAGGCTGCTCTCAGCTACTGCAGGCCTTGCTCTGGCCCTTGCCCCAGCCCTCCATCCCCTTGCCATTCTCAGGCTTGGCATTCCTCTGCCATGAGCTGAAGAAAACTTTGCCTTTGTGGGGGCTCCTTAGGTGGTTCTGGGGACACCTGCATCATCTCCCCTTCCTAAGGTCAACTGTGCCATTCCACATCTTTGCAGAAGGAGTAGCTCACCATCTCCCAGATCCCAGGGATCAGAGTGTGACCATGGGAGCCATTTTCAGAGATTTGCCCACCATAGGCAGTGATGGGACACCCACCAGCGAGGGTTTTGTGGGGTCTCTGCCAGATCTGGGCTTCACGCCGTCGGCTTCACGCCGTCTGTCCTCTCCATGGGGCTGAGGGGTGCAGGTGTGATGGAAGGCCCACCTTCTGCTCCTCCTGCTGCTGTGTCTCTGCTGGCTGGAGCTGCCCCCCCCCCCGGGGCCTCCTGGGCTAGCACGGCCTCCAGAGGCAACGTGGCCCCCAACTCCCTGCTTCCCTGCCTCAGTGTCAAAGCCAGAGGTCTTACCTGTACCAGGACCAACTTCCCACCTGAGGGCTGTGCCAGGCCCAGTGCAGCAGGCACCTTGCGCCTGTTGGCTGCCCAGTCCACCTCTATCTGGAGTCTTCAGATGCCCCCGTCATACATAATCTGGAAGGTTTGGGTCTCTTACCTGTCTGATTCATGGGGGCACAGGACACAGACAAGACTCTGTTTAATTCTGAGCTCCAGGCACAGTCTGGCTGCCCAGGGGGAATGGGTGAGGAAACAATGGAGCCCCCTCCCAAGTGACCCCCCCCCCCGTGCTTCTTCCAGGGCTCCACCATCCCTATCAACCATGCCAGACCGAACCGCAATCTGACCTTGACCAGGAAGGAGCCTATCGGGTGAGTCATAGCACAGGGCGAAGATTCGCCACACACTGGGTGCTTTTCAATGCTGTATGTTGTATGGGCGCTCATCCCCTTTCTGCGTATCTATCCAATGTCTATCTGTTCACCAATTACTACAGGCCAGACACTTCAGGTGCTGGAGATACAGCAATGATCAGAACTGATGAGAATGCGTGTCCTCAGGGGACTGCATTCTAGCAAATAAAACAGCTTTGGCTTCCAAAGTACCTGCTCTGCGCCAGGCAGTTTTAATGACTTTACAAGTATGATTTTACTTAATCCCCTCAATAACCCTGTAGCAGTCAGGCTCGTAGAGGGTGCACCTGAAAAATTTTATCTGAGAAGAGTATAATGATGAATGTGTGCATAAAAACAGAACTACACAGCACGAAGGAACAGGAAAAAAATAATAAATAGGCAAAGGATAGGAACCAGTGCTCCACAGGAGAAAGACAAGTGTCCGCTCCACACAGAACAGACTAGGGGTTGGGGAAATGATTTACACCCAGCAGTGAGGGGCCTCGCCTCACCATCAGATGGCCCAATGGCCTAGGGAGAGAGAAGCCCCCTCACACTGCCTGGGGGCAGCGGAGGGGGTCCCCCCCTTGTGAAAGGCAGCTTGGCAGTGACTGTTCAGTCCCCAAATGCACCCCTACCACAAGGCACAGCTATGGCAGCTCACTGACACGGGTGCACCAGGAGACCAGGCCGAGAGTGCTCACAGCAGCTGTGCTGGCGCCCTGACCGCAGAACCCAGCACAGCCCCTGCTGAGCTCTGCAGCATCCTTACCAGGGCATGGAGTGCAGCTGTGTGAAGGGGTGGGGCAGAGCTAGGGGGACCCCAGGGAACAGCTCCAAGAGAAACTTGCATGAGGAAAGCACACTGAGGAATGTCTGCTAAAATCATCTAAAATGGGTCAGAGGCCCACTGTGGTCAGCACCCAGCAAGCATTCCCACCTACTCTGTGCCCCTTACGGTGTGGGGACACCGTGACCCACCAGCAGGGACCTCGCATCCCCATGGATGGTGGTCAGAGGCACTCCGTTTCCTGGAGAACGTGGGAGTGTTTCAGAAGGAGAATGGGTTCCAGTGTCATTTGGATCAACAGAAATGAGCACAGATGAATGAACACGCCAGGTCCTGAAGGACGGGCCTGCTGGTAAGGGAGGCTCCTGTCGGGAGAGTGGGCTGTGGACACAGTAAACCCTCTCCTGTAGCCCACAGAGAGGGGCAAGGCTGGGGGGAGATGGCGCGGACTCAGGGCAGCGGTGCCCACCCAGCCTTTCCCCCAGAGGACACGAGATGGAGGGAGTGCTCCAGGACAGCCCCCCACAACAAAGAACTACCCAGCCAAGGCGTCAGAGTGTGGAGTGAGAGTCCTGCAGGGCCAGAGTGCTGGGAGCCCCTTCGTCTGGCACAGGCTATGAGAGGGGCTGGGCAGGGGGACCAGGGCCCAGATGAACACTGGCTGCCAATCACATGAGTCTGTAGGGTCACTGATCATCCAGACGCCTCTCGGGGAGTCCGTCCTGTCAGACTGAGGAGGACACTGGTGCTGAGCCTCCCAGTGAGTTGGGGGAGCGGGGAGGTTTTCCCTATATCGGCAGGTGTATGAGTCTGCTAGGGCCGTCATAACAAAGTACCGAAACAGGAGGCTCAAACAGCACACATTTACTGTCTCGGCATTCTGGGGCTGGAAGTTCCAGATTCAGGTGTCAGAGGGTTGGTTTCTTCTGAGGGTGTGAGGGAGAATCTGCTCCAGGCCTCTCCCCTAGCTTCTGGGGGTTTACCGGCAATCATTGGTGTTTCTCGATCTCTGCCCTCATGTTCACATGGTGTCCTCCTTCTGTGTGTCTATCTCTTCACATGGCCCTGTTTTTATAAAGGCATCAGTCGTTTTGGGTTAGGCACCCACCCTATTCCAGTAAGGCCTCATCTTAACTAATTAATCTGGAATGACCCTAATTCCAAATAAGGATGTTCTGGAGTTAGGATTTCAACACGTGAATTTTGGGGAGTACAGATAAGCCATGACAGTGGGACTTCCCTGATGTCTTTTTTTCTTGGAGCCCTTACAACCCTGATGACCTCACCCCCTTCCCTGGAAACACTCGCTGTGCTCCCTCAGCCGTCTCACCCTGCTGAGTGTACTGGGGGTGGGAGCGGCTTTCCTAACCCCTCAGTGCACCCCATTGCTCCCAGAATGATGTGCCAGCCACCCCCAGTTTGTCCTGCCCTCAGCCTTTGTCCACACTCTTCCCCCTGCCTGGGTTTAGCTAAGAAGTCATCTTTTTGGGAAACGTTCCCATGGTGATGATGATCATGAAAATGATGATGATGAAGAAAACAAGTCACGTAGCCCGTGCAAAGTTTGTGGACAGGCTCATTAATTGTCTGACACTGACGAAGATAGTGCACTGCATTTTACAGGAGTCAGGGGAAAGCAGGGCCACATGCCTACTAGGACCACATGTGTCATCATTAGGCCCCTCAGGACTGTGGGGGGGGTCTCCCCTAGAGGGATACACTGCTCAGCACAGGCTTTCTCTGGGGCCGAGGGGCACACTGACACTGGGTACCATCTCTTAATGCAAAGTAGGCAAGCCTATCAGGCCTCCCAGGCTGACTGCTTCCTTCTCTCCATGGGACTGACCCCTGGCCTCATGCCCAGGAAGACCCTCACCCACTTCCTATCCCACCGTGTGATCCCAACCCTCTCCCATATGCTCTCAGACTGCCCGTGTGATCCTTGGCCTTCTCCCAGGCCCTGCCTGCTGTCACCTCCCCACTGCCTGGTGTCATGCCTTACTCAACTGTCCCTAGGCAGGTCTCAGAGCTCCCCTCAGAAACTTCCCGGCCATCATGCCCTGCTGGGAAGAGGGGCTACTGCCAGATTGAACATACTGCCCCATCAGGGACTTTCGGAAAGGCAGGCATGAGCTATCTCTCAGGGGACTTTTGGCTCCATATCAGGAAGCCCGGAGTGGAGTGGGGTGGAGTGGAGTGAGCAGAGTGGAACAGAGTGGAGTGTTGTGGAGTGGAGTGGGGTGGAGTGGAGTGGAGTGAGCAGAGTAGAACAGAGTGGAGTGTTGTGGAGTGGAGTGGGGTGGAGTGGAGTGGAGCCGAGTGGGTGTCAGGCTTGGGAACGAGGACACCGTTGGCAGGTGCACTCTGGCCCCAGGCTGTTTGGAGAGACGGAGTTCCCCTTCTTTTGTATGGCAGGGTCTGTGGCATTGTCATCCCTTGGAATTACCCCCTGATGATGCTCTCCTGGAAGACGGCTGCCTGCCTGGCTGCTGGGAACACAGTGGTGATCAAGCCTGCCCAGGTGGGTGTGGGTGTGTTCCGGGCAGGGCCTGTGAGCTGTAAAGGGTATCAGTAAGCACCCTATAAAGGAGACAGGTAGCCTGTTGGCCCCTTTACCCACCCAGGACTGGTTTCTCCTCAAGGGAGGAGGGGTACTGCTGATGAGGGCTGGCCTTCTGTGGGCCCTGTTCACAATGGCGGGGGCAGCATGCAGCAGGGGCCGGTGAGGGCTGTAGGCAGGGTCTGTTCTTTCAGCGATAGGGTGGCTGAGTCACGTTAGCTGACCGTGTACTTGCAGCTGCTTGGTGAGCAGTCAGAGATTTCTCCACAGATGCCAGCACTCTGGGCTTGGGGGAGCAGAAACCCTGTTTGGTAACCCTTGTCCAGGCCTCATGCTCTGAGACTGAAGCCCAGTCCCTCATAGAGAAGCTACAGAGGTAGGATGTCGGGGTCACTCAGGCTGGAAGGGCCTGAGCAGGGTCCCCCAGATGAGGACACCCCCTGCATGAGCCTCAGCTTCTTGCTCTGTATAGTGGCAGTAGCAGCCCCTCCCCTGCCTACCCCCAGGGGTGTTAGGAACTGAAGGCAAGATGCTCCATCACGTGGCTCTGGACAGTGTGCCCAGGAGGTCTCTTGCGCCCCTGGCTGCTTTGGGGCAATTTGGCTCCCAAAGTATTATAATATAAAAACCAACCACAACAATAGTTGACATTTACAGTATTCATTCTGAGTCAGGCACTCCTAAAGCATTTTAATACATAACAAATTAAACTAAAAATTTGCATATATTTGCTTATTGAGCATCACAACAACCCTCAGATGACCCATAACCTCCCCCGTTAGCATGGGGGTGCTGCGCACAGATCCAGGCGATTGTCTCTGGAAGAGCGCCTGACAGGCCTGTGCCCTCCCAGGGCCAGCACCCCACAGATGTGGTGGCTCTGAGGGCTGGTGGTGGGTGGGGCACAATCCAACCTTTACAAGGAAAATTACCTGGGTCCGAAGAGGAATGGCTGCTGGCAGGTCAAGAGGAGAGGAATGGCCTCCAGCAGTGAGGCGGTAACCAGAATCTTGCACAGACCACTGCGTGGCACAAGGGGCTTCCAGGCAGTCCTGGGACTCCACACTCCCTGAGTGAAGGAGGTATGAACATTCAGGAAGGGGCCAGGCCGGGCCACACGGCTGGAGCCTGCCAGGAGAAGGCACTAGAAGGTACATGAGGTAGCAGGCCTTCCTCCCAGCTTTCCACTGGAGCTGTGGGGGAAGCTGGCTGGGTTGGCAATACCCGCTATGATGGGGCTTCCTCTGGAGGGTCTTCCTGCCATGACTGCTCCTCCCTGCTTGCTACCTAGGCTGCTGGGAGAGGAGGAAGAACCCCACTTCCCAATCCCTCCTGACCCAGTCTTCTTTCCTGCCTCCTCAGGTGACCCCACTCACAGCCTTGAAGTTTGCAGAGTTGACCTTGAAGGCTGGCATTCCCAAGGGTGTGGTCAATATCCTCCCAGGATCTGGTAAGGGATGGGGACATGGGCATCTGGGGGCGCCAGGGCTCCAGGCAGCCGGAGATGCACTTGGTCAGAACAGGGCTTGCTACATGATGTGCTCTAGTGGGACAGAGCAACTGGGGGCAGAGTGATCCAGTGGGGGTGGCCAGCCTGGTAGGGAGATGGCCCTCTCCCATGGTGGGAGAGACACACACCTGGAAGTGTTCTCGCTTTCAGATGCTTCCCCATTTTCCCCAAAATGCTTTTCCATTTTTTTTGTATGTAGATATGTGCTCTGGAATAAATTACATAAGTTGGGAATTATCTGTCCTTGGAAGTTGGAGAGAATTTATCTAGGCTTAGAGCATCTGGGGAGCTATTACATGAATTGCTTTTTTCGTTTCTTCTGTGGTTAGTAGTCTAGTTTATTGGAAAAGTTGTCTCTTCTTGCACACATTTAAAATATATTGACATAGAGTTGTATTCATAATTTCTTATAAGTAATTCTTTTTTGATTCTTTATCCCCCTTATACTTTTCACTTTTTCTTTCTCTTTTAAAATTGATCAATTTGTGAGAAGTGCTTGTTTGTCCCCATACTCTCCTCAAAAACAGAAACAAAAACAGCTCTCAAATTTCTTTACCCATTCCATTGCTATTCTGTTTTTTTTCTCTGCTTTCATCATTATTTCCTTCTGTGTTCTCCTCTGTGGTTTTGTTTTGTTTTGTTTTGTTTTTGTAACTTTTTGAGTTGAAAGTTTAATTCATTTATTTTTGTTTTTTGTCATTTAAATAAGGAAACCATTCAAAGAGAGCTTTGGTTACACCTCATACCTTGAGATTGACATTTTCATTATTATAAATGCCCCTTTTTATTTTTCATAATAGTTTTTGTCTTATAGTCTACTTCATCTGATATTACCATAGATTTCATATGGTCTTTGTTTGCATGATATATATTTTTTCATCCTTTTACTTGCAACCTACTTATATCTGATGTCTCCTTGGACAGCAGGTACTTGGATCTTGTTTTGATCCAGTGTGACAGTCTCTGCCTTTCTGACTGGATTGTTTAATCCATTCACATTTACTGTTATTATTGATAGAGTTGGATTTATGTCTGCAATTTTACTTTTTGCTTTCTGTGTCTCCTGTCTTTTGTTTCTATTTCTCTTTTATGGTTTTCTTTACATTGAGTGAATATTTTCTAGTGTAACATTTTAATTCTTTTAATGATTTTTTTCACTATATAGTTTTTAGTTATTTTCCCAGTGGTTACTCTAGGATTTACCATATGCTTCGTTTTTTTAATTTTTTTTAATTTTTTTTTCAGTTTTTAATTTTATTATATTATGTTAGTCACCATACAATACATCATTAGCTTTTGATGTAGTGATCCATGATCCATTGTTTTCGTATAACACCCAGTGCTCCATGCAGTATGTGCCCTCCTTAATACCCATCACCAGGCTAACCAATCCCCCCTCCCCCCTCCCCTCTAGAACCCTGTTTGTTTCTCAGGTCCATAGTCTCTCATGGTTCATCTCTACCATATGCTTCTTAACTCATCAGAAAATACTTCAGATTTATGCTAACTTAATTCCAGTGAAATATACAAATGCTATTCCTACCTGGCTCTGTTATCCCTACTCCCTTTCACATATTTATCACATATTTCTGTGTACTCTTCACTATGTTACAAACCCAATAGTACATTGCTATAACTTTATATAATTTTATGTCTGTGGAAGAAGTTAAAAAGAAAGGAGAACAAATATGTAATTACAGAGTTTGCTATACTAACCTTATTTACATTTCTGGTTCTCTTCATTTGTTTCTGTTGTTGAATTACTCTGTTATCACTTTCTTACTCCATTTCCTTCCTACCTCCTTTCTGCTATTATTGTCAAATATATTTCATTTGTATTTGTTATAAATCCAACAATACAATTATATACATATTATTTTATATAATTGCTTTTTAAATCAGTTAAGAAAGGAAAGGAAATATTCATTTAAGCTTTCTTTTGTAATTATATAATTACCTTTACTGGTGCTCTCTGGTGGATTCAAATTATTGCCTATGTCATTTGCTTTCAGCTTGAAGAACTTCCTTCAGTATATTTCTCTTAAGGTGGGTCTGCTAGCAACAAATTATCTAAGTTTTTGTTTATCTGGAAATGTCTTTATTTTTTGAAAGATAACTGCTGAATATAAGATTCTTGGTTGACAGTTTTGTTCTTTCAGCATTTCAAATGTATCATCTCACTCCCTTCTGCCTCTATTGTTCCTGAGAGGTCAGCTATTAATCTTATTGGGGTTCCTTCATATACAATGAGTCATTTTTCTCTTACTGCTTCCAAAATTTTCTTTTGTATTTGTTTTTCACCATTTTTACTAAGATGCCTTTGGGAGTGGATCTCCTTATGGTTATTTTACATGGAATTCATTGAATTTCATGGATTTTTAGACTAATGTTTTTCATCAAATTTGGGAAGTATTCAGCCATTATTTATGCTAACATTTTTCTCTGTTCCTTTCTTTTTCTCCTCTCCTTCTGGTACTCCCATTATACATATGTTAGTATGTTTAATGGTAACCTACTCTCCTCTGAGGCCCTTTTCATTAAATTTTTTTTCTCTCTCTGTTCTTTAGATTGCATAATCTCTAACTATCCTCAAGTTCATGGATTCTTTCTTCTGCCAGTTCAAACCTACTATTGAGCCACTCAATTTCTTATTTCAGTTACTGTACTTTTTAGTTCCAGAATTCCTACCTGTTTTTTTTTTTTATTGCTTATTGTCTACTTGATGAGACATTGTCTTCATAGCTTCCTTTATGCATGGTTTCCTTTAGTTCGTTGAACATATTCATAATGGCTGCTTAGAAGTCTGTTAAGTATAACATCTGGGCCCTCTCAGCTTATATTGCCTGCTTCTTTTTTTTTCTTGTGATGGGTTACACTTTTCTATTTCTTTGCATGCATCATAGCTTTCTTTGTTAAAAGCTAGATAAGTTAGGCAATATATTGTACCAACTCTGGATACTGATCTTCGTCTTCCCTTTCCAAAGCTTGTTTTCATTATTTGCTTGTTTATGTCTTTATTGACTTGGCTAGGCTATAAAGTGAAGTCTGTTTTCCCTGTGGTGTATAGCCAGTGATGTCACTCCTCAGGGAGCACAGCCTTGAGCACAAGATGACAGCAGTTTTAGTGGGGCTCTCTTTGACTCTCTTTTTCTCTGGTTTCCCTGTTAAGCTATCTGCCTCCTTTGGTATCACACTCAACAGTTCAGTTCCACTAACTACAATCTGCTTGCTCTATTGTTTTCAACAATGCCCTGGGTCATAAATTGCTCTACAATCTGATCCAATTAAATTTGGGCCCCTTTGCAGGGGTAATTTTTGAGGACATCCTTTGAGGTTTGTTCTTACCCAGAGAGCTCTTCCCTAGTTCTCTCTGGTAAACTAAGTGACCTGCAGTTTACCTCATTGCTGTCATAGAGCTGTCAGCCTTCCCTTAATTGCTCACCCCCAAAATCTCCATTGTTTTTCAGAATGCCCTTAGAATTGAACTTTCCCACAGTTTCAAATAAAGTCAATATCTCCGTTCTTATAGAAAGCTTCTCCCCCTGCCCAAAATCACAGAACCATTGCATCAGGTGTTGGGCCCTGTGAGGAAGCTGGGGCTAGGTGGATTAGGTCCCAGTAGTCTCAACCTGCCACACCCAGGTTAGAGCCTTCACTTTCTGAATGGGGACTGGGTGGAAGCCATACTCACCAGGAATTTAGCCTCTAAAACTCAGAGTTGGAGGAGATGAAAAAGATGTCATATCCCTAGACTGGGAGCTTGAGGAGAGGAACCATACCTTCCTGACCACCCCCACCTGGGGTGGAGTTTCCATTAATTAGAGGGAGAGGGGAGATGTGGAGGGAGAGAATTGTTCATGGCTCAAGTACCACAGACTCTCATTGTTCTGCCTGAGAGTTACTAGATTTACTTGAATAAATGTTTCTTCGCTTGCTATATGGAAATTTAGGAAAATTTCCATAGACTTTAAATGTTTTCTTTTAATGATTTTCACCAATTATACTTATTTCCCTGGGAATTATCAACAAGGCTCCTCATGTTAGCCTTCAGAAGTGACTCCAACCTCATACCTTTTGAGTTTATTGTGTTCATATTTTTATTATTCATTTTTTTAAGCTGACATTTTTATTTTATTTAAAAAAATTTTTTTTATTAAGTTCAGTGATTCATTAGTTGCATAACACCCAGTGCTCATCACATCACATGCCCTCCTTAATACCCATCACCCGGCTACTCCATCCCCCCACTTCATCCCTTCTGTAACCCCCAGTTTGTTTCCCAGAGTCCAGAGTCTCTCATGGTTCGTCTCCCTCTCTGATTTCTTCCCATTCAGTTTTCCTCCCTCCCCCTATGGTCCTCCATGCTATTCCTTATGTTCCACATATGAGTTTTCACCGTATGATAATTGTCTTTCTCTGCTTAACTTCTGTCACTTAGCATAATCCCCTCCAGTTCCAACCATGTTGATGCAAATGGTGGGTATTCATCCTTTCTGATGGCTGAGTAACATTCCATTGTATATATGAGCCACATATTCTTTATCCATTCATCTGTTGAAGGACATCTTGGCTCCTTCCACAGGTTGGCTTTTGGGACATTGCTGCTGTGAACATTGGGGTGCATATGCCCCTTCTTTTCACTACTTCTGTATCTTTGGGGTAAATACCCAGTAGTGCAATTGCTGGGTCATAGGGTACCTCTAATTTTAATGTCTTGAGGAACCTCCATATTGTTTTCCAGAGTGGCCGTACCAGCTTGCATTCCCACCAACAGTGTAAGAGGGTTCCCCTTTCTCCACATCCTCACCAACATTTGTTGTTTCCTGCCTTCTTAATTTTAGCCATTTTAACTGGTGTAAGGTGGTATCTCATTGTGGTTTTGATTTGTATTTCCCTGATGGCTAGTGAAGATGAACATTTTTTCATGTGTCTGTTAGCCATTGTATGTCTTCTTTGGAGAAGTGTCTGTCTGTTCATGAATTCTGCCCATTTCTTGACTGGATTATTTGTGTTCTGCCTTTTCATTTCCAGAGCCACTTTCAGAGAGGGATGTCCCTCCCTAGAGCAGATTTCTAAGGGTTCCGATTTTGTGCTCTGGTGTTATATCACTTTCCAGGTGCCAGTTTATGGAGCCTCCCTCCCCCTTCTGTTTATCTCCCTATATCTCCCCACAGATTCATGACTCTGCACTTCCTACCTTGCAAAAAGCAGTGCTTTTCTGCTTGTAGAGATCCAGATATATACTCTTATATCTCAGACTGATTTCATGGGGGCTCAGAATGGTTTGGTAGATATCCAGCTAAAGTCAGGGGACTGGTTGAAACAGGGTCCCCTACTCCTCTGCCATCTTGCCTCCTCTATTTTTATTATTCTTAAATAACATGCAACTGTGGTTTTGATATCTTCTCTGACCCAGTAAGTAAGAAGACTAAAAAACTCACCAAGTTTTTTTCCTAAAATTCTGTTCTTATATTTCTAGTTTTATTATGTCATGATTAGAGAATATGGCTTGTGTATTTGTTTGTTAGTGCTGCAATAACAAAGTACCACAAACTAGATAGCAAATAAAGTCACATTCTGAGGCACTAGGGGTTAGGATATCAACATATGAATGGGGGAAGACACAATTTAACCCATAATAGCTTGTAAACATTCTTCTTTCTAAAATGGAGAACTTCATGGGGCGCCTAGGTGGCTCAGTCATTAAGCATCTACCTTCGGCTCAGGTCATGATCCCAGGGTTCTGGGATTGAGCCCCCACATCAGGCTCCCTGCTCTGCGGGAAGCCTGCTTCTCCCTCTCCCACTCCACCTGCTTGTGTTCCCTCTCTTGTGTGTCTCTCTGCAAAATAAATAAAATCTTTAAAAGAAATAAATAAATAAAAATAAAATGGAGAACTTCTGGGGCACCTGGCCAGGTCAGTCAATGGAGCATGCAACTCTTGATCTCAGGATTGTGAGTTCTAGCCCCACATTGGGTGTAGAGAGTACTTAAAAACAAAACCTTTAAAATGGAGAGTTTCTTTTTAATCTGATATGTGATACCTTCTTATAAATATTAGTATTATTAAATACACTTTATTTTTCAGACCAGTTTAAGGTTCACAGAAAAATTGAGTGGAAAGCGTAGAGAATTCCCATATACCCTACATCCCCATATACTCACACCTCCTTCGCTACCAACATCCTACGCCAGAGTGGTAGGTTTGTTATAATTGACAAACTTACACTGACACATCAGTATCACTCAAAGTCCATGGTTTTCATTAGGATTCACTCTTGGTGTTGTACATTATATGACTAATATATAATGACATGCCTCCACCATTGTGGTATCATATAGAAGAGTGTCACTGCCCTAAAACTTCCCTGTGCTCCACCTACTCATCTCTTCCTCCCTCCAATCCCTGGCAGCCACCAATCTTTTACTGTCTCCATAGTTTTGCCTTTTCCATAATGTCATATAGTTGGGCTCACACAGTATATAGTCTTTTCAGATTGGCTTCTTTCACTTAGTGATATGCATTTAAATTTCTTCCACATCTTTTCATGGCTTGATAGCTCATTTCTCTTTTTTTTTTTTTTTAATTTTTTAAAAGATTTTATTTATTTATTTGACAGAGAGAGAGATAGCGAGAGCAGGAACACAAGCAGGGGGAGTGGGAGAGGGAGAAGCAGGCTTCCCGCCGAGCAGGGAGCCCGATGTGGGACTCGATCCCAGGACTCTGGGATCATGACCTGAGCCGAAGGCAGACGCTTAACGACTGAGCCACCCAGGCGCCCGATAGCTCATTTCTTTTTAATGCTGAATAATACTCCATTGTCTGGATGTACCACAGGTTACTTATCTGTTCACCTAGTGAAGGACATCTCAGTTGCTTCCATGTTTTGGCAGCTATGAATAAAGCTACTAATAACATCTATGTGCAGTGTTTTATGTAGACAAGTTTTCAACTCATTTGGTAAATACCAAGGAGTGTGATGGATGGATCTTACGGTAAGGTTATGTTTGCTTTTGTAAGAAATGGCCAAACTGTCTTCCAAAGCAGTTGTACCATTTTGCATTCCCACCAACCATGAACAAGAATTACTGTTGCTCCATATCCTCTCTAGCATTTCATGTTGTCAGCATTTTGGACTTTGGCCATTTTAGTAAGTGTGTTGTGGTTGTTTTCATTTGCAATCTCTAATGATATATGTTGAGCATCTTTACATATACTCATTTGCCATCCGTATATCTTCTTTGATGAGGTGTGTGTACAGATATTTTGCCCATTTTTTAATTGGGTTGTTTATTTTCTTATTGTTGAGCTCTTTGTATATTTTGGATAACAATCCTTTATCAGATATATCTTTTGCAAATATTTCTTTCCCAAACAGTTATTTTCTTTTTAACAAGAATGGTGGAATGGAATTAGTATCAAAATCATTTATCGAGCTGTGGCATCTGGGTGGCTCAGTCAGTTGAGCGTCTGACTCTTGGTTTCGGCTCAGGTCATGATCTCATGTGTTGTGGGATGGAGCCCTGTGTCGGGCTCTGCACTCAGTGGGGAGTCTGCTTGAAGATTCTCTCCCTTGCCCCTTCTCACACTCACGCTTTCTCTTTCTCTCTCTCTCTAAAATGAATAAGTAAATCTTTAAAAAATCACTTATAGAGCTTTAACTATATTTAGAGCTTTAACAATATATAGAACTTTAACTATATATAGAGGATGCAAGTATCCCACTCCAAACCTACTAACCAGAATCTTCACAGGTGCACCTGGGCACATGCAGTTTTATGAGCTCGGAGGCAGGGGAGCAGTGGAAATGGAGGGCCTGGGTGGGTGGAGGAGCCCAGGACTGGGCAATTGATAAGGTGGGGAAGGGAAGTGTCAGGACTGACTCCCAGGTTCTTGGCTTCAACAACTGATTGCAAGGAGAGGTTGTTTACTGAAATGGAGAACCTGGAGGAGAAGTACATCAGGGGAAAGATTAAGAGCTTGGTTTCAAATATGTTGAATTTGAGAGGCTGTTAGATATCCAAGTGGAGATGCCAAACAGTCAGAGGAATCACAAATGGATCCAGATCCCAGACGGACTTAGAGGATGATGTGTCTGGAGATGGCATTTGAAGAGGTGTGCCAGGGTGAGATCAGCTGAGGAGACAGTGTGTGTTGAAGAAAGGAGAAGATAGCCTCATTTTAACTTAATCACCTCTTTAAAGACCCTGTCTCCAAATACAGTCAGATCTGAGGTACTGGGGGTTAGGACTTCAACATAATGAATTTTGAGGGGACACAATTCTGCCTGTGGCAGGCAATGAAGCCCAGTGAGCCCTGGGCACTGAGGGCACTAAGCACTTGGGGTGCACAGCCCAGAGTTCTGGCCTCAAGATGGACGTGTGGGGGGTGTGGAGCTTGTATCTCCCCTTCAGCACCTGGCAGCCGCCCTGACCCCTTGCCCACTCTTACCTACAGGCTCTCTAGTTGGCCAGAGACTCTCAGACCATCCCGATGTGCGGAAAATTGGGTTCACAGGTTCCACAGAGGTGGGAAAACACATCATGAAGAGGTAGGTGGTTGAGGCTACCTCTGGTCAGTTTTGGGATGTGGACAATGCTGTGTGTGAACTTGATGCAGGTTCTGACTCTGTGTCTGGGTTTCTGACAAGCCCTTGGTGGGTCTGGTGCAGCTGCTCTGCGGAGCATACTCAGACCAGGGGGCTGCTGAAGACAATGCGATTTGGGGCCATGAGCACAAGTGGGACAGAGCTGCTCTGAATTGAAATGTGCTTCAAGTGTAAAAGGTCCACCGGATTTTGAAAACTTAGTACACAAAGTGGCTCGTTAATAACTTCTTATATTGGGGCACTTGGGTGGCTCAGTCATTAAGCATCTGCGTTCGGCTCAGGTCATGATCCCAGGGTCCTGGGATCAAGCCCTGCATCGGGCTCCCTGCTCTGCAGGAAGTCTGCTTCTCCCTCTCCCACTCCCCCTGCTTGTGTTCCCTCTCTCGCTGTGTCTCTCTGTCAAATAAATAAAATCTTAAAAAAAAAAAACCATATTGATTGCAAGTTGAAATAGTATTTTTTATTAATTGGGTTAAATAAAATATATTAGAATTAATTTCATTGGTTTCTTTTTCGTTTTCTCTTAAAACTAAAATAAATTTAATTTAGTTTTTTAGTGGCTACTAAAGAATTGCCATTACATATGTGGCTGGTATTTGAGGCATTTGTTCTAGTCTATTGGACAGCCCCGTTCTAGAACATCCTCTCATCTCTTATTCCTTGGACTTGCCTCAAGCAGCTGGGGTTGTGTTTCTTTCTCTGTCACTAATTCATGATATGACTGGGGCCAAGCCTGACCCTTCCAGGCCTCAGTTTCCCCATCAGTTCAGCAAAGGTAGTTTGCATGCTCCGTGGTGCTGGTCTGTGTAGCTGATGAGCTTGGAGAGGGCTGGACCACAACACAGTACCTTGTAGCCCTGGCTTCCCCAAGACAACCATGGGATGCCTGAGCCCCACCCCACTGAAGCTGGATTCTGGAGGTGGGTTTCAGGCATCTATAGGTGAATGAAAGGTACAAATAGAGAGGAGCTGGGGCTTCTGTTGGGCATATTAACACCTTTCTCTGAGGTCATGTGACCACCCTCATCTGTCTCTTGTTGTAAGACTCATGCATGAGAACTCCTGGGGCAGTCCAGCTATGACATGACAATTCCATGGGGAGAAAGGTTTTTCTTGTGTTAAAACAGCATCTCATTGTAGCCCCCAATGCAGAGCAGTGTTTTTTCTCCCTGGGACTCTTCTTCAGCCTCTGACCCTGCTCTCCATGGGCCCCTCGTGTGCCACAAGATGGGATTCTCACCCCTTGGCCCCACGACCCCTCTGTGAGCTGGAGTGCAATCTGGCCCTGCCCCCTTACTTGAGTGGCACCCTGCTTGATCACAGCAGCTTTACATGAGATCCTCTTCCGGGTCAGGAGCCACAGCCAGTGTGGCTTGGGGAGCATGTCTTTAGGGTCGGTACAGCCTGATGTCACAGCCTGTGAGCGGGCCAGGTGGAGCTGTTCTGATGCATTTTGAGTGTAGGAGAACAAGCCTCAGCATTGAAGAGAGGGAAGCTGGCGGTGGTGCAGGACTGACGGACAGAGGGCAGATGGATGGATGAGGGAGTTGGAGGGGTGGCTGCAAGTAGTCACAGCAGCTTATTTACCTGTCCTTACTCAAAAGCTAGCTAGTGTCTCCTGTGCTGTACAGGCGATAGTCATATGTGAGCACATGTGTGCTAAGGCCAGAGGGAGGGCTCAGTAAATATCAGCTCTGAGGAGTCCAGGGCAGGAGGGCTTGGGTAGGCATCCTGTGGCTCTGGGACTGCCATCTTCTGAGGGCTTTCCAAAACCCCTGTGGCTGGTGCCTGAGATGGAAGCCCTCTTCCTGGGTCAGTCCTGAGTGAGGAGACCCCCCACTCCCACCCTGTGCCATGCCTGTGTTTCACTGGTCCAATCCTTTAGTGTCCCTTGAGAGGACAGTATCAGTAAGCCCACTTTGTGCCCACCGATGCAGTGTGCACAGGATCCCCAGCTTCTCTCTGCACCTGTCACTAAAAATCTGAGGTGCCAGAGTCCCTGTGGCAGTGCAGCTGCCCCAACTGGGGAATGGTTCTGTGTTTGGTTTATTCATTGGATATTTACCAAACACAGATGCATGACCAGACAAATGCCCGCCTGCCCCACTGGGGCTTATGTTTTGATGGGCAGGGTTGGAAACAAATACAACGTGCAGCAAAGCACAGCAGGTGCGGAGCACAAGAGCATACAATTTATAGGGAGCAGTCGGGTCAGGTACCCCAACAAGGGGATAGAGCAGAGGCCAGAAGGAAGTGAGGAACAAGCTTTGAGGATATCTGAAGGAAGAGTGATCCAGAGAGGGCTGTGAGAGCAAAGGCCTGTGGTGGGTGTGGGCCTGGGTGTGGAAGAGGAGGAAGGCCGCAGTGTGGCAAGGGGAGGGAGGTGGGGAGAGCTGATGAGCATGGGAGTGGGGAGAAGCTCCTTCTGACCCCCTGCTTGCTCTTTGAGTAAAGCATGCTTTGGAGCTTCCCACCTGGAGCCCCTGTGTCTCAGTCTCCCAAGGACCCAGCCTTACCAACCTCTGTCCCTTTCAGCTGCGCCCTGAGTAACGTGAAGAAGGTGTCCCTGGAGCTGGGAGGGAAGTCGCCCCTCATCATCTTTGCTGACTGTGACCTCAGCAAGGCTGTGCAGATGGTAAGGGCCTGCCTTGGGGGGTGGAGGTGGGGCACTTATCTCTGATTCTACAGTCAAACTCACACATTTGGCCTAGACTGGCAGGAAGGGGCCTAGGGGACGGATGACATATGCCTTCTAGAAAACAAACTTCCCAAGAAGTTTCATTATTGTCAAGATTACTGAGATCAACTTCACAGGATGGGAAATGTAAGCCACGGTTCCATCTGTTCTGAAATCAGCATGACTTTTCCTTGTTGCCATGTCCACTTGCCCAGCTCCACCACTGACCCACTGGGCAGCCTCAGGCAAGTTACTCAACGTTTCCGGGCCTCATGTTCTCACCTATATCATAAGGAGAATACTCCTTTGGTTGTTACAGGGATTCAACAAGCTATTAAGTCTGAAGGGCTTAGAAGATGTGGCAGGTGCTGTGTGTCAGGGGTTCTTATGCTTGTATTATCATTGTCATTGTTATGCTTCGGTCCCCCTCTCCACACCTGTGGGAGCAAGCCAGTTCAACCAGGTGTCCAAGTATGCTCCATTCCGTCTAAGTCTCACTGTGCCTTGGAGGACAATGTGACGCCCAGCATGGACATGAAGGGGAGTGCAGCCCCAGATAGGGAAACTGAGGGAGGCAAGTCCAACAGCCCAAGGGTCTTGGCCCCAGTGCCAAGGCCACTGCTGCAGGGCCAGAGGCCCAGGCCATGTCATTGGGCAATGCAATCCCAGCTGCCAAGAGAGCCAAGCTCTCCCTCCTCCCTTGGCCCCCCACATAGGGCTTCCAGGTCCAAAATGCAGGCTCCCTTGAGCCTCTGAGGACATTTATTCTGGAATCCTGCGAGGAGTTCTCTCAGGCCTGGGCTGGCACCCAGTCCCTCCCAAGACAGGGGGCTGCCTGCCTGCCTTTGCCTTCCATCTGCTGCCTGCCCCAAGCTAACAGACTCTCCAGGCTCAGCCCCAAGAGTGTGGACTCTGACCCCTCCTGCGTCACCCCCGGGAGCACGCCGGCATACAGGGTCTCCAGGTTCACTCCACTCCTCTCCACTCCCTCTTGTCCTCCACTCTCTGTAATGTGGACACAGGTGTCCCCCCAGGGGATGGGACTCAGCTCTCCTCTTGAGGTGACTGAAGAATGAGTAGAGCCTGTATGTCCATTGCTGGCTGGGCCTGGCCCACCATCCCATTGGAGGTCAGGACACACACATTCCTCCCCTTCCCTATAAGAAGGGGGTACATGGGCCTGGTGGGGTGTGGGGGGCTGGCACCCTGGGAGCGGTGGTAAGCCAGCATCCTTATCCATTCTCCAAAGGGGATGAGCTCCGTCTTCTTCAACAAAGGGGAAAACTGCATTGCCGCGGGACGGCTTTTTGTAGAGGACTCGATCCACGACCAGTTTGTACAGAAGGTGGTAAGTTCTGCTGTGGAGTCTTCACTGAGACAGCCACCTGTGCTGCAGGGGGTGGGGGCAGGGAGGCAAGTCTGGGCCAGGTGGAGTCAGGCACTGTCCATCTGAGTCAGGAAACCCTCATGCAAAGCTGTATCCTTTTTCACGTGTTTTCATTATTTCAGCAAGAAATAGTAACCCTGCAGCTCAGACTGACATAACCAGAAAGGGCCTGTCCTAGGTCAGCTCCCCAGCAGTGAAGCCTAAGCCAGGAATTCAGGTGCATGTGGCTCACTATTGGCGAGCTGTCAGGTGAAGCCTGGGAGGTGAGAGGGACCAGGAGAGGACAGGGACAGGACATGTTCTCAGGTGACATCCAGCCCTAGCCTGACCCACAGATAGGAGCTCTGGAGCACGAATGATACCTCTTAGGTGTACCCCTGGGGTCCAGGGGCCAGGCTTTTGTCCCCTGTCAACAGTTGTTGGCTGTGAGTGTTCATGGGCTAAAGGAGGTCTCCCTGGGACCTGGGACCGTCAGCAGCCACCTCTCTCGGCTGCTGCAGGGTGGGTACTCACAGGTAAAGAGGATGGGGTGGTACTCACAGCATCTCCTACATTCTTACAACATAGAACCAGAAAGGAAGTCACTCTGTCCCCACTGATTCTGTTGGAAAAGGCTGTGGGAAAGGATGCTGGTTGGTGTGACTGGGTCCCAGGTCTATCGCTGGTCCATTCAGTGATTGCAGGGCCTGCAGAGCTCTGGTTGGCTCAGCTTCAGCCAAAAGCCCTTCCTCACATCCTGGAGAGGAGAGTCTGATCCCAGCGGATATGAGAGGGGATGCTGGAACACAGCCCCTATGTGCAGGTTTTAAAAACTATATTTAGGAAGCCAGGAAAAAAGAGAAAGCAGGATTGGTACAAGGCGAGGCAGCTGTTAGGAAGGAGTTCTGGAGAGGGTTTTGGATAACGGGTAAAAATATGAAAGGCAGTGAGGAAATAGGATTTCTAGAAGGGAGTATAACAGCTTTTGCCACATAACAAGCTACTCCCAAAACTTAGTGGCTTGGGAGCCACTTAGTGGCATGAACAGCAGTTCATGCAGTCACAGCCCTGTGGGTTGGCACTGTGGGCACCAGCCCAGGTCCACCAGAGCTTGCTTGTGCATCTGCGGTCAGCGGGGGCACTTGGTGGCTGTGTTGGGACGGCTTGTCTTTATACCTGGGGTCCTTCATCCTGCAGCATGTGCTCAGACACATGTAGGGCCAATGGTAGGACTCCTAAGAGTGAGAATAGGAGTGTAGAGGCCTCTTGGGGAGTGTAGAGGCTTCGTGGGACCCCTAAAGTTTGCTTCTGCCACATTCTACCAAGTCACAAGCCAGCTCAGATTCAAGGGGTGGGAAATCAACCCTATCCTGATGAGAAATGAATACAATACATAACCCACTGTAGTTTGGGAGCTGGGCAGCCTGGCTGAGTGAGTCCATCACTGCTATAGGCCCAGCACAGGACTGGCTGAACCTGGGGCATGGATGGGGAGTCACGATGGAGGGCCCATGAGGGGGCAGCTCACTGAGTGGATGTAGTTGCAGGGAACATAGCTGGGCAAGCCCCAGTCCCCTCCAGGAGTCTGCAAGGGAGTCGTCAAACCCCCACAGGGTGAGGGCAGGGGTCAGAATCCCAGGAGAACTGTCAGGATAGTTTCAGCTCCCAAATATAGGAAGCGAGAGGCACATCCAGGACACTCAGCATTATTACTCTTGGCATCCTAGGGATGGAGTTGGGGGTGGGGGGTAGTTGGTGGCCAAGTGGGAGCAGAGAAGGGGAGCAAGACAGGGGATGGGGACTCCCTTCAGCACAGAAGAGCTAAGGGGTCTTTGGTGAGAGGGCAGGGGGTGGTCCTTGGGGGCTTGAGTGTCTTCTGATTAGGCCTGGCTGGGGGGTGTAGAGCCTGAATGGAGGGGTGAAGTAGCCCTGGCCTCGGAAGAGGAGGAGGAGGAGGAGAAGGCCAGTCAGGCCTGATCTTGATGCAGCCACAGTGAGGGTAGAGATGACCTTGTTTGGTCTTAAGAAACTGAGGAAAAAACCTGGAGATATGTGACAATAACAGGAGGGGTGAACCCCAGCCAGGAGCCCAGAAGGTCTAATGTCTACCTCCCACTGGTTATGCCATATGAGTTCTTTTCCATAGCACAGCATCCCATATTCTGGGGCTTTTCTGACTCTGCATCCAACCCCAGAATCCATCAGATACCATGTAGCACATCTTTTGTGGAGACCCAAACCCAGGGCAAAGCCTAGACCTACTTTTAGGTTGGCTGAGGCAACAAGGAAGGCTTTCCAGAGGAGGGGAACTTGAAGCTGGGCTCTGAAGCAGGAAGAAGTAGAAGCAGGAGTGGGTGGACTCAAGGCCCAGGCCCCTCCACTCCACTTAGAGTCTATTCCTCTTGTCACCAGGGCATTGCAGCAAGACATGTGTTTCCCTGCCCCACCCCCATTCCATATTCTGGAGGCCCCAGACAAGCATTCTCTCAGCTTCTCAGCCTATGAAGCTGGGTGCGGGACCACTGTAGGGACACACTTTTTGCTGGCCCTCACCCTGTCCCTGGACACCTCCGTTTTCTCAGCCTGTCTGATGCTAGGCTTGGGTCTCCTTGCACATTGGATACGTTTGGGGTCTCAGCCTGGGAGGCGGGTTTGGAACCAGAATAGAGACCGTCCTGAGGACATGTGGACTTTCTTCACAGCCCAGTGGCTGGTCACCGAACATGCAAACATGTTAGGCAGGTCAGGCTGGGAGTATCGTCAGGTACCTCAGAGTACCTGAGCAGAACCTGACTGGGAGGACTCTCCACAGGTAGAAGAGGTGAGGAAGATGAAGATCGGCAACCCTCTAGACCGGGACACCAACCATGGGCCACAGAACCACCAAGCCCACCTACGGAAGCTGGTGGAGTACTGCCAGTGCGGCGTGGAGGAAGGGGCCACGCTGGTCTGTGGTGGGAGTCAAGTCCCTCGGCCAGGTCAGTCAGAGCACTCCTGGCTCACCTCAGAGCACTCATGGCCCACTGGGCTGACCCGGAGGGCAGGCAGCATGGCCTCTAGTCTCCTGCCCCACTCTAACTGGAGGTATGTGAAGGCCACGGTTAGGCTCCCAGGCCTCAGGGCTCATCCGGGACATTGGCTGCGGTGGCCTTGGATATTTGGACCCCAGCCAGACCAGGTGTGGTACTGGCAAGGTGAAGACACCAGAGCTGAAATCCAGTCAGTGCTGGTTTAATGCGTATCATAGTGGACTTTGATTTGCCATAAACATCTCCGCATCCTTGAAGTTCTTTCCTCCTGTGGATTCCATGGCACTGGCTTTCATGGCTTTCTGTCTTTGGCATTACTTCTCAGCAGTCACTTTTCACTGAACCTCCCTCTCCACCTGTGCCTTAAATGGAGGTATATCCCCAAGTCTCTCCTGAGCTTGGAGCGCTTCTCATGGCAGACCCTTTCCCTGGAGGATCTCACCCCCCGCAGTGGCTCACACCCTCCCAAGTATCTGTCTCCGGGCTCCTCCTCACCCAGAAATCCTGACCACCTAGACACCTCCACCCGCATGTCCCCAGGCCCTTCAGACTGAATGGGTACCAAATCCATCACATCATCTGACTGTCCTGACTCAGACATACACTTGCTTCTCTAGAATCTTCCATTTGTTCAGGTCACTGGAGTCAGAGGAGCAGGGGCTGCGGCACAGACTGTTTGAGATGCTTCCTTGTCAGACTGCCCACCACATGGGGACAGGCACCGTGTCTGTCTTCTACACCATTAGGTCCTTCACGCCAGCACTGAGACTCACACCAAACCTGAGTTAATTTGATGGAAGGAAGGAAGGAAGGAAACAATGAATTCTAGACTCCTCTCTTTTCTTGACCGCCTACTTTAAATTAATTGCCTCATTCTCTTAAATTAAAAATCTGTCTTCCTCCCCTGCATCCCTACTGCCATACTGCTGACTTTGCAGCTCGTTTTGCCTGCGCCATCATATCTGCTTCCTGAGGAACATTTTGTACCATGCTAACCCTTTACCTATGGTAGCTGCCAGAAGTCTGATTATGTCTCCCCCAATGTTGAAGCAACTTATACAGTGACCCATCCTCCTGCAGCAGCAAGCTCAAACTCCTTACTTCATACCCAGGGTCTTCCATGGTCCTAAGCTAACTGGCTTGCCCATGACCCATGCTCCAGCCACATTTTACTCTCTCTGAGTATATCTCACGTTTTCCTGCTCCCTGGGCTTCTGCTGCTCCTCTGATTAGCAAACACCTCCCCATTTCCTCAACTGACAAATTCATCAATGAGCTCAAATAACATCCAGGCCCAGACCCTAGGTGCTCCTGTGTCACAGACGCTCCCTGGCACCTCATACAGTGACAGTTTTATAGCCACTGATGGCCACTGACGGCTACCCCCTTCCTTGCCCTCAGTAGACTAGGGGCTTCATAAGGCCAGAGTTCAGGGTCTGATGGGAGGGAGTGAAGTGAAGGCATGGTTTGCAGAACAGTTAGGGGGGTGCAGCCCCCAGAAACCAGGAGACTGGAGAGCCATTATCACCACCCTCTGGCCTGAGGGCCCAGAGGAGGGAGCAGAATTCTTAGAACCTGGTGAGGAGCAGAGCTGTAAGCTACAAACCCAGCTGGACATCAGAGGATGAAGGAGGCTCATCTGGGAGGGGAAGAGTATAGAAAGAATAGAAAAGGGACAGAGCCCGGCCAGTGCAGAGCCTCCAGCACCTGGTGGGCAGCAGCTCGTTTGCAGACGGAGAGAATACAGGCCATACCACAAGAGTCAACATGTGTTCATACCTAACGTAGCTTTTTAAAAACTGTAGTTAATGTTAAAATATAATTTATAAATGTATGAAAAGTATGGAATATTTTATTAAGTTGTCTTTAAAGTTAATTTTTTTTCCTAAAAACTGGAAAGAGAAAATTTCAAGTCTCTCAATTTTCCTTTAGTCAGGCTAAATTACATCTCAGTCCATTAAGGTCTCCAGGTCCCCGGGCTCTGTGTCTAGAGGAGAAATAGAGGAAGCATTTCTGCTGTCAGAGGTGGCTCCATCTACAACCAGGGCCTGTAGGGGCAGCAGTCTGGATGGGAGGAGGTGGTGGCTTGTGTTGACAGGATAGCAGGAGGCTGTATCCTGGCTGAAAGTAGTCACCTTTGCACCTGGGGCATGTACCTGCACTGAGGGGCCAGGAATCAGGGAGACAGTCCTGAGAGGTCCTGTCCGTCAGAACCCATGTCCAAGGCTCCCCCACCCCCAGCTCAACCTACTCCACAGGGACTGATGGAGAGCCATCCGAGGGGCTGTACTAGGTAAAGAATCTCCACTGTATCACAGACCAACACTGAGCTGCTCATCTTCCTCAGCAGCATTTAGTTGAAAGGGTTGTGAGGATCCTGCGAACTCATACACCTGGGGCAGGAAAGCCACCCACCGTCTGTAGCATCCACCACACAGGTGTCACAAACTGCAGGATGTGTGCATGGTGGCTGGTGGGGCCCAGGCCTGGCTGGGGAGAGGACCACCCACCTGCACACCATGAACCTCTGTCTCCCCTGTAGGTTTCTTCTTCGAGCCGACTGTTTTCACGGACGTGGAGGACCACATGTTCATAGCCAAGGAGGAGTCCTTTGGGCCCATCATGATCATCTCTCGGTTTGCTGATGGGTAGGGAGTCGTGCTTATATCTCTTGAGAGCCTGATCCTCTTCCATGCCTTACTGAGGTCTTCGCTTGAGCTTCGTGGAGGGGAGTGCAGAAGGGGAATGCAGATGGGGTGGGGGCTGTGGATACAGCCTGGCTTCCTGCCAAGTCCTTCTCAACCACTGAAGGTAGGAGAGCCCTAGGGGACCTGCAAGGCTGGGTCCCACTGAGAGTGTCTTCCTTGTCTCTCTGATGCCTCTCACGGCATTCTGGGTTCTGTTCCTATCCACTGCTGCATAATAAACCACCCCAAACCCTGGTGGCTTAGAATGGCAAGTTACTTAATTCACTTGTGAGTCTTCAATTTGGTCAGGGTTCCATGGGGCTGGCCGCCTCTGCTCTGGGCCATGTCGGGGCAGCTGCTCCCCAGCACCCAGCTCAAAGAGGCCAGGTGGAAAATGCAAGTCACCTCAAGAACGATCAGTTGGCCTCAGAAAGCCCAGAAGCTCACTTCCACCTGTCTTATTGGTCCAGCAAGTCACTGAGGCCAGACCTGGCTTAAAGGGAGAAGAAATGGGCTGGCCAAAATTGCTCTACCACGGGCTCTTTTCCTGACTATTATTCTTCAGAGTAGCACCTTTGAGCAGATTACAGAATGGCATCTCATCCTCGATACCCTATATTTCCAACTGTCAAAAAATTACCAAAATTTTCTTTACATGCTGGTTGTATTAGAATGAGATACTTTTCTCCCATCTACCAAGCATTGTGCTCAGTCTTCAAGCCTGTGATGTCTGTGGATGCCCCCAGTATAGCTGCCCAAGGAATGCCTTTCCATGTGTGGTGGATCCCCAGCCTACCCCCCTCCCTGGGCTCCCATCCCCCTGTCTACACAGTGAGGGGCTCACCCATGATGACCAGAAGGGTCTGACTCTGCTCTGCCTCCTCTCTGTCATTCTTTCCTCTGCTTGGCTGCCCTATCTCCTCCACACTTGCTGTAGGCCCGGCACGTTTGCTCAGAGGGTCCTATGTGGTGGGGAGCTTGCAGTGGGCCAGGCACCCCCCTTGGAAGAAGGGGTGCCCGTCTTTCTGTTTCCCATGCCCAGGGTGGCCCCATGGTCCTCCTCAGGGAGTTCTTCCTGGGTTTTCCCTGCAGCGACGTGGACACTGTGCTGTCTCGGGCCAATGCCACGGAGTTTGGCCTGGCTTCCGGCATCTTCACCAGGGACATCAACAAGGCCCTGTATGTCAGCGACAAGCTGGAGGCCGGCACCGTGTTTGTCAACACATACAACAAGACTGATGTGGCCGCTCCCTTTGGAGGGTTCAAGCAGTCCGGCTTTGGCAAAGACCTCGGTAACCTAATCCCGAACATCTATTAAGGCCCCTTGGTGCCAGGCCCTGTCCTGGGGGCCGGGGGTATAGCATTGACAAGATGGCTCCCGGTGCTCACTTCTTACTGGGAGTGGACAGGGGATAATTAAGGCAGTAAGCAAGATCCAGCTGGGAAGTGAGGAGTGAAGGAAGTGGACAAGACAGAGTGACCTGGCCAGGAAGACTGGGAGGGTCATTTTAGAGGGGACCGGGGTGGGCCTCTCCAAGGAGGTGGCACCTGCACTGAGGTTCGAGTGGCTGGAGGAGGCAGTATAAAGACCTGAGGGTACGTGTTCCCAGCTGAGGGGACAGCAGGTCCTGAGAGAACCAGCTTTGGTCTTGGAGCTGCAGAGAGGGGCCTGAGTGCAGGGATGGGGAAGTCCGGAGGGGAGGAGGCTGGGGAGGCAGGCAGGGGGCCAGAGAGCAGGGCCCTGGGGGCAGCAGTCAGAGCTTCATCCACAGAAAGAGGGGAAACTGTGGAGGCCGAGTATGGAGGCCAGTGGGGCAGTGTGAGTCCCCAGTGTAGAGACAATGTCACCCGGGTGGGTAGCCAAGCTCAAGCCCTGCCTGGCCTGCCAGGAGAAGTGGAGGTCTGGTCTGGCACTGGGCTATTGCATGATTTAGGATGAGCGCTGCTCTCCCCATCCTGCCACATGGAATCCAGCAGTTGAGAACTGGCTCGTTGGGGATCCCAGCTCTGATGCCCAGCAGTGGTGGTGGCAGGGAGGGCAGGGTCTGGGAGAGCAGCTGTTTCCAAGAGCCTCCATCCCTGAACCCAGCTCAGGATGCTCAAGGAGGTTTGAGCTGAGGCTTGACCATAGAGAGGTTGCTATTTCATTTTCTCCCCCCACTCCATCCTTCATACCCTGCAGAAAACCCCAAGGATGCTTGTGAAAGAAGCCCCAACAACACCCCCCAAAGCCTGACACTACCCTGCACACCCAGAGGTGGGACTCACACTCACACACACATGCACATACACAATGTTGGACAGTCCTGCTCCCTTTGTCCCTGTCTGCCACCCCTTCTTGGTTCCTCCACTGGAATCTACAAGGGCCACTGTTATTCAGGAGGCTGTGGGTGCTGGGTCCCCAGGATCTGGTCTGTCACTTATGACCCTGGCCCTGAGCTGCTCCAGCTCATCCTCTCTGCTGCCCCCTCTTCCTGTGTCCTGTGCACATAAACCAGGCACCCCCAGTAACCCATCGGGGTTTGGCCCAGAGACCTCAGCAGGCCCCAGCTGGTGAAGCATGGCTCCTGGGGCCAACCTTAGCGGGTGGGAGAGATGTCAGGCAACCACAGGCCCCACATACTGGTTGTGGGACCGAACACACCAGCTGCAGAACATAGCCAAATTCTGGGTGCCTCTGACTCCCTTTCCCAGGAGCAGCATGACCTGGAATTAGCTGGGGGGCAGCAGTGGGGACAGGCGATGGACTGGCACCTCTGGGTGAGTAGGAGGGTACCAGAGAGCTTCTTGACTGCCCTCGGGGTGATGGGGCTGCTGTTCCTCTAGAGGAGGTAGTCAGAGCAGGGAAGTTTCTGGAACAGTGGAACAGTTGCCCCCAATTAGTCTATATTCCGATGCCTGTGGTGGAATCCTTACCACCCCCACCCAACAACTGATGCAGGACCTGCCAAGACCTTGGTTTCTCTTCTGTAACTGGGGCTGAGCCTGGGCGGACCCCACATGGTTGCTGCAGGGATCTGTGAGATAAAAGGGCTGCAGCGCTTGCAACAGTGTGGGGCCCACCCTAGGAGCTGCTGTGAGGGTGACCTTTCCCCATGGTACATGCTGTCTTGCAGGAGAGGCAGCCCTGAATGAGTACCTGCGGGTCAAGACGGTTACTTTCGAGTACTGATGAAAGGTCTCCTGTGAGAAAGCTCCCCTCTCCACGATGTGTCCTTGCCCTCCACAACCAGGCCTGAACCGGCCTGCCTTCTCAGGGAGAGACCAAGGCTGCTTCCCCGGAGTTCCTGCCCTCTCACCTCCTCCTGAGCAAGCAACACTTCCACAGGAAGCACTGGTGGAAGCCCCCTGCCTGCACCTCTGTCCCCGCTGGGACATCCTCACCCCTGTCTGATCACAGTGGCCTTTGGCGAGGTGAGAAGGTGGCCCCAGGGTGAATAAAGGTTCTGGCCATTGGCAACCCTGTGTCTCTCTGTTCCATCTGTGGGTGCTCCTGGGTGGCCCTGCAGGTCCAGGCACTCGTGTGTATTGCCCAAGGAAGGTGCCCTGGGGAGAGGTGCAGCAGTGAAATGTGGGTGTGCATCAGTTAGGATGAAGCTAGGTGTGAGAGACATCTGTGGGGTGACTCCGGGGAAATGCAGAGCAGAGGAAGCAGGATGGGTTAGGGTTAGGGTTGGAACCAGCATCCCATCCCTCCACTTTGCTCTCTCTTTCTCCTCTCACCCTGCAGGACTCTGGGGCCTTCCCTTCTTCACCCCCACCCCCTAGGTCCCAAACATTACACCACCACTTACCTGCTGTTCCCTCAGTTTGCCCCACATGGCACTCTCTGCTTGGCATTTCAACCCCCTAGCCCACCTGCTCTGCCCCTCTGGGCTCCACAGCATCTGAAGATCTTCTCTTCCCCCTGCAGTTTCCCTGGCTGTGCTAGGAGCGGCCTGGCCCAGGCTGTGCATCTGTTTGCTCATCTGCAAACAGACCTTCCCAGCAGAAGAGCAGGCAACATGTGGAGCACAGGCACATCTGAACCCAAATAGAGCCAAGAAACCCTTTTCTTCCCTCTTCAGACACACACACAGAGCTTGGTTTCAGCCAGGGTGCCTCTCTACAGTTCCACTTGAGACCTCTGGTTTAGATGTGCAGGGCTGGGCTCCTACCTTTCTAGCCTCCCCTCTCTTCAAGAATTCTCCTGAAACTATAAGGTAAGTATATAAGAAAAGCCACCCTGCTTTCCCCTCCTATTTCTTTCCTGTTGTGACTCCTTTACTTTTACACAGAACACTTCACTTCTGACACTTCTGGTCATCACATGTGGGGGCTGTTTCCCACATCGAGCAATTCTCTGTGACACCAGCTGGGTGTCCTACAATTAAACTCAATTCTGACACTATCCACCCAGAGATATAGTGTCAGATCCCACAGGTTAAGAGCTCAGTCCCACAAAACTGTTCCCACCCACTTTAGATGCCAGTCACAAGTAGCAGATCTCCAGGTTGCCCCACAACTTCTGTCTGATTTGGCTACAAATCGAAGGTTCCCATGACTCCCACCTGGAGTTACATTAATTTTCTAGAGGGGCTCAGAGAACTCAGAGAAACACTTATGTTTCCCAGTGTAATAAGGATATGATAAAGGATACAGATGAGTAGCCAGATGAAGAGATGCATAGGGTGAGGTCTGGGAGGGTCCTGAGCACAGGAGTCTCTGTACCATGGAGTTGGGGTGGGTGTGGATGTCTTTGCTAACCTGGAAGCTCTCCAAACCCCATACTACTGGAATTTTTATGGACTCTACCTCACATAGTCATGATCAGTCATTAACTCCATTTCTAGCCCCTCTCCTGTATCTGGAGATTGGTTGGAGGCAGGGGCTGAAAATGCCAAGCTTCTAATCATGACTTCATCTTTTTGGTGAGCAGTTGCCATCTAGGACCCCCCAATCACCTCAATAGAATAAAAGATGCTCCTAGTGCTCTTCTCATTTAGAAATTTACAAGGGTTTTGGGAGCCCTCTGTCAAATATGGGGTCAGAGACAAATATTAGTGTTCTTACTTAGGAAATTACAAGGGTTTCAGGAGCTCTGTGCCAGGAACCAAGGGCAGAGACCAATATGCATTTTCTATTATCTCACAGTAACAAGGTTGAAACTATTAGTTTACCCATTTCCTTTATCCCCTTCTTTCTTGAGTTATAGAACTCCAAATTTTACATGGGCACATGGCTGACCGGAAGAAAGACAGAATTCCCAACCTCCTTTGCAGTTAGGTGATGGTCATGGAACTGAACCTAGCAGACGACATGTGAATGGAAGTAATACCTGCCACTCCAGAGACATGCCCTTTAAAGGGGGGTCATGCTGTTGCTCTCCCTCTTTTCCTTCCCCTGGGCTGGCTGGAAGCAGACCCAGGAGACAGGGTGGTGGGCATTTTCCGACCATGCAGATATGGCAACACCTGTGGAGGAGGATAAGTGGCACAGAGTGGCAGACACTTAAATACCAAACATCATGGGGGTGCGTATGGTGACTGGTACACGGAGGTGACTGGTACATGGGGGAAATAGACTTGTCTTTTTGTGATTTTTTTTTTCCCTCGGAGTTTACCTACAGTGGTAGGAGGGATGCTTTATTTACTTTTTTTTTTTTTTTATTAACGTATAATGTATTATTTGTTTCAGGGGTACAGGTCTGTGATTGATCAGTCTTACACAATCCACAGTGCTCACCATAGTACTTACCCTCCCGAATGTCCATCACCCAGCCACCCCTTCCCTTCCACCCCTCTCCACTCCAACAACCCTCAATTTGTTTCCTGAGATCAAGAGTCTCTTATGGTTTGCGTCCCTCTCTGGTTTCGTCTTGTTTCATTTTTCCCTCCCTTCTCTTTGATCCTCTGTCTTGTTTCTCAAATTCCTCATATCATATGATACTTGGCTTTCTCTGATTGACTTATTTCACTTAGCATACTACCGTCTACTTCCAGCCACATCATTGAAAATGGCAAGATTTCATTTTTTTGATGGCTGCATAATATTCCATTGTGTATATATACCACATCTTCTTTATCCATTCATCTGTCGATGGACATCTTGGCTCTTTCCACAGTTTGGCTATTGTGGACATTGCTGCTATAAACATCGGGATGCACGTACCCTTTCGGATCCCTACTTTTGTATCTTTGGGGTAAATACCCAGTAGTGCAATTGCTGGATCATAGGGTAGCTCTATTTTCAGCTTCTTGAGGAACCTCCATACTGTTTTCCAGAGTGGCTGCACCAGCTTGCATTCCACCAACAGTGTAGGAGGGTTCCCCGTTCTCTGCTTCCCCACCAACATCTGTCGTTTCCTGACTTGTTAATTTTAGCCATTCTGACTGGTGTGAGGTGGTATCTCATTGAGGTTTTTATTTGCATTTCCCGGAAGGCAAGTGATGTTGAGCACATTTTCATGTGTCTATTGGCCATTTGGATGTCTTCTTTGCAGAAATTTGTGTTCATGACTTCTACCCATTTCTTGATTGGATTATTTGTTCTTTGGGTGTTGAGTTTGATAACTTCTTTATAGATTTTAGATACTAGCCCTTTATCTGATATGTCATTTGCAAATATCTTTTCCCATTCTGTTGGTTGTCTTTTAGTTTTGTTGACTGTTTCCTTTGCTTTGCAAAAGCTTTTTATCTTGATGAAGTCCCAATAGTTCATTTTTGCCCTTGCTTCCCTTGCCTTTGGCGATGTTTCTAGGAAGAAGTTGCTGCAGCTGAGGTCGAAGAGGTTGCTGCCTGTGTTCTCCTCAAGGATTTTGATGGATTCCTGTCTCACACTGAGGTCTTTCATCCATTTGGAGTCTATTTTTGTGTGTGGTGTAAGGAAATGGTCCAGTTTCATTCTACATGTGGCTGTCCAATTTTCCTAACATCATTTGTTGAAGAGACTGTCTTTTTTCCATTGGACATTCTTCCCTGCTTTGTCGAAGATTAGTTGACCATAGAGTTGAGGGTCCATTTCTGGGCTCTCTCTTCTGTTCCACTGATCGATGTATTTGTTTTTGTGCCAGTACCATACTGTCTTGATGATGACAGCTTTGTAATAGAGCTGGAAGTCTGGAATTGTGATGCCACCAGCTTTGCTTTTCTTTTTCAACATTCCTCTGGCTATTCGGGGTCTTTTCTGGTTCCATACAAATTTTAGGATTATTTGTTCCATTTCTTTGAAAAAAGTGGATGGTATTTTGATGGGGATTGCATTGAATGTGTAGATTGCTCTAGGTAGCGTTGACATCTTCACAATATTTGTTCTTCCAATCCATGAGCATGGAACGTTTTTCCATTTCTTTGTGTCTTCCTCAATTTCTTTCATGAGTATTCTATAGTTTCTCAGTACAGATTCTTTGCCTCTTTGGTTAGATTTATTCCTAGGTATCTTATGGTTTTGGGTGCAATTGTAAATAGGATCGACTCCTTAATTTCTCTTTCTTCTGTCTTCTTGTTGGTGTAAAGAAATGCCACTGACTTCTGTGCATTGATTTTATATCCTGCCACTATACTGACTTCCTCTACAAGTTCTAGCAGTTTTGGGGTGGAGTCTTTTGGATTTTCCACATAAAGTATCATATCATCTGCTAAAAGTGAGTTTCAGTTCTTTGCCAATTCGGATGCCTTTTATTTCTTTTTGTTGTCTGATGGCTGAGGCCAGGACTTCTAGTACTATGTTGAATAGCAGTGGTGATAGTGGACATCCCTGCCATGTTCCTGACCTCAAAGGAAAAGCTCTCAGTTCTTCTCCATTGAGAATGATATTCACGGGGCGCCTGGGTGGCTCAATCATTAAGCGTCTGCCTTTGGCTCAGGTCATGATCCCAGGGTCCTGGGATCGAGCCCCGCATCGGGCTCCCTGCTCCTCGGGAAGCCTGCTTCTCCCTCTCCCACTCCCCCTGCTTGTGTTCCCTCTCTCGCTGTGTCTCTCTCTGTCAAATAAAAATAAAATCTTAAAAAAAAAAAAAGAGAGAGAATGATATTCGCTGTGGGTTTTTCATAGATCGCTTTTAAGATATTGAGGTATGTACCCTCTATCCCTACACCCTGAAGAGTTTCAATCAAGAAGGAATGCTGTACTTTGTCAAATGCTTTTTCTGCATCTATTGAGAGGATCATAAGGTTCTTGTTCTTTCTTTTATTAATGTATTGTATCACATTGATTGATTTGTGGATGCTGAACCTTTGCTGCATCCCAAAGATTTTGAACAGTTGTGTTTTCATTTTCATTTGTTTCCACGAATTTTTAAAATTCTTCTTTAATTTCCTGGTTGACCCATTCATTCTTTAGTAAGATGCTCTTTAGCCTCCATGTATTTGAGTTCTTTCCGACTTTCCTCTTGTGATTGAGTTCTAGTTTCAAAACATTGTGGCCCAAAAATATGCAGGGAATGATCCCAATCTTTTGGTACCGGTTGAGACCTGATTTGTGACCTAGGGTGTGATCTATTCTGGAGAATGTTCCATGGGCATTAGAGAAGAATGTGTATTCTGTTGCTTTGGGATGGAATGTTCTGAATATATCTGTGAAGTCCATTTGGTCCAGTGTGTCATTTAAACCCTTTATTTCTTTGTTGATCTTTTGCTTAATCTGTCCATTTCAGTGCGGGGGATGTTAAAGTCCCCTACTATTATTGTATTATTGTTGATGTGTTTCTTTGATTTTGTTACTAATTGGCTTATATAGTTGGCTGCTCCCATGTAATGGGCATAGATATTTACAATTGTTAGATCTTCTTGTTGGATAGACCCTTTAAGTATGATGTGGTGTCCTTCCTCATCCCTTATTATAGTCTTTGGCTTAAAATCTAATTTGTCTGATGTAAGGATTGCCACCCCAGCTTTCTTTTGATGTCCATTAGCATGGTAAATTGTTTTCCACCCCCTCACTTTAAACCTAGAGGCGTCTTTGGGTCTAGAATGAGTCTCTTCCAGGCAGTATATTGATGGGTCTTGTTTTTTTTGTTTGTTTGTTTGTTTTTTATCCAATGTGATAGCCTGTCTTTTGATTGGGGCATTTACCCCATTTACATTCAGGGTAACTATTGAAAGATATGAATTTAGTGCCATTGTATTGCCTGTAAGGTGACTGTTACTGTATATTGTCTTTGTTCCTTTCTGGTCTATGTTACTTTTAGGCTCTTTCTTTGCTTAGAGGACCCCTTTCAATATTTCTTGTAGGGCTGGTTTGGTGTTCGCAAATGCTTTCAGCTTTTGTTTGTCCTGCAAGCTTTTTGTCTCTCCTATTTTCAATGACAGCCTAGCTGGGTACAGTATTCTTGGCTGCTTATTTTTCTCGTTTAGTGCTCTGAATATATCATGCCAGTCCTCTCTCGCCTGCCAGGTCTCTATGGATAGGTCTGCTGCCAATCTAATGTTTCTACCATTGTAGGTTACAGACCTCTTGTCCCGAGCTGCTTTCAGGATTTTCTCTTTGTCTCTGAAACTCGTGAGTTTTACTATTAGATGTCGGGGTGTTGACCTATTTTTATTGATTTTGAGGGGGGTTCTCTGTGCCTCCTGGATTTTGATGCCTGATTCCTTCCCCAAATTAGGGAAGTTCTTTGCTATAATTTGCTCCAATATACCTTCTGCCCCTCTCTCTCTTCTTCTTCTGGGATCCCAATTATTCTAATGTTGTTTGCTTTATGGTATCACTTATCTCTCAAATTCTCCCCTTGTGATCTAGTAGTTGTTTATCTCTCTTTTTCTCAGCTTCTTTATTTTCCATCATTTGGTCTTCTATCTCACTGATTCCCTCTTCTGCCTCATTTATCCTAGCAGATAGAGCCTCCATTTTTTTTTAAAGATTTTATTTATTTATTCATGAGAGACAGAGAGAGAGAGAGAGAGAGGCAGAGGGAGAAGCAGGCTTCCCGCAGAGCAGGGAGCCCGATGTGGGACTCGATCCCAGGACCCTGGGATCATGACCTGAGCTGAAGGCAGACGCTTAACCATCTGAGCCACCCAGGCACCCGAGCCTCCATTTTTTATTGCACCTCATTAATAGCCTTTTTGATTTTGACTTGGTTAGATTTTAGTTCTCTTTCTCCAGAAAGGGATTCTCTAGTATCTTCTATGCTTTTTTCAAGCCCAGCGACTATCCTTATAATCGTCATTCTGAACTCTAGTTCCGACATCTTACTAATGTCTCTATTGATTAGGTCCCTGGCAGTCAGTACTGCCTCTTGTTCTTTTTTTTTGAAGTGAGTTTTTCTGTCTTGTCATTTTGTCCAGAGGAGAATAGATGAGTGAGAGAACAAAATGCTAAAAAAAAATGCTAACAGGTAACAACGACCCCAGAAAAATATACACTAAACAAATAAGAAGAGACCCGAAACTGGGGGGAAAAGAAAGGGGGGAAAAAAGAATATGATCAGGTTGGTGAAAATAACAGAGCCACACACAAGATTTTGGGTTTATTTTTGTCTGTAGAAGAAATTGCCTCCCAAAATTTTAAAGAAAGAAAAACTTATATATATATATATAAAAATATATATATATATATTTATATGTATATATATATATATATATACACAAAAAATATGGGTAAATACAATGAAGGAATAGAATATGACTGTAAAAATGAATATTAAAAAAGGAAATGATAAGAAGTGGGTTGAAAAAAAGAATGAAAAAAAATTTTTTTAAAAAGAGAATGAGATCAGGCGGGAGACTAGGATAATGTCATACACTAGATTTAGGGTATATTTTGGTCTGTTAGAAGAAACTGTATCCCAAAATTTTAAAGAACGAAAAACTTTTATTAAGGTTATATATATATTAAGGTTATATATATATTAAGATTAAATACAATGAAGAGATAGAATATGACTGTAAAAATGAAAAATTAAAAAAGATATTAAAAAATGAATTGATAAGATATTGGTTGAAAAAGGAAAGAAGAAAAATTCACTAAAAAATAGAAAAAGAAAAAAATTTTTAAAAATTAACCTTGAAAGACTAAATAATTAGGGGGAAAACAGCCATGAATTCTATGTGCAGTATTCCCCTAGTGCTGGAGTTCTGCCTTTCTCATTGATCGGTGAACTTGGTCTTGGCTGGTTGTTCTTGCTGATCTTCTGGGGGAGGGGCCTGTTGCCGTGGTTCTCAAATGTCTTTGCTGGAGGTGTAATTCCCCCCCTCCCCCCCCCCCCCGCCAGGTCCAGGCTACGTAATCTGCTCAGGTTTGCTCTCGGGAGCTTTTGTTCCCTGCAAGCTTTCCATACAGCTTTGGAGGACGAGAGTGAAAATGGCAGCTTCCCAATCTCTGCCCCAGAGGAGCTGAGAACTCAGGGCCCCACTCCTCAGTGCATCCCCAGAGAAAAGCAGTCAATCACTCCCGTCTCCCCAGTCTCTGGCAGCACTCCATGCTCACCCGGCCTGTGACCGAGTGTTTCTATCTCTGGCACACGACCCTGTGTGGAGTCTCCAAACCCAGCAGATCCCTGTAGTGCACTCCTGCGCTGCTCCTCCTGGGGGAGGAAGGGGAGTCTCCCCAGATCTGCCACTTGTTGGGTCCCCGCTGGAAGAGCAGTGGCCTGACTGTGCCACAGATCATGGTTTATGGCAACCCCGAGCTGAGAGCCCACTCCTCGGCTCTGTCTCTGCAGCCGGCTTCCCCACTCTGATACCTGGGAGCTCTGCTGCACTAAGGCACCCCCAGTCTTCCTGTGACCCCATGGGTCCTGAGACCACACTGTCCCATAGAGGGTTCCATCCCCTAATTAGCCACTGGAGCGATGTCCCTCAGCGGAGCCAACTTCTAAAAGTTCCAATTTTGTGCTCTGCTGCTCTGTCACTTGTGGGTAGCGGCTGACGGAGAACCCCTCCCCCGCCGTCTATCATCCTGTATATTGCCTCAGATTCACTTCTCCGCATGTCCTACCTTCCAGAAAGTGGTCACTTTTCTGTTCAGAGAGTTGGTGCTATTCTTTTCTTTGATCTCCTGTTGAGTTCGTAGGTGTTCTGAATGGTTTGATAACTATCTAGCTGAATTCCTGGGACCAGATGATATTTAGGTCTCCTACTCCTCCACCGTCTTGCTCCAGGATCGTTTTTTCATGATTTTTACTGCATTTCTCTTTCTCCATGTTAACAGAAGAGTTAGAGGCATTTTAGAAATATAATAAACAAAATAAAAAATGCATGAGTGAATTGGGGCAAAGAGGAACGCAGCAGAAGGATAAAATCAGGTGTGAGGTTGGTATCAAAACTGCATGCTGTGAAATTTTATGCCATTTTAAAGATGGACCACAGTTTAGCTCAGAGCTTTCTAGCTGACAAGAGTGTGAGGGAAACGGACCTGTGATTTAACTCACAGAGCCCATATGAGAGAAGAAACCAACTAGTTTTTCTGGAGTACAGAAAGAAGCTCATTTTATGAGTCCTCCTAAAAAAACCAAACAAACAAAAAACCTAAACATTTTATCATATGATGACCACTGCCTTATACTATTTTATAGTTGGGTATTAAGCTGCAGACTGCTGTATCTTATGACCTTCCCCAAGGTAGGCTGAGCACATGTCGACCCACTGGTAGCCCAAGCGACCAACATGGTGGCATGGTTGGAACACTACATACTCCAACTAAAGTGGGGTGTGGTGGGGAGGTGAATGAACTCTGAAGCCCAGTTATAGCTCTCTGTTGATCTGACTTGATCTAAACATGATGAGTCAGAGGAAATAGAATTCATCAGAAGCCATTTCAGGCAGAGCCATGTACTTCTTCAGAAGAAATGTTCTGATGAGGTAAAAAGGGGCTGGTGGGGTTGTTCATGATCAGAAGATGACCAGACTTGCTCTGTGAGATACAGGGAAGAGATCTTTGAAATATGTACAGGGAGGAGGTGGGTGGACCTGGCAAATGCTACAGGGGGAGGGTAGGGAAGGTGACCCCCTGGTGGCTGAGGCAAATGGTCTTTGGGGGATATGTGGGAGTGTGTGGTGGAAACTCCTTTCCCTTCTCCCTCCAAGCTCAACAATTCCTCACTATTCCCTGTGCTTTCCTGTGAACTGCTCTTCTTGAGCAAACCCCAAAGAAGAGACGGTTTGTGTACCCAAGGAAACACAGGCAGAGGAGAGTGTAGGAGCAAAGAAAGTTCCAGAGAACAACTGGTTATGTGAGTACACACTTAGGTGCAAGGTTGGGTTGTATATCCATCAGTAATCCTTCAAAAGCACTGCTTCTCCCAAGGGAATGTGTAAGGTGCCTTGGGCAGCGAGTACCTGGAGGGCACTCTAACCACAACCCCAGTGTCGTGGGGTCCTCTGGGCTGGGCCAAAGAGTGAAGTGCCCTTATAAACTGCATTTCAAATGGGCAAAGGAGTTTAACAATATATTAAAGACATGAGGGTACACATTACTCTACAAAGAGCATCAAATTGAAATCCTTCCATACAGTAAGCAGTCTTGCCCAGAATATATGCATAAGACCAATTCACTTAGGAACAGAGTCTTGGTACATAGTAAACATTTGATAAGTACCTAGGAATGAATGACTTGATAAATGTATCTCATCCTGGCCTTTGATGAGTTACTAAACTTACTCTGTGCTTCAATCCCCTCATCCATAAAATGTCACAGTGTTTTGAAAATTGCCTAACACTCAGTGAGGACAAGATAAATATTAGCTTCCCCATATGACTCATGGAGTGGATTAGATCAATTTCAAGGTCTAGTTTATATTAAAGTTGTTATTTGTTCATTGAACAAATGTTGAGTGCTTACTATAAAAAATGAGGGCAGAATCAGAAGGAATGAAATCTTGCCATTTGCAATGACATGGATGGAATTGGAGGGTATTATGCTGAGCGAAATAAATCAGAGAAAGATATGTATCATATGATCTCACGGATATGAGGAATTCTTAATCTCAGGAAACAAACTAAGTGTTGCTAGAGTGGTGGGGGGTGGGAGGGATGGGGTGGCTGGGTGATAGACACTGGGGAGGGTATGTGCTATGGTGAGTGCTATGAATTGTGTAAGACTGTTGAATCACAGACTTGTACCTCTGAAACAAATCATACATTATATGTTAAAAAAAAAAAAAAGAAGATAGTAGGAAGGGAAAAATGAGGGGGGGGAATTGGAGGGGGAGACGAACCATGAGTGACTATGGACTCTGAGAAACAAACTGAGGGTTCTAGAGGGGAGAGGGGTGGGGGATGGGTTAGCCTGGTGATGGGTATTAAAGAGGGCATGTACTGAATGGAACACTGGGTGTTATACACAAACAATGAATCATGGAACACTACATCAAAAACTAATGATGTAATGTATGGTGATTAACATAACATAAAAAAAGGATGCAAAAAAAAAATGAGGGCAGAATGCACAGCTTGTTTACTTCATGATTCCCAGTGCTTAGTACAGGCTTCATATATAATAAGTGCTCAATATATATTTATTGACGAAATGAATAAAGCTGTATGCTGCTCATTCTAAATTCTCAATGCCATGGGTTATCTTCTAGGGGAAAAAAATACATTACTATAATTCTTTCAAGAAGTACTAAAGAACCTGACCAGATTTGTTTACTTTTGGAAAAACATGGAAGAGCCACCAAGGAGTTACTTCTGTATCATTCAGGATTGGCTAGCTTAACAACTCAATGAGCTTGTTTCTTACTTATGTGTCCATCACAGATTGTCAGGGGCTCCTTGTTCCAAGATAGTAGCATCTGCATGGAAAAGGGAAAGACAGCCTGGAGAGTCTGTGTCAGCACTTAAGTGCTCTTCACTGGAAATGACATATCACTTCTGCTCCTAACCAACTAGTCCAGGCTAGCCACAGAGACCCACCCAACCAAGGGAGCAGGAAGTTCAGTCTCAATGTGCCCAGAAGTGGGGGAACTGAGGACCAGGGCCAGCATTAATCACTAACCCCAACAAAGGCTCTCAGCTCAGATCAGGAAAGTTTTTTTTCTTTAACTGCTAAGAAACAGATAATTTCATACTTATGTTCCAGTGCATAGAAAAAGATGAACATTTTCTAATTCTATCTACAGAACTATCATGTCGCTAGTATCCAAACTTGACAAAGATATGGAACCAAATGAATGGGACAAACACACAAATGGCAAGATAGTTAAAATCTGCAATAATATGCTCATAAATTGAATTTGTCTATATAGAGAGAATAATTCATTATGACCAAATTGTGTGCATCCTAGGAATACAAAGATGGTTTAAAGGAAAATAGAATCACCTCCATTGACAATGAAAGGTCATTTTCATGTACCTGTATTCAAAAATTCAGTTTGTCACTTAATAACTCTGTGACTTTGGATAAGTGTATAACCTTTCTGACCCTTAGTTTTTCATATCTGTAGAGTGGAATCTTCACAGTCCTTACTTCCCAGGGTAATTGAGAGAGTCAGAAGACAATGAATCTGAAGAGTTCAGCACGTGTTTGTGTGCGATGTCAGTGCTCTATGCCAGCTGATTCTTTTGCCATTATTATTATCATCACATTGAATCAATAGCTGATTCAGACACTTATCCATTTCTTTATTCCACAAATATATATTGAGCACCTACTATGTGCCAGACACTTTCCAAGAGGAAGTTTCTGCCTTCATAATTTCTAGTAGGCAAAAAAACAGGAAACCAACAAGTAAATAAGTCTAGTATATATCATGTAGTGATAAGCGTTTGGAGAATTGGGAATGCTGTTTTTGGGCAAGAGTGGAATGGAAGAGGTACTATTTTTATGGGGTGCTCAGGAAAGATCCTTCTGATAGGGTGGGATTTCAACAGAGATATGAAGGGACTGGGGATGAGGTAGGACACTGTTCAATGTGTGACACTGTTTCTATCAAGAAATGAAGTTTATTTCTACATCTCTTGATTTTGCTTGGCCTTGTGAATTTCTTTGACCAATAAGATGTGACAGATATGATGTTGTGCCAGGTCCAAGCCTTGGCCTCAAGAAGACATGAAGCTTTCACTCCCTCTGTGCTTGGAACCACCTCCACCCTGTGAACTAGATTTTGAGCCAGCCTGGTGAAGGTTAAGAGACATGTGGCTCAACATTGCTGGTCCCCAGAGGCACAGCCACCTAGATGGTCAGCAGCTGACTGCAGGCATATGCATAAGTCCCAGAGGAGACCAATAGATGAGCCACTCGACTGGGCTCAACCTGAATTATTGGCCCACAGGATCATGAGATAAATAAATGAGTGTTGTTTCCAGTCATGCAGGGTGGCTTTTTATGCAGCCAAAGCTAACTGATAGAGATAGTTTTAAGAAATGTAGTATCTGAATCAATATTTAAGTGTGGAAATTAGGCTATAAGGGACATGTGTAGAAGGAAGGACACCATTAGAAGGTTGTTCCTCTAATTTAGGTGAGGGGTGGAAGTAATGGGGATTGATTTTTCTGGGCATTTTTTGAAAGTAGAACTAAGAATATTTGCTGATGGATTGGGTATGGGGGTGTGAGAGAAAGGAAAGACTTGAGAATAATGTCCAGATGTTTGCTTGCACAACTGAAGTCCCTAAGTGCCATTTAGTGAGATGGAAAGGACATAGAAGCAAGTTGGGAAGGAAGGTTGAGTGGGCTGGTTTTGGATGTGTGAAATTTGAAATGCTTATTAAGCATCCACATAGAGATGCTAAGGAGACAGATTACACAAGTGGAATTAAGGGAAGAGGTCCTGTGGATTGGAGCATCTTCACCATTGAAGGTTCTTAAATAGGACATGACCCTGGATTAGCTCAGCTAGGGCTGAGTATAGATGGGGGGGTGCAGACTAAGGACATGCCCTGGGGCATTGCCAGTGTTTTGAGATTGGGGAGATAGGGAGGAACCAGCAAAGGTGAATGAGAAGGAGTGGCCAGTGAGGTAGGACGGAGAACCAAGTAAGTGATGTCCTGGACTCCAAGCTTGGAAAGGCCTTTAAGGAGGAGGGAGTCATTAATCAATGGTGTTAAATGCTGTATAGGATGAGAACTGAAGACTGACCCCTGGATTTGTCAACAAGGAGGTTATTGGTAACCTTGAGGTGCACCGTTTTGGAGGAGGACTCAGGGCAAAAGCCTAGGGAGAATGAGAGGAGATTCTGGGAAAGTAGGTATGTACAGCCCTTTCAGAGTGTTTATAAGAAAGGGCTGACTCTGGAAAACAACTCTGGAAGCTCCTCAAGAAGTTAAAAATAGACCTACCCTATGACCCAGCAATTACACTACTAGGTATTTATCTAAAGGATAGAAACATAGTCATATGAGGGGCACCTGCACCCCAATGTTCATCACAGCCATGTCCACATTAGCCAAACTGTGGAAGGAGTGGAGATGTCCTTCAACAGATGAATGGATAAAGAAGATGTGGTTCATATATACAATGGAATATTACTCAGCATCAGGATACTTACCATTTACATTGACATGGATGGAACTGGAGGGTATTATGCTAAGTGAAATTAGTCAGTCAGAGAAAGACAATTATCATATGGTTTCACTCATATGTGGAATATAAGAGGATCATAGGGGAAGGGAGAGAAACCTGAATGGGAAGAAATCAGAGAGGGAGAAAAACCATGAGAGACTCTGGACTCTGGGAAACAAACTGAGGATTGTGGAAAGGGAGTGCGGTGGGGGGATGGGGTAACTCGGTGATGGGCATTAAGGAGAGCACATGATGTTATTAGCACTGGGTGTTATATGCAACCTATGAATCACTGAACACTACATCTGAAACCAATGATGTGCTATATGTTGGGTAATTGAGTTTAAATAAAAGAGAAAGAAAAAAGGAAAGGGCTGGGAAAAGTGGAGTGCAACATGCAGTGCAACTATGGGAACATTCCACTGGAGAGAGAAAGATGTTATCTTGCAGGGGAGAGAGGGGGTGATCATCACAGCGATGCCTGACTAAGTTAAAGAGTATGAAGCTCAGCGCGTAAGAGAAAGCCATCCCCTACTCGTTGTTAAGGCTGAATCAGTAGATATATTCTCATTCAAATGAGGAACATCATTGCTTGATATCACCACTCTCTCTTAATTGCATAACAAGTTTTGGGCAATGCACTATAGCAAGGAATAAGTACAAATATTGCAAAGGCAAGGAACCTTTTATTCAAATCGGTAATCCCATTTCTGAAAATGTATCATAAGGAATTAATTAAGAGTGACTAGGGGGAGGCATCAGCACTCTTTGCCCAAATCCAGTTCTCCTTGCCTTTCAGACACATGGAAAACTGCACTTCCTGGCCGTCTTTTGGGGGGATGGAGCCATGTGACTAATTCTGGCCAATGAGGTGTGAAGGGACGTAAATGTGTCACTTCTCGGCCACATCAATTAGCGTCTGGACTAAGACCCTTTCTCCAGTCTGAGGTGGTGACTAGCAACATATGAGAGGGTGCTGCTCTGCCTGTTCGGAGTTCCAAGTGACTTCAGTGGATCTGTGGCAGGAGCAAGAAAGTGGCCTTTGTTGTCATAAACTGCAGGGTTTTTTGTTGACACAGTTTATTCTGACTGCTGCAGTGATAGATGGGTGTTCCTCTGGCCATAATTCTTAATAAAACTCTGTTATATCTATTCTAGAGCAACCAAAATATCAAAAGGTAGGGGAAGAGTTAAATCAATGATTCTCAGCCCTGCTTGTTCCAATATCTTTATTTTCTATAACAAATATTTTATATCACCCTTTTTATATCCCCAAAGATTGATAGATAATATTTCCTTTTTTTAGGGGCTTAAACAACAAATTTATTTTCTCACAATTCTGGGGGCTAGACTCTGAGATCAAGGTGTTGGCAGAGTCGTTTTCTTCTGAGGTCTCTTTCTTTCACTTGTAGATGGATGTCTTCTCCCTGTGTCTGATAGATCATATTTCCAATCTATACTTGTAACCTCAGTAAAATTACTATATTGCCCTCACTTTAATTTACCTGAGAAATAAAGAAAGGGAATTTTAAGTAAATTACAAGTGCTTCACTGTATAGGTGTTGGGAGAGCTGGGGTTCCACCCACTCTGGAACACTAAGCTGAATTCAGATTTTTCTTACGGGAATTGCAGACCAGGATCTGACCTGGGGGGCCCCCTGTGCCTTTGGCCTTGGCCATTCATGGAAGGGTCCAAGCATAAGCTTTTCTTTTTTTTTAAGATTTTATTTATTTATTTGACAGAGAGAGACACAGCAAGAGAGGGAACACAAGCAGGGGGAGTGGGAGAGGGAGAAGCAGGCTTCCTGTGGAGCAGGGAGCCTGATGTGGGGCTTAATCCCAGGACCCTGGGATCATGACCTGAGCCAAAGGCAGACACTTAATGACTGAGCCACCCAGGCGCCCCCAAGCATAGACTTTTAAAAATGTTGTGCTAAGATACACATAGCATAAAATTTATCATCTCAATCAATCCCTTTTTAAAGATTTATTTATGAGAGAAAGAGAGAGAGAACAGAGGGAAGGGGCAGAGGGAGAGGAAAGAGTGTCTTAAGCAGATTCTGCATTGAGCATGGAGCCCAATGTGGGACTCAATCTCCTGACACTGAGATCAGGACCTGAGCCGAAACCGAGAGTGAAATGCTTTACTGACTGTGCCACCCAGCCACCCCAGCATCTCAACCAATTTGAAGCATCCAGTTCAGTGGCATTAAGTACACTTACATTGTTGTACAACGTTCACCACTATCCAACTCCAGAACTTACTCATCTTCCCAAACTGACTCTCCAAAACATAGACTTTTTATTTTTTAAAGATGTTTATTTATTTGAGATAGAGAGTGAGAGAGAGAGATCATGAGCAGGGGGAGGGGCAGAGGGAGAGGGAGAAGCAGGCTCCCCACTGAGCAGGGAGCCCCATGCGTGGCTTGATTCCAGGACCCTGAGATCATGACCTGAACCAAAGGCAGACACTTGACTGGCTGAGCCACCCAGGCACCCCTACATAGACTTTTTAATGATGATGGCAAATGAGAGGGCTCAGAGAGCTGAGATATCACTTACAGCCAGAAGAAAATGCACATTATAAAGCTTACATCCATGCCTTTTCACTACATACTATACAATTTAGAATTTTAAATAAATCCTACAGTGACTTAATCCTAGCTCAATTATGTTACATTTTTAAACAGGAATGTGTTCCATGATAATATTTAAAATGCACCACAGGGCAAGATGGCGGCAGAGTAGGGGACCTCATTTCATCTGGTCCCTCTAATTTAGCTGGATATCTATCAAACCATTCTGAATACACACAAATTCAACCTGAGATGTAAGAAAATTTATCTGGATCTCTACAAGCAGAAAAATGACTACTTTACGCAAGGTAGGAGGTGTAGAACCTTGAATCTTCAGGGGAAATATCAGAAGATAAATGGAGGAGAGGAGGGAACCTCCATAAGCCAGCCACTGGAAAGTGATATAACACCGGAGCAAAAAATTGGGACCTTTGGAATTCTGCTCTAGTGAGAGACACCCCTTTCTGAAAAGGGCACAGGGGATGAATAGAGCAGAATTCTAGGTGGATTATTGTGGGCTCAGGATTCCAGGAGACTCAGAAAAAAATGGGGAGCCTGAACTGATAGAGTGCCCAAGCAGTGGAGTGGGGAGACTGGTTATGGTCAGCGAGCCCAGAAGGGACTCTCAACCCTGGTCACCATAAACCACAAACTGAGCTGGTTGGGAGACCACTCTTTGCCTGAACAGCCTGAAAAGGACTAGAAGGTGTGGGCTGTTCAACATCCCAGGAGAGATATAAAACAGCTTGCGCCATGACATGGCAATAGCTCTCAGGTCAGTGTGGCCAACAAAAGGACACTGAGGTGGCACCCAGCGTGACCTGGGAGCTGTGGAAGAGGGTTTATGTGTGAGCCCGTGGCCGCTAGCAATTACAAAGTCACAAAGTGCAGAGAGGCTCGCGGGTCCCTGGAACTCCCCCAGGAGAGTTGCAGGGGGCACAAATAGCGCAAGTCTGTGAAGTTTTGACACACACAAATGGAGATGGTTTGACCTGGAGGGTTTATTGAAGAAAGGGGACCTTGAACTGGCAGCTCTGGGCTGGAGATTCCCACACAGTCATGTTTGCTCTGACTCTCTAAAAAGAAGTGAAAAGCTGCCAGGGAACAAAAGCCACACAGCCCACCAGCTCACATTAAGCCTATTCCCCTGAAAAGGGGTGGAGCAACTCCACCCAGGCAAAGACCCATGAGAAGCCAAGCAGCAGGTCCCTCCCCAGAAGACAGACTGGAAGAACAGGTGAATGATAAGCTTATTTCCCACAGGACTGTAAAACTCCAGCACCAGGGGAAAATAATATAGGGAGCTCCAGGTGTTCCTTCACAACTTGTTTATACTTCAGGCTAAAATTTTACATTTCTTTTTTGTTTCTTTTCTTTTTCTTTCTTCTTTCTTTCTTTCTCTCTTTCTTTCTCTCTCTCTTTCTTTCTTTCTTTCTTTCTTTCTTTCTTTCTTTCTTTCTTTCTTTCTTTCTTTCTTTCTTCCTCTTCCTCTTTCTTTCTTTTATTTTTTACCCTGTTCCCATTTCAAATAGATTCTTATTCCCCAATTTATGTTTTTAAGTTGCTTTTTAATTTTTTTTCACATCTACGTTTTATAGATATATGCCTCATACTAGCACGTTTTCCAATCTATTCAATTTTATCTTGATATATATTCTGATTTCTTTGTAATTTTGGGATATAGTATCTTCTAACACACAGACCAAAAATTAATCAGGAACATGCAGATCACCCTGCTTTGTCCACCCTCAGAGATTATAATCTCTCTTCCTGCCCCTTTTGTTCTTTCTTTCTTTCTTTCTTTTTTTTTTTATTGTTTTGGATCATCTTGATTTTGGTTGCATGTCTGTGATAGTTTTCAACCACTTCAGATTTTTTCTAGGGTGCATTTCGCTTGGGTCAGTGTTCATATTTTGGAATCTGTTCATTGGCTCAACAATCACTCGACAAAATGTCTAGGAAGAGGAACTCTCAACAAAGAAAAGAACTTGAGACAATGTCCGCTGCCACAGAACTAATGGATATGGATATAAGCAAGATGTCAGAGATAGAATTCAGGATAGCAATCATGAAGTCAACAGCTAGGCTTGAAAAAACATTAATGACAATATAGAATCTCTAAGGGCAGAAATGAGATCTAATCGGGCTGAACTTAAAAATGCTATGAATGAGATGGAATTTAAACTGGATACCCTAACAGCCAGAGTAAATGAGACAGAAGAGCGAATTAGAGATCTAGAAAATAAGCTGATAGAAGGAAGGAAGCTGAGGAAGATAGGGATAGGTAGCTAGTAGCCCATGAAAATAGACTTAGAGAGATCAATGCCTCCATGAAATGTTCCAATGTCAGAATTCTTGGGATCCCTGAGGGGGTGGAGAGAGAGAGGACTAGAAGGCATATTTGAGCAAATCATAGCTGAGCTCTAACCTAATCTGGGGAAGGAAACAAGCATTTGTGTCCAAGAGGCAGAGAGGACCCCTCCCAAATAAAATCAATAAAAAGAGATCAACACCCCGACATATAATAGTGAAGTCTGCAAATCTTAGAGCCAAGGAAGCTATCCTGAGAGCAGCCGGGGGGAAGATTTTTCTTACGTATGGAGGGAGGAACATCAGAATAACATCAGACCTATACAGAGACCTGGCAAGCCAGAAAAGCTGGCAAGACATATTCAGGGCACTAAATGAAAAGAACATGAAGTCAAGAATACTTCACCCAGCATGACTGTCATTTAGAATGGGTAGAGAGATAAAGAGCTTCCTACAAGAAATATTAAGAGGGGTTTTATAAACAAAGATCCCAAGAGTAATATAGACCAGAAATCTACAGAGACAATCTATAGAAATGGGGACATTACAGGCAATACAACAGCACTATTTTCATACCTTTCAATAGTTACTCTCAATGTGAGTGGGCTGAATATCCCATCAAAATAAACAGGTTGCGGATTGGATAGAAAAGCAGGACCCATCCATATGCTGTCTACAGAGACTCATTTTGAACCTAAAGTCACCTCCAGATTGAAAGTGAGGGGATGGAGAACCATCTACACTCCAGTGGACCTCAAAAGAAAGCTGGGGTAGCAATTCTCATATCAGAATATTAGATTTTAAACCAAGGACCATAATAAGAGATGTAGAGGGACACTATATCATACTTAAAGGTTCTATCCAACAAGAAGATCTAACAATTGTAATATCTATGCCCCAACATGGGAGCAGCCAAGTGTATAAACCAATTAATAACCAAAATAAAGAAACATATTGATAATAATACATTAATAGTAGGAGACTTCCTACTCACAGCATTAGACAGATCATCTAAGCAAAAGATCAACAAAGAAACAAGAGCTTTGAAGGACACATTGGACCAGATGCACTTTGTAGATATATACAGAACATTCCATGCTAAAACAACAGAATACTCCTTCTTCTCAAGTGCACATGGAACTTTCTCCAGAATAGATCACAGACTGGGTCACAAATCAGTTCTCAACCAATACCAAAAGATTGAGATTATTCCCTGCATATTTTCAGACCACAGTGCTTTGAAACTGGAACTCAACCACGAGAAGAAATTTAAAAGGAACTGAAACACTTGGAGGTTAAAGAGCACCCTGCTCAAGAATTAATAGTTCAACCAGGAAATTAAGGAAGAACTTAAACAATTCATGCAAACCAATGAAAATGGAAACACATTGGTCCAAAACCTATGGGATACTGCAAAGGCAGTCCTTAGAGGGAAGTACATAGCCATCCAAACCTCTCTCAAAAAATAAAAATACCAAATGCACAAGCTAACCTTACACCTAAAGGAACTGGAGAAAGAACAGCAAATAAAGCCTAAGCCAAGCAGGAGAAGAGAAATAATAAAGATAAGAACAGAAATCAATGAAATAGAAATTAGAAGAAAAGTAGAACAGATCAATGAAACTAGAAGCTGGTTCTTTGAAAGAATTAAGATCAATAAACCTCTGACCAGACTTATCCAAAAGAAAAGAGAAAGGACCCAAATTAATAAAATCATGGATGAAAGGGGAGAAATTATGACTGATACCAAGGAAATAGAGACAATTATTAGAATTTATTACCAGCAGCTATATGCCAACAAACAAGGCAATCTGGAAGAAATGGATGCAATCCTGAAAACTTATAAACTACCAAGACTAAAATAGGTAGAAATAGACCATCTGAACAGACCAATAAAGCCAGCAAGGAAATTGAAACAGTAATCAAAAACCTCCCAAAAAACAAGAGTCCAGGGAGAGATGACTTCCCTGGGGAATTCTACTGAAGCTGTTCCAAAAAATTGAAATGGAAGGAAAACTTCCAAACTTGTTCTATGAGACTAACATTACCCTGATCCCAAAACCAGACAAGGACCTTATCAAAAAGAAGAAGTACAGAACAATATCCTTGATGAACATGGATGCCAAAATATTCAACAAGATCCTAGCCAATAGGATCCAACAGTACATTAAAAGGATTATTCACCAGGACCAGGTGGGATTTATTCCTGGGCTGCAAGGGTGGTTCAACATTTGCAAATAAATCAATGTGATAGATCACATTAACAAAAGAAGAGACAAGAACCATATGATCTTCTCAATTGATGCAGAGAAAAATTTGACAAAATACAGCATCCTCCCCTGATTAAAACTCTTCAAAGTATAGGGACAGAGGGAAGATACTTCAATATTGTAAAAGTCATCTATGAAAAGCCCACAGTGAATATCATTCTCAATGGGGAAAAACTGAGAACTTTTCCCTTAAGGTCAGGAACATGACAAGGATGCCCATTACTGTTCAATATAGTACTAGAAGTCCTAGCATCAGCAATCAGACAACAAAAAGGAATAAAAGGCATTCAAACTGGCAAAGAAGAAGTCAAACTCTCACTCTTCAAAGATGACATGATACTTCATGTGGAAAACCCAAAGACTCCACCACCAAGTTATTAGAACTCATACAGAAACTGAGCAACGTGGCAAGATATAAAATCAATGCACAGAAATCAGTTGTATTTCTATACACTAAGAATGTAACTGAAGAAAGAGAAATTAAGGAATTGATTCCATTTACAATAGCACCAAAAACCATAAGATACCTAGGAATAAACCTCACCAAAAAGGTAAAGGATCTATTCTCTAGAAACTACAGAACACTTATGAAAGAAATTGAGGAAGACACAAAGAGATGGAGAAACATTCCATGCTCATGGTTTGGAAGAATAAACATTGTTAAAATATCTATGTTTCCTAGAGCAATCTACACTTTCAATGCCATCTATATTAAAATACCACTGGTATTTTTCACAGAGCTGGAACAAACAATCCTAAAATGTGTATGGAACCAGAAAAGACCCTGAATCACCAGAATATTGAAAAAGAAAACCAAAGCTGGGGGCATCACAATGCCTGACCTCAAGCTGTATTACAAAGTGTGATCATCAAGACAGCATGTTATTGACACAAAAACAGACACATAGATCAATGGAACAGAATAGAGACCCCTGAAATGGACCCTCAACTCTATGGTCAACTAATCTTCAACCAATCAGAAAAAAATATCCAATGGATAAAAGACAGTCTCTTCAGGGGCGCCTGGGTGGCTCAGTCGTTAAGCGTCTGCCTTCGGCTCAGGTCGTGATCCCAGGGTCCTGGGATCGAGCCCCACATCGGGCTCCCTGCTCAGCGGGAAGCCTGCTTCTCCCTCTCCCACTCCCGCTGTTTGTGTTCCCTCTCTCGCTGTGTCTCTCTCTGTCAAATAAATAAATAAAATCTTTAAAAAAAAAAAAAAAAGACAGTCTCTTCAGTAAATGGTGCTGGGAAAATTGGACAGCCACATGCAGAAGAATGAAACTGGACCATTCTCTTACACCATACACAAAAATAGACTCAAAATGGATGAAAGACCTCAATGTGTGACAGGAATCCATCAAAATCCTAGAGGAGAACTTGGTAGTAACCTCTTCAACATTGGCCACAGAAACTTCTTTCAAGCCACATCTCTAAAGGCAAGGGAAACAAGAGCAAAAATGAACTCCTGGGACTTCATCAGGATAAAAATCTTCTGCACAGCAAAGGAAACAGTCATCAAAACCAAGAGGCAACCCACTGGATGGGAGAACATATTTGCAAATGACATTACAGATAAAGCGCTGGTATCCAAGATCTCTAAAGAACTTCTCAAACTCAACACCCAAAACACAAATAATCCAGTCAAGAAATGGGCAGAAGACATGAACAGACACTTCTCTGAAGAAGACATACAAATGGCTAACAGACACATGAAAAAATGTTCAACATCATTAGCCATCAGAGAAATACAAATCAAAACCACAATGAGGAGGGGGAGGAGCAAGATGATGGAGGAGTAGGAGATCTAAATTTTGTCTGGTCCCAGGAATTCAGCTAGATATGGATTAAACCATTCTGAACACCTATGAACTCAACAGGAGATCGAAGAAAAGAATAGCAGCAACTCTCTGAACAGAAAAGCAACCACTTTCTGGGGTAGGATGTGCAGAGAAGTGAATCCGAGGCAATATTTGGGAAGATAGACGGCGGGGGAGGGGGCCTCCGTCAGCCGCTACCCACAAGTGACAGAGCAGCAGAGCACAAAATCGGAACTTTTAGAAGTCGGCTCTGCTGAGGGACGTCACTCCAGTGGCTAAGTGGGGGGTGGAACCCTTGCTGGGACAGTGTGCTCTCAGGACCCTCAGGGTCACAAGAAGACTGGGGGTGCCTGAGTGTGGCAGAGCTCCCAGGTATCGGAGCGAGGAAGCTGGCTGCAGAGACGGAGCCAAGGAGCAGGCTCTCAGCTCAGGGTTGCTATAAACCGTGATCCGCAGCACAGTTGGGCCCCTGCTCCACTAGCAGGGACCCAAAAAGCGGCAGATCCAGGGAGACTCCCCTTCCTCCCTTGGGAGGAGCAGCGCAGGAGCACACCTCAGAGATCTGCTGGGTTTGGAGACTCCACACGGGGTCATGTGCCAGATACAGAAACGCTTGGTCACAGACCGGGTGAGCACGGAGTGCAGTCAGAGACCGGGGAGATGAGAGTGACTGACTGCTTTTCTCTGGGAGCTCACTGAGGAATGGGGCCCCGAGTTCTTGGCTCCTCTGGGGTGGAGATTGGGAGGCCGCCATTTTCACTCGTCCTCCAAAGCTATGTGGAAAGCTTGCAGGGAACAAAAGCTCCTAAGAGCAAACCCGAGCAGATTACTTAGCCCGACCCAGCAAGGGCGGGGCAATTCCGCCTCCGGCAAAGACATTTGGGAACCTTGGCAACAGGCCCCCCACCCCCAGAAGATCAGCAAGAATAGCCAGCCAAGACCAAGTTTACTGATCAATGAGAATGGCAGAACTCCAGCGCTAGGAGAATGCAGCAAATAGAATTCATGGTTTTTTTTCCCGTGATTCTTTAGTCTTTCAAAGTTAATTTTTTTAACTCTCTTTTTCTTTTTTTCTTTTTTGAATTTTTCTTTTTCCCTTTTCAACGAACATCTTATCAATCCATTTTTAAAAAAATCTTCTTTTTTCATTTTTAGAGTCATATTCTATCCCTTCATAGTAATTAACCTTATTTTTGGTACATATATATAAGTTGTTCTCTCTTTAAAATTTTGGGATACACTTTCTTCTAACAGACCAAAATATACCCTAAATCTCTAGTGTATGGCTTTGTTCTAGTTCCCTGCTTGATCACATTCTCCCCCTTTTTTTATTTTATTTTTTTTTAAATTTTATTATCTTATGTTAGTCACCATACAATACATCATTACTTTTTGATGAGTGATCCACGATCCACTGTTTTCGTATAACACCCAGTGCTCCATGCAGTACATGCCCTCCTTAATACCCATCACCGGGGTAACCAATCCCCCCTCCCCCTCCCCTCTAAAACCCTGTTTGTTTCTCAGGACCATAGTCTCCCATGGTTCATCTCTCCCTCCAATTCCCCCCGCCCATTTTTCCCTTCCTTCTCCTAATGTCTTCCATGTTATTCCTTATGTTCCACAAATAAGTGAAACCATATGAAAATTGACTTTCTCTGCTTCACTTATTTCACTTAGCATAATCTCCTCCAGTCCCATCCATGTTGATTTAAAAGTTGGGTATTCATCTTTTCTGATGGCTGAGTAATATTCCATTGTATATATGGACCACATCTTCTTTATCCATTCATCTGTTGAAGGGCATCTCGGCTCTTTCCACAGTTTGGCTATTGCGGACATTGCTGCTATGAACATTGGGGTGCATATGGCCCTTCTTTTCACTACATCTGTGTCTTTGGGGTAAATACCCAGTAGTGCAATTGCTGGGTCAGAGGGTAGCTCTATTTTTAAATTTTTCAGGAACCTCCACACTGTTTTCCAAAGTGGCTGTACCAACTTGCATTCCCACCAACAGTGTAAGAGGGTTCCCCTTTCTCCACAACCTCTCCAACATTTGTTGTTTCTTTCCCTGTCCATTTTGGCCATTCTAACTAGTGTAAGGTGGTATCTCAGTGTGGTTTTGATTTGGATTTCCCTGATGGCTAATGACGATGAACATTTTTTCATGTGTCTGTTAGCCATTTGTATGTCTTCTTCAGAGAAGTGTCTATTCATCTCTTCTGCCCACTTTTTGACTTGATTATTTGTTTTTTGGGTGTTGAGTTTGAGAAGTTCTTTATAGATTTTGGATACCAGCCCTTTATCTGTAGTGTCATTTGCAAATATCTTCTCCCATTCTGTGGGTTGCCTCTTTGTTGTGTTGACTGTTTCCTTTGCTGTGCAGAAGCTTTTTATCTTGATGAAGTCCCAAAAGTTCATTTTTGCTTTTGTTTCACTAGCTTTTGGAGATGTATCTTGAAAGAAGTTGCTGTGGCCGATGTCAAAGAGGTTACTGCCTATGTTCTCCTCTAGGATTTTGATGGATTCCTGTCTCACATTGAGGTCTTTCATCCACTTTTTTTTTGAGTTTATCTTTGTGAATGGTGTTAGAGAATGGTCGAGTTTCATTCTTCTGCATGTGGTTGTCCAATTTTCCCAGCACCATTTATTGAAGAGACTGTCTTTTTTCCATTGCATGTATTTTCCTGCTTTGTCGAAGATTATTTGACCATAGAGTTGAGGGTCCATATCTGGGTTCTCTATTCTGTTCCATTGGTCTGTATGTCTGCTTTTATGCCAGCACCATGCTGTCTTGGTGGTCACTGCTTTGTAATATAGCTTGAAATCGGGCAACGTGATGCCCCCAGCTTTGTTTTTCTTTTTCAACATCTCCTTGGCGATTCGGGGTCTTTTCTGATTCCATACAAATTTTAGGATTGTTTGTTCCAGCACTTTGAAAAATGTCATTGGAATTTTGATCGGGATGGTATTGAAGGTATAGATTGCTCTGGGTAGCAGAGATATTTTAACAATGTTTATTCTTCCGATCCATGAGCATGGAATATTTTTCCATCTTTTTATGTCTTCTTCAATTTCTTTCATGAGTGTTTTGTAGTTCCTAGAGTATAGATCCTTTACCTCTTTGGTTAGGTTTATTCCGAGGTATCTTATGGTTTTTGGTGCTATTGTAAATGGAATCGTTTCTCTAATTTCTCTTTCTACAGTTGCGTTGTTAGTGCATAAGAAAGCAACTGATTTCTGTGCATTGATTTTGTATCCTGCCACATTACTGAATTGCTGGATGAGTTCTAGTAATTTGGGGGTGGAGTCTTTTGGGTTTTCCAAATAAAGTATCATGTCGTCTGCGAAAAGAGAGAGTTTGACTTCTTCTTTGCCAATTTGAATACCTTTTATTTCTTTTTGTTGTCTGATTGCTGCTGCTAGGACTTCTAGTACTATGTTGAACAACAGTGGTGAGAGTGGGCACCCTTGACGTGTTCCTGATCTTAAGGGAAAGGCTCTCAGCTTTTCCCCATTGAGGATGATATTCGCTGTGGGTTTTTCATAGATGGATTTTATGAGCTTGAGGAATGTTCCCTCTATCCCTATACTCTGGAGAGTTTTAATCAGGAAAGGATGTTGTATTTTGTCAAATGCTTTTTCTGCATCAATTGAGAGGACCCTATGGTTCTTCTCCCTCCTCTTATTAATGTGTTCTATCACATTGATTGATTTGCGAATGTTGAACCACCCTTGCATCCCGGGGATAAATCCCACTTGGTCGTGGTGGATGATCCTTTTAATGTATTGTTGGATCCTATTAGCTAGGATTTTGTTGAGGATTTTGGAATCCATATTCATCAGGGATATCGGTCTGAAATTCTCCTTTTTGATGGGGTCTTTGCCTGGTTTGGGGATTAAGGTAATGCTGGCCTCATAGAATGAGTTTGGAAGTTTTCCTTCTGTTTCTATTTTTTGAAACAGCTTCAGTAGAATAGGCATTATTTCTCCTTTGAGTGTTTGGTAGAATTCCCCAGGGAATCCGTCAGGCCCTGGACTCTTGTTTTTTGGGAGGTTTTTGATCACTGCTTCAATCTCGTTACTGGTTATTGGCCTATTCAGGTTGTCAATTTCTTCCTGTTTCAGTCTTGGCAGCTTATAGGTTTCCAGGAAGGCCTCCATTTCATCCAGATTGCTCAGTTTATTGGCATATAGTTGTTGATAATAATTTCTAATAATTGTTTCTATTTCCTTGGTGTTAGTCGTGATCTCTGCCCTTTCTTTCATAATTTTATTAATTTGGGTCCTTTCTCTTTTGTTTTGGATAAGTCTGGCCAGTGGTTTATCAATCTCATTAATTCTTTCAAAGAACCAACTTCTAGTTTCATTGATCTGATCTACTGTGTTTCTGGTTTCTAATTCATTGATCTCTGCTCTAATTTTAATTATTTCTCTTCTAATGCGAGGCTTAGGCGTCGTTTGTTGCTTTTTCTCTAGTTCTTTAAGGTGTAGAGTTAGTTGGTGAATTTGGGATTTTTCTATTTTTTTGAGTGAGGCTTGGATGGCTATGTATTTCCCCCTTAGGACCTCCTTTGCAGTATCCCATAGGTTTTGGACCAATGTGTTTTTGTTCTCATTGATTTCCATGAGTTGTTTAAGTTCTTCTTTGATTTCCTGGTTGACCCAAACATTCTTGAGCAGAGTGATCTTTAGCTTCCAAGTGTTTGAATTTCTGCCAAATTTTTTCTTGCGATTGAGTTCCAGTTTTAGAGCATCGTGGTCTGAGAATATGCAGGGAATAATCTCAATCTTTTGGTATCGGTTGAGACCTGATTTGTGACCCAGTATATGGTCTATTCTGGAGAAAGTTCCATGTGTGCTTGAGAAGAATGAGTATTCTGTTGTTTTAGGGTGGAATGTTCTGTAAATATCTATGAGGTCCATCTGGTCCAATGTATCATTCAAAGCTCTTTTTTCCTTGTTGATTTTCTGCTTAGATGATCTGTCCATTGCTGAGAATGGAGTATTGAGGTCTCCTACAATTAATGTATTGTTATCAATATGACTCTTTATTTTGGTTAACAGTTGGCTTATGTAGATGGCTGCTCCCATGTTGGGGGCCTAGATATTTACAGTTGTTAGATCTTCTTGTTGGATAGACCCTTTAAGAATGATATAGTGTCCTTCTGTGTCTCTAATTACAGACTTTAGTTTAAAATCTAATTTGTCTGATATAAGAATTGCTACCCCAGCTTTCTTTTGAGGTCCGCTGGCCTGGAAGATGGATCTCCATCCCTTCACTTTCAGTCTGGATGTATCTTTAGGTTCAAAATGAGTCTCTTGTAGACAGCATATGGATGGGTCCTGTCTTTTTATCCAATCTGCAACCCTGTGCCGTTTTATGGGAGCGTTTAGGCCATTCACGTTGAGAGTGATTACTGAAAGATATGAATTAATTGTCATCATGTTGCCTGTGAAGACGTTGTTTTTATAGATCGTCCCTGTAAATTTCTGTTGTAGATCACTCTTGGGGTCTTTCTCCTTTTATAGAACCCCCCCTTAATATTTCTTGCAGGGCCGGCTTAGTGGTCACATATTCTTTCAGTTTCTGCCGGTTGTGGAAGCTCTGCATCTCTCCATCCATTCTAAATGAAAGCCTTGCCAGATAAAGTATTCTGGGCTGCATGTTCTTCTCATTTAGTACCCTGAATATGTCTTGCCAGGCCTTTCTGGCTTGCCAGGTCTCTGTGGATAGGTCTGACGTTATTCTGATGCTCCTCCCTCTGTACGTAAGGAATCTCTTCCCCCTAACTGCCCTTAAGATGGTTTCCTTGGTTCTAAGATTTGCAAGTTTTACTATTACATGCCGGGGTGTTGGCCTGTTTTCCTTGATCTTAGGAGGGGTCCTCTCTGCCTCTAGGACTCGAATGTTTGTTTCATTCCCCAGATTAGGGAAGTTCTCAGCTATGATTTGCTCAAATACATCTTCTAGTCCTCTCTCTCTCTCCACTCCCTCCAGGATTCCAATTATTCTGACATTGGAATGCCTCATGGTGTCACTTATTTCTCTGATTCTATTTTCATGAATTCTGAGTTGTTTTTCCCTGGCCTCCTCTTTTCCCTTTTTATCTATTATACTCTCTTCCAGATCGCTCATTCTTTCTTCTGTATCAGTTACACTAGCTGTTAGATTATCTAGATTGGATTGGATCTCATTGATAGCATTTTTAAGTTCTGCCAATTCACCTTTTATTTCTGCCCTTAGAGACTCTATGTTGCCATTAATTGATTTCTCCATTCTAGCCATTGTCTTCACAATTGCTAGCCTGAATTCCATCTCCGACATCTTGGTTATATCCGCATCCATTTGTAAATCTGCAGCATAAGTCATAATCTCTGAGTCTTTTGTGTTTTGGGGGCTCCTCCTCCTAGTCATTCTGTTGATGGGTGTTTGAAGGAATATATAGAGTCCAAATTATTGACAAGAACCCAAGCAAGATGCACCTGTTTTCTAGGGACCTTAGGGTTGCTGGCCTCTTGTTTTCCCAGCCTGTCTTCTGCGGGAGGGGCCTGCTGCACTGTTACTCAGGCAACCCTTTTTGGGCGGAGTTGCCCTGCGCTCCTGTGGTGGGGGATGGGCTCAGTGGGAATCAGTCTTTGGGGCTTTTATTCTCTGGCACCTTTCCCTGGCGGCTTTCCACGTCTCTTCCGCGAGTCAGAGCAGAAGAGACCGTTTCCAACCCTCTGCCTCAGAGCAGAGAGACCTCAGTCTGTTCTTCAGTGAGCTCTCCAGGCCACACCATCTCCGTTTCTGTCCGTACTGCTATAAACTGCAGTGTCCTGGGTTGTGCGCCTCTCTGCAGCACTCCCAGTCTTGTCTCCAGGTCGGGGCACATCTCTGCCCTTTGTGCTTCTAAAACCGCCAGCCGCTCCGAGTTCACGCGCGCGCGACTCTGCCGTTCGGGGTTTCCACCCCGGGGGTTGCAGTTCACCGGCGCGACCCCTGCGCACCGGGTTTCCGTCTTGGAGGCTGCAGTTTGCGTGCGCGTGACCGTCGCTCCAGATTTCTGTCCGGGGGGCTGCGGTTTGTGTGCGTGTGACCCCGCCGGTCTGGTTTTCCACCCCTGGGGCTGCCCTAAAGTCCTTTCCCGACGCTACCGGTCTGCGAGTCTGTGCCCCATCTGCAGCGCGCGAGGCTGTCACTCACCGGCGGTGTAGGATCCCCACGTCCAGGCACCCTCCTGCTGCCGTTTATCCTCCGATATCTGCCCGCAGAATCACGGCTCTCCGCTTCGTACCTCAAAACCAACTGCCTGCGATATTCTGTTTGTAGAGATCCAGATCTTCTTACATCTCAGGCTGGTTTCGTGGGTGCTCAGAGTGGTCTGGTAGATATCCAGCTCAATTCCGGGGACCAGTTGAAATAGGGTCCCCTACTCCTCTGCCATCTTACCCCCTCCAGCTCTCTCCCGTTTTTTAAAAAAAGTTCTCTTCAATCTTTTTTCAACCAACTTCTTATCAATTCCTTTTATAAAATCTTTTATAATTTTCATCTTTACCATCATATTCGATCCCTTCATCATATTTACCCTTATTTTTGTACATATATAAGTTTTTCTTTCTTTAAAATTTTGGAAGGCACTTTCTTCTAAAAGACCAAAATACACCCAAAATTTAGTGTGTGGCACTGATCTATGCACCAGCCTGGTCATATTTGATCATATTCTGTTTTTTGTTTGTTTGTTTTTATCTTTATCTTTATCTTTTTCTTTCTTTTTCTTTTTTCTTTCTTTCCTTCCCCCCCCCCCCAAGTTTCAGGTCTCTTCTGATTTGTTTAGTGTATATTTTTCTGGGGTCGTGGTTACCCTGTTAGCATTTTGTTCTCTCATTCATCTATTCTCCTCTGGACAAAATGACAAGATGGAAAAAACCACCTCAAAAAAAAAGAACAAGAGGCAGTACTGACTGCCAGGGACCTAATCAATACGGACATTAGCAAGATGTCAGAACTAGAGTTCAGAATGATGATTTTAAAGTTATTAGCTGGGGTTGAAAAAAGCATGGAAGATATTAGAGAAGCCCTTTCTGGATAAATAAATGAACTAAAATCCAACCAAATTGAAATAAAAAAGGCTATTAATGAGGTGCAATAAAAAATGGAGGCTCTAACTGTTAGGATAAATGAGGCAGAAGAGGGAATCAGTGAGATAGAAGACCAAATGATGGAAAATAAAGAAGCTGAGAAAAAGAGAGATAAAAAACTACTGGATCACAGGGCAGAATTCGAGAGATAAGCAATACCATAAGACGAAACAATATTAGAATAATTGGGATCCCAGAAGAAGAAAGAGAGAGAGGGGCAGAAGGTATATTGGAGCAAGTTATAGCAAAGAACTTCCCTAATTTGGGGAAGGAATCAGGCATCAAAATCCAGGAGGCACAGAGAACCCCCCTCAAAATCAATAAAAATAGGTCAACACCCCGACATCTAATAGTAAAACTCACGAGTTTCAGAGACAAAGAGAAAATCCTGAAAGCAGCTCGGGACAAGAGGTCTGTAACCTACAATGGTAGAAACATTAGATTGGCAGCAGACCTATCCATAGAGACCTGGCAGGCGAGAGAGGACTGGCATGATATATTCAGAGCACTAAACGAGAAAAATATGCAGCCAAGAATACTGTACTCAGCTAGGCTGTCATTGAAAATAGGAGAGATAAAAAGCTTGCAGGACAAAGAGAAGCTAAAAGAGTTTGCGAACACCAAACCAGCCCTACAAGAAATATTGAAAGGGGTCCTCTAAGCATAAAGAGAGCCTGAAAGCAACATAGACCAGAAAGGAACACAGACAATATACAGTAACAGTCACCTTACAGGGAATACAATGGCACTAAATTCATATTTTTCAGTAGTTACCCTGAATGTAAATGGGCTAAATGCCCTAATCAAAAGACACAGGGTATCAGAGTGGATTAAAAAACAAGATCCATTGGGGCGCCTGGGTGGCTCAGTCGTTGAGCATCTGCCTTCAGCTCAGGTTATGATCCCTGGGTCCTGGGATCGAGCCTCGCGTCTGGCTCACTGCTTGGCAAGAAACCTGCTTCTCTCCCTCTCCCACTCCCCTTGCTTATGTTCCCTCTCTCGCTGCGTCTCTGTCAAATAAATAAAAATCTTAAAAAAAAAAAAAACTTAAAAAAAAAAACAAGATCCATTGATATGCTGTCTGCAAGACACTCATGTTAGACCCAAAGACACCTCTAGGTTTAATGTGAGGCGGTGGAAAACCATTTACCATGCTAATGGACAGCAAAAGAAAGCTGGGGTGGCAATCCTTATATCAGACAAATTAGATTTTAAACCAAAGATGGTAATAAGAAAAGAGGAAGGACACTATATCCTCCTTAAAGGGTCTATCCAACAAGAAGATCTAACAATTGTAAATAACTATGCCCCTAACATGGGAGCAGCCAATTATGTAAGCAAATTAATAACAAAAGCAAAGAAACACATCAACCACAATACAATAATAGTGGGGGACTTTAACACCCCCCTCACTGAAATGGACAGATCGTCTAAGCAAAAGATCAACAAGGAAATAAAGACTTTAAATGACACACTGGACCAAATGGACTTCACAGACATATTCAGAACATTCCATCCCAAAGCAACAGAATACACATTCTTCTCTAGTGCCCACGGAACATTCTCCAGAATAGATCACATCCTAGGTCACAAATCAGGTCTCAACGAGTACCAAAAGATTGGGATCATTCCCTGCCTATTTTCAGACCACAATGCTTTGAAACTAGAACTCAATCACAAGAGGAAAGTCGGAAAGAACTCAAATACATGGAGGCTAAAGAGCATCCTACTGAAGAATGAATGGGTCAACCAGGAAATTAAAGAAGAATTAAAAAAAATTCATGGAAACCAATGAAAATGAAAACACAACTGTTCAAAATCTTTGGGATGCAGCAAAGGCAGTCCTAAGAGGAAAGTATATAGCAATACAAGCCTTTCTCAAGAAACAAGAAAGGTCTCAAATACACAACCTAACCCTACATCTAAAGCAGCTGGAGAAGGAACAGCAAATAAAGCCTAAACCCAGCAGGAGAAGAGAAATAATAAAGATCAGAGCAGAAATCAATGAAATAGAAACCAAAAGAACAGTAGAACAGGTCAACGAAACTAGGAGCTGGTTCTTTGAAAGAATTAATAAGATTGATAAACCCCTGGCCAGACTTATCAAAAAGAAAAGAGAAAGGACCCAAATCAACAAAATCATGAATGAAAGAGGAGAGATCACAACCAACACCAAAGAAATACAAACAATTATAAGAACATATTATGAGCAACTCTATGTGAGCAAATTCGATAACCTGAAAGAAATGGATGCATTCCTAGAGATGTATCAACTACCAAAACTGAACCAGGAAGAAACAGAAAACCTGAACAGACCTATAACCACAAAGGAAATTGAGGCAGCAATCAAATTCTCCCAACAAACAAAAGTCCAGGGCCAGATGACTTCCCAGGGGAATTCTACCAAACATTTAAAGAAGACTTAATACCTATTCTTCTGAAACTGTTCCAAAAAATAGAATTGAAAGGAAAACTTCCAAACTCGTTTTCTGAGGCCACCATTACCTTTTTCCCCAAACCATAGACCCCATCAAAAAGGAGAATTACAGACCAATATCTTGATGAACATGGATGTAAAAATTCTCACCAAAATACCAGCCAATAGGATCCAACACCACATTAAAAGGATTATTCACCACGACCAAGTGGGATTTATCCCTGCGCTGCAAGGTTGGTTCAGCAACCACAAATCAATGTGATACAATACATTAATAAAAGAAAGAACAAGAACCATATGATCCTCTCTATAGATGCAGAAAAAGCATTTGACAACGTACAGCATCCTTTCTTGATCAAAACTCTTCAGAGTGTAGGGATAGAGGGTACATACCTCAGTATCATAAAAGCCATCTATGAAAAACCCACAGCGAATATCATTCTCAATGGGGAAAAACTGAGAGCTTTCCCCCTAAGGTCAGGAACACGGCAGGGATGTCCACTAACACCACTGTTATTCAACATAGTATTAGAAGTCCTAGCCACAGCAATCAGACAACAAAAAGAAATAAAAGGCATCCAAATCGGCAAGGAAAAAGTCACACTCTCACTCTTTGCAGATAATATGACACTTTATGTGGAAAATCCAAAAGACTCCACCCCAAAACTGCTTGAACTCATACAGGAATTCAGTAAAGTGGCAGGATATAAAATCAATGCACAGAAATCAGTGACATTCTTTTACACCAACAACAAGACAGAAGAAAGAAAAATTAAGAAGTCAATCCCATTTACAATTGCACCCAAAACCATAAGATACCTAGGAATAAATCTAACCAAAGAGGCAAAGAATCTGTACTCAGAAAACTATAAAATACTCAGGAAAGAAATTGAGGAAGACAAAAACAAATGGAGAAACGTTCCATGCTCATGGATTGGAAGAACAAATATTGTGAAGATGTCAATGCCACCTAGAGCAATCTACACATTCAATGCATTCCCTATCAAAATACCATCCACTTTTTTCAACGAAAGGGAACAAATAATCCTAAAATTTGTATGGAACCAGAAAAGAGCCCGCATAGCCAGAGGAATGTTGAAAAAGAAAAGCAGGGAGCAAGATGGCGGAGGAGTAGGAGAGCTGGATTTCGTCTCCTCTCAGGAATTCAGCTGGATAGGGATCAAACCATTCTGAACACCTACAAACTCAACAGGAGATTGAAGAAAAGAATAGCAACAACTCTCTGAACAGAAAAGCGACCACTTTCTGGAAGGTAGGACGTGCAGAGAAGTGAATCCGAGGCGATATTCGGGAGGATAGATGGCGGGGGAGGGGCCTCCGTCGGCCGCTTCTGGCAAGTGATAGAGCCACGGAGCACAAAATCGGAACTTTTAGAAGTCTGCTCCGCTGAGGGACGTCACTCTGGTGGCGAAGTGGGGGGTGGAACCCTCGCGGGACAGCGTGGTCTCAGGACCCTCGGGGTCACAGAAAGACCGGGGGTGCCTGAGTGCGGCAGAGCTCCCAGGTATCGGAGCAGGGAAGCCGGCTGCAGAGACGGAGCCCAGGCGCGGGCTCTCAGCTCGGGGTTGCCATAAACCGTGATCCGCGGCACAGTCGGGCCACTGCTCCTCCAGCAGGGACCCAACAAGTGGCAGATCCGGGGAGACTCACCTTCTTCCCCCGGGAGAAGAGGTGCGGGAGCGCACCGCGGGGATCTGCTGGGTTTGGAGACTCCACCCAGGGTCGGGTGCCAGATAGAAAGGCGCGGTCACAGGCCGGGGAGCACGGAGTGCGGCTGGAGACCGGGGAGATGGGAGTGACTGACTGTTTTTCTCTGGGGGTGCACTGAGGAGCGGGACCCCGAGTTCTCGGCTCCTCCGGGGCGGAGACTGGGAGGCCGCCATTTTCACTCTCCGCCTCCAAAGCTGTACGGAAAGCTTGCAGGGAACAGAAGCTCCGGAGAGCAAACCCGAGCAGATTACTTAGTCCGGACCGGCAAGGGCGGGGCAATCCTACCTCCGGCAAAGACATTTGGGAACCACGGCAACAGGCCCCTCCCCCAGAAGATCAGCGAGAACAGCCAGCCAAGACCAGGTTTACCGATCTCGGCAGAACTCCAGCGCTAGGGGAATACAGCACAGAATTCATTGCTTTTTTCCCCATGATTCTTTAGTCTTTCAAAGTAAATTATTTTTTTTAACTGTCTTTTTTTCTTTTTTCTTTTCTTTTTTTTTATTTTTCTTTTTCCCGTTTTCAACCAACATCTTATCAATCCCTTTTTTAAAAAAAAAACATTTTTATTTTTCATTTTTAAAGTCATATTCTATCCCTTCATAGTAGTTACCTGTATTTTTGGCATATATATATAAGTTGTTCTCTCTTTAAATTTTGAGATAGTTTCTTCTAACAGATCAAAATATACTCTAAATCTCTAGTTATGATTTTTTTCTACTCCCCTGTCTGATCACATTCTCTCCCTTTTTTCTTTCTTTCTTTTTTTTTTTAAATCCTCTTCTTTCTTTTTTCAAACAACTTATCAAATCCTTTTATAAAAGTTTTTATAATTTCCATCTTTACAGTCATATTCCGTCCCTTCATCATATCAACCCTTATTTTTGTACATATATAAGTTTTTCTTTCTTTAAAATTTTGGGAGGCACTTTCTTTTAACAGACCAAAATACACCCAAAATCTAGTGTGTGGCACTCATCTATAAACCAGCCTGATCATATTTGATCACATTCTGTTTTTGTTTTGTTTTGTTTTGTTCTGCTTTTGTTTGTTTTTATCTTTATCTTTATCTTTTTCTTTTTCTTTTTTCTCTCTTTTCCTTTCTTTTCCCACTGCTTCAGGTCTTTTCTGATTTGTTTAGAGTATATTTTCTGGGGACGTTATTACCCTGCTACCATTTTGTTCTCTCATTAATCTATTCTCCTCTGCACAAAATGACAAGACGGAAAAAATCACCTCAACAAAAAGAACAAGACGTAGTACCAACTGCCAGGGACCTACTCAATATGGACATCAGTACGATGTCAGATCTAGAGTTCAGAATCATCACTTTAAAGATATTAGCTGGACTTGAAAAAAGCATGGAAGTTATTAGAGAAACCCTTTCTGGAGAAGTAAAAGAAATAAAATCTAACCAAGTAGAAATCAAAAAGGCTATTAATGAGGTGCAATCAAATATGGGGGCGCTACCTGCTAGGATAAATGAGGCAGAAGAAAAAATCAGTGAGATAGAAGACCAAATGATGGAAAGTAAAGAAGCTGAGAAAAAGAGAGATAAACAACTACTGGATCACGAGGGCAGAATTCGAGAGATAAACGATACCATAAGACGAAACAACATTAGAATAATTGGGATCCCAGAAGAAGAAGAAAGAGAGAGAGGGGCAGAAGGTATAATGGAGCAAATTATAGCAGAGAACTTCCCTAATTTGGGGAAGGAAACAGGCATCAAAATCCAGGAAGCACAGAGAACCCCCCTCAAAATCAATAAAAATAGGTCAACACCCCGACATCTAATAGTAAAACTTACGAGTCTCAGAGACAAAGAAAATCCTGAAAGCAGCTCGGGAGAAGAGATATGTAAGCTACAATGGTAGAAACATTAGATTGGCAACAGACTTATCCACAGAGACCTGGCAGGCCAGAAAGGACTGGCAGGACATATTCAGAGCACTAAATGAGAAAAATATGCAGCCAAGAATACACTATCCAGCTAGGCTGTCATTGAAAATTGAAGGAGAGATAAAAAGCTTCCAGGACAAACAAAAACTAAAGGAATTTGCAAACACGAAACCAGCCCTACAAGAAATATTGAAAGGGGTCCTCTAAGCAAAGAGAGAGCCTAAAAGCAACATAGACCAGAAAGGAACACAAACAATATACAGTAACAGTCACTTTACAGGCAATACAATGGCACTAAATTCCTATCTTTCAAGAGTTACCCTGAATGTAAATGGGCTAAATGCCCCAATCAAAAGACACAGGCTATCAGATTGGATAAAAAAAGAAGACCCATCGATATGCTGTCTGCAAGAGACTCATTTTAGACCCAAAGACACCCCCAGATTGAAAGTGAGGGGGTGGAAAACCATTTACCATGCTAATGGACACCAAAAGAAAGCTGGGGTGGCAATCCTTCTATCAGACAAATTAGATTTTAAACCAAAGACTGTAATAAGAGATGAGGAAGGACACTATATCCTACTTAAAGGGTCTATCCAACAAGAAGATCTAACAATGGTAAATATCTATGCCCCTAACATGGGAGCAGCCAATTATATAAGCCAATTAATAACAAAAGCAAAGAAACACATTGACAACAATACAATAATAGTCGGGGACTTTAACACCCCCCTCACTGAAATGGACAGATCGTCTAAGCAAAAGATCAACAAGGAAATAAAGACTTTAAATGACACACTGGACCAAATGGACTTCACAGACATATTCAGAACATTCCATCCCAAAGCAACGGAATACACATTCTTCTCTAGTGCCCATGGAACATTCTCCAGAATAGATCACATCCTAGGTCATAAATCAGGTCTCAACCGGTACCAGAAGATTGGGATCATTCCCTGCATATTTTCAGACCACAATGCTTTGAAACTAGAACTCAATCACAAGAGGAAAGTCGGAAAGAACTCAAATACATGGAGGCTAAAGAGCATCCTACTGAAGAATGAATGGTTCAACCAGGAAATTAAAGAAGAATTAAAAAAATTCATGGAAACCAATGAAAATGAAAACACAACTATTCAAAATCTTTGGGATACAGCAAAGGCAGTCCTAAGAGGAAAGTATATAGCAATACAAGCCTTTCTCAAGAAACAAGAAAGGTCTCAAGTACACAACCTAACACTACACCTAAAGGAGCTGGAGAAAGAACAGCAAATAAAGCCTAAACCCAGCAGGAGAAGAGAAATAATAAAGATCAGAGCAGAAATCAATGAAATAGAAACCAAAAGAACAGTAGAACAGATCAACGAAACTAGGAGCTGGTTCTTTGAAAGAATTAACAAGATTGATAAGCCCCTGGCCAGACTTATCAAAAAGAAAAGAGAAATGACCCAAATCAACAAAATCATGAATGAAAGAGGAGAAATCACAACCAACAGCAAAGAAATACAAACAATTATAAGAACATATTATGAGCAACTCTATGCCTGCAAATTAGATAACCTGGAAGTAATGGATGCATTCCTAGAGATGTATCAACTACCAAAACTGAACCAGGAAGAAATAGAAAACCTGAACAGACCTATAACCACTAAGGAAATTGAAGCAGTCATCAAAAATCTCCCAAAACACAAAAGCCCAGGGCCAGATGGCTTCCCAGGGGAATTCTACCAAACATTTCAAGAAGAATTAATACCTATCCTCCTGAAACTGTTCCAAAAAATAGAAATGGAAGGAAAACTTCCAAACTCATTTTATGAGGCCAGCATTACCTTGATCCCAAAACCAGACAAAGACCCCATCAAATAGGAGAATTACAGACCAATATCTTGATGAACATGGATGCAAAAATTCTCACCAAAATACTAGCCAATAGGATCCAACAGTACATTAAAAGGATTATTCACCACGACCAAGTCGGATTTATCCCTGGGCTGCAAGGTTGGTTCAACATCCGCAAATCAATCAACGTGATACAATACATTAACAAAAGAAAGAACAAGAATCATATGATCCTCTCAATAGATGCAGAAAAAGCATTTGACAAAGTACAGCATCCTTTCTTGATCAAAACTCTTCAGAGTATAGGGATAGAGGGTCCATACCTCAATATCATAAAAGCCATCTATGAAAAACCCACAGCGAATATCATTCTCAATGGGGAAAACTGAGAGCTTTCCCCCTAAGGTCAGGAATGTGGCAGGGATGTCCACTATCACCACTGCTATTCAACATAGTATTGGAAGTCCTAGCCACAGCCATCAGACAACAAAAAGAAATCAAAGGCATCCAAATTGGCAAAGAAGAAGTCAAACTCTCACTCTTTGCAGATGATATGATACTTTATGTGGAAAATCCAAAAGACTCCACCCCAAAACTGCTAGAACTCATACAGGAATTCAGTAAAGTGGCAGGATATAAAATCAATGCACAGAAGTCAGTGGCATTCCTACACACCAACAACAAGTCAGAAGAAAGAGAAATTAAGGAGTCGATCCCATTTACAATTGCACCCAAAACCATAAGATACCTAGGAATAAATCTAACCAAAGAGGCAAAGGATCTGTACTCAGAAAACTATAAAATACTCATGAAAGAAATTGAGGAAGACACAAAGAAATGGAAAAACGTTCCATGCTCATGGATTGGAAGAACAAATATTGTGAAGATGTCAATCCTACCTAGAGCAATCTACACATTCAATGCAATCCCCATCAAAATACCATCCACTTTTTTCAAAGAAATGGAACAAATAATCCTAAAATTTGTATGGAACCAGAAAAGACCCCGCATAGCCAGAGGAATGTTGAAAAAGAAAAGCAAAGCTGGCGGCATCACAATTCCAGACTTCCAGCTCTATTACAAAGCTGTCATCATCAAGACAGTATGGTACTGGCACAAAAACAGACACATAGATCAATGGAACAGAATAGAGAGCCCAGAAATGGACCCTCAACTATATGGTCAACTAATCTTTGACAAAGCAGGAAAGACTGTCCAATGGAAAAAAGACAGTCTCTTCAACAAATGGTGTTGGGAAAATTGGACAGCCACATGCAGAAGAATGAAACTGGACCATTTCCTTACACCACACACAAAAATAGACTCCAAATGGTTGAAAGACCTCAATGTGAGACAGGAGTCCATCAAAATCCTAAAGGAGAACACAGGCAGCAACCTCTTCGACCTCAGCCGCAGCATCTTCTTCCTAGAAACATCGCCAAAGGCAAGGGAAGCAAGGGCAAAAATGAACTATTGGGACTTCATCAAGATAAAAAGCTTTTGCAAAGCAAAGGAAACAGTCAACAAAACCAAAAGACAACTGACAGAATGGGAGAAGATATTTGCAAATGACATATCAGATAAAGGGCTAGTATCCAAAATCTATAAAGAACTCATCAAACTCAACACCAAAAGAACAAAGAATCCAATCAAGAAATGGGCAGAAGACATGAACAGACATTTTTCCAAAGAAGACATCCAAATGGCCAACAGACACATGAAAAAGTGTTCAATATCGCTCGGCATCAGGGAAATCCAAATCAAAACCTCAATGAGATACCACCTCACACCAGTCAGAATGGCTAAAATTAACAAGTCAGGAAATGACAGATGTTGGCGGGGATGCGGAGAAAGGGGAACCCTCCTACACTGTTGGTGGGAATGCAAGCTGGTGCAGCCACTCTGGAAAACAGTATGGAGGTTCCTCAAAAAGTTGAAAATAGAGCTACCATATGATCCAGCAATTGCACTACTGGGTATTTACCCCAAAGATACAAAAGTAGGGACCCGAAAGGGTATCATGCACCCCGATGTTTATAGCAGCAATGTCCAGAATAGCCAAACTGTGGAAAGAGCCAAGATGTCCATCAACAGATGAATGGATAAAGAAGACGTGGTATATATATACAATGGAATATTATGCAGCCATCAAAGGGAATGAGATCTTGCCATTTGCAACGATGTGGATGGAACTGGAGGGTATTATGCTGAGCGAAATAAGTCAAACAGAGAAAGACATGTATCATATGACCTCACTGATATGAGGAATTCTTAATCTCAGGAAACAAACTGAAGGTTGCTGGAGTGGGGGATGGGGTGGGAGGGATGGGGTGACTGGGTGATGGACACTAGGGAGGGTATGTGCTCTGGTAAGCGCTGTGAATTGTGCAAGACTGTTGAATCTCAGATCTGTACCTCTGAAACAAATAATTCAATATATGTTAAGAAAGAAAAAAAGAAGAAGAAGAATGTAGCAGGAGGGGAAGAACGAAGGGGGGGAAATCGGAGGGGGAGAAGAACCATGAGAGACGATGGACTCTGAAAAACAAACTGAGGGTTCTAGAGGGGAGGGGGGTGGGAGGATGGGTTAGCCTGGTGATGGGTATTGAGGAGGGCACGTTCTGCATGGAGCACTGGGTGTTATGCACAAACAATGAATCATGGAACACTATATCTAAAACTAATGATGTAATGTATGGGGATTAACATAAGAATAAAAAAAGAAAAAAAAAAAGAAAAAAAAAAGAAAAAAAAAGCAAAGCTGGTGGCATCACAATTCCGGACTTCCAGCTCTGTTACAAAGCTGTCATCATCAAGACAGTACGGTACTGGCACAAAAACAGACACATCGTTCAGTGGAACAGAAGAGAGAGCCCAGAAATGGACCCTCAACTCTATGGTCAACTAATCTTTGACAAAGCAGGAATGAATGTCCAGTGGAAAAAAGATAGTCTCTTCAACAAATGGTGTTGGGAAAATTGGACAGCCACATGTAGAAGAATGAAACTGGACCATTTCCTTACATCACACACAAAAATAGACTCAAAATGGTTGAAAGACCTCAATGTGAGACAGGAATCCATTAAAATCCTTGAGGAGAACACAGGCAGCAACCTCTTCGACCTCAGCCACAGCAACTTCTTCGTAGAAACTTCGCCAAAGGCAAGGGAAGCAAGGGCAATGAACTATTGGGACTTCATCAAGATAAAAAGCTTTTGCACAGCAAAAGAAACAGTCAACAAAACCAAAAGACAACTGACAGAATGGGAGAAGATATTTGCAAGTGACATATCAGATAAAGGGCTAGTATCCAAAATCTATAAAGAACTTATCAAACTCAACACCCAAAGAACAAAGAATCCAAACAAGAAGACATGAACAGACACTTCTCCAAAGAAGACATTCAAATGGGCAACAGACACATGAAAAAGTGCTCAACATTGCTTGGCATCAGGGAAATCCAAATCAAAACCTCAGTGAGATACCACCTCACACCAGTCAGAATGGCTAAAATTAACAAGTCAGGAAACGACAGATGTTGGTGGGCATATGGAGAAAGGGGAACCCTCCTACACTGTTGGAGGGTGCAAGCTGGTACAGCCACTCTGGAAAACAGTATGGAGGTTCCTCAAAAAGTTGAAAATAGAGCTACCCTATGACCCAGCAATTCCACTACTGGGTATTTACTCCAAAGATACAAATGTAGGGATCCCAAGGGGTACGTGCACCCTGATGTTTATAGCAGCAACGTCCACGATAGCCAAACTGTGGAAAGAGCCAAGATGTCCATCGACAGATGAATGGATAAAGAAGATGTGGTATCTATATACAATGGAATATTATGCAGCCATCAAAAGGAATGAAATCTTGCCATTTGCAATGACGTGGATGTAACTGGAGGGTATTATGCTGAGCGAAATAAGTCAAACAGAGAAAGACATGTATCATATTGACCTCACTGATATGAGGAATTCTTAATCTCAGGAAACAAACTGAGTGTTGCTAGAGTGGTGGGGGATGGGAGGGTAGGATGGCTGGGTGATAGACATTGGGGAGGGTATGTGCTATGGTGAGTGCTGGTAATTGTGTAAGACTGTTGAGTCACAGACTTGTACCTCTGAAACAAATCATACATTATACGTTAAAAATAAAAAAAAAAGAAGGCGATAGAAGGAAGGGAAAAATGAATGGGAGGAAATTGGAGGGGGAAATGAACCATGAGAGACTATGGACTCTGAGAAACAAACTGAGGGTTCTAGAGGGGAGGGGGGTGGTGGGATGGGTTAGCCTGGTTGATGGGTATTAAAGAGGGCACGTAGTGAATGGAGCACTGGGTGTTAATCGCAAACAATGAATCATGGAACACTACATCAAAAACTAATGATGTAATGTATGGTGATTATCATAACATAAAAAAAAATGCCTATTAAAAAAAAAAAACCACAATGAGATAACCAACTTACCCCAGTTAGAATGGCTAAAATTAACAAGACAGGGAACAACAAATGTTGGTGAGGATGTGGAGAAAGGGGAACCCTCTTACACTTTGGGTGAGTATGCAAGATGGTACAGTCAGTCTGGGAAACAGTGTGGAGGTTCCTCAAAAAATTAAAAATAGAGCTACCCTATGGCCCAGCAATTGCACTACTGGGTATTTGCCCCAAAGATACAGATGTTGTGAAAAGAAGGGGCATATGTACTCCAAAGTTCATAGCAGGAATGTCCACAATAACCAAACTGTGGAAGGAGTGGAGATATCCTTCAACATACGAATGGTTAAAGAAGATGTGGTTCCTATATACAATGGAATATTACTCAATCATCAGAAAAGATGAATACCCACCATTTGCATCAACATGGTTGGAACTGGAGGGGATTATGCTAAGTGAAAATAGTCATGAAGAGAAAGACAATTATCATATGCTTTCACTCATATGTGGAATATAAGGAATAGCACAAAGGACCACAGGGGAAGGCTGGGAATACTGAATAGCAAGAAATCAGAGAGGGAGGCAAACCATGAGAAACTCTGGAGTCTGGGAAACAAACTCAGGGTTACAGAAGGGAGGGGAGTGGGGGAATGGTGTGGTGATGAGCACTGGGTGTTATATGCAACTAATGAATTGTTGAACACTACCTCAAAAACTAATGATGTTGGTCTATTGAACATAATAATAAGAAAAATGCAGCACAAGTTTTTTAAGCCCGTTTTGACATTCCTTCATTTTTTTAATATACTGTTATCCTCCAGGCATGGAAGGGGCCCAGGCCTCTTGCGCCTTTGGGAGGAAATGGTCTGCATCTTATAGGCCAGGAGGTAGGCTTTCCTCAGGCTCTCATGTCTGGTGAGTGGCTGACCCCTTTGCCAGCTGCTTTTCAAAGTGAAGTCAGCAGAATTTGTGGGACTATTTTTAGTAACCAGCTCAGTGACCTTAGGCCCTCCTTCTGAGGTCTGGGGCCTTGAGGTGTCTTCCCAGCAGCCTGGGTGTTTTTTCTAAGGGTCCTGGGTGTTGTTTCTAAGGGTCTTGTAAGCCCTGAGGTGGCAGCTTCTGAATGTGCTATCCTCCTTTGTGGGGCTGTTCCATCCTCCATCTCCAGGCTGGCAAGATCCTGGATGTGGGCCTAGTTGCTCCCAACATTTCCACCTGGAAAGGTGGAAGGAGGTTGAATCAGCAGCTTCACTGAGGCCAACCCTGAGTCCATGCCCCTACCCGGGTGCTGTAAGTCCCCCTGCATGAATCTTAACAAAGACAAGAAGTCTGTCCCCGGATGTTAAGTAATTTGGGGGTGGAGAAGACTCCTAGGTCTGCTGTGGGGAGGTTTTCTAACAGAGGCATGATCACCCCTTGCATTGTAAAGCCAGCACTGCCAGACAAACCCTGGTGGGCAAGCCTCAGTTTCCTCACTGGAAAGTGGGAATGGTAATGCATGTTCTGCCTGCCCCCCAGGTCTGTCACAATGATTCTGTGACATCACGAATGTGAACATGTGTTGGAAAGTCCCAGTGAAGTGCAAGGTACTATTTCCATTACAGCATGAACAGTTTTGTTCATGGTTATGTTTTTGCAAATTGCAGGAGGGGTCCAAGTAGTGGCGCTGTCTTCCTTCCTGGCAGCTCTCGGTGCAAGGGCAGTGGTCTGGGCCCAGCGCAGAGGGAACTGCTGCATTCTTGTCCCACCTCGAGACCCATGTGGTTCTTCCTGCTGTCACTGAGTCTCTATCAGTTCCCTGCTGAGCTCTGGGATGGGGTCACTGATTTGGCAGGACGAACAATAGCAATGGCCCACTTCTCCCCATGTGAGTGAAGCACGGGAATGGCCTTTGGGTATGGGTGGGGTTGTGGGCACCACACCAGCCCCGGATTATTCAGCATGCCAAGTGGGGAACAGAGAGGGGCAGGCCCTGAGTGATCTTGAAATATCTTCATCATCATCACAGACCAAATGTCTTTCCTTGGAATTTTACTGTTTCCTGTGTAAATATAACATCATAAATTTAATATCGAAGAGCAGCTAATTCATGGAGCAGTCATCTTTGAACCGGGACACTAGGTGAATCAGAGCATCTCCCTTATAAAGCACTCATTTGTTCATGCATTCATTCACTTGTTCACTTGTTTGAGAGAGGCAGTCTGGTTGATGGAATGGAAGGGTCATCTTTAAATTCCTTTGGAACAGAGTTTGAATCCCAGCTCTCTCACTCAGGGCTGTGACCTTGAGCAAGTGGAGTAACTCTCTGGGAACTCAGTTTGCTCATCCATAAAGAAGGCAGGTGACATTCCCCTCCCTGGTTTGCTCTGAGGGTTAGCACTGATGTGCAGACAGCAATCTGCACCCAGAGTAAGTGGTTAAGAATCAGACTTCTGCTCTCCAGCACTGCAACTTTTCATTTATCCTGCAATCAGCAAATGTCTTTCCAGTGCTGCAGATGTCCCTGCTTCTGCCCCCCTCAGGTTCCCCCTCCAGTCCCGGGCACACCTGCCTGACTTCTTAATGTAGGCCAGCAGTAGTGCCCAGGAAGGCTTTCTCTGCCTGTGGGCGCCACTTGGCCCACCTTGTCTGACAGTTCATCAGGCCTGCAGGGCCAGCACACTATTGTGCCCTGGAAGTAGCCCTCACGGAAAGATTGGGGGGAGTTAGGATTTGCACACCCTTCAAGATATGTCTGAGGTTCCCAGAGGTCCAGGCAGGACTGAGCTCCAGATGCCCGCAGTGGTAACTTGCTTGGTAATGAAATTTTCTTGGCTGCCCTCCATTCCCTGCCTCACCTCCCCCCCTTCTCCTACCAATGTTTTCTGGTATCATCTCCCAGATAAACTACTTGCACTTGAATCCTCATCTCAAGGTCACTTCTGGGGGCTGAGAGGGGGCAATTTAAAGCAAGCGTCTAATAGGTACTAGCGGATATGTTCAGAGACGAACAGAGCCTCCTCCCTTGGGGAATTCACAGTCTAAGAAGCAAAAATATCCAACCTGATATAGCACAATGACATAGTTAAGAGGTGTTGGGGGGTTGGGAGAAAAGAGGTTGAAGGGCATGTACTTGAATTTCCCAGGGGAGGACAAGCCTGAGCAGAGGCTAAGGGAGCCATCACAGAGGGCAGCCTCTACAGGGGCAGGACTGGGCAGGAGGCTGACCCCGCTGCAAGGTGTGGTCTCTGAAGGGAAGGCTAAGTGGCAGCACAGGGCAGGTGGGCTTGTTGTGAGAAGAGGGTGAGGGCCCTACACTCCAAAGTCATTTTGTGGGGTCAGTCTGCGGGGCAGGGCCACACCCCTCCACTCTGGGCAGAGGGGCAGTCAGGGCTTGGCCAGCCCATCACATGGGCCTCTGAGACTGTGGGGGGCTGGGCAGACCTTGAAATGGGGCTGCTGCCACCAAGATAAAGGCCATTTGGGGAAGACAAGGACTGGCTGGGAACGAAGGCTGGATGCTGTAGTGGCAGAATGACAGCAGGAAGCTGGGACAGACATGAGGAAAGCTGTGGGTAGGGTAAAGCCCAACTTGTGCCCCAAACCTCCTCCAGTGATCCATCCACATGCCTGGAATCAGCCCCCTGCTTGGGATTTGTCCCCTCAGAACTTCAGTAGTAACAATAAACATAGTAGCAGGAAACATGGGTTGAGCCCTCACTATCTGAGGGCTGAGGGCTTTACATGGATGGCTTCCCGTCAACCTCAACCCTTTGAGGTAGGCACTAATATTAATACCACTTTGCAGATAAGAAAACTGAGGTTCATATCTTTCCTAAACTCAGCTTGGGCTTCCACAACAAAGTACTACAGACCAGGTGGCATGAAAAACAGAAATTTATTTCTCAGAGGTCTGGGGCTTGAAATCCAAGCTAAAGATGCCAACAGGATTGGTTTCTGGTGAGACTTCTCTTCCTGGGTTGTAGATGGCCACAGTCTTGCTGGGTCTTCACATGGCCTCTTCTCTGTGGGCATGGGAGAGATAGGAAGAGAGAGAGAGAAAGAGAGAGATGAGAGATGAAAGACAGAGAGAGAGGAAAAAAGAGATGCGAAATGAAAGACAGATACAGAGAGAGAGAGAGAGAGAGATGAGAGATGAAAGACAGACACACACACACACACACACACAGGGTGGGCGGCTCTTGAGTCTCTTCCCCCAGTTGTTGGGACACGAGTCCTATCTGCTCAGGGTCCCACCCATAAGCCCTCATTTAACCTTTATTGCATCCCTATAGGCCCTATCTCCAAGTACAGTCACACTGGGGATTAGGGCTTTAATATACAAATTTGTTGCGGGGGGGGGGGGGGGGGGGGGGGGGAGACATAATTTAGTCCATAATATCCCCTAACACCATATAAAACTTTATCATTTACAAATGTCATTTTGTAAATGGTGAGGTCTATATATCTTAAATTTCCATCCCAAGACTACAGTTTGGCATAGTAGCTCTTTGCAAAAGCTACTCACTGCTTAAAATTCAGACAGGCCTGTGGACTCCCAAGGCAGCATTCTGGGTGGGCACTTACAAATGCTGTAAGTGAGGGGAAGAGAATGGGGCATGAGCCAGGACCTAGTGTACACCAGCTGCCACTTACCAAGGCCCTTAGGAATGGGTTCTGTGTCTTAGCATGGCGACTGTCCTTTGGAGCTTAGCTGGGGCTGCCCCCTTCACAAGAGTACTATATTCTCCCCATGGTTTCTTTACTAGAGGTCAACTGTTAGTTGACATTTATCATTACACTTTTGTTGGTTTATTCTTCTTGCAGTGGAGTTAAGTAGGAAATAAAATGTTTCTTGTACCCATATTGAAACAAGATAAGCCCACCTAAAAAATTACAGAACCCAGGGCAAGATTACAAGTGGGGGCCCACAAACCATATGTTTAAGTACATATGCAAATAAAACATGGCTGGGGTGCCTGGGTGGCTCTGTCAGTCAGTTAAGCGTCTGCCTTGGCCTCGGGTCATGATCTCAGGGTCCTGGGACCGAGCCCCACATCAGACTCTGCTCACCGGGGAGTCAGCTCCCTCTCCCTCTCCCTCTGTGCGTGTTCTCTTTCTCTCTCTCTCTCAAATAAATAAATAAAATCTTAAAACAAAAACAACAAACATGGCTGTAAAATAGAGTTCATTCTGTTTTCTGGCCTTGACAAATGTACCTCCATAGCAACTTGGGAGGCCGGGTTCAAATGTAGAATTCTTGGGCTCCTGTGTAAAGATACAGGGCATGCCCCCCCACCTGTTCATTCTCTGGGACACTGATCCAGGTATACATCCTAGAAGTGGGCTTAGGGTCATTCAGAATTCCCAGGTCCTGGGGAGTTGGAGCATGGTCTAGAAAGTTTAGGGCAGGATTACTGGCTACCAGTGGACATAACCCCTCTTTCTGTCAGGAGGGCAGGAGGTGCCAGAGGATGGTTAGTCCCCTGAAGCCTAGGTGCATAAGGAGGTGTGCAGGCAGTACGCAAATGTGGAAGACTGCACATTTGCTGAAAAACAGGGTGTGCATGTGGGTATCTGTAAACTTGTAAATATTTTTGTGTTTAATATGCAGAGTTGTCTTTTGCTGAAATAATATCATGTAGTACTAAATCTTGTTAAATATCTAGCTTTCACTTGCCCTTGCATTTCCACCACTGTTTTGGACTTTCTTCTGGTTGGACTCATGTTGAACTTTGCCTGAGACTCTCTCCCTCCAAAATCTCTCATCCCTCTTTAGATCTTGGTTAGAAGAGGCCCACAGTCAAGACATTTTTGAGTCAATCAGGGAAAACAGAACCAGACTGGGTATTGCTAACTTTGTTAGGTGTGTTACTGGTATTATGGGAATGCTTGAAAAAACAAACATTTATAGATTAGATAAGATACTCAAGTATTTAAAGGTGAAATATGTCTGCTGGAATGCTTTAAAATTGCTCCAGGAAAAAAAAAAAAAAAAACAGATGTGTGTGGGGGGACGGATACAGATGGGGGGGAAAAAAAGGCAAGGTGCAGACCATGATGGAAGCTGGTCTATGGATGTGTGGGACAATTCCACTGTTCTACTTTTGCATGTGTGCACATTTCTACAATTAAGAAGTTAACCACAAGAACAAAACGCTATTCCTGGAGACTTGACGGAGCACTGGCTGCCAGCGAAGCATCTGTGCCTTAGGAATAGCCCGTCTTCACACCCCCTTTAAAGACGGGATCCTCAAGCCCCCTCTCCTTCCTGGAGGTTTTAGAGCCCGAGATTCGGTTTCCTTTGTAAACCAGGCCTCAGATGATTCACTACAACACAGGAGGAGGGGAACTTGGCGCGCTCAGGCAACGCTCGGTTTACACAGTCATAGCCTGGTTGAACCCGGCCAGGAGAGGACTTCTGGGCACAAGAGTCCTCATCACGAACTCGACGCTCCCCGGCCCCGAGGGCGGGGTCTGCGCCGCCCCGCCTTCCTGCGCTCGCTGGTCAGGGCAACGCGCTGGTCAGTCTGGGGCCGCCCCTCCCCGCCTCCGCCCCGCCTCCAGGGCTGGCCCTCGGCCCCGGCCCCGCCCCCGCGCGCAGTGTCCGGGTCCCGCCGCGGCCGGGAGGGGTGGCTAGAGGAGCCTGACTTCCCCGTTTCCTCCGTGAGCCTTACCCGCGGCCCGCCCACCTCCTGCCTGCCTGTTGTGCGCCGCCGCCCGGGAGGGTATCCGGTAAGCGCGGCCCTGCGCCCCACGCGGGCTGGGGTGGGGTTGCGCGAAGTCTGGGGTAAACCGGGGGTGGGGTCCCAAGGAGGGCGTTCCGAGGGAGGGTCTGGATGTGTGGGGGTGTCACACTGCAGAGGCCCGGCCCAGGGGAAGCGCCGGGGTGGGACCAGGGCGGGGGATGCGTAGAAGAGGGAGTAAACCCAGGGCTGTTCGAGGGTATCTCGGGGCTGGGTGGGGCACACCTGGGAAGCCCCGGGCTTGGGGAACGCGGAAGACGAGGTAAACCGAGAGCCGGGGTGTCCGATGGGAGGCTGGGGCCAGGAGATACGCGAATGTAAGGTAAAACGGGGGAAGGGAAGGAAAAGTGGTTCCAGGGGCACCTAGGGCGGAGGTGGCGCCTAGGGAGGTAGCCAGGTTGGGACCCAGGGCAGGGGCAGCTCTGGATGAGGGACCTGGGGTGGAGAGAGACAAACCAGGGTTGGTGCAGTGCCCTTGCGGGTGGGAGGTGGGGAATCCAGACCTTGAGGGGTGGGCAAGTCTTGTTCCTCAGGTATCTCTGAGGCTCCCTCCCCCCCCACACATCCAGTGTTTGGGCTTAACTGGCCTCCTCTACCACACCTACTGATCAGAAACTACCCAGGTGGGTACTCCAGGTGATTCTGATGCAGCTATAGTTTAAGAACCACTGGTCTAAAACATTAGAACTTTGAGGGGTTTGAACTAGGGGTGGGGACTGTCCCGGTGTCTTGTGACATAAATGCGTTATTAAATCTTCACAACTCTGAAGTCAGTGCTATTGTCCCCTTTAACAGATGAGGCACTGGAAGCACAGAAATTGAACTTTTCCTAGGACCCGCATCTAGGAAGGGGAAAAGCTGGGATTCAGACCCTTTGGGCAGGCTCCAGGGTGCTCCCACTGAACCCCATCCTCTGTGAAGCCCAGAGGCACTTTGACTCACAGCCAGGTAGTGGGCAGCTGAGTGGAGCCGATTGGTTCCAGCATTTCGGCTACCCAGTGAGTGGTTAGGAATGGCCATTCCTCCTGCCTTGGGGTGAGCACTAGTTTGTATGAGGTGCTAGCAACCAGGTCTCAGACCTGATGTGCACTGGGGTTCCCAAAAGGGCTTGGATTCAAGGCCAGCTTCTCCCTGACTCACTGGGAGGCGTCTGGATGATCAGTGACCCTACAGACTCATGTGATTGGCAGCCAGTGTTCATCTGGGCCCTGGTCCCCCTGCCCAGCCCCTCTCATAGCCTGCGCCCGAGGAAGGGGCTCCCAGCACTCTGGCCCTGCAGGACTCTCACTCCACACTCTGACGCCTTGGCTGGGTAGTTCTTTGTTGTGGGGGGCTGTCCTGGAGCACTCCCTCCATCTCGTGTCCTCTGGGGGAAAGGCTGGGTGGGCACCGCTGCCCTGAGTCCGCGCCATCTCCCCCCAGCCTTGCCCCTCTCTGTGGGCTACAGGAGAGGGTTTACTGTGTCCACAGCCACTCTCCCGACAGGAGCCTCCCTTACCAGCAGGCCCCAGGACCTGGCGTGTTCATTCATCTGTGCTCATTTCTGTTGATCCAAATGACACTGGAACCCATTCTCCTTCTGAAACACTCCCACGTTCTCCAGGAAACGGAGTGCCTCTGACCACCATCCATGGGGATGCGAGGTCCCTGCTGGTGGGTCACGGTGTCCCCACACCGTAAGGGACACAGAGCAGGTGGGAATGCCTGCTGGGTGCTGACCACAGTGGGCCTCTGACCCATTTTAGATGATTTTAGCGGACATTCCTCAGTGTGCTTTCCTCACACAAGTTTCTCTTGGAGCTGTTCCCTGGGATCCCCCTAGCTCTGCCTTGCACCTTGAGATGTGGCCTCTTTCTCAGCACTTGGGGAACCTTTCAGTTTAGCTTGGCTGCTGGCACTTGCCTCCTGATGCCAACCTGGTTTCTTGGCATATTTGGAAACTCATTTGTGTTCTATCTGAATCGCACCACAATGAGTGGGTCATCCAGAGGGTTTTACTCCTTTTGGGAGGAGAGAGCAAATCTTCAAGGTTCGCGTTTCTCTAATTATCTAGTTTTTGTAAACATTTTTTGGGCCTCTTTTAAATTGGTTATCTTGTCTGAATATCTGTGCCCTTCAGCTGGTGCACTTTCCTGCTGCCTGGTTATCTTGTGACCACGGGTGCTGGGTGATTTTTCCTGCTCTTCCCAGCACTGTCTGCCTTGTCCACTCCTTCCTGCTCACATGCATGGGTCACGGATGTGTCTTCTCTTCATGAAGTGATGCAGTGGTGATCAAATTGACAAAGGGCCCAGTTTATTAAAAGCAACAAAGGAAGGATTCTCTAATAGGCTGTATTTCATCCTTTGTTGACATTTTTTGTCTGCAGTTTTATTTTATTCTTTATGGGTTTTATACATTTTGTATTAATCTAACTTTTCTGTTTTGATGTCCTAAAGAACTTGTGGCCCTTTGCGGGTTCAGCTTGTGAAGTGGTAATTATACTGTGTTTATTATTATTATTAGATGCTGAAGCTATCACTGATTGACAGTGGTAGTCTGTTTACATTTTGTTCCTTTGTCATTTTAGTCCCTCCTCAGACAACTTCTGAAAGCATCTTATTTTCTAGCAACAACAAAATGTTCCAGAGCCATCTTGATTTTTCTCCTGCCTCAAGTTACGGGATTCATTGTCCTCTAAGAGTCCTGGTTCTGAGTATTAGAGGTGAATATCTGAGTGTCAGATGTGCGTGGGGGTACCCCCCCCCCCCAGACTAAGGGAAAGTCCTCTTGCTTTGGACTACTTTTAGAAGTGTCAGAGCCAGAAAGTACATCCTTTTTAAAGGTTGGTGTTCACATTGACTTTGAGCATTTTGATGCCATGTACCCAGCTATCCTTGCAGTACACCATGGCTGCTAAGATTTGTCTCCCACACTGGAAGTCCTCAACTCAGCCCTCAACTCTCTCACCCCAGAGGAGGGCAGGTGAACTGTAACTGAAGTCACAGAGCCCAAACATTGTCAGCTTTGATGCATAACAAAGCACGGGAAAACTGAGGGACTTAAAGCCAACAGTGATTTATCCTTTCTCAATGTTCTGTACATTGCTGGGGTGTAACTTTGGCTTCACGGGGTCATCTGGGGTCACTCATGGGCCCTGATTCCTTTTAGTGGGGGAAGCAACAGAGTTGTCTTTTGAAAACAGAAAATCAGTCTGTGGAAGAAACATGAACGCCTTGCTCTGCCTTTAAGGTCCTACAGGACCGGCTGCCCTGCCATCCTCTTGCATCCAGGTACCGCAGACTTGTCGGCCTCTTTGCCGTTTCTTCCTTGGAAGCACCAAGTTAGCCCTACCCCAGTGCCTTTATACTTGCTGCTGTCTCTGCTTGCAGGGCTCTTTCCCTAGACCTTTGCACAGCTGGCATTTAAAAAAAAAAGTTTTATTATTTATTTTTTAGTAATTGCTACACCCAACGTAGCTTGAACTCACAAGAGTCACATGGTTTTCTGACTGAGCCAACCAGGCGCCTCTGTGCAGTTGGTATTTTTTTTTTTTTTTAATGAATTAGAGCTAAGTAAAATGTCACCCTCTCTTCTAGGGCCTTCCTTGATCCTCCATCTGTATCCTACCCTACACTTTCCCGGCATGGCACCTGTCAGTTCACTGTATTAAATTTCTCTTGTTCATTTATTTGTTCTCTTGTTTATTTCTGTCTCTGCCTCTAGAATACAAATTTCCTGAGAGCAGGACCTTTATCTGTCTTGCTTTTCACGTGTTCTTGGTCCCTAGAAAATCCCTAGCATAAAAGGAAGGAACAAAATGTTATTTGTTGAATGGATGATGAATCATTCATGCACTGAGGGGGCGAGAGGGATGAATAGGTGGAGCACAGAGGATTTTTAGGGCAGTGAAACTACTCTGTATGATATCATTATGGTGGACACACGTCATTAAACATTTGTCCAAACCCACTGAGTATACAATGCAGGAGCGAACCCTAATATAAACTGGACTCAGGGTGATTATGATGTGTCAGTGTAGGTTCAGTGTAACATGCTCCTCTCGTGCAGGATGTTGGGGGAATTCTCTGTACCTTCCTCTCAATTTTTCTATGAACCTAAGACTGCTCTAAAAAAGAAAGGTTTTTTTTCCTAATAGTGCACATCCATTGGGAAGAAGTCTGAACAGTGTAGACGTGTATAAAGTCCAAAGGATTATATCCATGCCTCCTGAACCCCAAGCTCTTTCTGTTATACCCAGCCCTCCTATGTTGACTGGTTGGGTGGCTGGGGTGCCTTTCATGGGAAGGATGAGATTGAGAGTCGGAATGGGGACATCGAGAGCTCTGCGTTAGACCTAGGGTGCCTGAGACGCTTCTCAGACCACTGAGTAGGAGGTTGACTCTGTGTGTGGATCCCGGCTGAGCTGGAGACCTCTTTCCGGGGGGGCAGCGCAGCACATCATTGTTACTTCAAGCACGGGCCTGGGGGAGGTCCGGACACAGGCTGTGGACAGAAGAGAGGTGAGGAGAGTCTGGCATGTCAGCGCTGGAGGTCGGGGGGAGAAGCCACAGCAGGAAAAGAGACAGTAGGACACCAGTGGAGTAGGACCAAGTGAGGCGCACATGGAAACCTGGGAAGGGCCACCAGGAAAGACAGAGAATTTCAGATAAACAGTGAATCACTTTTCAGCGTAAGTGTGTCCCATTTGATCTGCTGCATCTGGCAGCCCAGAGCCGGGAGGAGAAGGCTGTGACGTCCATCTGGCCTTTCTACCGTGATGCTGTAAAGGCCAGGGAAGCCTGTGGGCCTGTACTACTTGTGATGAACCCCCAGCCAGTTCCCCAGCTGGAAGCACAGTTGAGGCTGGACCAGCCCTTGTGGTTCTCACTATTACAGGAAGCGCCTCAGCAAAAACCATCAGAAAACTTTGAAGAACAAGCTTTCTTACAGGTCCCGGAGGGGACACGGCATGCCTCAGGGCCACACAGCCACACAGTGCAGTCTCAGGTGGAGAGAGGGAGGGGGCGAGGACATGGGGCTCGGCCTTTCCTGGGGCGAGATAACTAGGGTTTCATGGGTTCACTGTTTATCAGATGATTTAAAACCTAAGAGCAAGAATTAGGATGAGGGAAGGGAGAAGCGGGGTCACTCAGGCAGTCAGTGATCTGGATTACCTAGGATTTGCTAAAGGGGGAGCTCTGTGGGTGCAGTGACCTGGCTCTTGGGTAGGTTTGCCAGTAGCTGTGTCATATAGCTGGGGTTGCAGATGTCTTGGATATGGATGCCTTGGCAGGCAGAGGCTTCCTGTCAGGCACACGCTACAAAGGAGTCTCAGGGAGCCTCAGGAGAAACAAAGTCAGCTCCAACACCATTAACATAGCCTTTATTCTAGAGTGCTGAGCCCTAGAAGGCTTCCAGAGAGCATTCTGACTTGGGGAAGGAGGGTGGAATGTTTTATGGGCTTTAGCAGGAAGGTATTGGTTAGAATTCCCCTAGACTTAGCAGGAAGGGGGAAGCCCCAGTCCAGCCAGTTTCAGAAATGAGAGCAGGGCATTGTTCTTGAGGGTCAGCAGCTCTTTCAGGCAGTCGACTTTATCAGGAGGGATGAAAGGAGCAGGAGCTAAAGTCACATGCAGGAGGGGGTGGGGGGCACACTGCGGGGGCAAGGATGTGGGGAGGCCATGGTGGGCAGGTCTCAAGTCCTTGAGAGTGTCTCATGACACGCTGAGGTTTGGGGGAATTGTTTGGCATCGTGCAGGTGACCTCTGGCCTTGGCAAGGGCCACTTGTGCAGGGAGGAGCCGGATGGGTGTTGAGCACAGAGGCAAGGACACCGAGACAGTGGGGATGTGTCTCTTTCATTGTGTTCTGAAGGGGAGGAGAGAAATGGGGTGCAAGCTAGAGGGTGGCTTGAGGTCAAGGGAGCTTGTTTGAGAGGGAGATTCTAGAACAAGGTCCTGTTGTCATTAGATGATCCTGCAGAGGTAGAGGGGAGAAACTGAAAAGGCAGGAGAGAGGAGACCCTTGTGATCGCTGGTCCTTGAGAGGGCTGAGGTGGGTTCTGGGGCACAGGTGAGAGGCTGGCACCCCTCACCCCCTTTACCCTGTGTTTCCTCTGCTATGTGATGGAGGCAGTAATAGACCTTCTTGGGACTTGTGAGGCTAAGGGATATGAAGGACCGCTGCATGGGTCATGGGTAGCTGTGTCTATTCTTCTTCTTCTTTTTTTTTTTTAAAGAAATTATGGATCTGGTACTGCAGGGACGCTGGGATCCCCCCCCCCCCCAGCTCTGTTCTACTAATTGTCCTTCCTCCCCATGTGTTCCAAGGGAGCCACACTGAATAGCAGAATGGGGACCTGAGACCCTGTAGACGATTTTATATGTGGCTCGCAGTGATGGTTGGACTGGGACTCTTCTCTCCATTGTTACCTGCTTCCCTACTATGGCCAAGCCTCCCATGTGAGCCTGACTCACTTTACCAGCACTGCTGCCCTGAGTGGGATGAATTTAAAGAGAATGTTTGGTTTACCTCGAGGGTTCAGGCTTAGAGGCTTTAGGGCAAGAAAGCCACTGGGATGGTAGAACAAGGGTCTTAGTCCTAACGAATGACCTGGGCCTGGACCAGCCAGGTAAGGGTGGCTCCTGTGGGGGGCAGGACCAGGGCGGGGGGCCAGGGTGGGCCGCACTGGGCCTGCTGTGGCAAGAGGAGCAGACATTTCCTGTCCCACTGCTGGGCTGCTACAAAGCCTTTAGGAGTCATGCAGGAATAAGTAATTCCTGTTGTTTGTTTGTTGTGGTTTATTGCCTTTCTGAGCTGAGCAAAGCCTGCCTTGGCCCAAGTTCTGTAGGCTTGTGTGTGTGGACGGTTCCTACCTTCAGAGGTGTCCCTGAAGACGTGAGGCCTCCTCTGTGCCCTGCTTACTCGTTGCTCACTCAGGCTGTCCTCACAGGCCCAGTGTCTCTGTTGACTTCGATAAACCTGCTGCACATAGTGCAGGGCCCCTGGCCCTCTGCCAGTGTGGAGGTGGGGCTGGTGGCCTTGGGCGGCTTGTGGCTACAAGTTAAAACATGTATCGACTGACTTGTCCCTGCTGAGTTCTTCCCTCTGCTCTTCCTGTCTATAAATCCTGTGGAGGGCGCCTGGGTGGCTCGGTCGGTTAAGGGTCTGCCTTCAGCTCGGGTCATGATCCCAGGGTCCTGGGATCGAGTCCCGCATCGGGCTCCCTGCTCTCTGGGGAGCCTGCTTCTCCCTCTCCTCCCCACTTGTGCTCTCTCTCTCTCACTCTCTCTGTCTCTTTCTCTCAAATAAATAAAATCTAAAAAAAAAAAAAATTAAGGAAAAAAAATTAAATCCTGTGGAAAAGAAGGTTTTACCAACAGCTGGGTGGACTATCAAGGATGACATGAGATGCTAAAAACAGAGGTGAACAGGTATATACAAAACAACCCAGGATCTAGAACATTCATTTTTAAAAAAATAGCATGCATGAGTGTGTCTGTGTGTACGTTGGAAGGATATATACTAGATTTAGTGTTATTTGGGGGCAGTAAAATTGTTGATGATTTAAACTTCCATATTTACACCTTTTTTGTGTTTTCTAAATTGTATTTCTTATGAACACATTACTTTTGTATTAAAAAACAATCGAGTGATTTTTATTTTGGAATGGATGGTCCCTTGGGAGTAGAATAGGTGGATCGTGGCAGGTCATTTGGTCGCATTCGACACAGCAGTAAAATGAGATGGTCCCACAGCGTGGCTGAATGTGAGAAACCTAATGTTGGCCGAAGAGACCAGACAGGAATAGATGGGAGTATGACTTACTGATCTAACCTGCAAAGAAAGCAGACACTATTGTTTAGGACTGCTCTCATAGTTGGTAACACTAAGGAAGGAATGAAACAACAGCTGAGGAGTGGTTCTTCCCAGAGTTCGGACAGTGGTCCCCCGTGGTAAGGAGTAGGGGCTGTTATTGGACAGGGGCTCAGAGAGTTTGGGAAGCTGATAGTCTTCTGCTTCTTCCCCTTATTCCATAAATAATTCATGAATATTTTTTGACACACAAATCACGTACCATAAAATTCACCCCTTCAAAATGTATAATTCAGGAGAACAGAAAATACATGTTCACACAGAGACTTGCGTACATATGTTCATAGTGGGGTATTATTTGTAATAGCCAAAAAGTAAAAAAAGTTCAAATGTCCGTCACCAAATGAGTTGATAAACAAAATGTGGTCTATTCATACAGTGGAATATTTCACTAGTATATGAAACTTTGTTCCTATATATAGCTCTGTACTCTCCTACTTTGTGCTCCTACTGTCATACAAATTGCATATTTAGTTATTGTGTACCCATATATAGTGATTTGTAGTTACTGAATTATGCAGTTGTCTTTGAATTGGATGAGAGAAAGAAGAGTTATTAACAAAAATGCAGTTATGCTGTTTTTTATACTTGCCTTTGTAGTCACCTTTACTCATGCTCTTTCCTTCTTTATGTGGATGCAAACTACTATCTGGGTCCTTTCGTTCCAGCCTGAAGGACTTTCTTTGGTATTTCCTATATAGGGCAAGTGTGCTAGTGGCAAGTTCTCTTGGTTTTTGTCTATCTGGGAATCTCTTAATTTGTCCTTCATTTTCGAAGGATACCTTTGCTTCTCATAGAACTCTTGGCTGGCAGTCTTATTCTTTAAGCTTTTTGAATATGTCATCCTGCTGCCTCTGGCCTCCATGGTTTCTGATGAGAAATAAGCTATTAATCTTGAGGAGCTCTTGTACATGAAGAGTGACTTCTCCCTGCTTTTAAGATTCTCTGTCTTTGACTAATAATGGTGTGTCTTGGTATGGATCTCTAAATTTATTCTACTTGGAATTTGTTGAGGTTCTTAAATATGGGAATTTTTCTGATCATATTTGGAAAGATTTTGCCCATTCTGTCTTCAAATATTCTTTTTTACCCCTTTACTCTCTCTTCCCTGAGACTCCTGTTATGCAAATGCTGGCTTGCTTAATGGTGTCCCACAGGCCTCTGAGGGCTTGTTCATTTTTCTTCATCCTGTTCTGTTCTTCAGATTGGGTAATCTGTTGATTTATCTTTCAGTTCAGTGGTTTCTTATTCTCCCTGCTCAGGTCAGCTGTTGCACTCCTCAAGGGAATTTTACACTTTGGCTATTATATTTTACAACTCCAGAATTTCTACTTGGTTCTTTTAAAAAGTTTTTATCTCTTTATTGATATTCTCTGTTTGGTTAGGCTTCATTTTCATACTTTCTTTGGTTCTTCAGGCATGGTTCCTTAAGTTCTTTGAACATATTTAAAATAGCTGATTTAAAGTTTTTGTCTAGTAAGTCCAATGTCTGGGCTGCCTCAGGATATTTTTTATTAATTGCTTTCTTCCCTGTGCATAGGTCATAGTATCATGTTTTCTTGCATGTCTCATATTTTTTGTTGAAAACTGGACATTTAAAATTCTATAATGTGGGGCACGTGGGTGGCTCAGTTGGTTAAGTGTTCCAGCTCTTGGTTTTGGCTCAAGATTATGATCCCAGGGTCCTGAGATTGAGCCCCGCATCGGGCTCTCTGCTCAGCGGGGAGCCTGCTTCTCCCTCTCCCTCTGCCTGCCGCTCTCCCTGCTTGTTTTCTCTCTCTCTTTCTGTCAAATAAATAAAATCTTTTAAAAGATTTCGTAATGTGACAACTCTGGAAATTAGATTCTCCCCTCTTCTCAAGGTTTCTTGTTATTGCTGCTTGCTGGAGTTGTTGTGTCTTTGGTGACTTTTCTGAGTGACCTCTTTAGTTTGTATTCTGTGTTGTATGCGGCCACTGAAGTCTCTGCTCGTGGTCAGGTAACGCTTGGGTAGAGATCTCCTTGAAGGCCTCGCGTGGAACTGCGTGGAACTGCCGAACATCCCTGTCTGTGCCTGGGGGCTCTGTGTGCGCATTGGGGCATGCCTTCAGCGCGTTGTCTGGTAGCGGACAGCTCTGCCTCGCCCTCACTTTCTGCTTGTGCAGAGCCTCCAGAGCAGCTGGAGGGTAGAGCTTTGGGCCTTCTCAGCTATTTTGTGAGCAGATGCCCAGCCCAGTATGAGTGGCCTTCTCGATTCCCAGGAATTTTTAGGAACTTTGCAAAATTTGCACATCTAATTCCCCTTTTCCTTTTAGGCTTTTTGGTTAGTGTATTATTTACCCCAGCTATTACCCACTGCCTCAGGCAGCTGTGAAGTGCCTTTAATTGTTTCCAACAAATGTCCCTCAGGGAAAGGCTTTTGTACACTGAGTGAATTAGGAGTGGGGTGAAATACAGACAGTTTGTAAGTGACAACTTCCAGTGAACCACCTACTAGGTCAAAGAATGACAATTTTTTGAAAATGAGGCTTTGAAAGAGCTTGAGCCCATTCTGTTCTCTCTGGGCTGTTGGTTTTTTAGGCTGCTGCAGAACCAGAGAGCAGGGGGTGGGACTAAGGCACAGTTAAAATATCACAATCACCTCTGTTGCTGTTCTTGCTAAAGATTCAGCATTTTTTTTCTTGAATAAATACTCTTTGCATTACTGCAAGCCTTTGATTAATTCCCAGGGTTCTGAAAAAGTGGATTCCACACTTTTTGCTAGTTTTCTTGTTCTTTTATGGAGAGAATTTTCAGTTCCCTATACCACCAGTTTTGCTAACTCCAATTCCTAAATATTTAGTGCTCTCTTCTATAATGTGTTTTTTTCCCTCAAATATGTGCATATTAAATAAAAAATCTACTTAAATTGGGGTTGCAGGAGACCATGTGGAGGCAGTCACTGTGTGAGGGCTTACATGGCATCAGCCCCAGAGGGGTCAGGAACTCTACTGAACAGCCCCTGTTGCTTTGTGTCTCCCAGGTTAAGGCTGCCAGGGGCTCAGCTCTGCTTACATGGATGGGACGGAGACCCGACAGCGGCGGCCAGAGGAGCTGGTTCTGCCACACAAACTCAGTCCTGGAAGACTCTCTGCAGCCTCAGAAGATGGACCTCTGAGTGAATCTGAGAGCCAAAGGGCGGTCCCTAAACCACTGGGGACTGAGCTCAGCAGGGAGACTGCCTTGTCCATTGGCCTTCAGGTGGTAGTGCCCTTCATGTTTGCAGGACTGGGACTCTCCGGGGCTGGTGTACTTTTGAACTATTTCCAGGTAAGAGGAAACTAAATGGTAATAGTGCTGTTGGTGGCATTGTTGAATGTCATCCCTGAAGAGTAGGCAGCTGCATGTTGAGTCCAGCTTGAGGACAAGGGGCAGGGCCTTCTCTTTCAAAAAGCATTTTTCTACAAATTGGGCAAGATTCTTTTAGTTACTGGTGATGGAGACTAAATTTAACCCAGGTTAAGCTTAAAAAAGACAATTTATTAGCTCATATAATTGAAATCTCTAAGGGGTTGGATTTCAGGCATGGCATGATCCAAGTGCTTAAATGATATGATGCTGGCTTTTTCTCTGTCACTCAGCTATGTTTTATTTTCAGGCAGAATTCTGTACCTAGATGGGAGGATGGCCCTTGGCAGTTAATCCTTAGTACATGTGTTCTTAGAAAAAAAAGAGACCTCTTTGTCAATGTCCACATCAATCTCTAAAAATTGATCCTGATGTCAGGCATCCACTCCTGTTCCAGTCACTGTTCCCTAAAGGAGGACATTCTCTGCTTGGCTAGCCTGACTTATGTTGTTAATCACTCTTTGAGGGGAGGCAGGGCCCGTTGATTTGCAGCCCTCCTGGAATGCCACATAGTGAGGAACTGGGAGTTACCCATCAGACAAAAAAATTACCAATGAACCATGCCTTTCCTGTTCTTCTACTGTCAGAGCCCTATTCCTTTCATCAGTGTGACCTTCAGAAGTCCTCCCTGGAAAGGCGTAATACCTAAGGATATTCTAAGTCATGACTGGCCAGATCTCTCCTATCAGTTGACAACCAGCAGAGAACAAAGATCGTCTAGAGTGGGGCAGGCTGGGAGAAGCAGGGCTGACACATCTGACAGCTCCCATCCCATGCCTCACTCAGTGCTCTAGGGACTCTGCACTGGGGGTGGGGGTGGTGGTGGGCTCTCTGTGCCTGGGAACTTGAGCCCTGTCCCTCACTCATTTGAGTCCCAGTTCTGCCATGTAGCTGTAAGGGTGGTAGTTTAAAATTTTTTTTATACCAACACTAAAATCAGATTTCATGTAAAAGTCTGAATTTTTCTTTTCTCTTGGAAACCTGGCAACTGTTACAACGTTGGACCCACATTCTCTCAGGGCCACAGTCAATGGTTGCTGCCCCCTCTAGGTGGCCGTGTTCTCTAGTTTGCCACAGTCCCCACCACTCCCTCTTATTACACCATCCTCCTTCACTCCATCACCTGCCTGGCCCTGCCCCAGTATGGGGCTCTCAAAGACCTTTCCAACAACCAGCTGTCTAGTTTCTCATGACATCACCACACCAGTGACCAGCTGCACTCTGAAGATCCACCTAGACCTCGTCAGGCCCTAGGATGGCCTTCTCTTAAACTGGAGTCCCTATCCTGGTTGGATTCAGCCCTAGTCCCCATGTGTGGTCTCTCTCTGACCTCCAGCCCTCAGCCCTCTCCTTTCTCTCGGTGACCTGGTGCCTTCTGGCCCTACATCCTTCTTTAAGCCGTGGTCAGTCAGCACTGCCGTAACCTCCAGAGCACCTCAGTGCCTGGCTTCCATAACCTGGAGATTCCTCCCCACCCCACTCCCACCTCCTGCCCCTGCCTCCTCACTGCTTCCTTACTTCAGGTCCTCCTCCCTGCAGTCCATTTTCTGTACCAGCGATTTTCAAAATGTCTGTTTTATCGAGGGTTCCTACCAGAATGATGTCACTGAGCATGTATCCCACACACTCACACACACACACACCTCACACATATATATTTATACATACATTCATAGACATCAATCCCCTGTATGTACACACATTGGTTTAGAAAGTGTACACACACACATAAGTTTATAAATTACATATGGAGAGGCAGTATAATAGTGAACTGAACTGCTTAAGGGCCCAGGCTCTGGAGCTTTTTCTAAGTGGGTTTGAGTCCGACCTTTGTCACTTATACAAGTTGCTCTTTGTTCCCCTGTTTTCTCTTCTGTAAATTAGAGTTGACCCCAACAAGGTTGTTAAGAGGACCGTGAAGTGCTGGTCACAGTGCCGGGCATTAGAAAGCACCCAGTGAAGGTTAACTGCTATTGTTCCTGTCGTCACTGATACTCTGTCACGTGCAGTGCTGGGCCAGTTTTCAAAAACTTACATAAAATTTCAACTCAAGAGGATAAAGATTAGGCAGAAATATCCATTCTAGAGTTTCTTTCATGTGTTCATTGGACCCACATGAGGGTCATGGCCCAACTGCCATGTCAGGGGGACCGCCATGATGCAGATCTGAATTTTAAAATCCCTGTTGATTTCTCTATTAACTGTGGAATAAAATCCAGGCTCCACAAACTGGTATCCAAGGGCTCCCCTTGGCTATATCAATTAGGATGGTTTCAGCCACAAATATCAGAAAGCACACCTAGAATAGATTAAATAAGAAGGAAATCTGTCATCTCCCAAAATGGAATTTCCAGGATAGGGTAATTCAGGGTTTGGAAAGTGTTATCATCACCAGCCAACGATGCGTGCAAGAAACCAGGACCTTTCCAAGTTCCTGCCAAATCAGCACCCAAAGTTGGCTTTGTCCTACAGCTACATCACGGTCAGAGGGAGAAGAATGGGTCATGTGTTCTGGCTCCTCCTTCTTAAGCACAGGGAAACTTTCCTAGGCACTCCCAACAGAATTCCCCCACTTCTTACTGGCAGATTTGAGGTACATCCCACTTTGAAACCAAAAATCGGCAAAGGGAATGGAATAGCCTCGATTGGTTTGGCCTGCTTGAAGTGAGGAGAAGAGTAGGTCCCCTGCCCTGTGGGGACAGGGTGGGTTCCTGTGTACAGTTGGGTTCCGTGGGGAAGGCTGGAAAGGGGCAGTGGTGCCACGCTGGCTCAGGGCTGCTGAGGCTCCAGTTCTGCAGCTCTGTCCAGTGGTGCTGGCTCTAGTCTCAGCAGCATGGTAGCCTCCAGCCTTCGACTGTCCCCTCCCTGTGCCTGCCTTCCCACCAGCCCCAAGTGAAGAGGCCTCCCATCATCCTTCCTGCCCCGTTTCACATAGGCAGTCTTTCACAGAGGTGCTGGCCCCACTGACGTTTCACCTTCACAGATGATGGGATATTTGCCATTTCCTTTTATCTTGTGTGTTGATCTGGTGTGTCCTTGGTTTGAATGTGAACTCCCTGAGAATAGAGGCTACACCTTTTTTTTTTTTTTTTCCTGGAAAAGGTAGAATATTCATGTGGTTCAGGGTTCAAAAGGTTCACCAATGTGTGCAGGGACCAGGCTCCCCAGTCTACACAGAGGCAGCCAGTGGGCCCCAGTTGGTTGTGTTTTCTCCTAAAGATATTTTATGCATGTACAAACAAGTATCTGTATCTGTTCATCTGCTTCTGTATATTTTTCTCTTTTTTCAAGTTTTAGCACATACAGACTGTTGAATGCTTTGCTTTTTTCACTTTACAATATAGCTGTACAGTATATTCACTACACAATATGTTCCCTTTACAATATTCTTTATAGGTATATTAAGAGTTTCCTTTTTTTTTTAATGGTTGTTCAGTGTTCCATTATACCAGATACAATACAATATACCAGAATTTATTTAGCCATTTCCCTTCTTATGAGCTTTTTAAATTTAATTTAATAGTTTGCTATGGCTGCCGTAACAGTACCACAGCCTGGGTGGCTGAAATGTCAGAGACTTCTTTTCTCACAGTTCTGGAGGCTGGAAGTCCAAAATCAAGGTGCCCTCAGCGTCGGTTTCTCTTGAGGCCTCTCTCCTTGGTGTGCAGATGGCCACCTTCTCCCTGGTCATCCCTCTCTACATGTCTGCGTTCAAATTTCCTTTTCTTGTAAGGACACCGGTCATATTGGATTAAGACCTATCCTTATGACCTCATTTTAATTTAATGCCTTTTTAAAGGCCCAATTTGTTGGCAACAGATGCAGTCATATTCTGAGGTATGGGGTGGGTGAGGAGGGTTAGAACTTCATTTTGGGGGAGGGGGTATGATTCCGCTCATAACAACAACTTAAAATGGTATTACTAACAAAAGCTGCAGTGAATCATCTTGACGTTTCATACACACCTGAGTAAATGAGTAGGATAAATTGTTGCAAGTAGAAGTGCTGGGTCAAAAGATGCATGCATTTTCGACTTGGACAGATATCCCCAAATCACTTGCCCTGGAGGTGGGACCAGAGCAACAAAACTAGAAGCTGGTTCTTTGAAAGAATTAATAAGATCGATAAACCTCTGGTCAGACTTATCCAAAAGAAAAGGGAAAGGACCCTAATCAATAAAATCATGAATGAAAGGGAAGAGATCATGACTAACACCAAGGAAATAAAAACAATTATTAGAAATTATTACCAGCAACTATGTACCAACAAATTAAGCAACATGGAAGAAGTGGATGCCTTCCCAGAAACTTATAAACTACCAACTGAAGCAGGAAAAAATAGACAATCTGAACAGACCAATAACCAGCAAGGAAATTGAAACAGTAATCAAAACCTCCCAAAATACAAGAGTCCAGGGCCAGATGGCTTGCCAGTGGAATTCTACCAAACATTTAAAGGAGAATTAATACCTATTCTTCTGAAGCTGTTTCAAAGAATAGAAATGGAAGGAAAACTTCTAAACTTGTTCTATGAGGCCAGCATTACCCTGATCCCAAAACCAGGCAAAGACCCCATCAAAAAGGAGAATTACAGACCAATATTCCTGATGAACATGGATGCAAAAATACTCACGAAGATTCTAGCCAATAGGATCCAACAGTACATTTAAAGGATTATTCACCCCTACCAGGTGCGAGTTATTCCTGGAATGCAAGGGTGGTTCAACATTTGCAAATCAGCGTGATAGAGCACATTAATAAAAGAAAATTGAAAGTATGATCCTCTCAATTGATGCAGAAAAAGCATTTGACAAAATACAACATCTTTCTTGATTAAAACTCTTCAAAGTGTGGGGATAGAGGGAACATACCTCAATATCCCTCCACCACCAAAGGAAAATGCCTGTTTTCCAGCACTTGACAACATAGTTTATTATCAAATCCTTTGATCATTAACAATCCCATAGATGGAAAATTGCATTTCATTGTACACTCTATTAGTTTCTATTACTATGTAACACATCATCCCAAAATTTATCAGCTTAAAACAGCACTCACGTATTATCTCATGGGCGCTGTGGCAAGAATCCAGGTTAGCTGGTTTTCCTGCTTCCAGGCCTCTCAGCAGTCAAGATGTTAGGCCACAGCCGTGGCCTCTTCCCAGTGGGCTCACCCTCCCCCAGTGGGCTCACCCTCCCCCAGTGGAGGGATTCAGCTCCTGGCGGGTTGTGGGACTCAGGGCCTCAGTTCCTCACTGCCTGTTGCCCAGAGGCCACCTTCAGGACTTTCCCTGCTGGACGTGTCCAACATGGCAGCTTCATCAATGCGTGAGGTCCGAGAAGGAAACGGTCTGTTAGCAAGACACAAACCACTGCCTTTTACAACCTCACCACAGAAGAACATCTTTCCTCTTTTGGCTAGAGGCAAGTCACTAAGTTCAGCCTGTGTTCAAGGGGAGGGGATTACACCAAGTGTCAGTACACAGGGTATCAGGGGCCATTGTCGAGGTCCCTTGTGGTGTAGTTTGCATTTCTTACATTAACGAGTGAAGTTGAATATCTTTGGATATTTGCCTCTATTTTTTGCCCATATTTTTGTGGAGTGGTTATCCTTTTTCTTATTGATACCTAAGGGTTCTTTATATATAGGGAAATTGGCCCTTTAATTGTGATATGGATTACAAATATGTTTCTCATTTTTCTATTTATCTTTTGACTTTGCTTTTGACCCTGCATGTTTTTTTTTTTTTAAATGTAGTGAGATTAATACTCTTTCTTTTAAGGCTCTGAGCCCGTGTCCTCCTTAGAAACAGAAGCTTCCTCTCGTATAGCTTTCCAGCCCCTTGGGTACCCACACAGGGCAGCATATTACAGGGTTTGGGAATGTGTTCATATGAAGAAGAAAGAACCCCATTCTTTGTGATGAGTCTGATCTCTTCGCATTACATATAGCAGAAGTTCAAACTGGTGGTCTCTGCAGAGTGGTCAGGAACCTTGGGCCCCATGGAAGTGGGTGGGGTAAAGAGGAGGGAGGGTCTGGCAGGGATGGTGCCTTAGCAGAGACACTCGGAGCAACCTAGAAAGGCAGGAGGGCAAGGGGCTGGCAGGAAGGGCGAAGCAAGGGGGTGGAGAGTTTTGTGAGGGAAGGGATTGGAGCCTGGACTGAGTGTCACAGGGGCTGAGGCCAGCCTGTTGCCTCCCCTTGGTGAGGGAAGATTCCCATCCTAGGGTTATGGAGGTGGTCGAACATAGGGCACCCAGCCCTGGAATGTTGAGAAATACCACAGGTTATTAATCACAGGGACTCCTAGCCTGAGAGGGGCCAGCAGATGCTGTGCAGGGCCCTCAGTAGGGAGTGCTTGGGAGCAGAGTGAACCTGCAGGGGCTGTGGGAGGCACTGTGTGGTATCAAAAGGGTGGGGGAGCCCCTGGTTTCTGTGGGAGGGTGTGACTGGCATGGTCACAGGATGGCAGGGAAGTAGAGTCCACTACTCAGGGATAAGAAGGCACCAGCCCTATGATAAGAAAGGCTGTGAGACAATTGCACTCCTGGGTATTTACCCCAAAGATACAAAAGTAGGGACCCGAAGGGGTACGTGCACCCCTAATAACTTCCATGTTTTTTTCAAGCCCAGCTAGTATCTTTAAAGTGATGATTCTGAACTCTAGATCTGACATTGTACTAATGTCCGTATTGAGTAGGTCCCTGGCAGTCGGTACTACCTCTTGTTCTTTTTGTTGAGGTGATTTTTTCCGTCTTGTCATTTTGTGCAGAGGAGAATAGATTAATGAGAGAACAAAATGCTAGCAGGGTAACAACGTCCCCAGAAAATATACTCTAAACAAATCAGAAAAGACCTTCCAGAAAGTGGTCGCTTTTCTGTTCAGAGAGTTGTTGCTATTCTTTTCTTCGATCTCCTGTTGAGTTTGTAGGTGTTCAGAATGGTTTGATCCCTATCCAGCTGAATTCCTGAGAGGAGACGAAATCCAGGTCTCCTACTCCTCCGCCATCTTGCTCCGCCCCCCCTGAAGGGGTACGTGCACCCCGATGTTTATAGCAGCAATGTCCACAATAGCCAAACTGTGGAAAGAGCCAAGATGTCCATCAACAGATGAATGGATAAAGAAGATGTGGTATATATATACAATGGAATATTATGCAGCCATCAAAAGGAATGAGATCTTGCCATTTGCAACGACGTGGATGGAACTGGAGGGTATTATGCTGAGCGAAATAAGTCAAACAGAGAAAGACATGTATCATATGACCTCACTGATATGAGGAATTCTTAATCTCAGGAAACAAACTAAGGGTTGCTGGAGTGGGGGGTGGGGTGGGAGGGATGGGGTGACTGGGTGATGGATACTGGGGAGGGTATGTGTTCTGGTAAGCGCTGTGAATTGTGCAAGACTGTTGAATCTCAGATCTGTACCTCTGAAACAAATAATGCAATATATGTTAAGAAAGAAAAAAAGAAGAAGAAGAATGTAGCAGGAGGGGAAGAATGAAGGGGGGGAAATCGGAGGGGGAGAAGAACCATGAGAGACAATGGACTCTGAAAAACAAACTGAGGGTTCTAGAGGGGAGGGAGGTGGGAGGATGGGTTAGCCTGGTGATGGGTATTGAGGAGGGCACATTCTGCATGGAGCACTGGGTGTTATGCACAAACAATGAATCATGGAACACTATATCTAAAACTAATGATGTAATGTATGGGGATTAACATAACAATAAAAATTAAAAAAAAAAAAAAGAAAGGCTGTGAGAACAGCGGGGTGGAACCTGTGGGTAGGCTACTCAGGACCATCCTGCTTTGCCCCCATGTCACAGTAGCACATCATACTGCTAGTTTTAGGCCTCACACCACATTGACCCTGGGATGCCTTGACACCAGTTTAAACCTTGGGACTGGGACTTCTAGGGAGCAGGCAAAGTGCCTCCCGAGCAAGTGAAGCAGCCTCTTGACCTGAAGGGAGAGGGTGAACTTGTAGGGGTTCCCCATTGCAGCCCATAAAGGCAGTGGAAGGGCCTGTTTTGGCAGTGCAGGGAGCATGTATCCCCAGGAGCATGAATCCAGATTAAAATCAATGCCAGATTAATCAATCTCCCACCCCCAGTGGGGCTCATTTGCTACCTTCTAGCTTAAATAGGAGTTTCTTGAGAAGAACAATGTGCCTCTCAATTGCACTGGCTGCAGGGGAGGTGGTAGTTTACTGCGTCCTTCCTGTAGAGCCAGCATTGTGTATCCTATGTATCGAGGAGGGCCTGGCCGTGGTCGGTAATGTTGGAACACCAAGGAGGACAAGCAGTGTCCCAGTGAGGCCTTGTCTGTGGCCTTACTACATGTGGAGACATCTATGACTTTGACCTATATTTGGGGTGTCTCTGAGACAAGAGTGTCCCAAGTTCTTCCTTACCCTGAAAGGAACAAGTCAGGCAGTGGCCCGGGAGTTTGTGAAAGGTGCAGGTGGAGACATTTGCTGGCCAGGGCATCCAGTGCTAAATGGCAGCCTAAAGTTTGGGACTTCTGCTGACTGTTGGGTGGGTTGTGTCCTTCATTAAGGACATAAACATTCCACTGAGCTCCATCACATAGTACAGTGGTCATACCACCCATGAAGTGTACAGACACCATTGCTGTGCACTCAGTTGATGTCGTGGGGGCTCCCTACACAGCCCAGGGGACCAGGGGAGCAGTGACAAGGGACTGAGGCATTTGGCAAGGGGCTGAGGAAGAACAGGGGAGACCTCTTCCTGGAGGTGGCATATGCCGGGGGTCCCAGGTTTGATTCTATCCTGCATTGAGGAGGCCTCAATAGCTATGCCTCCCAAGGCTCAATGGGCAGCTGGGTATGGAGGGTCACAGGCCAGGGTCCGTGAAAGCCTCTCTTTCCAGGGGAGCCCAGTGTGTGGCCGGCAGTTGCTGCTTGGTTGGTGTTTTGTGTAGGCAAGGAAGGTATTTTCTTGCATCTGAAGGCCTTGGGCGCTGTGTGTCCATTATGGATATACGGTCTAGAGACCAGGAAGCATAAGAGGAGGTTGCTAAAGCTTTTTCAGTGAAGGAGTATTTGAGGGCACTGATGGGAATGCCTCTTGACTTTATTTATTTTTTTTAAAGATTTTATTTGAGAGAGAGAGAGAGAAAGAGCACAGAGAGAGAGGAAGAAGGAGAAGCAGACTCCCCACTGAGCAGAGAGCCCAATGCAGGGCTCCATCCCAGGACGCCGAGATCATGACCTGAGCCAAAGGCAAAAGCTTAACTGACTAAGCCACTCAGGTGCCCCATACCTGTTGACTTTAATTTGGACAGATTCTAGGGCCTTTTGTTGGAGGTGTCCATTCAAGGCAGGTGTCTTTGCAAGTGACAGCATAAATGGGCATAAGTAAAATGTGTAGATGAGCACTGTGTTGCCTCTGGATCTGAAAAGGATTAAATGATGTTGGGCTTGTATTAACAGTGTGTGTGCTGAGAGATCAGTCGCTGTTTTCTGACAGTGTCAAGGATGGAGTTGCTCTGGGTTTACCAAAATAATTTTCATGAATTTGCCAAGGTGGCTGGCTTTGCCTCCTACATGTGGAGTCATGGCCCATCCTCTCTTTATGAACTCCTTTCTGAGTATTTGGATGCCCTTAATGAATGTGTCACATGAGTCTCCCTGGAGGAAGACATCATAATGTAATACCGGACCTGTGCTCCTCGAGAAGGGTGCAAGCAGTTAAAATGTTGTCTGCAAAGATTGTGCATAGCAGAGCTGGTGAGGTACCCCGTGAGTAGCCTGGAAAAGTCTACTGTGTCTATTCAGAGTTGAAGGTTACCTGCACCTAAGAGGCTGTTGAGATAGGCACTGAATAGAACACATTAGCCAGATCTATAGTAGCAAAAGACTTAACGGCTGCTGATTGGGTGGAGTCAGTAATCTCAGTAACATTGGATGGGGGTCTCTGGATGGAACCAGAGCATTAAGGTTATGGTCATGCACTCTGAGGCACCTTATATTCTTTCCAGCTTTAAGAACAGGCCAAATTGGACCTTTAAAAGGAGGAGCAGTGGGGGTAATCACTCCTTCACCAAGTAGGTCTTGTATGATCCATTTCAATCCTTGAAGACCCTCTGTTAGTTTACACTGGACTGTGTTAACTATTTTAGCTCAGCAGAGGGGGGTGTTTCATGGGGTCTCATTTTTGCAATTTAATTTATATGTCAGACTAGGTGACAGGAGTGTCATAGAGCACTTGCATCTACCCCCCCCCCACCACCACCCAAAGGCACCTCCTGCCAGGACATGGCCACTTGGCAGTAGTCCTTGACTTGGTGACGGGAAGAGACGGCCGTGCCCAGGAGAGACAGTGAGTGGAACACGGAGCAGGCTAACGCACAAGCTGGCCAGCAGTTCGCGGCTCCATCCCAGGCAGCCCTGGCCATGTCAGCAGCTAGTTAGCAAAGAGCAGCTGGTGAAAGCTGACCAGGTTTGGGCTGTCCTATTTATGATGCCAACTATTGGAATCACCTCCTCCTCACTCCATTGGTGAGAGAGGGTTTCCCACCCTAGCATTATGGAGATGGCCCAAACACATGGCGACCCCAACACTGGACAAAGGAAATCACTGAGTTTATCAGTCACATATACTCACAGCCTGGGGGAGGAGGACACTGCCTACCACCCAGAGACACACAGGGTTGCGCTGGGGAGCAGAGTGAACTGCCAGGAGCTACGGGAGGCAGGCTTTGTAGTAACAATATGATAAGGTGCCCCTGGTTCCCATGGCAAAGCGTGGGCTGGCCGGAACTAAAACCCCCTACTCGGGAATAAGCAGAAACTGTGCCTGGTCCCCTTGATAAGGAGAGTTGCTTGACTAGAGGACCTTGTCTGTTAGAGCAGAGTAGGGAAGGGAAGTTGTAGTTAGACCATTTGAGGCCCTCCTGGTTTCACCAGATGTCAAGGCAGCAAATCATAATGATTTTAGGCCTTACACCACTCAACCTATAGAAGGCTGATTGGGTTTCTTTTTCTCTTTGTTTCTATGATTCTATTTATTTGTTCATTTGTTCACTCATTCATGCAACCCGTGTGTGTGTGTGTGTGTGAGAGAGAGAGAGAGACAGACAGACAGACAGAGCAGCACTGTCCTGGACACTATGGAGGACCCAACAGCAGGCCCCGCTCTCACGGCATCATAGTCAAGCAGGGAGGGACAGACAGCAGATGCATAAGTCAGTGTTAGACAGCAGAAAGGGCTCTGAAGACAAGCAGGCCAGCTGTGCCTCAGCCTCAGAGGGGGAGGCTGGAGGAGGCCTGAGGACTAGAGGCTGGAGTGAGGCCCGAGTGACATGAGGGAGCTGCCTAGAGAAACTGTGTGTGAGAACAGCTGGCCCTGGGTGGGAGGGCGTGCTCTGGATCCACGTGTTCACCTGTGGGTGGGGTTCTGCCAGCCACATAAGAAGCAGGAAATAAAGGAGAACCCCTCCTGTTATTGAAAATGTAATCGGCTTGATCTCTGAGACCTTAACAGGATGGGGAAGAATTCAGGTCTTTTAAGCATGACCATGTGGCTCAGAACCAGCCCAGGCTCAAGGTGACCGTGAAAGGAGTAAGAGGCCATTTGGAAGGTGTGCTGCTGGGAAGATAACCAGTTCCCACTAAAGAATCAGAAAGGAAAGCTAGGAACAGTGGTGTGCATTCCAAAGCCCTCTGCCACCCTCTGCAGGCCCTCCTAATTGTCCTACAAAGACACACCCCCTAAAAATTGAGGGGGTTGGAATAGATAAGGGATTCATGCTGTAGGCCTGGGGATCCTGATTCATTGGTCCGTCCCTGGGTCTGGGCTGCACGTTTCAGGTCGTTCTGCTGGCAGAATAGACTGAAAACCACTGATGCTGTCCCACCCCTCATGATTAGAAGTTAGAGGCCCACACGGGCAGGGACTTATTCAGGGTCACCCAGGAAACCACCTCATCCTTGACCCAGATTCTACCCTGCTGCCCAGCGCAGCCCCAGAATCTAGTTCAAGCTCTCTGAGATCTTCTACTATGCTACTGAACTGTTTTTAAAATCACATTGCTGATTTTCTGGATTATGACCCAATAAACCATGTTGACAGATTTTGTTCTCAAATAGCACAGGAAAGTAATTTTTTTCATGTAATGATATATTTTATTTATTTTTGGTGACAATTTATGTTTCGATGGTTATGAAAGCAAGTAATCACAATAGAATGTACAGAAAATTATAAAATAAAGGTCACTTTTAATTCTACCACTCAAAAGTAGCCACTTTTAGCATCTTGATGTATATCCTTCTGACCTTTTACTGCTTGTGTTCACTGCTCTGTGTGTGTGCGTTTATGTTAATTTCTCATTTGATTTTTTAAACAAATGAGAAACATTTTTGTAATGATTAAGAACTTGCTTAATTAAGAATCTCTTTCTGTGTGAAATTATGTAAATGATTGTCTGTTTCCATATCTTCTGTACTGATGAGAATGGTTCAAGGGCCCACTGTGTATAATTATACATTGTATTAGGATGTTTGACCAAATTCAGAACTATAAAGAAATTGCAGGAGTTGCTGAAATCAGAAGTGATCACTTGTTGGGGGCCCCTCCAGCTGGGTGCCGTGGGAGCAGTGTGATCAGTGGCCAGAGAAACCAGGGCAGCTCCAAGTGGTTCTGTTGTAAACCAATTAACTTCTGCAACTTCTTTCTCAAAAACATGCCATTTCTCTCTGCCTTCTGCTGGTTTAGACTCTTGTTTGAATACAGGGACTGATGGCGGGCAGCAGCAGATGGGGAAAAGGGCAAGGAGTGGACTGCAGGGAGGTTGGTGGAGGCAATCTGCCCCAGAAGTCAGGGTCTTAGTCCCGCCTCTGATACTAACATGTGTGATGATCTTGGGCAAACCCTCTCAGGCCCTTCAATTTCTTTCTTTCTTTTTTTTTTAATTTAAATTCAGTTTAGCCAACATACTAGTTTTTGATGTAGTGTTCAATGATTCATTAGGTGTGTATAACACCCAGTGCTCATCACGACACATGCCCTCCTTAATATCCATCACTCGGGTACCCCATCCCCCCAACACCCCTCCCTTCTGTAACCCTCAGTTTGGTTCCCAGAGTCCAGAGTCTCTCATGGTTTGTCTCCCTCTTTGATTTCTTACCATTCAGTTTTCCCTCCCTTTGCCTATGCTCCTCTGCGCTACTCCTTATGTTCCACATATGAGTGAAACCGTATGATAATTGTCTTTCTCTGACTTATTTCACTTAGTGTTATACCCTACAGTTCCATCCATGTCGATGCAAATGTTGGGTACTCATCCTTTCTGATGGCTGAGTAGTATTCCATTGTATATATGGACCACATCTTCTTTATCCATTCATCTGTTGAAAGGCATCTCAGCTCTTTCCACAGTTTGGCTATTGTGGACATTGCTGCTATGAACACTGGGGTGCATATGGCCCTTCTTTTCACTACATCTGTGTCTTTGGGGTAAATACCCAGTAGTGCAGTTGCTGGGTTGTAGGGTAGCTCTATTTTTAACATCTTGAGGAACCTCCATACTGTTTTCCAGAGTGGCTGCACCAGCTTGCATTCCCACCAACAGTGTAAGAGGGTTCCACTTTCTCTGCATCCTTGCCAACATCTGTTGTTCCATGTCTTGTTAATTTTACCATTCTGACTGGTGTAAGGTGGTATCTCAGTGTGGTTTTGATTTGTATTTCCCTGATGGCTAGTGATGTGGAGCATTTTTTCATGTGCCTGTTGGGCCTTCGATTTCTCATTTGCAAAAACAGAAGGTTGTACTTCTTGGTGAACATCCTAGAGATATTTTTGCGAGTCTGGTGATGGATTGAAAGTGAAATGATTCAGCGTGAAAGGCCATTGAGAAGCACAGATGGCTACACAAGGGAGTGAAGCTCTTTCATTCATTCATTTATTTATTCACTTGCAGGTCTCAGTGCTATGTGTGGTTGGTTGGTCCTCATCTCTGCTCCCATTCCTTGGGTTTCCTTCAGAGCACTTATCACAGGTCATAATTACATTTTCATTTTTATGTTTGGCTGCCACACTGGAAGGCATGTGGAAAGCGTGTGTCTTTCAGCTAACATGTACCATGACACTTAGACCAAGAGTCTGGCAAATATCAGCCCCTCAGTACTAATTTCTGGAGTAAATGAATGAATGCTTTCCCCTGCTCTGAAGTTGCAGCAGTGAGTCAGCCAGATTCCAATCTCCAGAGGAGTGCACTCCAGGAGGGGAGAGTCAATGTGTGTGCATTTCATGCTGCCACTGAGCAAATGTGGGCTTGCCTTCAGAGGGGTTCAGAAAAAGAGCTTGGGAATTCTGGGGAAGATGTTAGGCTCCAGCCAGGAAACTGGGATGGCCTTAAAGATGAGAAGACACTTCAGTTGGCCCTGAGGTTTAGCAAGAGTTTGGCCTGAGCAGTGTGTGGAACCTGCAGGAGTATTGTGAACATAGGCATGGCCCACGTGAGGGTCCCGGGAAGTTCCTTCTAGGCTGTGTGGTGGATGACCATATTCTAGAAAGAGAGGGCTCAAATGGATGCTTTTCCCCCCAAAATTGTGAGGGACCTTGAATGTCTGGCCACAGAATCTCAACTTTTTCAGGTAATGAGTTGACAGCTAATGAGGGTATTTGGGCAAGCAGGTGACTTGGAGATGTAATATAAAATGTTAATGTGAAGAGCATATTACTTCTGGTGGACAGATGGGTTAGGAGGTAGTAAGGGCCCTGGTAAAGGTGGTGACCATGAGCTGGAGAGGAGGGGACAGACATGGGAGAGACGTGGGGACAAGCAGATTGGATGTGGGGTTGAGGTGGTCAGGGGATGGGTAATCAGAGTGGGTTTGGGGTTTCTGGCAGAACCATTCATTGAAGCAGGAGGCTAGGGAGAGGGGTGGGAAGGAATGATCATGGAAGACTGATCGAGTTACATGGGGGTTACACGGAGTCTGAAAGCTCAGGGGAGGCTTGGTAGTTGTTAGTTTATCTGAGATGAGAAAAGTAGAGTGGGGATGAGGCTCCCAGATGTCCCTGTTACCTATTGCTATGCAGCACACCTCACCCAAATTTGGTGACTTGTTTCAAGCCAGTCGTTCAATTTAATCATGAATCTGCAGTTTGGATAGGGCTCCGTGAGAATGGGTGTCTGCTCCGTTGCAGCATCTGCTGCTGTGGCTTCCACACATCGTACGCAATGCAGGGTAGCTCACTTACACGACATGACAGTTGCTCCTGGCTGTCACCTGGAATCACAGCTGGAACACCCATAGGGGGCCTCTCTGTGTGACCACTTGGGCTCCTCACAGTGTGGTATCTGGGTTTCAAGCATGAGCATCTCAGGAGATGGGAAGTGGAGACTTAGTTTCTCAAGAACCAGACTGGCATGGTGTCTCTTCCACTGTGTTCTACTGGGCCAGCAGTCACAAATCAAAGGGACGAATGTCCAAGAAGGGTAGAGCTCGTTATGTCTGGCTCCAAGGAGAGGCTTTAAAAATATCTGTTGAATGAATGAATAAATGAATTATGTGAGGACAGATGCAGAGAGAGGAATATCTGGGGCTTGAGGGAGATATTTTTTGGAGAAGTTTGGCTGGAGTTGGTGAGGAGGTGGATAGGCTTGAGGAAATCAGTAGGATCTAGATTGGTGAGGACCATGAACTCCAGGCTAAGGGGATGGAACCTGAGTGTGGGACATACTATCCAATAGAGGGGAACCAGCTAAGTTGCCTGAGAGGAACAGGAGCAGAAGTTGAGGCCCAGATCAAGGGCCTGGTCCGGGTTAAGTCCTCTTGGGTCAGTAGGTAAGTGTGCTTCTGACCTGGGGCTTCTTTTGGTTGTGGCCTTGATCCTTGCTCCAGCCAGCCCTCAGGCCTGCCATTCTGTCCCTGGTACCTGTGGAATGCACAGGGCACACCCAACAATAGAATCACAGGCAGTCAAAGGTAACGTCCCAGCCAACTCTCTGGGTTGGGGCAGTCAGCAGGCTATCAGGGTTGGTCTAACCTTTGTAGTGGATGAGAGTGGTGTGGTCCCTTTGGAAACATGTTTATAAGCCTTCTGGGCCCTTGAGAGAGAACAGGGCTGCATTTCCTCTGTGAACACAGCTTCTTCATATGGCCATGAGCCTTTGGACTCTGAAGTCAAGGTGATCGTAGGACATGGCTTCTTTCTTGGGTACCTGCAGCCCTCTCAACCTTGAGGAATGAACTCCTCAGGGGCCTGTAGGAGTGGGTCCTTTATGCTGAGATTTGTCCAGGCACTTCTCTGCCGAGTAGAAGCAGCCTGGGGTGCATAAGCAGAGGCAGGCAGGATTCTTTGCAGCCCTCACCAAGGCCAGGCCTCATGCGGCTCTGTCTCCCTGGGTCCAGCCCAAGCCAGCGTGGACTGGATGCTGTCAAGGTCACTGGGAGAGACTGTGAGTCTCCTCATGACAGTCCTGCTGAGGGAGGTCCCAGCTGACACAGCAGCCACTCTCTGAGGAGAACCTGATCTGCAGGGAGTGGACGGACAGCAGGAGCTTGCCGAGGCCCCAGATGAGGCTCTGAGTCACACTGGCCTTTGTTTCTTGCTTGCTGTCGCCCTTGGTGGAGGGGCAGTCGGGGAGCCTTCCAGCACCTCAGGGCACTGGCAACATTACCTGTGTGGACCTCTTAGGAAACATATCCTGGTGTGGGTGAGGAGGACAGAGGACAGACTTGGACGTCTTGCTCCTGTGCATGTGGTTGGCAGCCTGACCATGGTGGTCACCCAGCTGAATCTGGAGTTTCGCTTCCAGGGCAAGAAGCTGCGAGGCTTCAGCTGTGAGCTTACCCGGTCCCCCCACGGGGTCTTCCCTGAGACTGTCTTCACTATCATTTGCCAGATCGTGGTGCCCATTCTACTCTCAGGCTTGGGCATGTTGACGGCGGGCCTGGTGATGAACATCATCCAAGTGCGTACTGGGCATATGATAACCAGCATGGGGCCCTGGGTGGAGGGAGTGGGGAGCCAGGCTCCCTGGGGATCACAGATAGATTGGGAGAGTCCTGAGCCTGGCCTGATGCCCAGGAGTCCCGGGCTCAGTGGTGCCAGCCAGAGGTCCCTCCAGAGGCCTCAGGTCTGAGATCCATAGAAGCTTCTGACGACCCTCTCCAAGGTCAGCCCACATGAACCATGTTAGCCTGGGGAGCTCAAACCATTTTCCTTCCAGGGAATGCAGGTTCATCAGGCAGGGCCTGGAGGGGTTCAGACTCTTTGCCATTTGCTCACTACGTGAGGGAATTCATTAGCCTCCCCTGCATCAGCTTCCCCACCTACAGACAGGGTTAACGAGTGCACCTACCTCACAGGGTTGTGAGAATGGGCGCCCGAGAATGCCTCATGCTGGGGCCCTGAGGGTGATGGGCACTGTTCCCTCCAGTCCCCAGAATCTCTGTCCAGAGCTCAGGCTGGGGTCCAGGCGGCGCGGGATGCGGCGGTCTCTCTTAGGTGGAGGCACATGTAGGGAGGCCCTTGAGCGAGAGCACACACTCTAGCATTCGCTTCTCCTGGTCTGTTTATGCTCAGGTAATGCTGTTTGAATCATTGAGGGTTTGCTTTGTCTGCCTAAACATTTTTATAGAATTAGTCTGTGATTCTAGACGATATACGTAAGTGAAGAAGAGAGGGTGCCCATAATCTCGGTCAACGTTGTGGTGTGTATCTGTCAAGAACGTATGGGATCATACTATATGATATGCTTTTTAGTCAGTGAAATTAAATTTAAATTTAGTTTTGCAGCCCATGGGGACATCCCAGCTAGTGTGTGCCTTCCTCAGTTGGACCCCACATCTCCTTCCTGATGGCTGCTCAGCCTTCCTGTGCACCTGTCTCTGAGTTGGAGAGGGGCAATCAGCACCCACCCTGTCCCCCAGTCTCTGGATGAGGCTCATGATGCCTCCTACTTAGCCTCTGCTTGCACGGCTCAGTGGATGGCACATTCACTGCTCCTGGGGCTAGAGCAGCCCATTGTGTACTGGCCAGTACTGTTAGAAAGCATTCATTTGTGGGACTGGCAACCTATATACCCATCTCTCCCACCTCAGAGCTTCAGCCCTTGGGCTTTTGTAGTAGTCTCTCACCCCTTCCCTAAGACCCTCCTGGGGATACTGGGGACAAACACTCTGCCCTGGGTCTCTCCTTTTTGACCTTCCATGACCTCCTCATGGAGCATGAGTTTGAGCCCCTCCACTACATTGCGTGTCCCTTAGTTGCTGCAGCCTGGGAGAATGCTGATCAGTCAGCTGGGGGATCTTGGCAGAGTCCAGAAGATTCGGTGGCATGTGGGGGGAAGACGGGCTCGGGATTGTGCCTGACCATTAGCAGTGGTGGTGCAGAAGGCCAGTCCAGGAGGAAGTCTACTGGAGGGCAGAACACCTTTCTGGACCTCTGTGTTAAGGTGCCATCTGGGAGGCTAGCATGCAGCAAAAGGGGTGTCTTGGAAGGCAGGCCCAGAGCATACCGGGGGAAGGCTGTCTGCAAATCCAGGCCTTGAGCCATCCAGCTTTGGGAGGCCCGGCAGCTGGGAGAAACAGAAAAAACCCTGGAAGATACAACTCATTCCTTCTTCCCATTTGCAAACGTGCAGGGCCTCCCGGCTATGGTGAATTTCAAGGGCACTCAGGTTTGCTTGGCTCCTGCGTGTGCACCACCACCTCCCTGCTCACCGCTGCTCAGCGGTGCAGGAGGCAGCCTTGCCAGCACCATTCCACAGGGTAGTCCCACAACACAGGAGGGTGACCTGGCTCCATCTGTTCCCAGGCTGCCTCATGCCGGGGCCTCGGGTCTTATGAGCCTGCAGCAAGGATGACCACCTGGCAGGTGTGTCTCGTGGCTGTGCCTGGCACAGTGGGCTGGCCCCAAGGGCACTGGTCAGGTCCTGGCTTTACCTCCTCTAGATTTGGGGCCAGGGATCTGTTCTCTGTTTATGGGGTCTGGGTTCAGTCTATCGTTGGGCCCAGGGATTGAGGCCCAGTAAGTGGTCAGAGTATCAGTTCGTTGTTTTTGTTTTTTTTCAAAGAATTATCTTTCAGTTACACAAGGAAGGAAGGTATAAATGTTTCTCTTTTTTTATAAAGTAAGTATCGCAGTTGAGGTTAAGCCCTCAATCTCAGTTTATTCGTGGAGGAAGCCTCTATTATCAGGTCACGTGTGTCCTTCAGACCTTATCAGGGTGCACCCAGAGGCAATGACAGGGGTTTTAATTGTGTATGTGGTCTTTCTGCACTGAATCAGACATGAATTAGGATGTAGCCGTGCTCAGAGTAGGTGAGATGAATTCATTCATTCATCTGATTCCTCATTTCTTCACTCAGCATATTGTGTTGAAGTCTGTACCAGCTGCTCTGGGGCTCTGGGGGTGCAGCGGTGAGCAGAAGCAGGCCTGTCCCTGCCTTCCTGGCATTTGTAGCCTAGTGGGCGAGGCAGGCCCTCATCTGATCATCCCACAAACAAGTATCAGGGAGCAGAGGCAGTGAGCAGACGTTTGCCTGTGAAGAAAGAGGGATCAAAGAATCTGTAGTTAGCAGGACAGCTGGAGTTGGACCTTACAGGATAATATAATAGCTTCTAGGATGATGTGAGAGACAGCAAACATTCCAAGCAGAGGGATCAGTGTGTGCAGAGATACAGATGAATGACGTTTGCAAGGAGTGAGGAATGGGACCCGGCCATGGTCATGGGGGCAGGGTGCTGGACAGGCAGTGAGGGGATCTGTCTGCTCTGCTCATGTTGTATGCTGAGTACAGAGGAGTTGTTTGGGTGTTGGTGAGCCCTCTGTGGCAGGGGATGCTGAGAGGGGGGTGTTATTTTTACTCTTGAGTCAGTGGGTACTCGGACTTGTGTGTCAGCTGAAAAGAAAGTGCTCGGGAGCAGGCCAGCTTGCTGGGGAGGTGGGAGGAGGCTTGGGGTAGACAATGCCAGCCTTAGGGGAGGCCAGAGCCCAGGGAGGAGGGCCCTGTCAGGAACTGGATAGCAGACTGACCTCTCTGGATGCGATGTGGTGCACTGATAGGACAGCTGCACAGGGGACTGGGGCTGGATGCTTCTGGAAGACCAGGAACTGCAGGAGGCTGCTGATGGTGGGAGTACCTCCTTGCCTGGTGACACAGTTTTCTTCTGAACTTTCAGGGGAGGGCAGACTCCTAACTCCATCAGAGCTGGGAATGGATTCTGAATGCCCCAGCTTTGCAGATAAGGTAAAAGGAGAAAGGAAGCCATCAGCCATGGGTGCTCTTTCTCCATCGAAGAACCTGAAGGAGGCGTGACCCCTTTCACTTCAGGCCCTGTAAGATGTTTTGTTGGGATGCTTTAGATGACTCTTCTGGGCCCCTACAGTAAGTGGGTTCATACATCTTCAGTTTCAGGGAACAGGGACCAGACGCCAGGCCTCCTGTCTGCTAGCTGACAAAGTAGGAGGATGTTTTAGGTCTAGAATTCTAAAACCAAGAGGAACCTTTAGTGTAGGGATCACATGTATCTATAGGGGCCAGAGAGGTAAATTAAGTCAGTAGGACCAGATGGGGTATTGAAAATTGATGGAGGGGGGCACAGGCAATCTAATTGCATATAAACAGGTAGAAATCATTTTCACTTCACAAACAAGTTTTTTCTCTTCCAGTTTTCTTAATGTATGTGCCCCTTTCATTCCTTTTTATTTTATCTTATCTTTATTTGAGATAGAGCGAGAGCGAGTGAGAGAGAAGAGGGAGATAGAGAGCACGAGGTGGGGAGGGGCAGAGGGAGAAGCAGGCTCCCCGCTGAGCGAGGAGCCCGACTCAGGGCTTGATCCCAGGACCCGGGGATCATGACGTGAGCCGAAGGCAGATGCTTAACCGACTGAGCCACCCAGGGGCCCTTTTTTTTCATTTTTAATTTTTTACATTTGATAGAGACCTGGATAGAGACATATTCTGTCTGTTTTGACAAATCCAGAGTCCGCACATGATGCTGTGGGGCCACTTGGCCGTGGTGTCTTGGGGCCACCTGGGAATCACTGTCCCTGGTAGAGCAGGGCCACTCCTCAGTCCCAGCTGGTCTTGCCAGCGCTCCCATTCATGAGGAATCTCCCAGCTTTGAAATCGGTGACTCGTTCCTGTGCTACAAACACATGGGCCACACTGGACACAGCGTGTTTGCAGACTGGACCCAACCAGTTGGCCTCGGACCCCAGCTTGCCCCCCAGTTTTCCCAGCTGCTGAAGGCCAGAGAAAGAAAGGAACTCTCCTGAGGCCACTAGTGCTGTTCACTGAATAGTATTCAGAAAATTTCATGGCTTCCTTATTCTATGTTTAATTTAAAGCCATTTAAGAAACTACTTAGTCTTACTCATGAGAAGTAACTTGCCACAACTTCTTTCAAGAAATTTTGAAGATGTGCCAATATGTGTATTTGAATTGATCTCCTTATTCTTTCCCCACCAGCACTGGCCCGTGTTTGTAGAGGTTAAAGACCTATTGACGTTGGTGCCACCCCTGGTGGGCCTGAAGGGGAACCTGGAAATGACGCTGGCGTCACGACTCTCCACAGCTGTAAGTAGATATCTGAGTGTCTGGGCCAGCTGCCCCCCAGGGATGGACCCATGGGCACCTCCCAAGCTCCCCTCATAGCTTGTTAGCTGGTGGGTTGGACTCTGGAAAAATGAGTGTAATGAGGTTCTGTTCTATCACGATGCTCCACCTGGTCACTCCTCCCAGTCTGCCATTCTGTTTTTCCATGGCCCAACTGGACTGCTGGCAAGGGCCGGGCCCAGCTCTGTGTGCCCTCAGTTTCTCCTCTAACCCAGTGTCAGGTGCTGCTCTGTGTCCCTGAGCCTGGCTCCACACATTCACATAAAAGTTGTAATGAGCAATGCAGACTTCCTGGAGAGTTTGGGAGAGGAGACAGAGGATTTGAATCACCATGGCACCCACCTCTGTTGGAGGACTCTGTTCTCTAGAATGGCTCCTTGAATGCTCCGTCAGCAGAGCGGCTTCTCAGGGTTCTATAGCTCACACTATCCTCGCCTTGTTACTTGTGGCAGCCCTCCCAGCTCTCCTGGGAGCTGAAATTCTTTTATGCATAGTGGTCTCTCCCCTTTGTGAACCAGTGTGTGAACCAGGCCTGTGGCAAGAGGAGGTATGGTACAGGCAAGAGACTGAAAGAAGGGCAGTGTAGCTGGCATAGTGCTGCCTGGAGAGGTGGGTGAAGGGCAGTCAGCCTGACAGTGGCCCCTGAAGAGCCACATCCTAATCAGTCGGGCCTGTGCATGGTTCCCTATGTGGACAGGGTCTTTGCAGGTGTGGTTAAGTGAAGGACCTGGGAGATTATCCTGGATTATCCAGGTGGGCCCCAGTGTCATCACAAAGGACAGGGAAGTTTCAGAAGAAAAGGCCATGTGAGGGAAGCCAAGGCAGAGAAGATGCTATGCCATGGATTTGAAGATGGAGGAAGAGCCAGGAAAGGTAGCTCTACCTGCTGGAAAAGGTGAAGAAACAGATTCCTCCCTAGAGCTTCCAGAGGGAGTAAGGCCCTGTTGACACCTTGATTTTTGCCCCAGAAGACTCATTTCAGACTCGGCCTCCAGAACTGTAAGAGAATGCATTTCTGTTGTTTTAAGCCATGAAATTTGTGATAATTTGTTACAACAGTATTAGGGAATTAACAGGTAGGGCTGGATCATTTACAGACCCGTAAGGACATTGAAATGTTTTATTTTTTTATTTTTATTTTTTTAAGATTTTATTTATTTATTTGAGAGAGAGAGAATGAAAGGGAGAGCACATGAGGGGGGAGAGTCAGAGGGAGAAGCAGACTCCCCGCTGAGCAGGGAGCCCGATGTGGGACTCGATCCCAGGACTCCAGGATCATGACCTGAGCCAAAGGCAGTCGCTTAACCAACTGAGCCACCCAGGCACCCCATTGAAATGTTTTAAGCAGCAGATAACATGATACAGACACACACACGAATGATTACATTGGTCAGTGTTTGAGAGGGAAAAAAATGTTGCTTGCAGCCTCTGCTGTGGTGTCATTTCAGGTGTTAGCATTTTTATTTCATAATGTTTAACTACATGTTAAACATTCTCTGCAATGATCAAATCTTCGTTGTAATTTGTTTTAAATACATAAAACATAGAGGGAAAACACACTAGTAGTATAATTCATTACAGCCATCTGTCCAAGGAGAATACCGTCATTATCATCACAGTAGAACCTTTGAAGGCACTCAACACCCATTCTGTATTTTTGTTTAAATCACTGTATTAGGGTATAAATTAATAAAATAAAAACTCACAAATTTTAAGCATATAGGTCAGTGACTTTTGACAGATCTGTGTCCCCGTGTAACTACCACCCCAGTTGAGATCTAAAACATTTCCATCTCCCCAGGAGATGTCTCCTCGTGCACTCAGCCCAGCCTCTCCCACCACTCCATCCTGGCAACCCTGATCCAGCTCCAGTCTCTATAGATAAGTTTTGTTTTCAACACACATTCATGATTTTTAAAAATACTCGTAGTGCAACTTGAAATAGAATAATTTTTCTGTATTGTTTTATATTTATTTTGTTTTATTTACATTGTTTTATTTTAGCTATATTGTTCTGGATGTTTTAGATATTGTAATAAGCCAAGAAAAGGAAGAAAGAGACTTGCATATTGGGAAGGAGGAGAAAAACTCATTATTTGCTATCGATATATTTGCCGTCTTGGAAAAATCTAAGCAAATCAGCTAGAAAACTATGAAACTAATAAGCTCAATAAAGTGACCTGGTTTCAAAATATCTAGATGAAATTAAAAAAATATATGTATTGACATACATAAATGTGTATCTATGTACTTGTGTACACACTAGAAATAATCATTTACAAAATACAGTCAGAAAAGAGGTATCTTTTAAAACATAAACTAATTTTAAAACATCTTCAGACTGAAGCCATAAATGTTCAGGACCTATACAAATAAAACAACAATACTTTACAAAGGGAAATATAAATTTGGAGAGAGATACGAAGTTCCAGAATGGGGAAAGTCAATGTAGTAAAGTTACCAATTTTCCCTGTTTTAGTTTATAAAGTTAATGCAGTTAGTATCAGTGTGCCAAAGGAGTTAGGAGAACAGTTGACAATATTATTTTTTTTATTTTTATTTTTTTTAAATTTAATTTAATTTTATTATGTTATGTTAGTCACCATACAGTACATCATTAGTTTTTGATGTAGTGTTCCATGATTCTTTGTTTTCGTGTAGCACCCAGTGCTCCATGCAATACGTGCCCTCCTTAATACCTATCACCAGGCTAACCCATCCCCCCACCCCCTCCCCTCTAAAACCCTCAGTTTGTTTCTCAGAATCCATAGTCTCTCATGGTTCATCTGCCCCCTCCGATTCCCCCCCTTCATTTTTCCCTTCCTTCTCCTAATGTCTTCCATGCTATTCCTTATGTTCCACAAATAAGTGAAACCATATGATAATTGACTTTCTCTGCTTGACTTATTTCACTTAGCATAATCTCCTCCAGTCCCATCCATGTTGATGTAAAAGTTGGGTATTCATCCTTTCTGATGGCTGAGTAATATTCCATTGTATATATGAACCACAACTTCTTTATCCATTCATCTGTTGAAGGGCATCTCGGCTCTTTCCACAGTTTGGCTATTGCGGACATTGCTTCTGTGAACATTGGGGTGCATATGGCTCTTCTTTTCACTACATCTTTTCACTACATTGTCTTTGGGGTAAATACCCAGGAGTGCAAATGTTGGGTTATAGGGTAGCTCTATTTTTAACTTTTTGAGGAACCTCCACACTGTTTTTCAAAGTGGCTGTACCAGCTTGCATTCCCACCAACAGTGTAAGAGGGTTCCCCTTTCTCCATAACCTCTCCAACATTTGTTGTTTCTTGCCTTGTCCATTTTTGCCATTCTAACTGGTGTAAGGTGGTATCTCAGTGTGGTTTTGATTTGGATTTCCCTGATGGCTAATGATGATGAACATTTTTTCATGTGTCTGTTAGCCATTTGTATGTCTTCTATGGAGAAGTGTCTATTCATGTCTTCTGCCCATTTCTTGACTGGATTTTTTTGGGTGTTGAGTTTGAGAAGTTCTTTATACATCGTGGATATCAGCCCTTTGTCTGTGGTGTTTGCAAATATCTTCTCCATTCTCTGGGTTGCCTTTTTGTTTTGTTGACTGTTTTCTTTCCTGTGCTTCTTGATGAAGTCCCAAAAGTTCATTTTTGCTTTTATTTCACTTGCCTTTGGAGATGTATCTTGAAAGAAGTTGCTGTGGCCAATGTCAAAGAGGTTACTGCCTGTGTTCTCCTCTAGGACTTTGATGGATTCCTGTCTCACATTGAGGTCTTTCATCCATTTTATCTTTGTGTATGGTATTAAAGAAGGTCGAGTTTCCTTCTTCTGTATATAGCTATCCAATTTTCCCAGCACCATTTGTTGAAGAGACTGTCTTTTTTCCATTGCATATTTTTTCCTGCTTTGTCAAAGATTATTTGACCATAGAGTTGAGGGTCCATATCTGGGCTCTCTATTCTGTTCCATTGATCTATATGTCTGTTTTTGTGCCAGTATCATGCTGTCATGGTGATCATGGCTTTGTAATATAGCTTGAAATGAGGGAGCATGATGTGCCCAGCTTTGTTTTTCTTTTTCAACATTTCCTTGGCGATTTGGGGGTCTTTTCTGATTCCATACAAATTTTAGGATTATTTGTTCCAGCACTTTGAAAAATATCATTGGAATTTTGATCGGGATGGCATTGAAGGTATAGATTGCTCTGGGTAGCATAGACATTTTAACAATGTTTATTCTTCCGATCCATGAGCATGGAATGTTTTTCCATCTCTTTGTGTCTTCTTCAATTTCTTTCATGAGTGTTTTGTAATTCCTAGAGTATAGATCCTTTACTTCTTTGGTTCAGTTTATTCCAAGGTATCTTATGGTTATAGGTGCTATTGTAAATGGAATCTATTCCCTAATTTCTCTTTCTACAGTTACATTGTTAATGTAGAGGAAAGCAACTGATTTCCGTGCATTGATTTTGTGTCCTGCCACATCACTGAATTGCTGTATGAGTTCTAGTAATTTGGGGGTGGAGTCTTTTGGGTTTTCCACATAAAGTATCATGTCATCTGCAAAAAGAGAGAGTTTGACTTCTTCTTTGCCTATTTGAATACCTTTTATTTCTTTTTGTTGTCTGATTGCTGTTGCTAAGACTTCTAGTACTATGTTGAACAGTAGTGGCGACAGTGGGCATCCTTGTTGTGTTCCTGATCTTAAGGGAAAGGCTCTCAGCTTTTCCCCATCGAGGATGATATTCGTTGTGGGTTTTTCATAGATGGATTTTATGAACTTGGGAATGTTCCCTCTATCCCTATACTCTGAAGAGTTTTAATCAGGAAAGGATGCTGTATTTTGTCAAATGCTTTTTGTGCATCAATTGAGAGGACCCTATGGTTCTTCTCCCTCCTCTTATTAATGTGTTCTATCACACTGATTGATTTGCGAATGTTGAACCACCCTTGCATCCCGGGGATAAATCCCACTTGGTCGTGGTGGATGATCCTTTTAATGTATTGTTGGATCCTATTAGCTAGGATTTTGTTGAGGATTTTGGAATCCATATTCATCAGGGATTTCGGTCTGAAATTCTCCTTTTTGATGGGGTCTTTGCCTGGTTTGGGGATTAAGGTAATGCTGGCATCATAGAATGAGTCTGGAAGCTTTCCTTCTGTTTCTATTTTTTGAAACAGCTTCGGGAGAATAGGTATTATTTCTTCTTTGAATGTTTGGTAGAATTCCCCAGGGAATCCATCAGGCCCTGGACTCTTGCTTTTTGGGAGGTTTTTTGATCACTGCTTCAATCTTGTTACTGGTTATTGGCCTATTCAGGTTGTCAATTTCTTCCTGTTTCACTCTTGGCAGTTTAGAGGTTTCCAGGAAGGCATCCATTTTTTCCAGGTTGCTTAATTTATCAACAACTACCTGTTGTTGATAATAATTTCTAATAATTGTTTCTATTTCCTTGGTGATAGTCATGATCTCTCCCCTTTCATTCATAATTTTATTAATTTGGGTCCTTTCTCTTTTCTTTTGGATAAGTCTGGCCAGTGGTGCATCGATTTTATTAATTCTTTCAAAGAACCAGCTTCTAGTTTCATTAATCTGACCTACTGTGTTTCTGGTTTCTAATTCATTGATCTGTGCTCTGATCTTAATTATTTCTCTTTTAAGGCATGGCTTAGGCATCATTTGTTGCTTTTTCTCCAGTTCTTTAAGGTGTAGAGTTAGTTGGTGAATTCGGGATTTTTCTATTTTTTTGAGTGAGGCTTGGATGGCTATGTATTTCCCCCTTAGGACTGCCTTTGCAGTATCCCATAGGTTTTGGACTGATGTGTTTTGGTTCTCATTGGTTTCCATGAATTGTTTAAGTTCTTCTTTGATTTCCTGGTTGACCCAAACATTCTTGAGCAGAGTGGTCTTTAGCTTCCAAGTGTTTGAGTTTCTGCCAAATTTTTCTTGTGATTGAGTTCCAGCTTTAAAGCATAGTGGTCTGATCATATGCAGGGAATAATCTCAATCTTTTGGTATTGGTTGAATCCTCATTTGTGACCCAGTATGTGGTCTATTCTGGAGGAAGTTCCATGTACGCTCAAGAAGAATGAGTATTCTGTCGTTTTAGGGTGGAATGTTCTGTATATATCTACGAGGTCCATCTGGTCCAGTGTGTCGTTCAAAGCTCTTGTTTCCTTGTTGATTTTCTGCTTAGATGATCTGTCTGTTGCTGAGAGTGGAGTATTGAGGTCTCCTACAATTAACGTATTGTTATCAATATGACTCTATATTTTGGTTAATAGTTGGCTTATGTAGTTGGCTGCTCCCAGTTGTTAGATCTTCTTGTTGGATAGACCCTTTAAGAATGATATAGTGTCCTTCTGTGCCTCTAACTACAGTCTTTAGCTTAAAATCTAATTTGTCTGATATAAGAATTGCTACCCCAGCTTTCTTTTGAGGTCCATTGGCATGGAAGATGGATCTCCATCCCTTCACTTTCAGTCTGGATGTATCTTTAGGTTCAAAATGAGTCTCTTGTAGGGAGCATATGGATGGGTCCTGTCTTTTTATCCAATCTGCAACCCTGTGCCGTTTTATGGGAGCATTTAGGCTGTTCATGTTGAGAGTGATTATTGAAAGATACGAATTTATTGTCATCATGTTGCCTGTGAAGACGTTGTTTTTATAGATTGTCCCTGTAAATTTCTGTTGTAGATCACTCTTGGGGTCTTTCTCCTTTTAAAGAACCCCCTTAATATTTCTTGCAGGGCCGGCTTAGTGGTCACATATTCTTTCAACTTCTGCTGGTCGTGGAAGCTCTGCATCTCTCCATCCATGCTAAATGAAAGCCTTGCCGGATAAAGTATTCTGGGCTGCATGTTCTTCTCATTTAGTACCCTGAATATGTCTTGCCAGGCCTTTCTGGCTTTCCAGGTTTCTGGATAGGTCTGACGTTATTCTGATGTTCCCCCCTCTGTACATAAGGAATTTCTTCCCCCTAACTGCCCTTAAGAGGGTTTCCTTCGTTCTGTGTTTGCGAGTTTTACTATTACATGCCGGGGCGTTGGTCTGTTTTCCTTGATCTTGGGAGGGGTCCTCTATGCCTCTAGGACACAAATGTTTGTTTTATTCCCCAGATTAGAGAAGTTCTCAGCTATGATTTGCTCAAATACATCTTCTAGTACTCTCTCTCTCTCTCCACCCCTCAGGGATCCCAATAATTCTGACATCGGAACGTTTCATGGTGTCTCTTATTTCTCTAATTCTGTTTTCATGGATTTTGAGCTGTTTCTCCCAAGCCTCCTCTTTTTCCTTCTTTTCGATCAATTGGTCTTCTAGATCACTAAGTCGTTCTTCTGCCTCATTTGCCCTAGCTGTTAAGAGTATCTAGATTAGATTGGATCTCATTGATAGCATTTTTAAGTTCTGCCAGTTCAGCTTTCATTTCTGCCCTTAGAGACTCTATGTTGCCATTAATCAATTTCTCCATTCTAGCTATCATCTTCATAACTGTTACCCTGAAGTCCCATTTCTGACATCTTGGTTATACCTGTATCCATTTGTAAATCTGTGGCAGAAGTCACAGTCTCTGAGTCTTAACTGTTTTGAGGGTTCCTCTTCCTAGTCATTCTGTTGAGGGGTGGTTGAGGGAATGTACAGAGTGCAAATTATTGACGAGAACCCAAGCAAGATGCACCTGTTTTCTAGGGACCTTAGGGTTGCTGGCCTCTTGTTCTCCCAGCTTGTCTTCTGGGGGAGGGGCCTGCCACGCTGTTACTCAGGCAACCCTGTTTGGGCAGAGTTGCCCTGCCCCCTCTGGGGGGGATGAGCTCAGTGAAAACTGGTTTTTCAGGGCTTTTGTTCTCTGGCGGCTTTCCCTGGTGGCTTTCTCATCTCTTCGGAGGGTCAGAGCAGAAGCGACTGTTTCCAACCCTCTGCCTCAGAACAGAGAAGTTGCAGTCTGTTCTTCAGTGAGCTCTCCAGGCCACACTATCTCCATTTCTGTCTATGCTGCTAAAAACTGCAGCTCCCTGGGTTGTGCACCCTGCAGCAGTACTCCCAGTCCTTTCCTCCAGGTTGGGGCACGTGGGCACGTCTCTGCCCTTTGTGCTTCTAAAACCACCAGCCGCCCCCAGTTTGCACGCACGGCCCCGCATCTCCAGGTTTCAGTCCGGGGGGGCTGCCCTAATGTCCTTTCCCCACCACTACCAGTCTGCGAGTCTGTGCCCCATCCTCAGTGCGGGAGCTTTCACGAACCGGCGGTTCAGGATCCCCACAGCTCCCTCACCCTTCTGTTTTATCTTCTGATATCTGCCCATGGAATCATGACTCCCTGCTTCATACCTCGAAACCAACCGCCTGCAAGATTCTGTTTGTAGAGATCCAGATATATCTTCTTACATCTCAGGCTGATTTCGTGGGTGTTCAGAGTGCTCTGGTGGATATCCAGCTCAATTCAGGGGACCGGTTGGAATAGGGTCCCCTACTCCTCCGCCATCTTTTCCCAAGTCCAACAATATTATTTTCAAGTTGATCTGGCCGAATAAGTGAGTGAGAATAGCCAAGAAAATATTGATAGGAGAAAGAGTAAGAATACTAATAGTAATGGTGAAATTTGATTTCCACATTTAAAATGTAATATAACGCTATAGTAATTAAACTATTTTGCAACCAGTGTTAGTGAATGTATCATACAACAAAATAGAACATCCAGAAAAAAAATCAGATGTATACAAATATAATCTATTGAATATTGGCATTTTAAACCAGTGAAAAAGGTTGAGTTTTTAATAAAGATTTATTTATTTATTTGAGAGAGGGAGAGAGAGAATCCTCAAGCAGGCTCCCCCTGAGTAAGGAGCCCAATATGGGGCTCGATCCCAGGACCCTGAGATCATGGCCTGAGCTGAAACCAAGAGTCCAACGCTTAACCAGCTGAGCCACCCAGGCTCCCTGAAAAAGGATGAGTTATTAATAAATGGTGCTGAGATCATTGGTTAATTCTTTAGAATTAATTTTTCCTTATGTCCTACATCAATATGTATGTTGAGCAGATTGAATAATTTATTTTTTTTAAATTTTTTATTGTTATGTTAATCCCCATACATTACATCATTAGTTTTAGATATAGTGTTCCATGATTCATTGTTTGTGCATAACACCCAGTGCTCCATGCAGAACGTGCCCTCCTCAATACCCATCACCAGGCTAACCCATCCTCCCACCCCCCTCCCCTCTAGAACCCTCAGTTTGTTTTTCAGAGTCCATCGTCTCTCATGGTTCTTCTCCCCCTCCGATTTCCCCCCCTTCGTTCTTCCCCTCCTGCTACATTCTTCTTCTCTTTTTCTTTCTTAACATATATTGCATTATTTGTTTCAGAGGTACAGATCTGAGATTCAACAGTCTTGCACAATTCACAGCGCTTACCAGAGCACATACACTCCCCAGTGTCCATCACCCAGTCACCCCATCCCTCCCCCCCAACCCCCACTCCAGCAACCCTCAGTTTGTTTCCTGAGATTAAGAATTCCTCATATCAGTGAGGTCATATGATACATGTCTTTCTCTGTTTGACTTATTTCACTCAGCATAATACCCTCCAGTTCCATCCACGTCGTTGCAAATGGAAAGATCTCATTCCTTTTGATGGCTGCATAATATTCCATTGTATATATATACCACCTCTTCTTTATCCATTCATCTGTCGATGGACATCTTGGCTCTTTCCACAGTTTGGCTATTGTGGACATTGCTGCTATAAACATCGGGGTGCACGTACCCTTTCGGATCCCTGCTTTTGTATCTTTGGGGTAAATACCCAGTAGTGCAATTGCTGGATCATATGGTAGCTCTATTTTCAACTTTTTGAGGAACCTCCATACTGTTTTCCAGAGTGGCTGCACCAGCTTGCATTCCCACCAACAGTGTAGGAGGGTTCCCCTTTCTCCGCATCCCCGCCAACATCTGTCCTTTCCTGACTTGTTAATTTTAGCCATTCTGACTGGTGTGAGGTGGTATCTCATTGAGGTTTTGATTTGGATTTCCCTGATGCCGAGCGATATTGAACACTTTTTCATGTGTCTGTTGGCCATTTGGATGTCTTCTTTGGAAAAATGTCTGTTCATGTCTTCTGCCCATTTCTTGATTGGATTCTTTGTTCTTTTGGTGTTGAGTTTGATGAGTTCTTTATAGATTTTGGATACTAGCCCTTTATCTGATATGTCATTTGCAAATATCTTCTCCCATTCTGTCAGTTGTCTTTTGGTTTTGTTGACTGTTTCCTTTGCTTTGCAAAAGCTTTTTATCTTGATGAAGTCCCAATAGTTCATTTTTGCCCTTGCTTCCCTTGCCTTTGGCGATGTTTCTAGGAAGAAGTTGCTGCGGCTGAGGTCGAAGAGGTTGCTGCCTGTGTTCTCCTTTAGGATTTTGATGGACTCCTGTCTCACATTGAGGTCTTTCAACCATTTGGAGTCTATTTTTGTGTGTGGTGTAAGGAAATGGTCCAGTTTCATTCTTCTGCATGTGGCTGTCCAATTTTCCCAACACCATTTGTTGAAGAGACTGTCTTTTTTCCATTGGACAGTCTTTCCTGCTTTGTCAAAGATTAGTTGACCATATAGTTGAGGGTCCATTTCTGGGCTCTCTATTCTGTTCCATTGATCTATGTGCCTGTTTTTGTGCCAGTACCATAGTGTCTTGATGATGACAGCTTTGTAGTCTGGAATTGCGATGCCACCAGCTTTGCTTTTCTTTTTCAACATTCCTCTGGCTATGCAGGGTCTTTTCTGGTTCCATAAAAATTTTAGGATTATTTGTTCCATTTCTTTGAAAAAAGTGGATGGTATTTTGATGGGGATTGCATTGAATGTGTAGATTGCTCTAGGTAGCATTGACATCTTCACAATATTTGTTCTTCCAATCCATGAGCATGGAACGTTTTTCCATTTCTTTGTGTCTTCCTCAATTTCTTTCATGAGTATTTTATAGTTTTCTGAGTACAGATCCTTTGCCTCTTTGGTTAGATTTATTCCTAGGTATCTTATGGTTTTGGGTGCAATTGTAAATGGGATCGACTCCTTAATTTCTCTTTCTTCTGACTTGTTGTTGGTGTATAGGAATGCCACTGACTTCTGTGCATTGATTTTATATCCTGCCACTTGACTGAATTCCTGTATGAGTTCTAGCAGTTTTGTGGTGGAGTCTTTGGGATTTTCCACATAAAGTATCATATCATCTGCAAAGAGTGAGAGTTTGACTTCTTCTTTGCCAATTTGGATGCCTTTGATTTCTTTTTGTTGTCTGATGGCTGTGGCTAGGCCTTCTAATACTATGTTGAATAGCAGTGGTGATAGTGGACATCCCTGCCGCATTCCTGACCTTAGGGGGAAAGCTCTCAGTTTTTCCCCATTAAGAATGATATTCGCTGTAGGTTTTTCATAGATGGCTTTTATGATATTGAGGTATGTACCCTCTATGCCTATACTCTGAAGAGTTTTGATCAAGAAAGGATGCTGTACTTCGTCAAATGCTTTTTCTGCATCTATTGAGAGGATCATATGATTCTTGTTCTTTCTTTTGTTAATGTATTGTATCACGTTGATTGATTTGCGGATGTTGAACCAACCTTGCAGCCCAGGGATAAATCCCACTTGGTCGTGGTGAATAATCCTTTTAATGTACTGTTGGATCCTATTGGCTAGTATTTTGGTGAGAATTTTTGCATCCATGTTCATCAGGGATATTGGTCTGTAATTCTCCTTTTTGATAAGGTCTTTGTCTGGTTTGGGGATCAAGGTAATGTTGGCCTCATAAAATGAGTTTGGAAGTTTTCCTTCCATTTCTATTTTTTGGAACAGTTTCAGAAGAATGGGTATTAATTCTTCTTTAAATGTTTGGTAGAATTCCCCTGGGAAGCCATCTGGCCCTGGGCTTTTGTGTTTTGGGAGATTTTTGATGACTGCTTCTATTTCCTTAGTGGTTATAGGTCTGTTCAGGTTTTCTATTTCTTCCTGGTTCAGTTTTGGTAGTTGATACATCTCTAGGAATGCATCCATTTCTTCCAGGTTATCTAATTTGCTGGCATAAAGTTGCTCATAATATGTTCTTATAATTGTTTGTATTTCTTTGGTGTTGGTTGTGATCTCTCCTCTTTCATTCCTGATTTTGTTGATTTGGGTCATTTCTCTTTTCTTTCTGATAAGTCTGGCCAGGGGTTTATCAATCTTGTTAATTCTTTCAAAGAACCAGCTCCTTGTTTTGTTGATCTGTTCTACTCTTCTTTTAGTTTCTATTTCATTGATTTCTGCTCTGATCTTTATTATTTCTCTTCTCCTGCTGGGTTTAGGCTTTATTTGCTGTTCTTTCTCCAGCTCCTTTAGGTGTAGGGTTAGATTGTGTACTTGAGACCTTTCTTGTTTCTTGAGAAAGGCTTGTATTGCTATATATTTTCTTGCCTTTGCTGCATGCCAAAGATTTTGAATAGTTGTGTTTACATTTTCATTGGTTTCCATGAATTTTTTTAATTCTTCTTTAATTTCCTGGTTGACCCATTCATTCTTCAGTAGGATGCTCTTTAGCCTCCATGTATTTGAGTTCTTTCCGACTTTCCTCTTGTGATTGAGTTCTAGTTTCAAAGCATTGTGGTCTGAAAATATGCAGGGAATGATCCCAATCTTTTGGTACCGGTTGAGACCTGATTTATGACCTAGGATGTGATCTATTCTGGAGAATGTTCCATGGGCACTAGAGAAGAATGTGTATTCCATTGCTTTGGGATGGAATGTTCTGAATATGTCTGTGAAGTCCATTTGTTCCAGTGTGTCATTTAAAGTCTTTATTTCCTTGTTGATCTTTTGCTTAGACAATCTGTCCATTTCAGTGAGGGGGGTGTTAAAGTCCCCCACTATTATTGTATTGTTGTCGATGTGTTTCTTTGCTTTTGTTATTAATTGCCTTATATAATTGGCTGCTCCCATGTTAGGGGCATAGATATTTACAATTGTTAGATCTTCTTGTTGGATAGACCCTTTAAGTAGGATATAGTGTCCTTCCTCATCTCTTATTACAGTCTTTGGTTTAAAATCTAATTTGTCTGATATAAGGATTGCCACCCCGGCTTTCTTTTGGTGTCCATTAGCATGGTAAATGGTTTTCCACCCCGTCACTTTAAATCTGGGGGTGTCTTTGGTTCTAAAATGAGTCTCTTGCAGACAGCATATCGATGGGTCTTGCTTTTTAGTCCAGTTTGATAGCCTGTGTCTTTTGATTGGGGCATTTAGCCCATTTACATTCAGGGTAACTATTGAAAGATAGGAATTTAGTGCCATTGTATTGCCTGTAAGGTGACTGTTACTGTATATTGTCTGTGTTCCTTTCTGGTCTATGTTGCTTTTAGGCTCTCTCTTTGCTTAGAGGACCCCTTTCAAGATTTCTTGTAGGGCTGGTTTCGTGTTTGCAAATTCCTTTAGTTTTTGTTTGTCCTGGAAGCTCTTTTTCTCTCCTTCAATTTTCAGTGACAGCCTAGCTGGATATAGTATTCTTGGCTGCATATTTTTCTCATTTAGTGCTCTGAATATGTCCTGCCAGTCCTTTCTGGCCTGCCAGGTCTCTGTGGATAGGTCTGTTGCGAGTCTAATGTTTCTACCATTGTAGTTTACATATCTCTTCTCCCGAGCTGCTTTCAGGATTTTCTCTTTGTCTCTGAGACTTGTAAGTTTTACTATTAGGTGTCGGGGTGTTGACCTATTTTTATTGATTTTGAGAGCGGTTCTCTGTGCTTCCTAGATTTTGATGCCTGTTTCCTTCCCCAAATTAGGGAAGTTTTCTGCTATAATTTGCTCCATTATACCTTCTGCCCCTCTCTCTCTTTCTTCTTCTGGGATCCCAATTATTCTAATGTTGTTTCGTCTTATGGTATCGTTTATCTCTCGAATTCTGCCCTCGTGATCCAGTAGTTGTTTATCTCTCTTTTTCTCAGCTTCTTTATTTTCCATCATTTGGTCTTCTATCTCACTGATTCCCTCTTCTGCCTCATTTATCCTAGCAGTTAGCGCCCCCATATTTGATTGCACCTCATTAATAGCCTTTTTGATTTCTACTTGGTTAGATTTTATTTCTTTTACTTCTCCAGAAAGGGTTTCTCTAATAACTTGCATGCTTTTTTCAAGCCCAGCTAGTACCTTTAAAGTGATGACTCTGAACTCTAGATCTGACATCGTACTAATGTCTATATTGAGTAGGTCCCTGGCAGTCAGTACTACCTCTTGTTCTTTTTGTTGAGGTGATTTTTTCCGTCTTGTCATTTTGTGCAGAGGAGAATAGATTAATGAGAGAACAAAATGCTAGCAGGGTAACAACGTCCCCAGAAAATATACTCTAAACAAATCAGAAAAGACCTGAAGCAGTGGGAAAAGAAAGGGAAAGAGAGAAAAAAGAAAAAGAAAGAAAAAAAAAAGAAAAACGTAAAGATAAAAACAAACAAAAACAGAACAAAACAAAACAAAACAAAAACAGAATGTGATCAAATATGATCAGGCTGGTTTATAGATAAGTGCCACACACTAGATTTTGGGTGTATTTTGGTCTGTTAAAAGAAAGTGCGTCCCAAAATTTTAATGAAAGAAAAACTTATATATGTACAAAAATAAGGGTTGATATGATGAAGGGATGGAATATTACTGTAAAGATGGAAATTATAAAAAATTTTATAAAAGGAATTGATAAGTTGTTTGAAAAAAGAAAGAAGAGGATTTAAAAGAAAAGGGAGAGAATGTGATCAGGCAGGGGAGTAGAAAAAAACCATAACTAGAGATTTAGAGTATATTTTGATCTGTTAGAAGAAACTATCTCAAAATTTTAAAGAGAGAACAACTTATATATATATGCCAAAAATACGGGTAACTACTATGAAGGGATAGAATATGACTCTCAAAATGAAAAATAAAAATGTTTTTTAAAAAAGGGATTGATAAGATGGTTGAAAAGGGAAAAAGAAAAATTAAAAAATAAAAAAAAGGAAAAAGAAAAAAAAGACAGTTAAAAAAAATAATTAACTTTGAAAGACTAAAGAATCATGGGAAAAAAGCCATGAATTCTATGTGCAGTATTCCCCTAGCGCTGGAGTTCTGACGTTCTCATCAATCGGTAAACTTGGTCTTGGCTGGCTGTTCTCACTGGTCTTCTGGGGGAGGGGCCTGTTGCCGTGGTTTAAAAGTCTTTGCCGGAGGCGGAATTGCCCCACCCTTGCCGGTGCGGGCTAAGTAATCTGCTCCGGTTTGCTCTCGGGAGCTTTTGTTCCCTGCAAGCTTTCCGTACAGCTTTGGAGGCGGAGAGTGAAAATGGCGGCCTCCCAGTCTCCGCCCCAGAGGAGCCGAGAACTTGGGGCCCCGCTCCTCAGTGAGCCCCCAGAGAAAAGCAGTCAGTCACTCCCGTCTCCTCGGTCTCCGGCACACTCCGTGCTCACCCGGCCTGTTACCGAGCATTTCTTTCTCTGGCACCCGACCCCGGGTGGCGTCTCCAAACCCAGCAGATCCCTGCGGTGCACTCCCGCGCCGCTCCTCCCGGGGGAGGAAGGGGAGTCTCCCCGGATCTGCTGCTGTCGGGTCCCTGTTGGAGGAGTAGTGGCCTGACTGTGCCACAGATCACGGTTTATGGCAACCCCGAGCTGAGAGCCCGCGCCTCGGCTCTGTCTCTGCAGCCGGCTTCCCCGCTCCGATACCTGGGAGCTCTGCCGCACTCAGGCACCCCCGGTCTTTCTGTGACCCCTAGGGTCCTGAGACCACACTGTCCCACGAGGGTTCCACCCCCCACTTAGCCACCAGAGTGACGTCCCGCAGCAGAGCCGACTTCTAAAAGTTCCGATTTTGTGCTCTGCGGCTCTATCACTTGCCAGAAGCGGCTGACGGAGGCCCCCACCCGCCGTCTATCCTCCCGAATATCGCCTCGGATTCACTTCTCCGCACGTCCTACCTTCCAGAAAGCAGTCGCTTTTCTGTTTAGAGAGTTGTTGCTATTCTTTTCTTCGATCTCCTGTTGAGTTTTTAGGTGTTCAGAATGGTTTGGTCCCTATCCAGCTGAATTCCTGAGAGGAGACGAAATCCAGGTCTCCTACTCCTCCACCATCTTGCTCTGCCCCCCCGGTGTTTTAGTTTTTAAAGAAACTGCCAGAAAATTTTGTCAGTTCCCACCAGCAATTTTTTAAATTTTTTTTTATTATGTTCAACTAGCCAACATATAGTACATCATTAGTTTTTGATGTAGTGTTCAACAATTCATTAGTTGCATATAACACCCAGTGTTCATCACAACACGTGCCCTCCTTAATACCCACCAGCAATTTTTGACATAACCAGTTTTTCCACATCCTTGCCAGTATTTAGTATTGTCACTATCTTTAATTTTAGCCATTTTATTGAGTGTGCAGTGATATCTCATCTTGGTCTTAATTTGCATTTCCCTGAAGGCAGTGCTGTTGAAAATCTTTTCATGTGCTTATCTGCCCTTCACATATCGTCTTCAGAGAAGTATTCATTCATATCTTTGCCCATTTCTAATTTGATTTTCTATTTTTGATTCTTGAGAGTTCTTTATACATTCTGTATATGAGTTTTTTGTCAGATAGGTGGTTTGTAAACATTTTCTCTTAGTCCGTAGCTTGTCTTTTCATCTCCCACCCCAACAGGTTCATTTAAAAATTTTTTTAATTGTGATAAAATACACACAATAGGAAATTGACCATCTTAACCATTTCTCAGCATCCAGTTCACCGGCGTTAAGTATTTTCACATTGTTGTACAACCATCACCACTATCCATGCAGACTCTTGGTTTTGGAAAACTGAAATATTGTTCCTATCAAACAATGATTCCTCACTCTCCTCCCCTCAGCCCCTAGCAACCACCACTCTACTCTCTGTTACTATGATTTTGGCTACTCTAGGCACCTGATGTAAGTGGAACCATACAGTCTTTGTCCTTTTGTGACTGACTGATTTCACATAGCATAATGTCATCAAGCTTCTTTGATGTTTTAGCATGTGTCAGAATTTACTTTCTTATTAACACTAATATTCCATTGTGTATATAGAGCACATTTTGTTTATCCACTCATTCATTAATGGACACTTGAGTTGTTTCCACCTTTTACATATTACAAATAATACTGCTATGAATATGGGTATGTAACTATATCTTAACATCCCTGCTTTCAGTTCCTTTGAAGTACAATTGCAAGATCATGTGGTAATTCTGTTTTAATTTTTTGAGGAACTACCATACTGATTTCTTCAGGGGCTGCACAATATTAGATTCCCATCAATGGTGCACAGCATCATCTCCAGCACTTGTTACTTTCTATTTCTTTGATAGTGATCACCCTAATGGGTGTGAGTTGGCACCTACTGTATTTTTGATGTACATTTCCCTAATGTGGCAGGATACAAAATCAATGCACAGAATGCACAGAAATGTCCCATTTGATCACTGCTTCAATCTCATTACTGGTTATTGGCCTATTCAGGTTGTCAATTTCTTCCTGTTTCAGTCTTGGCAGCTTATAGGTTTCCAGGTAGGCCTCCATTTCATCCAGATTGCTCAGTTTATTGGCATATAGTTGTTGATAATAATTTCTAATAATTGTTTCTATTTCCTTGGTGTTAGTCGTGATCTCTCCCCTTTCACTCATAATTTTATTAATTTGGGTCCTTTCTCTTTTCTTTTGGTTAAGTCTGGCCAGTGGTTTATCAATCTTATTAATTCTTTCAAAGAACCAACTTCTAGTTTCATTGATCTGATCTACTGTGTTTCTGGTTTCTAATTCATTGATCTCTGCTCTAATTTTAATTATTTCTCTTCTAATGCGTGGCTTAGGCGTCGTTTGTTGCTTTTTCTCTAGTTCTTTAAGGTGTAGAGTTAGTTGGTGAATTCGGGATTTTTCTATTTTTTTGAGTGAGGCTTGGATGGCTATGTATTTCCACCTTAGGACTGCCTTTGCAGTATCCCATAGGTTTTGGACCAATGTGTTTTCGTTCTCATTGGTTTCCATGAATTGTGTAAGTTCTTTGATTTCCTGGTTGACCCAAACATTCTTGAGCAGAGTGATCTTTAGCTTCCAAGTGTTTGAATTTCTGCCAAATTTTTCTTGTGATTGAGTTCCAGTTTTAAAGCATTGTGGTCTGAGAATATGCAGGGAATAATCTCAATCTTTTGGTATCAGTTGAGACCTGATTTGTGACCCAGTATGTGGTCTATTCTGGAGAAAGTTCCATGCGCGCTCGAGAAGAATGAGTATTCTGTTGTTTTAGGGTGGAATGTTCTATAAATATCTATGAGGTCCATCTGGTCCAATGTATCATTCAAAGCTCTTGTTTCCTTGTTGATTTTCTGCTTAGATGATCTGTCCATTGCTGAGAGTGGAGTATTGAGGTCTCCTACAATTAACGTATTGTTATCAATATGACTCTTTATTTTGGTTAACAGTTGGCTTATGTAGATGGCTGCTCCCATGTTGGGGACATAGATATTTACAATTTTTAGATCTTCTTGTTGGATAGACCCTTTTAGAATGATATAGTGTCATTCTGTGTCTCTAATTACAGACTTTAGTTTAAAATCTAATTTGTCTGATATAAGAATTGCTACTCCAGCTTTCTTTTCAGGTCCGCTGGCATGGAGGATGGATCTCCATCCCTTCACTTTCAGTCTGGATGTATCTTTAGGTTCAAGTGAGTCTCTTGTACGCAAATGAGTCTCTTGTATGCATGGGTCCTGTGTTTTTATCCAATCTGCAACCCTGTGCTGTTTTATGGGAGCATTTAGGCCATTCACGTTGAGAGTGATTCTTAAAAGATATGATTTTATTGTCATCATGTTGCCTGTGAAGACGTTTTTATAGATTGTCCCTGTAAATTTCTGTTGTAGATCACTCTTGGGGTCTTTCTCCTTTTATATATCCCCCCTTAATATTTCTTGCAGGGCTGGCTTAGTAGTCACATATTCTTTCAACTTCTGCCGGTCGTGGAAGCTCTGCATCTCTCCATCCATTCTAAATGAAAGCCTTGCCAGATAAAGTATTCTGGGCTGCATGTTCTTCTCATTTAGTACCCTGAATATGTCTTGCCAGGCCTTTCTGGCTTGCCAGGTCTCTGTGGATAGGTCTGATGTTATTCTGATGTTCGTCCCTCTGTATGTAAGGAATCTCTTCCCCCTAACTGCCCTTAAGAGGGTTTTCTTGGTTCTAAGATTTGCGAGTTTTACTATTACATGCCGGGGTGTTGGCCTGTTTTCCTTGATCTTGGGAGGGGTCCTCTCTGCCTCTAGGACGTGAATGTTTATTTCATTCCCCAGATTATGGAAGGTCTCAGCTACGATTTGCTCAAATACATCTTCTAGTCCTGTCTCTCTCTCCACTCCCTCCAGGATTCCAATTATTCTGACATTGGAATGCTCTATGGTGTCACTTATTCCTGTGATTCTATTTTCATGGATTCTGAGTTGTTTTTGCCTGGCCTCCTCTTTTCCCTTTTTATCTATTATATTGTCTTCCAGGTCGCTTATTCTCTCTTCTGTCTTGGTTACCCTTGCTGTTAGATTATCTAGATTGGATTGGATCTCACTGATAGCATTTTTAAGCTCTGCCAATTCAGCTTTCATTTCTGCCCTTAGAAACTCTATTGCCATTAATTGATTTCTCCATTCTAGCCATTGTCTTCACAATTGCTAGCCTGAATTCCATCTCCAACATCTTGGTTATATCTGCATCCATTTGTAAATCTGTGGCATAAGTCATAATCTCTGAGTCTTTTCTATTTTGGGGGTTCCTCCTCCTAGTCATTCTGTTGATGGGTGTTTGAGGGAATGTATAGAGTCCAAATTATTGACCAGAACCCAAGCGAGATGCACCTGTTTTCTTGGGACCTTAGGTTTGCTGGTGTTTTGTTTTCCCAGCCTGTCTTCTGCGGGAGGGGCCTGCCGCACTGTTTCTCATGCAACCCTGTTCGGGCGGAGTTGCCCTGCCCCCCATGGCAGGGGATGGGCTCAGTGGGAATCAGTTTTGGGGGCTTTTGTTCTCTGGTGGCTTTCCCTGTGGCTTTCTGCATCTCTTCTCCGAGTCAGAGCAGAAGAGACTGTTTCCAACCCTCTGCCTCAGAGCAGAGAGACCACAGTCTGTTCTTCAGTGAGCTCTCCAGGCCATAGTGTCTCCGTTTCTGTCCGTGCTGCTATAAACTGCAGCGTCCTGGGTTGTGCGCCCCTTCACAGTGCCCCCAGTCCTGCCTCCAGGTCAGGGCACGTCTCTGCCCTTTGTGCTAATAAAACCACCAGCCACTCCCAGTTCGCCTGTGCGACCCCGCCAATGCGGGTTTCCACCCCAGGGGCTGCCCTAACATCCTTTCCCTGCCGGTACTGGTCTGCGAGTGTGTGCCCCGTCCCCAGTGCGCGAGGGTGTCGCTCATCGGCAGTGTAGGATCCCTACAGCCAGGTACCCTCCCACTGCCATTTATCCTCCTATATCTGCCTGCGGAATCAGGGCTGCCCGCAGAATCAGGGCTCCCCGCTTCATACCTCAGAACCAACCACCTGCGATATTCTGCTTGTAGAGATCCAGATCTTCTTACATCTCCGGCTGGTTTTATGGGTGCTCAGAGTGGTCTGGTAGATATCCAGCTCAATTCCAGGGACCAGTTGAAATAGGGTCCCCTACTCCTCCGCCATCTTTCCTTTCTGGAAATAAGGACTTTAAATGACACACTGGACCAAATGGACTTCACAGATATATTCAGAATGTTCCATCCCAAAGCAACAGAATACACATTCTTCTCTAGTGCCCATGGAACATTCTCCAGAATAGATCACATTTTAGGCCACAAATCAGGTCTCAACTGGTACCAAAAGATTGGGATTATTCCCTGCATATTTTCAGACCACAATGCTTTGAAACTAGAACTCAATCACAAGAGGAAAGTCAGAAAGAACTCAAATACATGGAGGCTAAAGAACATCCTACTGAAGAATGAATGGGTCAACCAGGAAATTAAAGAAGAATTCAAAAAATTCATGGAAACCAATGAAAATGAAAACACAACTGTTCAAAATCTTTGGGATGCAGCAAAGGCAGTCCTACGAGGAAAGTGTATAGCACTACAAGCCTTTCTCAAGAAACAAGAAAGGTCTCAAATACACAACCTAACCCTACACCTAAAGGAGCTGGAGAAAGAACAGCAAATGAAGCCTAAACCCAGCAGGAGAAGAGAAATAATAAAGATCAGAGCAGAAATCAATGAAATAGAAACCAAAAGAACAGTAGAACAGATCAATGAAACTAGGAGCCGGTTCTTTGAAAGAATTAACAAGATTGATAAACCCCTGGCCAGACTTATCAAAAAGAAAAGAGAAATGACTCAAATAAAATCATGAATGAAAGAGGAGAGATCACAACCAACACCAAAGAAATACAAACAATTATAAGAACATATCATGAGCAACTATATGCCAGCAAATTTGATAATCTGGAAGAAATGGATGCATTCCTAGAGATGCATAATTGCTCTTTGTAGATGTTCTCATTTTGTTCATACATCTTTTCCTGATTCCCTTTAGATCTCTATCCATGTCCTCCTTTAGTTCATTGAGCATATTTAACACAGTTGTTTTAAAGGCTTTTTCAGTAAGTCCAAATCTTTTGTTTCTTTAGGGTTAGTTTTTGTAGACTTATCTTGTTCCTTTGAATGGACCATGTTTCCCTGTTTCTTTGTCTGCCTTGTCATCTTTTGTCAAAAAAATGGCATTTGAGAAAATAGCCACCTCTTCCAGTCTTTGCAGACTTGCTCCATAAAGAGGAAGACCGTCACTTATCAGTCTGGTGTGAAGGCTTAAAGTCTTTTCAGGCCTTTTCTGGGCACGTGTCTTCCTTGGGCCTGTGTATGTGCTTTTCTTTCCACCCCAATTCAGCACACAGGGCTGCTATTAAATGTCTTGATTAACCTAAAAAGCCCAGCCTTGCTTCTCCTTGGGGCCTTAGATGTATTATTGTATTCCTCTGACCATATTCTTTGCTCGAGGCACGCGTGGGCCTGCAGTTCTCTGCAGCTGTACTGTATCCAGCACCCAGCACTGGTTTTGGTGGCCTGCAAACTGATATCCAAACTATGCCACCTTCCTCCTCCTGATCTCCAAGTCAGGCAAAACAGAAACCAGTCCCTCAGGTAGCCTCCAGGCAAGTCAGGATGGTGCAGACTATTCCACTGTTTCCCTTCTGTCCTGAGAGAAGGACCAAATACTGTACTGCTCTGTACAGAGGAGGGAGTGGGGCAAGGATAAGCAAAAACACTGGAATTGTCTACTGTTTTGAGTGTGGGTTTTTCTTGGTTGAGCACTCACTTGGTTTTACAGATCCATGACTGGTTTCTAGAGCTCTCACAAAGCTGTTTTGGTCAGTCTGTTGTTTACTTTGTGTTTTCACTGGAGGAAGAGGGCCTGGAGATTCCTAGTCTTCCATCTTGCTGATATCACTCTCCCTCAGTTTTCTTTTAAATTTACTTTTTGTTTTATTTTAGTATATCTTCCAGTAATTGTTTCAGGTAAGATTTGTTGGAAGTAAACTGTTTGGACATTTGCAGCTTGACAGTGCTTTATTTTATCCTCACATTTGAATGCCAGCCTGGTTGCTTACAGAATGCATGGTTCATAGTTATTTTTCTTCAGTACTGAGGTATGTTTTCAGTGTCTTCTTGTGCTCAGTGTTACTGATGGAAGTCTCATTACCTTTTTTTTTTATATTTGATTTATTTATTTGAGAGAGAGAGAGAAAGCAAGAGAGAGAGCACAAGCCAGAGGGGGAGGCAGAGGGAGAGGCATACTCCCTGCTGAGCAGGGAGCCTGATGCGGGACTCTCTAAGTTGGTCTCTGTAATAGATGCCCCACCTTCCCACTGATTTTCTTTTTGCATTCTTAGCAAAAAGCCACCGAGCCTGTCCTTGGACTGGCTTTGTTGCTCCAGCTCTTACCCTACATCTCTGGGACTGCCATTCCAGAGTAGAGCAGTGTCCATCTACCTTGATGGAGACCTGTCCCCCAGGGCCCCCTCCCCGTGGTTTATCCTGCTGGCCTGGTCCTCACCGTATTGCCCTGCTTCCTTCCTGCTTTTACTGGCTTGGTCAGTTCCCCACAGTTCTGGAAAATGGACCATTTAATGATCTTCACACCACATCCCACCACCATCCTACACTGTCTCAGCATCCACATGGATAACTCATCCCAAACCCAAGCCTCCCAATTTTTGGACGGCTTCATCTCCAGTGACCTTCACCTCCATTCCACCTCAGCTGCCCAGGCCCCTCACCTGGCCTTGAAATGCTTACACATGCTCCAAAATCCTATTGACTTCACATCCCACCTCTTCTCACAGCTTCCTTCCCTCTGGTGCTCTTCCTCCCTCATCTCTACAAGGTCTTCAAGCTTCCCAGCCCACCACTCCTCCTCCTGCACCTCTTGGCATCACTCCCTTTCTTGTTCAGCCTCAGCTTGGAAATACAACATCTTGAGGAAGGAATGCCTTTCTAATTCATACTCAGGGGTCATGGGCCAGTAGCATCCCTTATCTGATGAGTACCAGGGTTCGAGTTGGCTGATCGATAGGAAACAGCAAATGGGCACATTGAGTCCAGTGAGCACCTAGTGCATTGAGGAGCAGAGAGGGGCAATGAGCCTGTTGGCCTCACATGTTCGGCACACGGCAGGCTGTGTAACTGTGTTCTGCTCCACCTTAGTTCCTTGTCCCTGTGAGCACCCCTGAGGTGGGTATTAGTCTACCTTTGTGAAGGAGTCACCTGGGGCTCTATGATTGTTCCATGCTGCATCCAAGGTGTCCGTCATGCTGAAAACAAAAGCATCCCCTTATTTGTTCATGAAAAGTAATTCCATTTTTCCCTTGGAGTTCAGGAACTTAATGAACTCAGTACAAAGGAGCTAGGAAAATACATTTATCTACATCTTGAATTTTGCTGGCAAGTACTATGAAGTTAGGAGCTGATTACCATTTTTAAAGGAGAAAATCATATTTTGGATCTTGTTTTTTTATCCTAAGAGAAGGACTTGAGCATTTCTTAAATAGGATGATTTGCAGAGGTCATGTTGGGGTGGTTAGTGGTCATCTGAGATGTGACTTGCTGGAAGAGGGAGTAGGGAATTGTAGGTGTTGGGGACAACGTGGCCGAAGACTTGGCTGAGGGCACAAGCCAGCTTCCCAGCAGGAGTCCTTCCCATGCTACCTGTGGCTGAGCTTTAGAGTCAGGTGGCCCTGAAATTGTTGGTGACACTTATCTCTGTGTGCTTGCATACTTGAGCATGGGCGAGATGGTCTATGACACTATCTTATTCTCAAAGGGACTTGGGTCCTTACCTTTCCCACCCCCAGTCAGTTTTGAAAGCTGGGCAGAATAATTTGTTCTAACATCAATGAAATGATATTTGCTGATTTCTGTCCTGAGAGACTGCCTTTTCCAGGAAGGCTTGGCCTGGCTTTGTGACCACCCAGACTTACCCTTTGTCCTTTTCTCTCCATCCTAGGCCAACACTGGACAAATTGATGATCCCCGGGAGCAGCACAGAGTTATCAGCAGTAACCTCGCCCTCATTCAGGTGACTCTCCCCTTTGTCCGATCGCTGAATCTCCTCCCTGCTTTTGAATCTGCAGCCAGGCCTGCTCCATGTAGGAAGGCTGAAGACTAAGTAAGCCTTTGTCCCTGCACTCCGGACTGAACTTGGGGAATGGGCCACCCATCCACCCTGCACCCACCAGACCACATCCATGTGGCAGCTGGAGGCTCAGCCCAACTATAGGGCACCAGCATGTCCACCTGAAAGTAGATGCCTCTTCGGAGAACCCAAGGTCCCTCCAGTGCCCCCAGCCCCTTCTTTTCAAGACAGGCTTATTGAAAGATTCACCTATACTTGCTCGCTCCTCTTTCTCATAGCCTGGACAGAGCTAACAGCTTTCTCTTCCCGCTATCTTGACTCAAGCTGTGCTTGCCAAGGTCACTGACATCCTAATTGGTATACTCTCTGATTGCCTCATACATGTGATCCTACTTATTCTCTCTGGAGCATCTGCTCTTCTTCCCGCCTGGAGGTTCCTCCGTGGCTGCACTCCTGCCTCTCAGCCTGTTCTTTCTCAGACTTTGCAGGACACCCCGCTCCCCATGCCTTTGTCTCTTAAATGCTTCATGCTCGTTCAAATTTGTACCTCCTTCTAGCAGACCCTAGTTGGGCTAAGTTCTCATCCTAGGAGTCTCAGAGTATTAGAGAGTCAGGAGGCCCAGGGCAGGGGGAGACTGGGAAGAGATTGGCTCAAGGTAAGAGAGGAGTGGCTTCATCCAGAACCTTCTGGGCTTCTCTGGCTGGGGGGAGCCTATGGCCACACAAAGAACCTGGACTCTGAGATCAGACAGGCCTGGAGTTAAGGCTATCATTTATCAACTGGGTGGCCTTGGGCAGGACACACAAGACTTGCTTAGCTGTATCTCCCTGTCCATCAAATTAGGAGGATACCCACTTTACCTCTCACCTGGGTTCCAGAGCCCCTGTTTCTAGCTCTCCACTGGGTATCTCCATCTACCTGTAGCAGAAGCATCCACAAAACAGCTTAGACAGATCTGGCCTCATCACCTCCTCTCCTCATACTCACTTCTTGTGAAGTCCCCAACCCTGAAGAGTTTGATGGTTGAAAGCTCATTCTGGGGGCTGACCAGCTGGAGGCCCTTGGACAAGTCACCTCACCTTATCTATAAGATGGGCCACTGTGAGGTTTCAATCATGGAAGGCTGTGACACCTGGCTAGCATGTGGTAATCTCCCAATCATGGTCGCTGTGCCCATTAATCAAGCTAGAGACCAAGTCACCCTCAGCATTTCTCTGCTCCTTACCCTTCTGTCCAGTCCTGAGGAGTCTGCATCTGAGCTGTGCTTGAATCAGCCCTGCTTCTCCTCCTTGCCTTGGCCTCTTGGTCTCTGACCTCACTGACTACAAACCTCTTCACTGTTCTCACTGCCCCAGGCTTCTTCCTGTCCGGCTCTCCTCTGCATGGCCACCTGAGTGACCTTTTCTAAATCCTAAAGCTGATCAGGTGTCCTCCTCCTGAGGCTCCTTTGTTGGTTCTTCTTGTCCAAGTGTGGGCCTAGCCCAGAGGCACTCCTGGTCTGGTCCTGTCCTCCTGCAGTCTCCTGTCCCCCATCCCTGCTGCTTTTGCATATGTGGTTGTCTCTCCTTGGAATGTCCTTTCTCTTCCTGTTCTCCTGGCAGTGAAGCTTCAGTCAGTTCCAGCCCGATACCGGGTACTCTCCAGGGCTTGTACAAGCTGCTGGGGCTGCCCTGGTTGCAATTCTGTGTTTAGATGTCTGCCTTCCCCACTTGAGCTGAGTCACATGGGCCAGGACCGCGGCCTGTGGCTGAAGAGCTTTGGAGATTAAATGAGGTGCTCGTGATGCCCTTAACAGAGGGTCTGACAAGGGGCAGGTTATAAATGCCTCAGCTACAAGTCACCAAGTCCTTGTCCATATGCATGCACATTTCCACATGATTGATTCTCAACAAACATTCATTAAGTCCCACTCTGGGCCGGGCACTGGCTTGGCACATTGTCCTGATCATAGCATGGATATAATTTTGTCTTCCCCCTTTTTTAAAAAGCTTAACATTGAATCACAAGTGGTACAATAAATTTCATAATTGAACTTTTTAATAACTTTGTATTCTATCACAAATATACCCAAGAGTGATATTTAACAACTGGTAGGGCCTAAGCACGAAGAGCTGGTCTGGCAGGGCCAATGCCAACTGTCCAGACTCAGCCCTGTTCCACTTCTTTCGACTGTCACCACGAGGGTGCACCTGCAATTGTTCGTATGCTTCTACTCGATAAATTATACTGCAATGAAATTATTCTCTTTTGCATGAATTTCTTAAGAGAAGTTCCCACAAGTTCACAAGGTATGAACAATTTGAAGTTCTAGATTTTTTTCCAAAAGGATTATAAAATATTTGAATTCTTAGTATCAAATGATAGACCAGTATTAATATTTCTGTTATTAGTTTCTCCATAACCTCACCAGCATTGAAAGTATTCTTCTGAATGACTTTCTGCATTTACCATATATATGTATGTGTCCATAGACAATATATGATACAACTTTCTGTGTTTTTTAAGCATTAGAAGTATTGTACTGGACATATAATTCTGTTACTTGTACTTTTAAGAGTGACTTAATGAATGAAAATCACTGAGAATAGCAGATAGTAAGCAGTCAGTAAATATCAACTCCAGTCATCATCATCATTATTTTGTGGCTCTTTGTTCACATGTGCAAATGTTTTCCTGGGAAAATGCTAGATCATAAAGTAACCAAATCCCCTCCCCCCAAATTCTTGTACCAATTTTATCACATCTATGTATAAGAGAACCATTTTCCCATATATTTGTCAATGTGTATCTTATGTTATCAGCCTTTTAAATTTTAATTTTACCTAGTCTGATGGATAAAAATAGTGTAGCCCATCCATTAATTCATTCATTCATTGGATGAGCACAGATGAGGGCTGAGCACCTGCAGAGATGGCACTGACCTTTTAGTAGAGGAAGACCAACGTCAGTTACAAAGAAATAAGATACCTACTATCAAATTGGGATTTTATTTTAAATTTTCCTGATTATTCAGGAAGTTGGTCACATTTTTGTGTGTTTCTTAGCCATTTGTATTTCCTTTTCTGTGAATTGTCTATCCATACCCCTTGCACATTTTTCTTTCAGGTTGTCTTTTTTAAAAAGTTGCCATTGGTTTGTTATTTTGATCACTAATGCTTTATTAGTTGTAAATGCTGGAGATATTTTCTCCAGCTGTCTCTCCATCTTTGAATTTCTGGTATCATATAGAAGTCATACTTAGATTTATATACATTTATCTCTATTTTTCTTTATAGATTTTACGTGTTATATCTTCAGAAGGAGTCCCTTTCTAATCCAAAATCTGAAACATACTTTTCTATATTTTCTCCTGTTTTACACTTGAGGTTTTATGTTTAGTGGTGTGTGTATGTGCATGCACGGTATAAAGTAGAAATATATTTTCTCCCCCCAGACAGATGCCTGCTTTCCCTTTCCCTGTTTATTCAGTATCCACCCATTCCATACTGATTTGAAATGCCACCTTTATCTTTATTAAATTTTTATATATTAAATTTTCATATATTCATGATACTATTCCTGGACACCAGTCTGTCCTGCTGATCTGTTTGTCTATTTCTCTGCCAATACCACCATGTTTTAATTACTATAGCCTTAAAACTACGTATTGATAATGAATGTGCCAAAACTCCCTCTTGATCTTTTTTCTCAAATTGTCTTGGCTATTCTCACACATCTACTCATCTTTGTGAAACTTAAGATGAGTTGTCAAGTGCCATGAAGAAGCTTGTTGGGACTTTGATTGGAATTATATAGGTTAACTTGGGGAGCATTTTTCATCCATGTATATGGTAGAGTTCTCTGTTTATTCAGCCTTCTTTAATAACACAACATGTTTCCATTTCCATTAAGACATTTGAATTGCAGTTGACCCTTGGACAACACAGGTTTGAACTGGGCAGGCCTGCCCCTATGCAGAGTTGATTCAATTCAGTACTGTAAATGTATGTATGATTCCTTATGATTTTCTTAATTTTCTCTTCTCTAGCTTACTGAACTGTAAGGATACAGTATATAATACACATAATATACAAAATATGGTGTTAATCGACTTTATGTTATGGGTAAGGCTTCCGGTCAACAGTAGGCTATTAGTAGTTAAGTTCTGGGGGAGTCACAAGTTATACACAGGTTTTCACCTGCATCGCCGCCCCAATGCCTGTGTTGTTGAAGGGTCAACTGTACTGATAACAGGTGCCAATATTGATACTCAGACCTGGACACATCATGGTACTGGCCTGAGTGAGCAGCAGAGATGTGTCCCCACCAAGATGAAATGGGAACTGCAGCTGGGATGGGGGAGAATGTAGAGAAAGGGGGCACCAGCATGCAGAGCAAGTGCCAAGGAAGGAAGGCAGAGAGAGAGATGGAAAGTGTACACAGAGGCTTCCAAGGTGTAGCTGTGGATCATGGAGTGTTTCCACATTGCAGGGGACATTGGTTGTCTGTATAGCTAGAGAGCACTTTTGCCTAGAGCCGTGGGAGGAGCCACAAGCAAGAGACTGGTGGCCCTTGGCTAAGGGCCGAGTAGAAGATGATTTCCCGAAGCAAGATGGCATTGAGCTAGTTGCAGAACAGGAAAACAACAGTTTTCAAGGGAGTTGGATTGAAGCAAGGTGTTAGTCTTTGTTTTTCCCAGGTTGGAGGGGCCCTTGGCAGACTTTAGGGTAAGGGATGAGAGGTAGTGGTGAGTGACATACTGACCTCTCAAGGTCAGAGAGGAGGCAGAGTGAAAGGCAGGGAGGAGTGATGGTGGTCAGTGGCACCTTTCCTCACATTTCTGATTTCTGCCCTGACAGGTGCAGGCCACCGTCGTGGGGCTGCTGGCTGCCGTGGCCGCCCTGCTGCTGGGCGCCGTGTCTAGGGAGGAGTTAGATGTGGCAAAGGTGGAGTTGCTGTGTGCCAGCAGCGTCATCACCGCCTTCCTCGCCGCGTTTGCCCTCGGTGAGCTGTGCCCCCACCCCAGGGACCACCCCGTCCTGGCTCTCTCCGCCCCCCTTCCTCGGTGCTCTGCTCTCAGCTCTTTGTGTTGCAATTCCTTGAGATGTGAAAGATGGGAGCACTAATGGTGGAGCCTCATATATCCTGCCAGGGGCTGGGGGAGAGCCTGTTGGGTTACCAAGACGCACCTTAAAGGTGGGCAGGGCGGATGATGAGTCCACTCTTAGGCAGGGTGTGTGTGCCAGAGCGAGCTGCTGACTCCACATCTCTTCCCTCTGCTTGTTTAAAGAACTGGCCTTTGCTCAGTAGACACATTCATTTCTTCATCCATCCATCCATTCATTCATTCACTTACTCATTCAGTCAGTCTTTAAACATTTCTCAAGCATGGCTTGCATATGGGCTTGTGGTGGGATCTGGAGTCTGCAGTCATGGTGGGGAGCAGGGCTCAGGTTTTAACTTCAATTTCATCTCTGCAGGCGGCCCTTGCACACATTCCACCCTCCGCCCTTCTCCCCAGCTGCCACCACGCTCTTCTGTGCCGTGCACCTGTTTTCCTTATAGAGCACTTGTGAAAATCTGTAATCATCCACTTTCTTCATTCATTTTCTGTCTCACCTCCTCGCTAAAATGTCAGCACCTCAGAGAGGGGCCCTGCTTCTCCAGTTCTGTTCCTATCACACTGCCTGCCACACATCAGATGCTTCCTATGTGTCTGCAGAAGGCGGGAAGACACAAGCATTGACAGACATGAGCTCACGCATGACAGTGGCAACGACAGTGGCTGGGCAGTTACTGTAGAATGTCACCCATTCGCTCATTCCTCAGTACTTACTGAGTGTCTGCCACATGCCAGGCACTGTTGCGGTGCTGGGGATGCTCTGGGGAGTGACTGCACCGTTCTGTGATGTTGATATTCTGGTGCAGAGTGAGACATCCGTACACGAGCACAAAGGGCCAAGTGTCTAGGGTAGCCCCCCGTTCACAGTCATGCTTTCTTTTCATGTCCTGTTTGTTCACTTCAAATTCTTGTTCACTTATCTGTGCGCCGTCCGTTCCTCTGCCCGACAAGCATTTACTGTGTGAGTACAGAGCCTGATGGTTATTTTCATTACCTAAAATAGGCATATTTCAGCTCCTAAATGTTTGCTAAATGAATGGGGTTTATTCTGGTTCTCTTCTGGACTGCGTGTCTGAGTGTCTCTTGCAAACCATGTGCAAGTACAAGAAGGAATAAGTGAACACTATAAATTGGATTTGCATTTACACTTCTGTCCTCCATCTGACTGCTCATAAAACCCCTTTGAGCTCAGTGTTCTGTAAGATGATGTGGCGGGCTATTTGGTGGATTCTGTTCCTTCCTGTGTTAGTGTATATAATCAGGAGGGAGGGTAAAAGTGTAGAAAACCAGGAGCAGATTCACAAGCTGCGCTTCCCTGGGTAGGAGTGTGCTCCTGGCCAGGTACCTGTGCCAGTCTGGCCAAGGGAAGAGCAGGGTGAGTACGCCACACCTTCTGGAGAATTAGAGCCCAGGAGATGCTTGACATGAAGTCTCTTCTGAAAACAGCACCACCAGATGATTCAGGAGGCCAGTCCTGTTCCTGTGGGGCCCTGTAGAGAATGCCATTCCTAGCTCTCCATTTTACAGATGAGGAAACTAAGGCCCAGAGAGGGGGCGGAGCTCACCAGCATGGATATAGCCGGGTTGTCCAGAGATGTGTAGAAGTTCAGAAACATGGCTGGTGGCTCCTCGTGTGACCTCGACGTGACTCTGCTGTAAAGCCAGGTGGTGGTGGTGGTGGTGCTGGTGGATTTTAGTAGGTGCTCTCAAACTGGTGGTGTCTGTGTAGTCCCTGTGGGATTGTTACCAGACCGCCAGCTGTGCAGACTCAACTTCACTTAGAACTGACATTTCAAAAGAGAGAAAGCAGCTATGACCTGGCATGAAACAGGGCACAAACAGTGGCCAGTTAGTATGGCATTGAGGTGAGAATAATAATTTTGTTTAGAGTTATGAATACTGGGTAAAATGTTAAAACGTCAATAGCCAAGATACAAAGTGTCTTCTTAAAGACCCACATGCGACACTGTTGGTTTAAGTCCTAGGCAGTGGCCGAGGGCTAGAGGACGACACACGACTATCGCCTTAGAGCACAGGGTCAGGACAGAAAGTAGGCCCCGGGGAGGTCTCCAGTGCAGCACCTGAAACTCCACCCCCAACCCCACTGGCAGAGGCCACCTGCTGCCTGCACCCAGTGGTGGCCCTGCTGGGCTCCCGAGATGGGCCTGTTCCCCAGAGATGCAGCCCCACTGACAGTACTTTATGCAGTCTGCATCTGCTTCCCCTTCCTTCCCTCCCCCTCTCCCACCCTGGGCGCCCTGTGCGCCATCCTGTGGCTCTCCTGGTTCCCCTGCCCCCAGCAACTCCCCCCTCACAGGCTTTGCCCCTAACAAACCTCTCACGTTGCTAATCCCACCAAGGTACCTGTTTCCCTGGGAACTCCAGTGGACACAAGAGGCCGTGCCCTGCCCCTGGGGCTCTTTTGTTCAGAGCAGTTTTGGAGTCCTCTTTCCTGCATTGAGGGGCTGTGAGCTTCATGTCTGTAGTCCCAGGTGGTGGGGAGCCCGGGAGTCTACTCCCTGCTATCTCCCCCATGGGTTTGAGTGTATCATCAAAGCTTTCAGGCTGCTCTTCGCAGCCTGTCACAGGGGTCCACCCCGCCCCCCCACCTCCCACTGCCGCAGCCTGATTCTCAGGCTCCAGCATAGCAGTGAAACTGAGTGTCAGGGCAGCCTGGCTCCAGGCTTGGTCTGTGTGGATCGAGGCATTACTGAGCAGCCTCGCAGCCACCTTCTCATCCAGTGCTTTGAGTCTCCTCTGTCTCCTGTCTGCAGGAATGCTGATGGTTTGTATAGTGATTGGCGCTCGGAAGCTCGGGCTCAACCCAGACAACATTGCCACGCCTATTGCTGCCAGCCTGGGAGACCTCACTACACTGTCCCTTCTGGCTTTTGTCAGCAGCTTCTTCTACAAATACAAAGGTAAGGGTGCCCCAGGAAGGGGGGGGGGGGGCATGAGCAGGGCTGGGTCTGACATCCGCACCCAGCCCACAGCATTCAGACCAGGCACCCCTCACACAGAAAGGAACTTATGGGGTCTGTCATGGGGTCAGAAATCCTACTTTTCCCAAGGCAAAGCCTGAGGTCATTCAGCAGATTTGAGGTTTTCTCTAGCAGGTACCTGAAGCTTTCCCAACCACTCGGGTCAACAGATAGGTTGTCTGTCTCCCCTTAGGACGGGGGTGCACAAGGAGGCCAGGGAGGACTGGAGGCTAACAGAGCTCCATGGGAAGGCAGTTCACATTGGACACATACAAACCACCTGGGAAGGGACTCCCAAGGAGGAGTGTCACAGCCATGGGCAGCAGCAGCATATCGTCCCTCCACAGGTGTGAGGAGCCCAGGGCTCCTCAGAAGGTGGCCCGGTGCCCTAGTCAGCAGCCGAGGGAGACAGGCACGCATCTTGTATGATGGGCCCTCACGGCTAGAGGCCCTGACTCCACCAGGGGTCTCCCCAGGTGTGTCCTGGGAGTACCGAGGTTTGCTCATGCCCTGGGCATTGTGGCCAGGCAGCATCCCCCTTGCCAGATGGTTCTCACCTGCTGGGTTTCCACAGCTGACCACTCTCCTCTGAGTGTCACAGTTGTTACTTTCCACCTAAGCTGGCCACCCGCAGTTGTTTGGATCTAGTAAGTGTGGATTCTGAGCATGGTCACAACCCTGAGTGCTGGGGGGGCAGGTGGCATCAGTGAGTGGTGCGGATGGTGAAGAGGACAGTGGGGAGCATTGGAGGAAATGCCTGGACAAAGGCACAGCTGCATCGAAGCTCCGGCTTAGCATTGCCCCATGGGAACGTGGACCCAGGACCATGAGAGATCACCCAGCATCTCCATGCTGGCATCTGAAGCATACTGACAGAGTACCTGCCACTTAGAGTGTTCAGGCCCTGGAAACCTTTCCCTCTCAGCCTTGGGCCTGGCTCCTTGCCACCCTGGGATATGCTTGCCACCAATGTTTAATGGTTGGAAGATTCTCAAAGTTCCTGTAAGTGGCAGTGAAGATCTAATAATAAGATGACCTAATTTTCCTTTTAAACCAAACTGAATTTAAAATAAGATTTGTGTATGGGTTGGTTAATGGAGTTTTATAGGTGTCCCTAGACCCTTCCTCTCCACCCTGCTGTACGCCTACTGAAATAGTGCACGTTTCAACACATGACTTACTAGCCGTTGAGTAGTGTTGGGCTGTCCATCTCTTGAATTAGACTGTGACTACACCTTGGGTGTGCTTGGGGGGTTCACTGGGCCTGGCATGTACCGGATAAATCTTCACTGACAACTGTGTCACCTGTCAGTGCAGTTGGGAAGACAAGCATATGCGGGGGGATGTGCTCATCATGGTGGTGGGAAAATATGAGGTGGAACCTCTGCCAGGGCTTCCAAGTCATTCTAAAACAACTGGACTGCAAAACTGTCCCGAAAGTAGTGCCCCTATAGGCTGCTGCCTTCCAGAGCCTTTGAGACTTGCTTAGAGCTTGCTGGGCTTGTCCCTCATCTCCTGGGATGGTGAAGAGGCTGGCCACTTCTGCCATGGAGCACTTTGTCCGGAGCCCACCATGGGCACCTGTGGCCCGCCCTTCCTTGTAGTTGCTCAAGGAAAGGAATGGACTGTAACTGCCTAGTGCAGAGAAAGACAAGTGGGAGATTCTCCTAATGATGCTACTCAGAGAAAGGGGGTGTGGGGCACAGACCCACCTGTACACCTCTGAGTGCTGAGGCCCACTCTGCAGAAGGGCATGCACCACCCTGAGCCTGAGCCTGCCCTTTGGAGGTGGGGCTAGGGGGTGAGAGGACAGTTCTAGAGAAATCTGGTGTCTTGTTCTGTGTGCATTTGGAAGGTGACACACAGAGAATAAGCAGGAAGAGTGTGAGTGGGAATGGTGCTGGTGTGTGTTGGGCCCTGGCCGGACCCCAGGTACAGTCAGGTGTCCCAGATCCAGGTGTGTTTTCATGGCTCGCACCAGTGCAAGAAAATGACACGGGCATGAGTAGCTGCAAAGCTGGCCATGTTCTGGGCCCTGAGACCCATGGATGCCAAGGAGGTCACCTTGGGCTGGCCTCAGCCAGGAGCAGGATTGGCATCATTAGTTAACTCTGGCATTAGCCCTGATTTCTGCATGCTGGCTCGAGTCCTCGTGGGCCACCTCTTCACACTGTAGTCTCTCATATGCCTATCTGAGGGGTAGTTGAGAACATGAAATGAGTTTGTGCTTGGGAAGTGCTGAGCACGGTGCTGGCCCATGGTCACAATCCTATAAATGCCACCATTAATAATAATAATTAGGTTGGGATGGAAGGAGATGGAAGAGGGTACTTATGTCAGGAAAATAGCAAAAAAGAGAGGTGAAGGGGACTGTGACAGGAATTGAGGACAAAGAGGAGCTTTTCCAGTTTCTTCATGAGATGGTAAATTCTTTGAGAGGTATGTTACGTTGGTCCACTCTAAGCTGCTGGGGACAGAAGTGTCTCCTCAGACCTCTAGTGCTTTTAGCTCTCAGCCCACCCCTCATCTTTGGAACCCAGGCCATGGCCCACCAGGCCATGCTCATGTGCCCTGGCACGCATCCCCTCCTCTCCCCACAGACAATCGATATCTGACGCCGCTGGTGTGTATTGGCTTCATGGCCCTGATCCCTGTGTGGGTCCTCATTGCCAAGCAGAACCCGCCCATCGTGAAGATCCTGAAATTTGGGTGGTTCCCAATCATCCTAGCGATGGTCATCAGCAGGTGAGCATGAGTGAGGGCTGCCGCCAACTTCTCCCTTCACATACCACCCCTGGCTTCTGTGGACAGGGAGAGTGGCCTGAGAGCCACAGAACCTCTGGAGTGAGGGCGGCACTCATGGTTGCTGTGGGCTCCTCCACTAAGTCCTGGTGCAGGTTGAGTCATACCTCTTTATTCTTCATCTGTTTCCCTCTCACCAGGAACCTTAGGCCTTACTTATTCTGAGAGGCAGCCCTATTTACAATTGCAGGAGCACCAGAGAGCCAGGCAGAGCCAACCTGGGAACATCAGATGAGTGCGCTAGTGCCTCTGCTCCCTGCCCCCTCGTGGCGCTGCAGGACACTGGGTCTCCCATTCCCGTGCTGCCAGAGCTCTCACTGGCCTGGACCCCTGCTTAGGCTGTAGGGAGCCCCTTACCTGCCTCTGTGAACACCATTTCTACAGCATGGCTGCCGGTGGGACCTGGGAGGCTGAGGGATTATTGGCCCTGGGCCCTTCAGCTCATCTCAGGTCTTCTACCCTTGAAACCTGATCCTCCAGAGCCCTTTCTGTTAGTAGACCTGGACAGGGGCCACCCCAGTCTTTTCTGAGGTGCTTTCCTAACTTTGAATCTCAGGGAGAAGCGGTTATGGGCTAGGTCTCTTTGCTTCCAGAAAGCTCCTGGGCTCCTTATACAAACCGGTCTAACTTTTTCAGGGCTGTAGCGGCAGGGCAGCCTTTGCTAAACTACAGGGGCTGGTGGGAGTGAGGTCTTGTTGTGGCATCTCTGAGAACAAGCAGCATGGGACGATATTCATGCAGGTTCCATTTTCTGCTCAGGAAACTAGCATTTCAGTTACATTTCAGGGCATGGGTCACGTGGCAGAGCCCAGCCAGCTAAGTGGCCTTGGAGGGGAGTTTGTCATTTGTTTTTAATGGGCTGACATTATCTGATGGGTCTTCTGGAACAGCTGAGGCTCAGAATACAGGTGGAGAAGTGAGTGCGCATAGTGCAGAGGACACTGGGGAGACCAGCTTGGCGACAACAGATATTTTGTGTAGGGGTCAGGAAAGTGTTTGCTAAGCTGAGAAGGCAGGCTGATAAAACATTTTGTATAGAGGTGTACCAGGTCACCTACAAGGGTAAACTAACCATTTGCCCTCTATTCTCTCCCCAGTTTTGGAGGGCTCATCTTGAACAAAACTATTTCTAAACAGCAGTACCAAGGCATGGCCATATTTACTCCCATTATATGTGGTAGGTATTGGCAGCACTGTCACCTGGGGCCCTCAGTGTGCTGGGCTGTGCTGGCCCCCAGGGCCAGGGCAGTGGGATCTGACAGCAGCGACTTCAGAGATTCGGCCCCAGGCCCTCAGAGCCATGGCCATGCTTCTGCTGGGCAGCGGCTGCTGGACTGGTTTTTCTCAGGTGGAAGGAGACCCTTGGGGAGAAAGCCCTGCCCACTGTTCCACCAGCTCACACCCTTTTCCTCCTAGTCACCACGGAGACTTGAGCCTTCCCGCAGAGCTAAATCCCACCTGTTGAAGGCACACCATGTCTAAGCCAGGATTTGCTGGCTCCTGCAGATGGAATGTGGCCTTCAGAACTGGGGTGTTGACTTCTCATGGTTTTGTTTTGTTTTTAAACTTAGATTCACTGATGACATTTAAAACTCAGACACTTGCACATAAAAATCTGGATTTCTGTTTTCTCCTTAAAAAGCAAGGCTGTGATAGTACTGAATTTACATTCTCGGTGAGGTGAGAATCAGCTGCCACTGAAATAGGACTTATGCTGTTCCGTTTGCCCGAATCCCCTCCATTCCCCGTTGTCTTTCACCCAGCATTTCACTGATTCACCTTTTAGGCTTAGACCCTGTGGGCATTTATGGTGAGGACCCTCTTTTAACCAAAGCTTGGTTCGTGTCCAGCTTCTGATAAGGATCTGTAAATGGGACCAGCCAGTCAGGAGAGGAACCAAACGTGATAACTTACTGCACACTTGCTTGGTCCCAGGCCCTGGTGTTCTGGGTCTGTAGAAACATGCTTCAGGGATGCCTGGGTGGCTCAGCTGGTTAAGCATCTGCCTTTGGCTCAGGTCATGATCCTGCAGTCCTAGGATTGAGCCCCACATTGGGCTCTTCGCCCAGCAAGGAGCCTGCTTCTCCCTCTGCCTGCAGCTCCGCCTGCTTGTACTGTCTCTCTGTCAAATAAATAAATAAAATCTTTTTTTTTTTTTTTAATGAACATATAATGTATTATTTCTTTAGGGGTACAGGTCTGTGATTCATCAGTCTTACACAATTCACAGTGCTCACCATAGCACATATCCTCCCCAATGTCCATTACCCAGCCACCCCATCCCTCCCACCCCCCACTCCAGCAATCCTCAGTTTGTTTCCTGAGATTAAGAGTCTTTTATGGTTTGTCTTCCTCTCTGGTTTCGTCTTGTTTCATTTTTCCCTCCCTTCCCCTATGATCCTTTGCCTTGTTTCTCAAATTCTTCATATCAGTGAGATCATATGATACTTGTCTTTCTCTGATTGACTTATTTCACTTAGCATGCTACCCTCTAGTTCCATACATGTCGTGGCAAATGGCAAGATTTCATTTTTTTTGATGGCTGCATAATATTCAATTGTATATATATACATCTTCCTTATCCATTCATCTGTCGATGGCCATCAGGCTCTTTCCATAGTTTGGCTATTGTGGACATTGCTGCTATAAACATTGGGATGTATGTGTCCCTTCGGATCACTACATTTGTATCTTTAGGGTAAATACCCAGTAGTGGAATTGCTGGGTCATATGGTAGCTCTATTTTCAACTTTTTGAGGAACCTCCATACTGTTTTCCAGAGAGGCTGCGCCAGCTTGCATTCCCATCAACAGTGTAGGAGGGTTCCCTTTTCACCGCATCCTCGCCAACATCTGTCATTTCTTGACTTGTTAATTTTAGCCATTCTGACTGGTGTGAGGTGGTATCTCATTGTGTTTTGATTTGTATTTCCCTGATGCCGAGCGATGTTGAGCACTTTTTCATGTGTCTGTTGCCCATTTGGATGTCTTCTTTGCAGAAATGTGTGTTCATGTCTTCTGCCCCATTTCTTGATTGGATTATTTGTTCTTTGGGTGTTGAGTTTGATAAGTTCTTTATAGATTTTGGATACTAGCCCTTTATCTGATATGTCATTTGCAAATATCTTCTCCCATTCTGTCAGTTGTTTTTTGGTTTTGTTGACTGTTTCCTTTGCTGGGCAAAAGCTTTTTATCTTGATGAAGTCCCAATAGTTCATTTTTGCTTTTCTTTCTCTTGCCTCTGGAGACGTGTCTAGCAAGAAGTTGCTGCGTCCAAGATTGAAGAGGTTGCTGCCTGTGTTCTCCTTTAGGATTTTGATGGATTCCTCTCACATTGTGGTCTTTCATCCATTTTGAGACTATTTTTTTTAAGTTTAATTTAATTTTATTATGTTAGTCCCCATACAGTACATCATTAGTTTTTGACGTAGTGTTCCATGATTCATTGTTTTCGTATAACACTATTGTTTTGCTCCGTGCAATATGGGCCATCTTAATACCCATCACCAGGCTAACCCATCCCTCCACCCCCATCCCATCTAAAACTCTCTGATTGTTTCTCAGAGTCCATAGACTCTCATGGTTCATCCGCCCCCTCCGATTTCATCCCCTTCATTTTTCCCTTCCTTCTCCTAATGTCCTCCATGCTATTCCTTATGTTCCACAAATAAGTGAAACCATATGATAATTGACTTTCTCTGCTTGACTTATTTCATTTAGCATAATCTTCTCCAGTCCCATCCATGTTGATGCAAAAGTTGGGTATTCATCCTTTCTGATGGCTGAGTAATATTCCATTGCATATATGGACCACATCTTCTTTATCCATTTGTCTGTTGAAGGGCATATTGGCTCTTTCCACAGTTTGGCTATTGCAGACATTGCTGCTATGAACATTGGATCCTTCTTTTCACTACATCTGTAGCAACAGGGAAAGACTTTAGGGCAGTCCCCCGGACTGAAACCCAGAGCGGTAGGGCTGCGCGTGCATTTTGAGTCTATTTTTGTGTGTGGTGTAAGGAAATGGTCCAGTTTCATTCGTCTGCATGTAGCTGTCCAATTTTCCCAACACCATTTGTTGAAGAGACTGTCTTTCTTCATTGGATATTCTTTCCTGCTTTGTTGAAGACTAGTTGACCATAGAGTTGAGAGTCCATTTCTGGGCTCTCTCTTCTGTTCCATTGATCTATGTGTCTGTTTTTGTACCAGTACCATACTACCTTGATGATTATAGCTTTCTAGTAGAGCCTGAAGTCCAGAATTGTGATGCCACCAGCTTTGCTTTTCTTTTTCAACATTCCTCTAACAATTCGGGGTCTTTTCTGTTCCATACAAATTTTAGGATTATTTGTTCCATTTCTTTGGAAAAAGTTGATGGTATTGCCTTAAATGTGTAGATTGCTCTAGGTAATATAGACATTTTCACAATATTTGTTCTTCCAGTCCATGAACATGGAACGTTTTTCCATTTCTTTGTGTCTTCCTCAATTTCCTTCATGAATATTCTATAGTTTTCTGAGTACAGACTCTTGGCCTCTTTCGTTAGATTTATTCCTAGGTATCTTATGGTTTTGGATGCAATTGTAAATGGGATCGACTTCTTAATTTCTCTTTCTTCTGTCTTGTTGTTGGTGTATAGGAATGCCACTGATTTCTGTGCATTGATTTTATATCCTGCCACTTTACTGAATTCCTGTATGAGTTCTAGCAGTTTTGGTGTGGAGTCTTTTGGGTTTTCCACATAAAGTATCATATCATCTGCAAAGAGTGAGAGTTTGACTTCTTCATGGCTGATTTGGATGCCTTTTATTTCTTTTTGTTGTCTGATGGCTGAGGCCAGGACTTCTAGTATTATGTTGAATAGCAGTGGTGATAGTGGACATCCCTGCCGCATTCCTGACCTTAGGGGGAAAGCTCTCAGTTTTTCCCCATTGAGAATGATATTCGCTGTAGGTTTTTCATAGATGGCTTGTATGATATTGAGGTATGTACCCTCTATGCCTATACTCTGAAGAGTTTTGATCAAGAAAGGATGCTGTACTTTGTCAAATGCTTTTTCTGCATCTATTGAGAGGATCATGATTCTTGTTCTTTCTTTTGTTAATGTATTGTATCACGTTGATTGATTTGTGGATGTTGAACCAACCTTGCAGCCCAGGGATAAATCCCACTTGGTCGTGGTGAATAATCCTTTTAATGTACTGTTGGATCCTATTGGCTAGTATTTTGGTGAGAATTTTTGCATCCATGTTCATCAGGGATATTGGTCTGTAGTTCTCCTTTTTGATGGGGTCTTTATTTGGTTTTGGGATGAAGGTAATGGTGGCCTCATAAAACGAGTTTGGAAGTTCTCCTTCCATTTCTATTTTTTGGAACAGTTTCAGAAGAATAGGTATTAATTCTTCTTTAAATGTTTGGTAGAATATCCCTGGGAAGCCATCTGGCCGTGGGCTCCTGTTTTTTGGGAGATTTTTGATGACTGCTTCAATTTCCTTAGTGGTTATAGGTCTGTTCAGGTTTTCTATTTCTTCCTGGTTCAGTTTTGGTAGTTGATACATCTCTAGGAATGCATCCATTTCTTCCAGGTTATCTAATTTGCTGGATTATAGTTGCTCATAATATGTTCTTATAGTTGTTTGTATTTCTTTGGTGTTGGTTGTGATCTCTCCTCTTTCATTCATGATTTTATTTATTTGGGTCCTTTCTCTTTTCTTTTTGATAAGTCTGGCCAGGGGTTTATCAATCTTGTTAATTCTTTCAAAGAACCGGCTCCTAGTTTTGTTGATCTGTTCTACTGTTCTTTTGGTTTCTATTTCATTGATTTCTGCTCTGATCTTTATTATTTCTCTTCTCCTGCTGGGTTTAGGCTTTATTTGCTGTTCTTTCTTCACCTCCCTTAGGTGTAGGGTTAGGTTGTGTATTTGAGACCTTTCTTGTTTCTTGAGAAAGGCTTGTATTGCTATATACTTTCCTCTTAGGACTGCCTTTGCTGCATCCCAAAGATTTTGAACAGTTGTGTTTTCATTTTCATTGGTTTCCATGAATTTTTTTTAATTCTTCTTTAATTTTCTGGTTGAACCATTCATTCTTTAGTAGGATGCTCTTTAGCCTCCATGTATTTGAGTTCTTTCCGACTTTCCTCTTGTGATTGAGTTCTAGTTTCAAAGCACTGGTCTGAAAATAGGCAGGGAATGATCCCAGTCTTTTGGTACAGGTTGAGACCTGATTTGTGACCTAGGATGTGATCTATTTTGGGGAATGTTCCATGGGCACTAGAGAAGAATGTGTATTCTATTGCTTTGGGGTAGAATGTTCTGAATACATCTGTGAAGTCCATTTGTTCCAGTGTGTCATTTAAAGTCTTTATTTCCTTGTTGATCTTTTGCTTAGATGATCTGTCCATTTCAGTGAGGGGTGTGTAAGGGTCCCCCACTATTATTGTATTGTTGTCAATGTGTTTCTTTGATTTTATTATTAACTGGCTTATATAATTGGCTGCTCCCGTGTTAGGGGCATAGATATTTACAATTGTTAGATCTTCTTGTTGGATAGACCCTTTAAGTGTGATGTAGTGTCCTTCCTCATCTCTTATCATAGTCTTTGGTTTAAAATCTAATTTGTCTGATATAAGGATTGCCACCCCGGCTTTCTTTTCGTCTCCATTAGCATGGTAATTCATTTTCCACCCCCTCACTTTCAATCTGGGGGTGTCTTTGGGTCTAAAATGAGTCTCTTGCAGACAGCATATCAATGGGTCTTGTTTTTTTATCCAATCTGATAGCCTGTGTCTTTTGATTGGGGCATTTAGCCCATTTATATTCAGGATACCTCTTGAAAGGTATGAATTTAGTGCCATTGTATTGCCTGTAAGGTGACTGTTACTATATATTGTCTTTGTTCCTTTCTGGTCTATGTTACTTTTAGGCTCTTTCTTTGCTTAGAGGACCCCTTTCAATATTTCTTGTAGAGCTGGTTTGGTGTTCACAAATTCTTTCAGCTTTTTTTTTTTTTTTGTCCTGCAATCTTTTCATCTCTCCTTCTATTTTCAATGACAGCCTAGCTGGATACAGTGTTCTTGGCTGCATATTTTTCTCGTTTAGTGCTCTGAATATATCATGCCAGTCCTTTCTGCCCTGCCAGGTCTCTGTGGATAGGTCTGCTGTCAATCTAATGATTCTACCATTGTAGGTTACAGACCTCTTGTCCTGAGCTACTTTCAGAATTTTCTCTTTGTCTCTGAGACTTGTGAGTTTTACTATTAGATGTCGGGGTGTTGACCTATTTTTATTGATTTTTGAGAGGGGTTCTCTGTGCTTCCTAGATTTTGATGCCTGTTTCCTTCCCCAAATTAGGGAAGTTCTCTGCTATAATTTGCTCCAATACACCTTCTGCCCCTCTCTCTCTTTCTTCTTCTTCTGGGATCCCAATTATTCTAATATTGTTTCATCTTATGGTATCACTTATCTCTCGAATTCTGCCCTCGTGATCCAGTAGTTTGTCTCTCTTTTTCTCAGCTTTTTTTTTTTTTAAAGATTTTATTTATTTATTTGACAGAGAAAGAGAGAGCACAAGTAGGCAGAGTGGCAGGCAGAGGGAGAGGGAGAGGCAGGCTCTCTGCTGAGCAGGGAGCCAGACATGGGGCTCGATCCCAGGACCCCAGGATCATGACCTGAGCCGAAGGCAGCTGCTTAACCAACTGAGCCACCCAGGCGCCCCTCTCAGCTTCTTTATTCTGCATCATTTGGTCCTCTGTCTCACTGATTCTCTCTTCTGCCTCATTTATCCTAGCAGTTAGAGCCTCCATTTTTTATTGCACCTCATTACTAGCCTTTTTGATTTTGACTCGGTTGGATTTTAGTTCTTTTATTTCTCCAGAAAGGGTTTCTCTAATAACTTCCATGCCTTTTTCAAGCCCAGCTAGTATCTTTATAATCATCATTGTGAACTCTAGTTCTGACACCTTACTAATATCCGTATTGATTAGGTCCCGGCAGTTGGTACTGCCTCTTGTTCTTTTTTATGAGGTGATTTTTTCCACCTTGTGATTTTGACCAGAGGAGAATAGGGAATGAGAGAACAAAATGCTAACAGGATAATAACCACGACCCCAGAAAAATATACACTAAACAAATCAGAAGATACCCGAAACCGGGGGATTAAAAGAATATGATCAGGTTGGTGAAAATAACAGAGCCACACACTATATTTGGGTGTATTTTGGTCTGTAGAAGAAATTGCCTCCCAAAATTTTAAAGGAAGAAAAACTTACATATACATACAAAAATAAGGGTAAATATGATGAAGGGATGGAATATGACTGTAAAGTTTATGAAAATTAAAAAGATTTTAAGAAAGGAAATGATAAGAAGTTGGTTGAAAAAAGAATGAAAAAAAATTTTTTTAAAAGAATATGATCAGCAGGCGGAGGAAGATGGCGGAGGAGTAGGAGACCTGGATTTCGTCTGGTCTCAGGAATTCAGCTGGATAGGGATCAAATCATTCTCAACAACTACAAACTCAACAGGAGTTCAAAGAAAAGAATAGCAACAACTCTCTGAACAGAAAAGCGACCACTTTCTGGAAGGTAGGACGTGCGGAGAAGTGAATCCGAGGCGATATTCGGGAGGATAGACGGCGGGAGATGGGCCTCCGTCGGCCGCTTCTGGCAAGTGATAGGGCCGCTTCTGGCAAGTGATAGAGCCGCAGAGCACAAAATCGGGACTTTTAGAAGTCTGCTCCGCTGAGGGACATCACTCCAGTGGCTAAGCGGGGGGTAGAACCCTCGCGGGACAGTGTGGTCTCAGGACCCTCAGGGTCACAGAAAGACTGGGGGTGCCTGAGTGCGGCAGAGCTCCCAGGTATCGGAGTGGGGAAGCCGGCTGCAGAGACGGAGCCGAGGTGCGGGCTCTCAGCTCAGGGTTGCTATAAACCGTGATCTGCGGCACAGTCTGGCCACTGCTCCTCCAGCAGGGACCCAACAAGCGGCAGATCCGGGGAGACTCACCTTCCTCCCCCGGGAGGAGTGGCACGGGAGCGCACCGTGGGGATCTGATGGGTTTGGAGACTCCGCGCGGGGTCGGGTGCCAGAGATAGAAATGCTCGGTCACAGGCCAGCTGAGCATGGAGTGCGGCCGGAGACCGGGGAGACGGGAGTGACTGACGGCTTTTCTCTGGGGGCGCACTGAGGAGCGGGGCCCCAAGTTCTCAGCTCCTCCGGGGCGGAGATTGGGAGGCCAACATTTTCATTCTCGTCCTCCAAAGCTGTATGGAAAGCTTGCAGGGAACAAAAGCTCCCGAGAGCAAACCCGAGCAGATTACTTAGCCCGGACCGGCAAGGGCGGGGCAATTCCGCCTCAGGCAAAGACATTTGGGAACCACGGCAACAGGCCCCTCCCCCAGAAAATCAGCAAGAACAGCCAGCCAAGACCAAGTTTACCCATCAATGAGAATGGCAGAACTCCAGCCTTAGGGGAATCCTGCACATAGAATCCATGGCTTTTTTACCATGATTCCGTAGTCTTTCAAAGTTAAATTTTTTTTGAACTTTTTTTTTTTTGAATTATTCTTTTTCCCTCTTTCAACCAACATCTTATCAATCCCTTTTTTCAAAAAAACATTTTTATTTTTCATTTTTAGAGTCATATTCTATCCCTTCATAGTAGTTACCTGTATTTTTGGCCTATATATATAAGTTGTTCTCTCTTTAAAATTTTGAGATAGTTTTTTCTAACAGATCAAAATATACCCTAAATCTCTAGTGTATGGTTTTTTCCTACTCCCCTGCCTGGTCACATTCTCTCCCTTTTTTTTCTTTTTCTTTTCTAAAACTTCTTCTTTCTTTTTTCAAACAACTTCTTATCAATTCCTTTTATAAAATTTTTTATAATTTCCATCTTTATAGTCATAGTCCATCCTTTCATCATATCAACCCTTATTTTTGTACATATATAAGTTTTTCTTTCTTTAAAAATTTGGGAGGCACTTACTTCTAACAGACCAAAATACACCCAAAATCTAGTGTGTGGCACTGATCTATGTACCAGCCTGATCATATTTGATCATATTCTGTTTTTTTTTTTGTTTTGTTCAGTTTTGTTTGTTTTTATCTTTATCTTTTTCTTTTTCCTCTCTTTCCCTTTCTTTTCCCACTGCTTCAGGTCTTTTCTGATTTGTTTAGAGTATACTTTCTGGGGACATTGTTACCCTTTTAGCATTTTGTTCTCTCATTAATCTATTCTCCTCTGGACAAAATGACAAGACGGAAAAAATCACCTCAACAAAAAGAACAAGACGTAGTACCAACTGCCAGGGACCTACTCAATACGGACATCAGTACGATGTCAGATCTAGAGTTCAGAATCATCACTTTAAAGGTACTAGCTGGGCTTGAAAAAAGCATGGAAGTTATTAGAGAAACCCTTTCTGAAGAAGTAAAAGAACTAAAATCTAACCAAGTTGAAATCAAAAAGGCTATTAATGAGGTGCAATCAAATATGGGGACACTAACTGCTAGGATAAATGAGGTAGAAGAGGGAATCAGTGATATAGAAGACCAAATGATGGAAAATAAAGAAGCTGAGAAGAAGATAAACAACTACTGGATCACGAGGGCAGAATTCGAGAGATAAGTGATACCATAAGATGAAACAACATTAGAATAATTGCGATCCCAGAAGAAGAAGAAAGAGGGAGAGGGGCAGAAGGTATATTGGAGCAAATTATAGCAGAGAACTTCCCTAATTTGGGGAAGGAAACAGGCATCAAAATCTAGGAAGCACAGAGAACCCCTCTCAAAATCAATAAAAATAGGTCAACACCCCGACGTCTAATAGTAAAACTTACGAGTCTCAGAGACAAAGAGAAAATCCTGAAAGCAGCTCGGGAGAAGAGATCTGTAACCTACAACAGTAGAAACATTAGATTGGCAACATACCTATCCACAGAGACCTGGCAGGCCAGAAAGGACTGGCGTGATATATTCAGAGCACTAAATGAGAAAAATCCAGCCAGGCTGTCATTGAAAATAGAAGGAGAGATAAAAAGCTTGCAGGACAAACAAAAACTAAAGGAATTTGCAAACACGAAACCAGCCCTACAAGAAATCTTGAAAGGGGTCCTCTAAGCAAAGAGAAAGCCTAAAAGCAACATAGACCAGAAAGGAACACAGACAATATACAGTAACAGTCACCTTACAGGCAATACAATGGCACTAAATTCCTATCTTTCAATAGTTACCCTGAATGTAAATGGGCTAAATGCCCCAGTCAAAAGACACAGGCTATCAAACTGGACTAAAAAACAAGATCCATCGATATGCTGTCTGCAAGAGACTCATTTTAGACCCAAAGACACCCCCAGATTGAAAGTGAGGGGGTGGAAAACCATTTACCATGCTAATGGACACCAAAAGAAAGCCGGGGTGGCAATCCTTATATCAGACAAATTAGATTTTAAACCAAAGACTATAATAAGAGATGAGGAAGGACACTATATCCTACTTAAAGGGTCTATCCAACAAGAAGATCTAACAATTGTAAATATCTATGCCCCTAACATGGGAGCATCCAATTATATAAGGCAATTAATAACAAAAGCAAAGAAACACATCAACAGCAATACACTAATAGTGGGGGACTTTAACACTCCCCTCACTGAAATGGACAGATCATCTAAGCAAAAGATCAACAAGGAAATAAAGACTTTAAATGACACATTGGAACAAATGGACTTCACAGACATATTCAGAACATTCCATCCCAAAGCAATGGAATACACATTCTTCTCTAGTGCCCATGGAACATTCTCCAGAATCGATCACATCCTAGGTCATAAATCCTGTCTCAACCAGTACCATAAGTTTGGGATCATTCCCTATTTTCAGACCACAATGCTTTGAAACTAGAACTCAATCACAAGAGGAAAGTCAGAAAGAACTCAAATACATGGACGCTAAAGAGCATCCTACTAAAGAATGAATGGGTCAACCAGGAAATTAAAGAAGAATTAAAAAAAATTCATGGAAACCAATGAAAATGAAAACACAACTATTCAAAATCTTTGGGATGCAGCAAAGGCAGTCCTAAGACGAAAGTATATAGCAATACAAGCCTTTCTCAAGAAACAAGAAAGGTCTCAAGTACACAACCTAACCCTACACCTAAAGGACCTGAAGAAAGAACAGCAAATAAAGCCTAAACCCAGTAGGAGAAGAGAAATAATAAAGATCAGAGCAGAAATCAATGAAATAGAAACCAAAAGAACAGAGGAACAGATCAACGAAACTAGGAGCTGGTTCTTTGAAAGAATTAACAAGATTGATAAACCCCTGGCCAGACTTATCAAAAAGAAAAGAGAAATGACCCAAATCAACAAAATCATGAATGAAAGAGGAGAGATCACAATCAACACCAAAGAAATACAAACAATTATAAGAACATATTATGAGCAACTATAATCCAGCAAATTAGATAACCTGGAAGAAATGGATGCATTCCTAGAGATGTATCAACTACCAAAACTGAACCAGGAAGAAATAGAAAACCTGAACAGACCTATAACCACTACGGAAATTGAAGCAGTTATCAAAAATCTCCCAAAAAACAAAAGCCCAGGGCCAGATGGCTTCCCAGGGATATTCTACCAAACATTTAAAGAAGAATTAATACCTATTCTTCTGAAACTGTTCCAAAAAATAGAAATGGAAGGAAAACTTCCAAACTCATTTTATGAGGCCACCATTACCTTCATCCCAAAACCAAATAAAGACCCCATCAAAAAGGAGAACTACAGACCAATATCCCTGATGAACATGGATGCAAAAATTCTCACCAAAATACTAGCCAATAGGATCCAACAGTACATTAAAAGGATTATTCACCACGACCAAGTGGGATTTATCCCTGGGCTGCAAGGTTGGTTCAACATCCACAAATCAATCAACGTGATACAATACATTAACAAAAGAAAGAACAAGAATCATGATCCTCTCAATAGATGCAGAAAAAGCATTTGACAAAGTACAGCATCCTTTCTTGATCAAAACTCTTCAGAGTATAGGCATAGAGGGTACATACCTCAATATCATACAAGCCATCTATGAAAAACCTACAGCGAATATCATTCTCAATGGGGAAAAACTGAGAGCTTTCCCCCTAAGGTCAGGAACGCGGCAGGGATGTCCACTAACACCACTGCTATTCAACATAGTATTAGAAGTCCTAGCCACCCCAACCAGACAACAAAAAGAAATAAAAGGCATCCAAATCGGCAAAGAAGAAGTCAAACGCTCACTCTTTGCAGATGATATGATACTTTATGTGGAAAATCCAAAAGACTCCACACCAAAACTGCTAGAACTCATACAGGAATTCAGTCAAGTGGCAGGATATAAAATCAATGCACAGAAGTCAGTGGCATTCCTATACACCACCACCAAGACAGAAGAAAGAGAAATTAAGGAGTCGATCCCATTTACAGCTGCACCCAAAACCATAAGATACCTAGGAATAAATCTAACCAAAGAGGCAAAGGATCTGTACTCAGAAAACTATAAAATACTCATGAAAGAAATTGAGGAAGACACAAAGAAATGGAAAAACGTTCCATGCTCATGGATTGGAAGAACAAATATTGTGAAGATGTCAATGCTACCTAGAGCAATCTACACATTCAATGCAATCCCCATCAAAATACCATCCACTTTTTTCAAAGAAATGGAACAAATAATCCTAAAATTTGTATGGAACCAGAAAGACCCCGTATAGACAGAGGAATGTTGAAAAAGAAAAGCAAAGCTGGTGGCATCACAATTCCGGACTTCCCGCTCTATTACAAAGCTGTCATCATCAAGACAGTATGGTACTGGCACAAAAACAGACACATAGATCAATGGGACAGAAAAGAGAGCCCAGAAATGGACCCTCAGCTCTATGGTCAACTAATCTTTGACAAAGCAGGAAAGAATTTCCAATGGAAAAAACAGTCTCTTCAACAAATGGTGTTGGGAAAATTGGACAGCCACATGCAGAAGAATGAAACTGGACCATTTCCTTACACCACACACAAAAATAGACTCAAAATGGTTGAAGGACCTAAATGTGAGACAGGAGTCCATCAAAATCCTAAAGGAGGACACAGGCAGCAACCTCTTCGACCTCAGCCGCAGCAACTTCTTCCTAGAAACATCGACAAAGGCACGGGAAGCAAGGGCAAAAATGAACTATTGGGACTTCATCAAGATAAAAAGGTTTTGCACAGCAAAAGAAACAGTCAACAAAACCAAAAGACAACTGACAGAATGGGAGAAGATATTTGCAAATGACATATCAGATAAAGGGCTAGTATTCAAAATCTATAAAGAAGTTATCAAACTCAACACCCAAAGAACAAAGAATCCAATCAAGAAATGGGCAGAAGACATGAACAGACATTTTTCCAAAGAAGACATCCAAATGGCCAACAGACACATGAAAAAGTGCTCAACATTGCTTGGTATCAGGGAAATCCAAATCAAAACCTCAATGAGATACCACCTCACACCAGTCAGAATGGCTAAAATTAACAAGTCAAGAAATGACAGATGTAGGCGGGGATGTGGAGAAAGGGGAACCCTCCTACACTGTTGGTGGGAATGCAAGCTGGTTCAGCCACTCTGGAAAATAGTATGGAGGTTCCTCAAAAAGTTGAAAATAGAGCTACCATATGAACCAGCAATTGCACTGCTGGGTATTTACCACAAAGATACAAATGTAGGGATCCAAAGGGGTACGTGCACCCCGATGTTTATAGCAGCAATGTCCACAATAGCCAAACTGTGGAAAGAGCCAAGATGTCCATCAACAGATGAATGGATAAAGAAGATGTGGTATATATATACAATGGAATATTATGCAGCCATCAAAAGGAATGAGATCTTTCCATTTGCAACGACGTGGATGGAACTGGAGGGTATTATGCTGAGTGAAATAAGTCAAACAGAGAAAGACATGTATCATATGACCTCACTGATATGAGGAATTCTTAATCTCAGGAAACAAACTGAGGGTTGCTGGAGTGGGGGGTGGGGTGGGAGGGATGGGGTGACTGGGTGATAGACACTGGGGAGGGTATGTGCTCTGGTAAGCGCTGTGAATTGTGCAAGACTGTTGAATCTCAGATCTGTACCTCTGAAACAAATAATGCAATATATGTGAAGAAAAAAAAGAAGAAGATAGTAGGAGGGGAAGAATGAAGGGGGGAAATCGGAGGGGGAGATAAACCATGAAAGACGATGGACTCTGAAAAACAAACTGAGTGTTCTAGGTGGGAGGGGGGTGGGAGGATGGGTTAGCCTGGTGATGGGTATTAAAGAGGGCATGTTCTGCATGGAGCACTGGGTGTTATGCACAAACAATGAATCATGGAACACTACATCTAAAACTAATGATCTAATGTGTGGTGATTAACATAACAATAAAAAATTTTTTTAAAAATGTGGTCAGGCGGGAGACTAGGACAATGTCATACACTAGATTTAGGGTATATTTTGGTCTGTTAGAAGAAAGTGTATCATAAAATTTTAAAGAACGAACAACTTTATAATATATATATATATATATATATATATATATATATATATATATATATAAAGGTTATATACAATGAAGAGAAAATATGACTAAAAAATGAAAAATTAAAGGTTTTTAAAAATGAATTGATAAGATGTTGGTTGAAAAAGGAAAGAAGAAAAATTCAACTAAAAAATATAGAAAAAGAAAAGAAAATTTAAAAAATTAACTTTGAAAGACTAAAGAATCATGGGAAAAAAAGCCATGAATTCTATGTGCTGTATTTCCCTAGTGCTGGAGTTCTGCCATTCTCATTGATCAGTAAACTTGGTCTTCGCTGGCTCTTCTTGCTGATCTTCTGGGGGAGGGGACTGTTGCAGTGGTTCTCAAATGTCTTTGCTGGAGGCGATTGCCCCACCCTTGCTGGGGGGCCGGACTAAGTAATCTGCTCAGGTTTGCTCTTGGGAGCTTTTGTTCCCTGCAAGCTTTCCATACAGCTTTGGAGGATGAGAGTGAAAATGGTGGCCTCCCAATCTCCGCCCTGGAGGAGCCGAGAACTCGGGGCCCCACTCCTCAGTGAGCCCCCAGAGAAAAGCAGTCAATCACTCCCATCTCCCTGGTCTCCGGCCGCACTCCATGCTCACCTGGCCTGTGACCGAGCATTTCTATCTCTGGCACCCGACCCCGTGTGGAGTCTCCAAACCCAGCAGGTCCGTGAGATGCGTTCCTGTGCCACTCATCCCCAGGGAGGAAGGGGAGTCTCCCCGGATCTGCTGCTTGTTGGGTCCCTGCTGAAAGAGCAGTGGCCCGGCTGTGCCACAGATCATGTTTATGGTAATCCTGAGCTGAGAACCCACTCCTCGGCTCTGTCTCTGCAGCTGGCTTCCCTGCTCTGATACCTGGGAGCTCTGCCACATCAGGCACCCCCAGTCTTTCTGTGACCCCGAGGGTCCTGAGACCACACTGTCCCAGCGAGGGTTCCACCCCCCGCTTAGCCACTGGAGTGCTGTCCCTCAGTGGAGCAGATTCCGATTTTGTGCTCCGTGCTCTTATCACTTGCTGGTAGCTGGCTGATGGAGGCTCCCTCACCCCGCCATCTATCTTCGGGAATATCGCCTCGGATTCACTTCTCTGCATGTTCTACCTTCCAGAAAGTGGTTGCTTTTCTGTTCAGAGAGTTGCTCCTATTCTTTTCTTTGATCTCCTGTTGAGTTTGTAGGTGTTCTGAATGGTTTGATACCTATCTAGCTGAATTCCTGGGGCCAGAGGAAATTTAGGTCTCCTACTCCTCTGCCATCTTGCTTCGCCCCTAACAAAATCTTAAAAAAAAGAAAGAAACAGCTTCAGAGGCCCTTGGGCACCCCCTCCCCCTACTTCCATGGGAACCTAGGTGATTGTTCCTTGCATGTCAGTGAGACCCAGTAGGTCTGCTCCCAACAGAGGCAGGGCTGGCCACTCACACAAGGGGCTGAGCACCTAAAGGACTGCATCACCTAAGTAAGGTCCCGATGTTTAACACTTGGAAAGATTTCCTTGTATGTCACCCAACTCAGATGCCCCTGGTGCCACAAAAGCAGTTTGAATGAGTTCGGCAGGTGTGACAGTAACTGGGCTGTAAGGAGTGGCAGGGAACAGTCATGCTGCAGAGCATGTTCCTGGAGTGGAGGGAGTGGGGCCTGCTCAGCTCCAGCCAGTTGCTGCCTGTCAAGATTGGAGGTCTGGAGTTGCCCCAACTGACTTGTTAGGAGAAGCTGGCAATTAATTTGAATTACTTTTTAAAAGGTTTTTCCTTTTTTTTTAAATCGTGTATAACACCCAGTGCTGCACAACTATTGAATCATTGAACACTACATCAAAAACTCATGATGTGCTATATGGTGGCTGACTGAACATACATACATACATACATACATACATAAAAAATCATGTGGGTCTAGCAAAATAGATCTGCAGCTGTCCTCTGCCCACAGACCATTCTTTGTATCCAGGGTAGTTGGTTTCTCCCTCTGGACATCACTGGGGCACATCTGGCCCAGTGAGGGATTAATCCCCAGGGGGCTGAGGAAATCGAATGGGGGCAGCCCGCCCACCCTCTAAAGGAGAGGGCCATGAGTAGGCCCTGTTCTCTGCCAGCCCCAGATCCTGGCCCTGCAGAGGGAGCTTGGCATGGCCTTTGTCTTCTGGGCCCTGGGGTCCTGGCAGGGCTGTGCACAATCCACTCCATGTGGAAGCTGGGGCCTCAGCAGTAAGCCCCAGGCCTGTTGCATATGATAGCTCTTCTTCTCTTGCTGCTGTCCCCAATTTCTCTTCTGTCTCCTTCCCACCTTAGGGGAAAAAGCACTTTCATTTTCTCAGATGTTCCATTCTGGAATCTGATTCCTGTCACATCCTATGACTTTGAATGGCTTATCAAGATACCTTCCCATAGACCTTTCTGTCACTGTCTTCCCTCCCTCTCTCCCTATTCCCTACCCCCTCCCTCTACCCAACAAATATGTATTAAAAACCTACTTTGCCAGTCACACTTCCTTCACCGTAAGAGATAGCTGTCAAGGTGATACCTCACTCACAAGGTCCAGTTTACCCTTGCTTGGGGCCGAACAAGATCTGTGGTAAAGTGGGAGGGAAGGAAGAAAGATCCAGTGCTGAATCAGTCAAGGAAGTCTTCCTGGAGGACATAGACTTAAAGTAAGAGATAGAACTTAGAGACTGGCATAAAAAAGGGGAAACCACATTCTTTTTCTCCTCCCAGGTGTTGGTGGCAATCTGGTGGCCATTCAGACCAGCCGGATCTCCACCTACCTGCACATGTGGAGCACGCCTGGTGTTCTCCCCCTCTGGATGAAACAGTTCTGGCCTAACCCATGCTCCACTTTTTGCACCTCAGGTGGGTCTGGTGTCTTCCAGAGGCCATGTGGCCATTTCTTTACACAAGTAAAAATTGCCATCATTGGAATCTGCTCTGTAGCAACAGATGTCTAAGACCAGTGCTGACCTCAGCCCAATCATCTTCAAGGGCACAGCTCCTCCTCCCAGAGACCTGACTCCCCATCTCTGCCTCTAGTTGATTCATCCATTCATTCAGATATTTAATTCTGCCAGGTACTAGGTGTCAGGTTGCAGTGATGAGTCAGAGAAAGCGGATTCTTGCCCACATGGATTTACATTATCCAGAAGAGCAGATAAACACACCAAAAAAAGGAGCATTTAACTACAAATTGTGGCATGTTTTAAAATAAAAAAGTACAGGGTCCAGTGGAAGGAATTTCAGGAGATATTGAGATATGGGTTTGGCAAGTTCCTCTCTGAGGATGATGGGGGGAGCAGGGGAGGGTGTGGGGGGGAGGAGGCGTGCTGGAGCAAGAGGGGCGTTTGAGGCAGAGGGGACAGCCTGAGCAAAGGCTCAGAAGCAGGAAGGAGCTTGGTAAGTCTGAAGAATTGAAAGGCCAGGGAGGCCTGAGCATAATGAGCAAGGGAGAGGATGGAGGAAGCTGAGACCAGGGAGGGAGGGGTTGATCATTATAGGACCTTGAAGCTTGAGGAAGGGAGACTGGATTCTATTCTGAGAACCACTGGAAACCTTTTGAGGTCTTTTCTTTTTGTTACTTTTAAAACTTGGATCTTTTCTCCCACTGCATTTTCTTTTAATCATTTCCTTTCTGTTTCAAGAACTACCTTTAGCCATTCTTTTAGGGTAGATTTGCTGGCACATTCCTGAAGGATATTTTTGCCAGATATAAAATTCAGGGTTGATGGTTCTTTTCAGCACTTGAAAAATGTACCACTTCCTTCTGAATCCCCTGGTTTCTGATGAGAAATTACTGTCATTTGAATTATTTTTTTGTCTTTTGTTTGTTTCAAGACTTTTTCTTTACTTTCTAGTCTTTGAGTTATGATGCACATTGGTGTGGATTTCTTAGGGTTTGGCATGTTTGGGGTTTACTTAGCTCCTTGAGTACATGGATTTATCTTTTGCCAAATTTGGGAAATTTTAAGCCATGATTTCTTTGATACACCTTCAGCCCCACTGTCTTCTTCCTTTCCTTCCTGTATTCTGATGACATGAATGGTGGATCTTTTGTTACAGTCCCACAAGCCCTGGAGTCTCTGTTCAATTTTTCCCCCAGCCTATTTTACTCTCTCTTATTCAGATTGGCTAATTTCCATAGGTTTTTTTCAAGTTCATGGATTCTTTCCTCTGCCCTCTTCACTCAGCTAGTCATCCATTGCATTGAGTTGTTTGGGGTTTTTTGGCTATTGTATTTTTTCAGTTCTAAAATTTCCACATGGGTCTTCTTTGTATCTTCTGTTTCTTTTCTGAGACTTTCTAATTTTTTTTTACCAAAACATTCTATTTTTATCATTTGTTTCAAGTATATTTGTAATTGCTGGTTGAAGCACTTCTACAATGGATTCATTAAAATTGCTTTCAGATAATTCTGCCATCTGTGTCATCTCATTCTTAGTGTCTGTTGGTTGTCTTATCAAGTTGAAATTTTTTTTCTTTTATAAGAAGTGATTTCAGATTGAATCCCAGGCATTCGGGGAATATGTTATGAAACTCTGGATCTCATTTAAGTCTTTTTCAGCTACCTTTTCTGACACTGCACTACTGAAGGAAAGGGAATGCATTGCTTCCTTACTGCCAGTTGGAGGTAGAAGCCCAGGTTTCCCCCCACCCCTACCATCCCCACCGTCTCTGTTCATACACTGGGGGAAGAGGAGCACTTCATTGCTGGTGGGCTGGGGAGGAGTCCACGTTCCTCTGACACTACCCTGGCTGAGAGGGAGAGGGCAGCTTTGTTATTGCTGCCCACATGGCCTTCACAGACATGGTTGAGTGGGGAGCTCATTACCACCAGGCAGAGTACCGCTTACTCTCCACTCAGCCTTCTCTATCCCCCCTCAACCAGAAGGGGTGAGTGGCACATTCCACCTAGATTTGGTCAGAAGTCCAGGCTCCCCTCTTGGCCTTTGCTAATGGAAGTGGGGCTGTAGTTTTTCCTGTGATGTTTGGCTGGAATAGAGAAGTTGCCTAAAAGTTCTGTGTTTTGCTAGGCTGTCCCTCTTTTGGACTTTTGGCTAGACAGAGCGGGCTTTTGTTGAGTCTTTTTTTTTTTTTGGTCTGTGCCCATTGACGTTTCTGAGTTGCTGACTTCTCTAGCATCTGGTCTGGGATATATGAGGCAAAACTCCCCCAAAACACCAAAACAACAACTCAGGGAATTCACTTCTGTGTTGTTTGTTGGGTCCCCAGGTCCCTGGCCAGTCCACCCTTTCTCTCCACCTTTTCAAATCTTCTTATGTTTGTTTTATATATAATGTCCAGGGTTTTTAGTTGTATTTAATGAGAGGAATAGGAAGAAATATGTCTAGCCATCTTGTCTTGAAGTGGAAATTACCATTGAATTTTCTGATTTGTCATTTATATATAGAAAATCTGTTTCTATTTCTCCATTATTTCTGTATCTGTCTTAGTTCAGCTGCTATAATGGAAGTATAGAATGGGTGGCTCATAAATACAAGAAGCTTATTTTTTATAGTTGTGGTTTGTGGAAGTTCAAGGTCAAGGCACTAGCAAATTTTGTCTGGTGATGGCCTGCTTACTAGTTTGTAGACAGCTGTCTTCTCACTGTGTCCTCACATGGTGGAAGGAGTGAAGTGTCTGAGGTGTCTTTTATAAGGTTATAAGCACTAATGACATTCATGAGTGCTGTACCCTTATGACCTAATCATCTCCAAATACCATCACATTGAGGGTTAGATTTACAACATATGGATCTGGGTGATGGAGGACACCCAGATGCTATAGCAGCATCTAAATATTTTACTGAATTCTTATTTATGTAATGTTTCTATAGATTTTCTTGAGTTTTAGGGCCAGCTGCCAATAGCAATTATTTATTTTGCTTCTACTTTTTTTTCCAAAGAATCTTTTCATACCTTGTCTAATTTTTCATCATGAATAGATTTTGGACTCTTGAGTGTTCTCAGCCTCTCTCTACATATTATTTTATGGTAGTGTTTTTAGCTTCTAAGCTGTATGATTGTTCCTCCTCTTTCTTGTTAGTTTGATGAAATATTTTAACTCAGAGGTAAATGGAGACTTTTTATTGAAACTCTATTTCTGTTGAGAAGTCAGTTGCATTCATATGTTACAATTTTTAAAAGTGTGTGTGGTTGGGGCAGGGAAGTCACACTTCTTGCAGAGTCTCAAATTCTTAGAGTACTGAAGCCAAAAGAGAATGTGCTGAATGAGTCCCAGAGGCTTAGCGTGAGGAAGGGGCTGCCTGAGGCCTCCCATGAGTGTGCCACCCTTCCCTGGATTACTAATTCCACATGCTGAGCCTTCGTTCGTCCACATTCCAGAGCTCTCTTCCACCTTAAGCCCTTTGCATGTTCCCTTTCCTCTGCCCAGAGTCCTCTCCTCCAGATTCATATCTCAGCCTAGATGTCATCTTCTCTCAAGGGCTTCTAGTCTCCAGTATTCATCCTACTAATATACACTTTGTTCTCTACCACATTATCCTGGTTTATTTTCATCCTCGCACTGGTCAGTTTGAAATGACTTTTCTTGTTTGTTTGTTTCTGCTACTCGATTCTGTTTTGTTTTGTTTTGTTTTGTTTTTCTCTCTCTCTCTCTCTCTTCCCTAAAATGTCAGTTCCATGAGGGAAGGGACAGGAGTATATCCCCATATGCGAGAATGTGCCTGCCACATAGTAGATGCTCAGTAAACACTCGTGTAATAGATAAATGAATGTGGATGCCTCACTGGAGACTGTCACATGCCAAGGTGGCTTCTGCTGCCCAGCAGGTCACACAATCTCCTTGGTTTTGTTTTTTCCAGAAATTAATTCCATATCAGCCCGAGTCCTGCTCTTTCTGGTGGTTCCGGGCCATCTGATTTTCTTCTACATCATCTACTTGGTGGAAGGCCATTTGGTCCCAGACAGTAAGATCTTTGTGGTGTTCTATCTGCTAGCAAGCCTGATCCAGGTGAGGATGACTATAGCAGTATCAGAGCAGCATTCAGTGGTTGGTCAGCCAGCAAGATTTGTCTTGGTTGGCAGGAGGGCAGTTCCAGGACCCCCATCTTCCAAGAGTCAACTTGTTCAAGCCCAAGGGCATGATCCAGACAGAGAAGCCACTCCACACTCTGTATTGCACACTTCACACTGAACATTCCACACAGCACATGCTACACTGCACATTTCATAGGGTACACCCCCCACAAGGCACACTCCATACTACATATAGCACACTGCACACTCCTCAGCAGAGGATCAAAGGTTCATCCTGAAGTTGCAGCAAGTTGCCGTGAAGCAAGTTGATCAGTGGGTCCAACTGATGATCTGTGCCATGCACACCAACCATCACAGATAGGGTGGGCAGAGACCAGGCCCCTGCTGGAGTGTTGCTGAAAGGCATGTAGGGACTTAAGTCAGGGCTGGATGGTGATAAGGACATGATGAAAGAGAGTAAGCTGGTGCCTGCCTCTGGGTAGTACTCAGCAGACTGTCTGCCCAGACTAGCTGACTGATGCCCCTCGTGGGCCCAGGTTGTCTGCAGAGATAACTGTGCTAGGAGGGCAGTGCTAGAACTAGGGACTGACATGTTCAAATCTCCCTGAGTTAGGGCACTTACAATTGCAGCATGTCCCTGACCCTGAACAGTGGGCTGGAGCACTCTGACAAACTGTCTTGAGCAGGAGCAGGGAAGGGGCTGGAGTCAGCCTGGGACAGGGGATCGAGGAGCCCTGGAATGAGGCCAGGACTGTGCTCACTACTGGCACTTTCAGGAAAGGCTTAATGTCCAAAGCTGCCCATACAAGGGCTTCCAGCAAACTCAAATTGAAGTCCCAATAAGGTCTATGTCTTGAGTTTTCAAGGATACTGAGAGGAGTTGGTGTAGCAGAGATGGTCTGTCTGGCACCTCAGTTTGCCACAAGTAGGACCTGACCACAGGGAGGGAGGCTAGGCAACTATGGATAAGGGTGGACTTCCTGCCTCTGCATGAGCTCATAGCTGGGCACTGGCCCCAAGAAAAGCTAGAGGAAGGGGACTCCTTGGAGTGGACATGTCCACCTTGGTATCTGCCTTTGAAATTTGCTAGTGTTTCTTAGTGACACTTGACTATCTGACTTAGTTGTTATTTTTTGTGTCTGCTTGCTCTTGTGCCAGGTGACGATTCTCCTGTACCTGGCAGAAGTGATGGTTCGGCTGACATGGCACCAGGCCCTGGATCCAGACAACCACTGTATCCCCTATCTCACAGGGTTGGGGGACCTCCTAGGGACTGGCCTTCTGACACTCTGCTTTCTTATCAACTGGTTATTGAGGAGTGAAGCAGGGCTGGATGGCTTCTCAGAACCAGCATCTGGACCTCCCTAATGAGCCCAGGCAGCCCCAGTTGCTCAGTAGAATTTTCCTTCACACCAGCAGGGTACAGAAGTTTCTCCCTGCCTGGGTCCTCAGGAAGGATGGTTGACACCCTGCCTCTGCAGTGGCCCTTTGTCAGTCTGCTAAGGACACTAACACACATCTTGACTCTGGAGTTGGAACCTGAGCCTATGAGGGTGAGGGAGGCCTGAAATCAGAAGCATTGTTTGTGTGTGAATGTGACTGCATGTTCCCGGACATAAGTGCACACCCATGTGCTTGGTGAGTGCAAATGAGTGTGCATGTGTGTGTGGAGAGCAGGGGACTCTGGCCTGAAGACGCTGAAGGAAGAGACATGTCCGGTGCACTTGGGAGATATGCTGGCACTGTTCTGTGCCCATGCAGCCTGGATTGGGGAGGAGCAGGAATGAGACGCCTTCTGTGCCCAAGCCTCAGGACTGAGCTGTGGCTTAAGCACAGTCTTCACCAGCTCTGAGCTTCGTTGGCCATTTTGCCAGTGTGCCTGCAAATGTGCAGCCCTTCCCAAGACAGCCTTTCCTTGCACACCCTTCATCTGCTCCCAGTATTTAATCCTGTTAATGTTTTTTCTCTTTTTCTTCCTTTTATGTTTAAGCAAAACTTCTGTTTAGATTTTAATGATCAGAGAAGTATAAAATAAAACATAGATTATATTATACTTGGCCTTTGTGTCCTTAAAGATAGTTAATGCCACCATGAGACTTGGGGTCTATAAGTAACAAAAACCTCTGGTGTTTCTCTAGTGTTTGTTTCTCAAACTGTGGTCTCCAGCATAGAAGCATCAACATCACGGGGAAACTTGTTAGAAATGCAAGTTGTTTACCCTCCCTCCCCTAGGCCTGCCAAATCAGCCTGTCTTGGGGTAGAGCTCAGCAATGTAGGTTTAATAAGCCCTCCATGTTGTTCTGATACACTCTCACCTTTGAGAACCACTACTCCAGAATGCCCTCACTTTTTTAAAATATATGTTTACTTCCTGATTCTTTTTTTTTAATTAAATTAATTTATTTATTTAGAGAGCACACACGAGTGGGGAGAGGGCAGAGGGAGAGAGAGAATCTCAAGCAGACTCCACGCTGAGCATGGAGCCCAACACAGGGCACAATCCCATGACCCCAAGATCATGACCGGAGCCGAAATCAAGAGTCAGATGCTCAACTGACTGAATCACCCAGGCGCCTGCTACTTCTTGTTTCTTATTAACTCATCATAACAACTTTAGCCATGGTTTGGACTGAGGATTATTATCTTCATCTGGTAAAACAGGTATTTACTTATTAATTTAATACATATAGACATAGACCATTTTGTATCAGTGCCCCAGAAGGAAAGAGGTGGCATCTAACTGGTGTAATTGGGCAGGGCTTGAAGAAGGGACAGTTTACAGATACATGGGGAACAATGGTGAAGCACCCTATGCCTGGGCACAGTTAAGGGGCTGTTACCACCAGAAACTCCCCTGAACTGGGGAGTGAATAGGAGTGGGATTATCTGAGGTTGGGTGGAGGGGCATCTCTATTTAAAAAAAAACAGCTACCATCAGCTGTGGCCTGGCAGAGAGAGATCCATGGGAATAAATACCCCAACCTTATTCTCTGCTTACCCTTTAAACTGCTAGTGTCTCCCATTAGCCAAACCCAGCCAGAAGTTAAATGACTGGCGGTGTCACTTACAGATGGTTTCATAAATATATAGAGGTCTCAGCCTCCTGGGGCTCAGAGCCAGTTGAGGGTGGACAGTGGTTCTGGAGAGGCAAATGGAGAATATCCGGCACACCTAGGTACCAAGTCCTAGGCTAAGTACTGGGGATGCACTTGTGGGCAAAGCATTCATCATCCCTCTCTCAAGGGTCTATAGGGGAGATGGTCAATAATAAACATCATAGGTTTGTGATAACATGGATGGACCTAGAGGGTATTATGCTAAGTGAAATAAGCAGACAAAGAAAGATAAATACCATGTGGTTTCACTCATATGTGAAATCTAAAAAAACAAAACAAATGAATAAACAAAAAGCAGAATCAGACCTATAAATACACTGATGGTTGCCAGAAGGAAGTGGGGTGTGGGGATGGGCAAAATGGGTGAAGTGGAGTGGGAGATACAGTCTTCTAATTATGGAATGAGTCACAGGGATAAAAGGCACAGCATAGAGAATATAGTCAATGATATTATGATAGTGTTGTATGGGGACAGAGAGCAGCTATATTGGTGAGCAGAGCATAATGGGAAGAGATGTTGAATCCCTATGATGTATGCCTGAAACTAATAGTGTGTCAACTATACTCAAATAAAAAATTGCTTAAATAAATAACACTATACCAACAAGTGTTAAAATTCTAGCTGTCATAAGTCTTGCAAAAGAGAAGAATATGATGCTGTAGAAGTATGTAACGAGAGCTAAGACTTATTGAGCACTTACTGTGCCATGTTCTGAGCATTTTACATGTGTAAACTCAGTGTAATAGCCTCACAGCAACCTGATGTTATAGGTATGATAGATTATCCCCATTTATAGATGAAGAGACAGCCATTTTGAGGTCTCTTCACTTTCCCAAGGTCCTTCGGTGAGTAGTGGTAATCTGGCTGAGACCCAACCTATGCAAGTGGTAAAGGGATTTGACCAAGACAGGAGCTCAGGAAAGATTTTTTTCAGGAAGTGCCATGTAAGCTGAGATCCAAGAATAAGTAGGAGTAAATCAGCAATGAGTGAAGAGGTTTGGGTGGAAGGTAGAGCATTCAGGAAGATGGATCTTATCATAGGTAAAGGGGGAGCAGAGTAGAGGGGTCACTACTGAAGCTTGAGTTCCTGCAACATTTAATGACCAGGGGAGTATGATCCTGCAATGCAGAGGCAGAGAAGAGACATGAGAGAGGTAAGGAGAGAAAAAAACAAAACAGGAGAGCATCATATTTGGGGACCAAAGAAGTGTATTATAGAAAGGGAAAGTGGTCCAGTGCTTTGAAACTAGAACTCAATCACAAGAGGAAAGTCAGAAAGAACTCAGATACATGGAGGCTAAAGAGCATCCTACTAAAGAATGAATGGGTCAACCAGGAAATTAAAGAAGAATTAAAAAAAATTAATGGAAACCAATGAAAATGAAAACACAACTGTTCAAAATCTTTGGGATGCAGCAAAGGCAGTCCTAAGAGGAAAGTGTATAGCAATACAAGCCTTTCTCAAGAAACAAGAAAGGTCTCAAATACGCAACCTAACCCTACATCTAAAGGACGTGGAGAAAGAACATCAAAGAAAGCCTAAACCCAGCAGGAGAAGAGAAATAATAAATATCAGAGCAGAAATCAATGAAATAGAAACTAAAAGAAGAGTAGAACAGATCAATGAAACTAGGAGCTGGTTCTTTGAAAGAATTAACAAGACTGATAACCCCCTGGCCAGACTTATCAAAAAGAAAAGAGAAATGACCCAAATCAACAAAATCATGAATGAAAGAGGAGAGATCACAACCAACACCAAAGAAATACAAACAATTATAAGAACATATTATGAGCAACTATATGCCAGCAAATTCGATAATCTGGAAGAAATGGATGGATTCCTAGAGATGTATCAACTACCAAAACTGAACCAGGAAGAAATAGAAAACCTGAACAGACCTATAACCACTACGGAAATTGAAGCAGTCATCAAAAATCTCCCAACAAACAAAAGCCCAGGGCCAGATGGCTTCCCAGGGATATTCTACCAAACATTTAAAGAAGAATTAATACCTATTCTTCTGAAACTGTTCCAAAAAATAGAAATGGAAGGAAAGCTTCCAAACTCATTTTATGAGGCCAGCATTACCTTGATCCCAAAACCAAAGACCCCATCAAAAAGGAGAACTACAGACCAATATCCCTGATGAACATGGATGAAAAATTCTCACCAAAATACTAGCCAATAGGATCCAACAGTACATTAAAAGGATTATTCACCACGACCAAGTTGGATTTATTCCTGGGCTGCAAGGTTGGTTCAACATCCACAAATCAATCAATGAGATACAATACATTAATAAAATAAAAAACAAGAACCATATGATCCTCTCAATAGATGCAGAAAAAGCATTTGACAAAGTACAGCATCGTTTTTTGATCAAAACTCTTCAGAGTGTAGGGATAGAGGGTACATACCTCAGTATCATAAAAGCCATCTATGAAAAACCCAGAGTGAACATCATTCTCAATGGAGAAAAACTGAGAGCTTTTCCCCTAAGGTCAGGAACATGGCAGGGATGTCCACTATCACCACTGCTATTCAACATAGTATTAGAAGTCCTAGCCATGGCAATCAGACAACAAAAAGAAATAAAAGGCATCTAAATTGGCAAAGAAGAAGTCAAACTCTCACTCTTTGCAGATGATATGATACTTTATGTGGAAAATCCAAAAGACTCCACCCCAAAACTGCTAGAACTCATACAGGAATTCAGTCAAGTGGCAGGATATAAAATCAATGCACAGAAATCAGTGGCATTCCTATACACCACAACGAGACAGAAGAAAGAGAAATTAAGGAGTCGATCCCATTTACAACTGCACCCAAAACCATAAGATACCTAGGAATAAATCTAACCAAAGAGGCAAAGAATCTACTCAGAACACTATAGAATACTCATGAAAGAAATTGAGGAAGACACAAAGAATTGGAAAAACGTTCCATGCTCATGGATTGGAAGAACAAATATTGTGAAGATGTTAAGGCTACCTAGAGCAATCTACACATTCAATGCAATCCTTATTAAAATACCATCCACTTTTTTCAACGAAATGGAACAAATAATCCTAAAATTTTTATGGAACCAGAAAAGACCCCGAATAGCCAGAGGAATGTTGAAAAAGAAAAGCAAAGCTGGTGGCATCACAATTCCGGACTTCCAGCTCTATTACAAAGCTGTCATCATCAAGACAGTATGGTACTGGCATAAAAACAGACACATCGATCAATGGAACAGAATAGAGAGCCCAGAAATGGACCCTCAACTCTATGGTCAACTAATCTTTGACAAAGCAGGAAAGAATGTCCAATGGAAAAAAGACAGTCTCTTCAACAAACGGGGTTGGGAAAACTGGATAGCCACATGCAGAAGAATGAAACTGGACCATTTCATTACACCACACACAAAAATAGACTCCAAATGCGGCACCTGGGTGGCTCAGTCGTTAAGCGTCTGCCTTCGGCTCAGGTCATGATCCTAGGGTCCTGGGATCGAGCCCCGCGTCGGGCTCCCTGCTCGACGGGAGGCCTGCTTCTCCCTCTCCCACTCCCCCTGCTTGTGTTCCCTCTCTCGCTGTGTCTCTCTCTGTCAAATAAATAAAATCTTAAAAAAAAAAAAAAAGACTCCAAATGGTTGAAAGACCTAAATGTGAGACAGGAGTCCATCAAAATCCTAAAGGAGAACACAGGCAGCAATCTCTTCGACCTCAGCCGCAGCAACTTCTTCCTAGAAACATCGACAAAGGCACGGGAAGCAAGGGCAAAAATGAACTATTGGGACTTCATCAAGATAGAAAGCTTTTGCACAGCGAAAGAAACAGTCAACAAAACCAAAAAACAACCGACAGAATGGGAGAAGATATTTGCAAATGACATATCAGATAAAGGGCTAGTATCCAAAATCTATAAAGAAGTTATCAAACTCAACACCCAAAGAACAAAGAATCCAATCAAGAAATGGGCAGAAGACATGAACAGACATTTTTCCAAAGAAGACATCCAAATGGCCAACAGACACATGAAAAAGTGCTTAACATCGCTTGGCATTAGGGAAATCCAAATCAAAACCTCAATGAGATACCACCTCACACCAGTCAGAATGGCTAAAATTAACAAGTCAGGAAACGACAGATGTTGGCGGGGATGTGGAGAAAGGGGTACCCTCCTACACTGTTTGTGGGAATGCAAGCTGGTGCAACCACTCTGGAAAACAGTATGGAGGTTCCTCAAAAAGTTGAAAATAGAGCTACCATACGATCCAGCAATTGCACTACTGGGTATTTACCCCAAAGATACAAATGTAGGGATCAGAAAGGGTACATGCACCTCGATGTTTATAGCAGCAATGTCCACAATAGCCAAACTATGGAAAGAGCCAAGATGTCCATCGACAGATAAATGGATAAAGAAGATGTGGTATATATATACAATGGAATATTATGCACCCATCAAAAGGAATGAGATCTTGCCATTTGCAACGACGTGGATGGAACTGGAGGGTATTATGCTGAGCGAAGTAAGTCAATCAGAGAAAGACATGTATCATATGACCTCACTGATATGAGGAATTCTTAATCTCAGGAAACAAACTGAGGGTTGCTGGAGTGGGGGGTGGGGTGGGAGGGATGGGGTGACTGGGTGATAGACACTGGGGAGGGTATGTGTTCTGGTAAGCTCTGTGAATTGTGCAAGACTGTTGAATCTCAGATCTGTACCTATGAAACAAATAATGCAATATATGTTAAGAAAAAAAAAAAGAAGATAGCAGGAGGGGAAGAATGAAGGGGGGAAATCGGAGGGGTAGACAAACCATGAGACACGGTGGACTCTGAAAAACAAACTGAGGGTTCTAGGAGGGGGGGAGGATGGGTTAGCTTGGTGATGGGTATTAAAGAGGGCATGTTCTGCATGGAGCACTGGGTGTTATGCACAAACAATGAATCATGGAACACTACATCTAAAACTAATGCTGTAATGTATGGGGATTAACATAACAATAAAAAAAACCTAATGATGTACTGTATGGTGACTAACATAACATAACATAATAAAATAAAATTAAAATTATTAAATTAAATAAATAAAAACATTAAAAAAAATAAAAAACAAAGAGGCACATACACCCCATGTTTATAGCAACATTATCAACAATAGCCAGACTCTGGAGAGAGCCCAAATGTCCATCGACTGATGAATGGATAAAGAAGTGGAGTATATATATACAATGGAAAAGTACTTGGCCATCAAAAAGAATGAAATCTTGCCATTTGCAAGGATGTGGATGGAGCTAGAGTGTATTACACTAAGTGAAATAAGTCAAAGACAAATACCATATGATCTCACTCATGTGGAATATTTTTCATTGCTACAAACTTTTTTTTATTTAAATTCAATTAGCCAACATAGACTACATCATTAGTTTTTCATGCAGTGTTAAATGATTTATTAGTTACATATAACACCCAGTGCTCATCACATCACGTGCCCTCCTTAATGCCAATCACTCAGTTACCCCATAGCCCCACCCACCTCCCCTTCTGCAACCCTGTTTGTTTCCCAGAGTCAAGAGTCAGTCATGGTTTGTCTCCCTCTCTGATTTCTTCCCATTCAATTTTCCCTCCCTTCCCCTATGATCCTCTGTGCTATTTCTTATGTTCCACATATGAGTGAAACCACCATATGTGGAATTTAAAAAGGAAAACAGATGAACATGTGGGAAGGGGGTAAAAAGCAAGAGAGGGAAACAAACCATAGGAGACTTTTAATGCTAGAGAAAAAACTGAGGGTTGATGGAGGGAGGTGGGTGGGTGATGAGCTAGATGGGTGATAGGCATTAATGAGAGAACTCTTTTTTATTATTAAGTTTTATTTAGTTATAGTGCAATAGTGGTTTCTGGAGTAGAATTCAGTGAATTCATCACTTACATAAAACACCCAGTGCTCATCACAAGTGCCCTTGTGGGGGTGACCTCGTGTGTCCCACACTGGTTGTCCCTTCACCACCTGCTCTTAGTGGGGCAGCCCCATGGGGCCACTCAGGGGAGACCCAGGATAGGCACACCCTGGCGGTCCTGGAGAAGCCACAATGGGGCGCTCACACCCAGGGAGTGAGAGCACCTCAAATACATTGAGTCCATCTACCCTGTCCTCTGCCTCCTTTCTGGCCAAATCCCTGCCCAACTGACCCATGCTTTCCCTCCAGATGCTGCCCCGCCCCAACGTCCTTACCTCCTGTTCTGTTGCGTGGCACCAAAATGTTCCATGGGGCCACACAGAGAATGCACAGGACAGGCATGCCGGGTGTATTGCAGGGCAGATTGGTGGGGAGGTGCTTGCACCAGGAGGATTGTAAGGACTCCAGCAGTGCTGAGCTAGCCTGCAAACCCCTTCCCCCATCTTCTCCTTTCTGCCACTTCCTGCCCACCTGCCCCCCTCACTTGTTCAGTGGCCAGACACCAAAAGTTTCCACAGGCCAGTCAGGTAAAGGCACGGGAAGGGCATGAAGGGCAGTCCCAGTGAAGTGGGGAGGGGGGCACTGGGACATTCCCTGCCTTACCCACCTCCCTGCTGCCCATCCCACCCCTCCCACATGACCTCCCCAAAGCTAGGTGGCCAAACTCCAGAAGGTTCCACGGGGCCTCTCAAGTGAGATAAAGCCCAAGGGTGGTCCCAGGAAAGCCTGGAGAGAGGTGCTTGCACCAGCAGAGCATGCGGGACCTGGCCAGTGCTGCGCCTGTCAGCCCGGAGTGCCCCAGCATTTGCCCAGGCGCCCTGGGGCTGGGAGTCCCTCTCTCTCCCTTCCCCACCCCTGGCTCCCTTTCTTGGGCTGTCATGAATCTCTGGTGTCCCATCCAGTTCCTCTGGGCACCATCACTCAGAAGCCACAGGGTGGGAGCACAGCTGCAGCCTGTTGGGGCCTGCAGTGCAAGGGCAGTAGGGAAGATCAGATAGAGTCATCTCTTTCCCAGGTGACCATGCAGTGTTGGTGCCCCACCTTTGACCAGCAGTCTACACTTTGGGTTGGAGACCTCACTTTTGACTCCAGTAATGTTTGCTGATCTGGGAGACTCCATCAGAATGGAACCCAAAATGGTCCTTAAATCCTCCAGAAGTTGGTTGTAAGCATGCTTACCTTTTGGGTCAATACCATAATTGAAACCTGGTCAAGATTTAAACTCCTTTGAATCTCCTTGGTAAATTTACATTTGTATTTTGCAGTGTTTAGTTCTTGACTTCAGTCCATTTGTGAGTAGGCAATTTTTAGCAAGGAAGGACAAGAGCCACATTTCAGCCACATACAGATTTTTGAGATGGCAAAGGCCAAGGGCTTACTTTCAAGATGTGTTAGTGTGATTTTACTGGTGAATGTAACAGAAACCCGTTTAAGAATTAAATAAAGCTGGAGTGGGAAGTGCAAAGATGGTGGAGGAGTAGGGGACCCTATTCCAACCAGTCCCCTGAATTGAGCTGGATATCTACCAGACCACTCTGAACACCAACGAAATCAGCCTGAGATGTAAGAAGATATATCTGGATCTCTACAAACAGAATATCACTGGCGGTTAGTTTCAAGATATGAAGCAGGGAGCCATGATTCTGTGGGCAGATATCGGAAGATAAACGGAAGGTGGAAGGAGCCTCTGGGATCCTGCACCGCTGGATAGTGAAAGTCTCCCATGCTGGGGACCAGGCACAGACTTGCAGACCTGTAGCTGTGGGGAAAGGACTTTACGGCAGCCCCTGGACTGAAACTGGAGTGGCGGGGCCGCACGTGCAAACTGGGGGCAGCTGGCGGTTTTAGAAGCAAAAAGGGGCAGAGACGTGCCTGGACCTGGAAGCGAGGGCTGGGAGTGCTGCTGAAGGGCACACAACCTAGGACTCTGCAGTTTTAGCAGCACAGACAGAAACGGAGACAGTGGCTTGGAGAGCTCACTGAAGAACAGACAGGTTGGAAACAGTCACTTCTGCTCTCTCAGAAGAGATGCAAAAAGCCACCAGGGAAAGCCACCAGAGAAAAAATAGCCCAAATAAAACAGTTTTCACTGAGCCCATCCCCCACCACAGGGGACAGAGCAACTCTGCCCAAACAGGGTTGCCTGAGTAACAGCGTGGCAGGCCCCTCCCCCAGAAGACAGGCTGGAAGAACAAGAGGCTGAAAACCCTAAGGTCCCTATAAAAGAGGTGCATCTTGCTTGGGTTGTGGTCAATAATTTTGACTCTGTACATTCCCTCAACCACCCCTCAACAGAATGACTAAGAGGAGAAACCCCCAAAATAGGAAACACTCAGACACTGTGACTTCTGTCACAGATTTACAAATGGATACAAATATAACCAAGATGTCATAAATGGGACTTCAGGGTAACAGTTATGAAGATGATAGCTAGAATGGAGAGATCAATTAATGGCAACATAGAGTCTCTAAGGGCAGAAATGGGAGCAGAACTGGCAGAACTTAAAGATGCTATCAATGAGATCAAATCTAATCTAGATACTCTAACAGCTAGGGTAAATGAGGCAGAACAACGAATAGTGATCTAGAAGACCAACTGATCGAAAAGAAGGGAAAAAAGGAGGCTTGGAAGAATCAGCTTAAAATCCATGAAAACAGAATTAAAGAAATAAGTGACGTCATGAAACACTCCAAAGTCAGAATTATTGGGATCCCTGAGGGGTGGAGAGAGAGAAAGGACTAGAAGTTACATTTGAGCAAATAGCTGAGAACTTCCTTAATCTGGGGAATGAAACAAACATTCGTGGCCTAGAGGCAGAGAGGACCCCTCCCAAGATCAAGGAAAAGAGACCAATGCCCCAGCATGTAATAGTAAAACTCGCAAATCTTAGAACCAAGGAAACCCTCTTAAGGGCAGTTAGGGGGAAGAGATTCCTTACGTACAGAGGGACGAACATCAGAATAACGTCAGAGCTATCCACAGAGACCTGGCAAGCCAGAAAGGCCTGGCAAGACATATTCAGGGTACTAATGAGAAGAACATGCAGCCAAGAATACTTTATCCAGCAAGGCTCTCATTTAGAATGGATGGAGAGATGCAGAGCTTCCACGACCGGCAGAAACTGAAAGAATATGTGACCATTAAGCTGGCCTTGCAAGGAGGGTTCTATAAAAGGAGAAAGAACCCAGGAGTAATATAGAACAGAAATTTACAGAGACAATCTATAGAAACAAGGACTTCACAGGCAACATGATGACAATAAATTCATATCTTTCAATAATCACTCTCAAGGTGAACAGCCTAAATGCTCCCATAAAATGGCACAGGGTTGTCGTTTGGATAAAAAGACAGGACCCATCCATATGCTGTCTACAAGAGACTCATTTTGAACCTAAAGATGCATCCAGACTGAAAGTGAAGGGATGGAGATCCATCTTCCATGCCAAAGGACCTCAAAAGAAAGCTGGGGTAGTAATTCTTATATCAGACAAATTAGATTTTAAGCTAAAGACTGTAGTTAGAGGCACAGAAGGACACTATCATTCTTAAGGGGTTTATCCAACAAAAAGATCAAACAATTGGGCCAACTACATAAGCCAACTATTAACCAAAACATAGAGTCATATTGAAAACAATGCGTTAATTGTAGGAGACCTCAATACTCCACTCTTAGCAATAGACAGATAATCTAAGCAGAAAATCAACAAAGAAGCAAGAGCTTTGAATGACACACTGGACCAGATGGACCTCATAGATATATACAGAACACTCCACCCTAAAACGACAGAATACTCATTCTTCTTGAGCGCACATGAAACTTTCTCCAGAATAGACCACATACTGGGTCACAAATCAGGTCTCAACTGATATCAAAAGATAGAGATTATTCCCTGCATATGATCAGACCACTATGCTTTATTTTTTTTTAATTTTATTATGTTATGTTAGTCACCATACAATACATCATTAGTTTTTGATGTAGTGATCCATGATCCATTGTTTTCGTATAACACCCAGTGCTCCATGCAGTACGTGCCCTCCTTAATACCCATCACCGGGCTAACCAATCCCCCCTCCCCCCTGCCCTCTAAAACCCTGTTTGTTTCTCAGGTCCATAGTCTCTCATGGTTCATCTCTCCCTCCACAGACCACTATGCTTTAAAACTGGAACTCAAACACAAGAAAAAATTTGGAAGAAATTCAAACACTTGGATGCTAAAGACCCCACTGCTTAAGAATGGGTCAACCAGGAAATCAAAGAAAAACTTAAAACAATTCATGGAAACCAATGAGAACAAAAACACACCGGTCTAAATGGGCCATAACTAAAATGTAAACATTTGGTGATTCAAGGGACAGTGTTGGAAAATGAAAAGAGAAGTCATAAAACGGAGGAAAATATTGCAACTCATATAACAAATAAGAAACATATCTAGAACATCAAAAGAAGTATTACAACTTAGGAAAAGACAAACAACCCATTAAAAATTAGGCCAATGACCTCAACAGACATGTCTCCAAGGAAGACATCCAAAGAGCACATGAACAGAAGTCAAAAATAGTCCATCACGAAGGAAATCCAAAGCCAAATCAGGGTGACTTAACATTTCACACCCACAGAACATTTATCATCCAAAAGACAGATAAACATTGGCGAGGATGTGGAGAAATTACAACCTTCATGCACTGTTGGCAGGAATGGAAAAGGGTACAGTCATTTGGGAAAGAGTCTTGCAGGAATTCAAATAGTATAATACAGATACCGCGTGACCCAACAACTCCCCTCCTAAGTAAATATCTATAAAAACTGAAAGTATATGGCCCCACAAAATCTTATCCATGAAGGTCCCTAGCAGCATTATTCTTAATCATCCAAAAAGGAAACCAACCCAAATGTTCTTCCACCAGGAACAAAGAAACTGTGCAGTATTTATAACAACAGAATACTGTTCAGCCAAATAAAAAACACAAAGAACCCATTCATACTGCAACATCGATGGACCTTGAAAACATTATGCTAAGTGAGGAAGCCAGGCACAAACGGTCACACCTTGCATTATTCCATTTACACCAAAGGGTTAAAATAAGCAAATCCATGGAAAGACAAAGTATATTCCTGTTTCCCTGGGACTTAGAGGTTAGGGGAAATGAGGATTCTCTGCAGAGGAGGAGGGGATTTCTTGTGTGGGGATAATGTAAAACATCTGGAACCCATTGTCATGATGTTGAACAATTCTGTGAATATACTAAAAACAAAACCAAAACCATGAAACTGCACAACTTAAAGGGTGACTTGCATTGTCTGTCAACTTTCCCTCAGGAAAGCTGTTACAGTGATTAAGTGTACATCATCATAACAGAAAGTAAACCCCAGAAGGCAGTATGGAATGTTGTCCCCTCATATTGAGGCCTCTGAACTAAGGAAATGAACACCCAGATTAATTCTATTAGTGAAGATTCTAAATACAAGACCTACGGAAATAATCATGAGGATTTCCTTGTTTCAATTTCAAAGAAAAACAAAAGCATCTAAATTTTTTAAAAATTCACAATTTCAGGACAAAATCATCATAACTCAGGCAGAGGGTAACCAGGGAAACCAAAAAACAGCAGTTACTATGAGAGGTTTTGACTGGAGGGATTGATGCTCTGAATATGAAATCAGACCCACATTTATTATTGTCCCACCCACAAACATGACGTGAAAAGTAAGACAGCCCAGGTAATGGTGTGTCTTTTGAAAGCATCAGTTTGTGAGAAGGACAATATTAAGACATAGATCTTGTGCCATCATGAAGAATTGAATTTTCCAGAATCCGAGAGAGAAAAGTCAAAACTCAGATTCCATTGCATAGGCATTGGACTGCGTCCTCCTTGTGGCAGGAGTGGATTCCAGAAGATAACACGTGGTGAAAAGGTCAAAGAAGGCAGTGTTTCACAAGAAACACTGTCATAGAGAACAAACTGGTGGTTAGCCAAGGAGAGCTGGGTGGAGGGGTGGGCAAAGTTTGTGAAGGAAATTAAGAGTACCCTGATCCTGAGGAGCAAGGAGAAATGCATCGAATTATACTGGAATTAAGAGACTAAGATGAAATTATACTGGAATTAAGAGAATATACTAGAATTAAGAGAAGAAAATGAATGAAATGAAATGAAATGAAATGAAATGAAATGAAATGAAGTGAAATCAAACCAGAGAACATTAAAAAAAAAATCTTAAAGCCGATTTGTGGACCCTGGATCCATTCTAAAGTTTCCAGGAGGTAGCAGACATCAGTGCGGATGAGGGCAACCAGCAGGCAAAGTCACAAAGAATCGTGAAAACTTCAGTACTGTGTGCAGTCCTAGTTCACAGGCACAAGTCTATGAAAATTCATCAGGCGAAAATGTACCTTCCACAAGTAATCAAAAACACATACAGAGACCTTTGGCCTTTGTCAGAAAGGTGTGTGGCTCTTCTTTACACCAAGTTCTGTACAGTTTCCATGCCTATCAGCTCCCCCAATACGCTCCCCTTTGCAGGTGGCACTCACCAGGCTGTGGCTGGAACTAGGTGGCCTGTGAGAGGCAGTCAGGTCCTCATGCACCCCCAGTGTGAGGCTCCCGCCCTCGCGCCTTCCCAAGGACTGCCCCTGCTTGCCTTTCCTGCTTCTCACCCAAGTGGCTCCATGGCACTATGTGGTGCCAGCCAAGGAGCAGGGGCAGGAGGGCACAGGGCAGGCTGCGTCTGGTGGGAGGACTGTGGCAGGCTGGGAGGAGCTGCAGAGGGTAGGTTGCCGGAGGTGGAGGTAGAGCCAGAGGCTGAGGCAGAGGCTGGGGTGGGCTGACTCAAGGGCTCACCTTCCCCGGGGTGTGGGTGCGAGCGCCCTGTGGCGGCATTCTGGGAGCACAGGGGCGGGCCTGTCCTGCATCTCCCCTGAGTTGCTTTGTGGCCCATTCTGGTGCCCCACACGGAGTAGGTGTGGGAGGGAGGCTGGCCTGGGGTGGAGATCCAGGCGCACTGCGCCACCACGTGCACTCCTCAACCTGCTGGATGCACTGGCATCAGAAGGTGCTGGGGGTAGTCAGGGGAAATGCGGCTCAGGCGTGCAGGGTGCTGCAGGGCTGTGCTGCAAGGGGGCGCCTGTACGGGTTGGGGCGCAAGCTAGTGAGGACCTGAGGGGTGGGGACTGTGCATGGGGCAGGGGCTGCAGGAGGAAAGGAGGCAGAGGCAGGAAGGAGGCTGAGGGGCTGGCTCGTGCCTCCAGGGTCCTCACGCTCCTCCTGGTGCTGGCAGCCTTCCTGAATCCGCCCCGGAAAAACCTGTGCTCCCCTGTATGGCCCTCCCCTGAGTGGCCCCGGGGAACCCTCAAGTTGAGGAGGGTGCGCGCGCGCGGGAGTGTCCCGTACCGCTCCTCACCTGCGCCCTCAGGCACCTGCTCAGTGCAGGGCGCCAGAATATGCTTCAGGGCCATTCAGTGGAGACAGGACAGCAGCGTGCGGGGTCGTTCACACCCTGTGAGGCGGGTGTGGGCACCTCACGCACGCGCCCTGAGTCTGCCCGCTTGCCCTCCTCCTTCTCTTTCCTGGCACCGCCGCGCCCACCCTGCCGCCCTCTGTCTGCCCACCAGACCAGAGTGTTCCGTGGGCCGCCAAGAGAAGGTGCAGGCTAAGTACTCCCAGCGCGTCGCACGGCTGAGCCACGAGGGTGCCCTGGCATTGGGGGAGACTGAGGACCCCAACCACACTCAGACAGCCCGCAGAGTCCTTCCCCTGCTTTCTTTTCTTTCTGCCTCTGCCCCTCCCACGTGCCTTCCTGTGCTCGTTCTGTGGCCAGGGCACCAAATGGTTCCACTGGGGCCATCAAGTAAGGCGTCGGAAGGGCCTTGGGGAGGTCCTGGTGAAGCAGGGAGGGGGGCACTCGTACCAGAGGAGCTTGGGGACTCGGCCTGTGCTGAGCCCACCCACCCCGCAGAGACCCCCGCACCTACCTTTGTGGCAAGGTGCTCCAACGTTCCACAGGGCCACTCAAGTGAGGTGCAGAACTGGCGCCCCCAGGCGTTGGAAGGCGGAGCCGCAAGTGGGGGTTAGCTCCTTAGGGAATGGGATCATGAGAACCCAGATACCATCAGTGGTATCTGCCCTGGCCCCCTTCTCCATCCAGTGCCCCCCACCTTGTGCCCTCCAGTACTTCCTCAGTGACCGGGCACTAGAGAATTTCACCGAGGCGCTGTGGCGAGGCTCAGAAAAGTGTGGTCCCAGTGAAGATGCCACAGGGCTGCTGGCAGAGGGCGGGAGTTTGGGCATGCCACCCCATGCGCTCCCTTCTTCCCAAGTGCCACTGGTCTCCTCCCTTCTCATGCCATCTCCCATAGCTAGGTAGCCAGACTCCAGAAGGTGCCACAGCACCACTCAGGTGAGGCACAGAAAGGGCATGCCTGCACAACGTGAGGCGGAGCTCCAGGGGGTGCTGGCTCTCTAGGGAGAAGGATCATGAGAACCCCTGTAATAGCCTGCACACCCAGCCCTCCTCCTCCTCCTTCCAGCCACCCCCCATTTGGTGCCCTCCGGTACCTGCTCAGTGACCGGACACTAGAGAATTCCACCAAGCGGGCCACTTTTGTAAGGCTTCAGAAGGTGCAAGTTACAGTCCCAGCAGAGCATGATAGGGGCTCTGGGGCCTGAGGGAGCTTGGCATGCCGCCCCATCTGTCCCCATCTTTCCGTCCACCTTCCACAGCTAGGGAGCCAGGCACAAAAAGGTTCCATGGGGCCACTCAGGGGAAGCTCCAGAAGGGCACAGAGGGCAGTCCTGGTGAAATCGTAGGGGGTGGCGGTTGGGGGCTGCCCCCAGTTCAAGGGGAGTTGGATGGGAGCATGCTGCTCCACCTGCCCCATTCTTCCCAGCCTTCCCATCCTTCCCTCCTTAATTCTTTCAAAACACCTTATACACTTGGAATTTTTACCTCTCCTTAAGCCTGCAATCCAGAGCAAACTTTGAATTTGGGTTGAGTCTGTGTCTCCCAGCTTTCTATCCCTAAGACCTCAAGTAAATGCTGTGCTTGTTTTACAGCCTCTTCTTCATGGTCAACTTAACTTTGCCTCATTTGCAGAATTCATAGCTTCTGACCTTTGTCCTGGGCACCACTCTAGGTTCAAGCAAGGGAATTGCGATTGTATAACATGCACTGTCATCTCCCTGGTGGTAAGACCTCTAGTGCCATCTACGTCGCAAATGGCAAGATTTCACTCCTTTCAATGGCTAACTTTCCAATGTGTGTGTGTGCGTGTGTGTGCCCGTGTGCATATACACCACTTCTTTATCCATTCATCTTGGACATCTTGGCTACCGGCACAGAAGAATAAAAAGCACACACAAATTTCGGCTTTTCACTACAATCGTGGTCGCCGGCCGCATCGCAGGGGTTGCACGTCGCCCGGTTTCCTTCCTGGTGCTTGCCCGATTAGCCCGGCACCGCCCAGAGGTCCATGATCCATCTGACGCACACAACTAGGCTTTGGGTCTGGTCAGGGCCACGCCCAGGGCCAGGGTTAGGGTTCGAGTCCTGAAGACGCCGGGCGCCAACAATTCGATGGCAAGGCAGAATCCTATCCTGAGGGCTGAGTGGAGGGCTAGCATTAGGGTGCGGCTCAGTCTTCAGCTTTGGCCTCAGGGGCATGCTCCCGGTGGGGCTGCGTTTCAGGTGTTTCGCTCGAATCACGTTCTCCAGCAATATCCGTGGGTGCCAAGGGGCACCCGTTCCTTCTCTGTCCCTGACAGATGCGTCTGGCATCGACGCGGTGACCCCAATCCACTGCGCCCTCAAAACTAGGGTTCAGGCACAAGAGGCTGCACAGCCGGGGCTAGGGTAAGGGTTCCGTTCTGGGAGATGTTAGGAATCACTCCACTGGCAGCGTGGAGACCCACCCGGAGACCCGAGTTGAGGCTGAGCCCTAGGGGGACGCTCAGGCTTAGGGCTTGTTTTCAGGGCCTTGGCACCTTGTGGGTTGGAGGGTCACGGTTTTGCTAGAAGTGTGTTATTGGCTTCACTGTGGTGGCGGTGGTTGCCTGTGGTGTGGCGTGCTTCCGTCTTTTTGGGGCTTTTGTCGTGTGACAGTCTTGGGTCCCCAAACCCCTCCTTCCTCAGGATTAAGCACTGGGGCCTGGGTAGGGCCAGAGCCATGCCTACGGCGAGGGTGAGAATCTAGGAGAGAGTTGGCACCTATCCGACGGCGGTGCATAGAAGTGCCTGGAGGGCAGAGTTGAGGCCTGGCCTTAGGGTGAGTCTCTAGCTTCCAGTTTGGCATTGGGGAGACGCTACTAGTGTCCCTGGGCTTTCGGCTTTTCACTACAGGCATGGTCTTCATGCCCATCCCAGCGGTGGCAAGTCACCGGCTTTCCGAATTTGTTCTCGCCTGATCGGCCTGGCACTGCCCAGGTGTCCACAAATCCACTGGACCCTCCCAGCTAGGGTTTGGGTCTGGTCAGGGCCACATCCAGGGCCAGGGTTAGGGTTAGAGTCCTGAAGACGTTAGGGGCCAGTTCGATGGCAGTGCAGAGTCATAGCCTGAGGGTTGAGGGGACGGCCAGCATTAGCGTGAGGCGCCGGCTTGGGGTTCGGCCTCAGGAGGATTCTCCAAGTGTTGCTAGATTTGGGGCGTTTCACTAGCATCATCTTCTCCAGCAACACCTGGGGGTTGCAAGTGGCATGGTTTCTCTAATCTGGCATCCGTCAGGGGACTCAAATCGCCTGCGCCCTCAGAACTAGGGTTCGCACACCAGAACTTGCAGTCAGGGCTAGGGATTGGCTTCCCGTCTGGGAGATGGCAGTAGGAGTCTCTCACCTGGAGTTGTGGTTTCTTGTTTAAGTCTATGGCACTTGCCTCATGCTTCTGCACGCACATTTGGGATCCTTTATATCTTCCTAGGCGGGGGCGGGGAGGGCGGGGGGTGGGGGGGCGCGTGTGCAGGGAAGTGTGTCGGGAGTAGCCCACTCTGCACACTTGTTTCTCAGAGTTCAGCCTATGGCGCTTCCCTTATGTCTCGACACACACTTCTGAAAGTGTTCCTGTCTTCACGAAAGAAGGTGCTAGTGAAAAGTCGGGTTCTTTGCAGGGTTATTTTCTTGGAGTTTTTCTGTGCATGTGGTACTTTCCTTAGGCTTTTGACACGCAATTTTTCAAAAGGCTTCTGTCTTCCGTACAGATGATATTATTGGGAAGACGGTTCACCTACCGTGTTTTTCTTGGAGTGACATATAGGGCACTTTGCTCACGCTTCCAGCCATACATTTGAAACGCGTCTCTCTTCCTGAAACAACTTGTTCGCTGATATACACACCCGAAGCAGACTTGTACCTCAGAGTTAAGTATATATGGTACTTTCCTCATGCTTTCAGGCACACTGCCGCACATATATTTTGTCAACGCATATGTCTTCGTGAGACAGGATGTTAGTTGAAACTCAAATTCTATGCCTTTGATGTAGTGAAAGGAAGTTTCAACTGTACCCCAATGGTTTCATAGCAGCAACACCCACGATAACCACACCATGGAAGGAGCAACTCTGTACAGAATTCCTGCTTAGGCTAAAATAGCCATGCCTGAGGGTGGAAGCATTTTGCTGTGTGCATGTGTGTGCGCACTGCAAGGGAGTCCAAAGCATTTTACAAGTGAGAGTCAGGCCCCAGCAAAAGGCAGAACAAGACTACCCGTGTGTTCAGGGCGCCTGGGTGGCTCAGTCGTTAAGCGTCTGCCTTCGGCTCAGGTCATGATCCCAGTGTCCTGGGATCAAGTCCCGCATCGGGCTCCCTGCTCTGCAGAGAGCCTGCTTCTCCTTCTCCCACTCCCCCTTCTTGTGTTTCCTCTCTCGCTGTCTCTCTCTCTGTTAAGTAAATAAATAAAATCTTTAAAAAAAAAAAAAAAAAGTCTACCCGTGTGTTTGATATACCTAGCACTGCAGCCCAACTTTTGCATTGAAGAATAAAAGCTACGGTTCTAACTCGAACAAACAACAGTGTACAGAAACAGTGTTTTAGCTTCTGACGACCTCTCTATGGGAGGAAGCAGTTTAGGGTGTACTGTGCGAGAGAGCCTGAGGATGGGTTCCATTTCGTAAAATCGGGGTAGAGACAGGCCGGTACAGAAGGCAGCTCACAAATCACATCATGGTTATGGGGCTAGTAGCGTTGCCCTGGGGGTGCGTGCAGGTTGAAAGTCAAACACCTAACTCGAAGGTAAAACTGGGTAGAGAATCCGTGCTTCAGTGAAAACAGCCGCTCCTGACGGTGGAAGCATTTTGTTGTGTGCGTGCGTGAGAGCACTGCAAGGGAGTCCAAAGGTTTTTACGAGTGAGACTCAGGCCCCAGCAAAAGGTAGAACAAGACTCCCCGTGTGTTTGATTTAGCTAGCAATGCGGCCCTACTTTTGCATGGATGTCTAATCTCTAACGTTCTAACTCGAAGAAACAAAAGTGTACAGAAACAGTGTTTCAGCTTCCGACGACCTCTCTGTGGGAGGAAGCAGTTTAGGGTGTACTGGGGGTGAGAGCCACGGGACTGGTTCCATTTCGTAAAATCAGGTTAGAGACAGGCCGGTACAGAAGGCAGCTCACAAATCACATCACGGTTATGGGGCTAGTAGCGTTGCCCCGGGGGTGCGTACAGGGTGAAATTCAGCCACCTAAATTGAGGAAAAACTTGGTAGAGAATCCGTGCTTCAGCAAAAACAGCCGCTCCTGAGGGTGGAAGCATTTTGTTGTGTGCGTGCGTGAGAGCGCTGCCAGGGAGTCCAAAGCTTTTTACGAGTGAGACTCAGGCCCCAGCAAAAGGTAGAACAAGACTCCCCATGTGTTTGATTTACCTAGCACTGCGGCCCTACTGTTGCACGGAAATCTAATCACTAGGGTTCTACCTCGAAGAAACAACAGCATATAGAAACAATGTTTTAGCCTCCGATGACCTCTCTGAGAGGAAGCAGTTTAGGGTGTACTGTGGGTGAGAGCCTGGGGATGTGTTCCATTTCGTAAAATCAGGGTAGAGACAGGCCAGAACAGAAGGCAGCTCACAAATCACATCATGGTTATGGGGCTGATAGCGCTGCCCCGGGGGTGCATGCAGGCTGAAAATCAGCCACCTAACCCTAAGGAAAAACTCGGTAGACAATCCGTGCTTCAGCGAAAAAGGCCGCTCCTGAGGGTGGAAGCATTTTGTTGTGTGCGGGCGTGAGAGCACTGCAAGGGAGTCCAAAGCATTTTACGAGTGAGACTCAGGCGCCAGCAAAACGCAGAAGAAGACTCCCAGTGTGTTTGACTTAGCTAGCAGTGCGGCTCTACTGTTGCACGGAAATTTAATCGCTACGGTTCTAACTCGGAGAAAGCACAGCGTACAGAAACAGTGTTTTAGCTTCCGACGACCTCTCTGTGGGAGTAAGCAGTTAGGGTTTACTGTGGGTGAGAGCCAGTGGATGGGTTCCATTTCGTAAAATCTGGGTAGAGACAGGTGGGGACAGAATGCAGCTCACAAATCACATCATGGTTATGGGGCTAGTCGCGTTGCCCCGGGGGTGCGTGCAGGCTGAAAGTCAGTGACCTAACTCGAAGGAAAAACTCGGTAGAGAATCCGTGCTTCAGCGAAAACAGCCGCTCCTGAGGGTGGAAGCATTTTTTGTGTGCATGCGTGAGAGCACTGCAAGGGAGTCCAAAGCTTTTTACGAGTGAGAATCAGGCCCCAGTAAAAGGCAGAACAAGACTCCCCGTGTGTTTGATTTAGCTAGCACTGCGGCCCTACTTTTGCATGGAAATCTAATCCCTAGGGTTCTAATTCAAAGAAACAACAGCATACAGAAACAGTGTTTTAGCCTCCGATGACCTCTCTGTGGAAGGAAGCAGTTTAGGGTGTACTGTGGGTGAGAGCCTGGGGATGGGTTCCATTTCGTAAAATCGGGGTAGAGACAGACCAGTACAGAAGGCGGCTCACAAACCACATCAGGGTTATGGGGCTAGTAGCGTTGCCCCGGGAGTGCGTGCAGGCTGAAAGTCAGCCACCTAACTCGAAGGAAAATTTCAGTAGAGAATCTGTGCTTCCGCGAAAACAGCCGCTCCTGAGGTTTGAAGCATTTTGTTGTGTGCGTGCGTGAGAGCACTGCAAGGGAGTCCAAAGCATTTTCGAGTGAGACTCAGGCCCCAGCAAAACGCAGAAGAAGACTCCCAGTGTGTTTGACTTAGCTAGCAGTGCGGCCCTACTGTTGCACGGAAATTTAATCGCTAGGGTTCTAACTCAAAGAAACCACAGCATACAGAAACAGTGTTTTAGCTTCCGACGACCTCTCTGTGGGAAGAAGCAGTTTAGGGTGTACTGTGGGTGACAGCAAGTGGATGGGTTCCATTTCGTAAAATCGGGGTAGAGACAGGCCGGGACAGAATGCAGCTCACAAATCACATCATGCTTATGGGGCTGGTAGCGTTGCCCCGGGGGTGCGTGCAGGCTGAAAGTCAGCCACCTAAGTTGAAGGAAAAACTCGGTAGACAATCCGTGCTTCAGCGAAAACAGCCGCTCCTTGAGGGTGGAAACATTTTGTTGTATGTGTGCGTGAGAGCACTGCAAGGGAGGCCAAAGCTTTTCAGGAGTGATACTCAGGCCCCAGCAAAGGGCAGAACAAGAGTCCCCGTGTGTTTGATTTAGCTAGCACTGCGGCCCTACATTAGCACGGAAGTCTAATCTCTAGCGTTCTAACTCAAAGAAACAACAGTGTACAGAAACAGTGTTTTAGCTTCCGAAACCCTCTCTGTGGGAGGAAGCAGTTTAGGGTGCACTGTGGGTGAGAGACATGGGACTGGTTCCATTTCGTAAAATCGGGGTAGAGACAGGCCGGTACAGAAGGCGGCTCACAAATCACATCATGGTTAAGGGGCTAGTAGCGTTGCCCCGGGGGTGCGTGCAGGCTGAAAGTCAGCCACCTAACTCGAAGGAAAAACTCGGTAGGCAATCCGTGCTTCAGCAAAAACAGCCGCTCCTGAGGGTGGAAGCATTTTGTTGTGTGCATGCGTGAGAGCAGTGCAAGGGAGTCCAAACCTTTTTACGTGTGAGATTCAGGCCCCAGCAAAAGGCCGAACAAGACTCACCATGTGATTGATTTAGGTAGCACTGCGGCCCTACTGTTGCACGGAAATCTAATCGCTAGTATCCTAACTCGAAGAAACAACAGCGTACAGAAACAGTGTTTTAGCTTCCGACGACGTCTCTGTGGGAGGGAGCAGTTTAGGGTGTACTGTGGGTGAGAGCCTGGGGATGGGTTCCATTTCGTAAAATCGAGGTAGAGACAGGCCCGTACAGCAGGCAGCTCAGAAATCACATCATGGTTATCAGGTTAGAAGCGTTGCCCCAGGGGTGCGTGCATGCTGAAAGTCAGCCACCTAACTCGAAGGAAAAACTCGGTAGAGAATCCGTGCTTCAGCGAAAACAGCCGCTGCTGAGGGTGGAAGCATTGTGTTGTGTGCGTGCGTGAGAGCACTGCAAGGGAGTCCAAAGCTTTTTACGAGTGAGAATGAGGCCCCAGCAAAACTCAGAACAAGATGCCCCATGTGTTTGATTTAGCTAGCACTGCGGCCCTCATTTTGCACGGAAGTCTAATCTCTAGCGTTCTAACTCGAAGAAACAACAGTGTACAGAAAGAGTGTTTTAGCTTCCGACGCCCTCTCTGTGAGAGGAAGCAGTTTAGGGTGTACTGTGGGTGAGAGCCACGGGACTGGTTCCATTTCATCAAATCAGGGTAGAGACAGGCCGGTACATAAGGCAGCTCACAAATCACATCATGGTTATGGGGCTAGTAGCATTGCCCCGGGGGTGCATGCAGGCTGAAAGTCAGCCACCTAACTTGAAGGAAAAACTCGGTAGAGAATCCGTGCTTCAGTGAAAACAGCCGCTCCTGAGGCTGGAAGCATTTCGTTGTGTACGTGTATAAGAGCACTGCAAGGGAGTCCAAAGCTTTTTAAGAGTGAGACTCAGGCCCCAGCAAAAGGCACAACAAGACTCACAGTGTGTTTGGTTTAGCTAGCACTGTGGCCCTAGAGTTGCACAGAAATCTGATCGCTAGGGTTCTAACTCGAAGAAACAATAGCCTACAGAAACAATGTTTTAGCCTCCGACGACCTCTCTGTGGGAGGAAGCAGTTTAGGGTGTACTGTGGGTGAGAGCCTGGGGATGGGTTCCATTTCGTCAAATCGGGGTAGAGAGAGGCCAGTAGTGAAGGCGGCTCACAAATCACGTCATGGTTATGGGGCTAGTATCGTTGCCCCGGGGGGTGCGTGCAGGCTGAAAGTGATCCACCTAAATCGAAGGAAAAACGCGGTAGAGAATCCGTGCTTCATCGAAAACAGCATATCCTGAGTGGAAGCATTTTGTTGTGTGCGTGCGTGAGAGCACTTCAAGGGAGTCCAACGCTATTTACGAGTCAGACTCAGGCCCCAGCAAAAGGCAGAACAAGACTCCCCGTGTGTTTGATTTAGCTGGCACTGCGGCCCCACTTTTGCATTGAAGTCTAATTGCCAGGGTTCTAACTGGAAGAAACAAGAGTGTAAAAAAACAGGGTTTTAACTTTCGAAGACCTCTCTGTGGGTGGAAGCAGTTTAGTTTGCACTGTGGGTGAGAGCCACGGGACTTGTTCCATTTCGTAAAATCGGGGTAGAGACAGGCCAGTACAGAAGGCAGCTCACAAATCACATCATGGTAATGGGGCTAGTAGCGTTGCCCCGGGGGTTCGTTAGGCTGAAAATAGGCCACCGAACTCAAAGAAAAACTCGGTAGAGAAACCGTGCTTCAGCGAAAACAGCCGCTCTTGAGGGTGGAAGCATTTTCTTGTTTGCATGGGTGAGAGCACTGCAAGGGAGTCCGAAGCTTTTTACGAGTGAGAATCAGGCCCCCAAAAAAGACAAAACAAGACGCCCCGTCTGTTTGATTTAGCTAGCACAGTGGCACGACTTTGCACTGAAGTCTAATCTCTGGCGTTCTAACTCGAAGAAAGAACAGTGTACAGAAACAGTGTTTTAGCTTCCAACGCCCTCTCTGCGGGAGGAAGTAGTTTAGAGTGTACTATGGGTGAGAGCCACGGGACTGGTTCCATTTCGTCAAATCGGGGTAGAGACAGGCCGGTACAGAGGGCAGCTCACAAATCACATCATGCTTATGGGGCTAGTAGCATTGCCCCGGGGGTGCATGCAGGCTGAATGTCAGCCACCTAACTCTAAGGAAAAACTCGGTAGAGAATCCGTGCTTCAGCGAAAACAGCTGCTCCTGAGGGTGGAAGCATTGTGTTGTGTGCGTGTGTGAGAGCACTGCAAGGGAGTCCAAAGCTTTTTACGAGTGAGAATCACGCCCCAGCAAAAGGCAGAACAAGACTCCCCGTGTGTTTGATTTAGCTAGCACTGCGGCCCTATTTTGCACGGAAATCTAATCCCTAGGGTTCTAATTCAAAGAAACAACAGCATACAGAAACAGTGTTTTAGCCTCCGAAGACCTCTCTGTGGAAGGAAGCAGTTTAGGGTGTACTGTGGGTGAGAGCTTGGGGATGGGTTCCATTTCGTAAAATCGGGGTAGAGATTGGCCAGTACAGAAGGCAGCTCACAAACCACATCAGGGTTATGGGGCTAGCAGCGTTGCCACGGGAGTGCGTGCAGGCTGAAAGTCAGCCACCTAACTCGAAGGAAAATTTCAGTAGAGAATCTGTGCTTCCGCGAAAACAGCCGCTCCTGAGGTTTGAAGCATTTTGTTGTGTGCGGGCGTGAGAGCACTGCAAGGGAGTCCAAAGCATTTTCGAGTGAGACTCAGGCCCCAGCAAAACGCAGAAGAAGACTCCCAGTGTGTTTGACTTAGCTAGCAGTGCGGCCCTACTGTTGCACGGAAATTTAATCGCTAGGGTTCTAACTCGAAGAAACCACAGCATACAGAAACAGTGTTTTATCTTCCGATGACCTCTCTGTGGGAAGAAGCAGTTTAGGGTGTACTGTGGGTGACAGCAAGTGGATGGGTTCCATTTCGTAAAATCGGGGTAGAGACAGGCCGGGACAGAATGCCGCTCACAAATCACACCATGCTTATGGGGCTGGTAGCGTTGCCCCGGGGGTGCGTGCAGGCTGAAAGTCAGCCACCTAAGTTGAAGGAAAAACTCGGTAGACAATCCGTGCTTCATCGAAAACAGCCGCTCCTTGAGGGTGGAAGCATTTTGTTGTGTGTGTGCGTGAGAGCACTGCAAGGGAGTCCAAAGCTTTTCACGAGTGATACTCAGGCCCCAGCAAAGGGCAGAACAAGAGTCCCCGTGTGTTTGATTTAGCTAGCACTGCGGCCCTACATTAGCATGGAAGTCTAATCTCTAGCATTCTAACTCGAAGAAACAACAGTGTACAGAAACAGAGTTTTAGCTTCCGACCCCTTCTCTGTGGGAGGAAGCAGTTTAGGGTGTACTGTGGGTGAGAGCCACAGGACTGGTTGCATTTCGGAAAATTGGGGTAGAGACAGGCCGGTACAGTAGGTAGCTCACAAATCACATCATGGTTATGGGGCTACTAGCGTTGCCCCGGGGGTGCGTGCAGGCTGAAAATCAGCCACCTAACTCGAAGGAAAAATACGGTAGAGAATCGGTGCTTCAGCCAAAACAACCGCTCCTGAGGGTGGAAGCATTTTGTTGTGTGCGTGCGTGAGAGCACTGCAAGGGAGTCCAAAGCTCTTTACGAGTGAGACTCAGGCCCCAGCAAAAGCAGAACAAGACTCCCCGTGTGTTTGATTTAGCTTGCACTGAAGCCCTACTTTTGCACTGAAGTCTAATCTCTAGCGTTCTAACTCAAAGAAACAACAGTGTACAGAAAGAGTGTTTTAGCTTCCGAAACCCTCTCTGTGGGAGGAAGCAGTTTAGGGTGTACTGTGGGTGAGAGACATGGGACTGGTTCCATTTCGTAAAATCGGGGTAGAGACAGGCCGGTACAGAAGGCGGCTCACAAATCACATCATGGTTTTGGGGCTACTAGCGTTGCCCCGGGGGTGCGTGCAGGCTGAAAGTCAGCCACCTAACTTGAAGGAAAAACTCGGTAGAGAATCCGTGCTTCAGTGAAAACAGCCGCTCCTGAGGCTGGAAGCATTTCGTTGTGTGCGTGCGTGAGAGCACTGCAAGGGAGTCCAAAGCTTTTTAAGAGTGAGACTCAGGCCCCAGCAAAAGGCACAACAAGACTCACAGTGTGTTTGGTTTAGCTAGCACTGCGGCCCTAGAGTTGCACGGAAATCTGATCGCTAGGGTTCCAACTCGAAGAAACAATAGCCTACAGAAACAATGTTTTAGCCTCCGACGACCTCTCTGTGGGAGGAAGCAGTTTAGGGTGTACTGTGGGTGAGAGCCTGGGGATGGGTTCCATTTCGTCAAATCGGGGTAGAGAGAGGCCGGTAGAGAAGGCGGCTCACAAATCACATCATGGTTATGGGGCTAGTATCGTTGCCCCGGGGGTGCGTGCAGGCTGAAAGTGAGCCACCTAAATCGAAGGAAAAACTCGGTAGAGAATCGGTGCTTCAGCGAAAACAGCCGCTCCTGAGGGTGGAAGCATTTTTTTGTGTGCCTGCATGAGAGCACTGCAAGGGAGTCCAAAGCTCTTTACTAGTGTGACTCAGGCCCCAGGAAAAGGCAGAACAAGACTCCCCGTGTGTTTGATTTAGCTTGCACTCTGGCCCTACTTTTGCACTGAAGTCTAATCTCTAGCATTCTAACTCGAAGAAACAACAGTGTACAGAAACAATGTTTTAGCTTCTGAAACCCTCTCTGTGGGACGAAGCAGTTTAGATTGTACTGTGGGTGATAGCCACAGGAGTGGTTCCATTACGTAAAATCGGGGTAGAGACAGGCCAGAACAGAAGGCAGCTCACAAATCACATCATGGTTATAGGGCTAGTAGCATTGCCCCGCGAGTGCATGCTGGCTTAAAGTGAGCGACCTAACTCGAAGGAAAAACTCGGTAGAGAATCCGTGCTTCAGCGAAAACAGCCACTCCTGAGGGTGGAAGCATTTTGTTGTGTGCGGGCGTGAGAGCACTGCAAGGGAGTCCAAAGCATTTTATGAGTGAGACTCAGGCACCAGCAAAATGCAGAAGACTCCCAGTGTGTTTGACTTAGCTAGCAGTGCGGCCCTACTGTTGCACGGAAATTTAATCGCTACGGTTCTAACTCGAAGAAACCACAGCGTACAGAAACAGTGTTTTAGCTTCCGACGAGCTCTCTGTGGGAGTAAGCAGTTAGGGTGTACTGTGGGTGAGAGCGAGTGGATGGGTTCCATTTCGTAAAATCGGGGTAGAGACAGGTCGGGACAGAATGCAGCTCACAAATCACATCATGGTTATGGGGCTAGTAGCGTTGCCCCCGGGGTTCATGGAGGCTGAAATTCACCCACCTAAGTCGACGGAAAAACTCAGTAGACAATCCGTGCTTAAGCGAAAACAGCCGCTCCTGAGGTTGGAAGCATTTTGTTGTGTGCGTGCGTGAGAGCACTGCAAGGGAGTCCAAAGGTTTTTACGAGTGAGTCAGGCCGCAGCAAAAGGCAGAACAAGACTCCCCATGTGTTTGATTTAGTTAGAACTGCGGCCTTACTTTTGCATTGAAGTCTAATCGCTAGGGTTCTAACTTGAGGACAAAACTGTGCACAAACCCAGGGTTTTAGCTTCCGACGACCTCTCTGTGGGAGAAAGCAGTTTAGGGTGTACTGTGGGTGAGAGCCACGGGACTGGTTCCCCGTGTGTTTGATTTAGCTAGCACTGAGGCCCTCCATTTGCATTGAAGTTTAATCGCTAGGGTTCTAAGTCGAAGAAACAACAGTGTACAGAGACAGTGGTTTAGCTTCCGACAACTTCTCTTTGGGAGGAAGCAGTTTAGTGTGTGCTTTCGTTGAGAGCCACGGGACTGGCTCCATTTAGTAAAATCGGGGTAGACACAGGCCGGTATGAAGGCAGCGCACAAATCACATCATGGTTATGGGGCTAGTAGCGTTGCCCCCGGGTTGCATGCAGACTGAAATTCAGCCACCTAACTCGACGGACAAACTCGGTAGAGAATCCGTGCTTCAGCGAAAACAGCCGCTCCTGAGGGTGGAAGCATTTTGTTGTGTGCGTGCCTGAGAGCACTGCAAAGGAGTCCAAAGCTATATACCAGTCAGCCACAGGCCACATCAAAAGGCAGAACAAGACTCCCAGTGTGTTTGATTTAGCTAGCACTGCTGGCTTATTTTGCATGGAAGTCTACTCGCTAGCGTTCTAACTCGAGGAAACAACAGTGTACAGAAACATTGTTTTAGCTTCCGACGACCTCACTGTGGGAGGAAGCAGTTTAGGGTGTACTGTGGGTGAGAGCCAGGGGATGGGTTCCATTTCGAAAAATCGGGCTAGAGACAGGCCGATACAGAAGGCAGCTCACAAATCACGTCATGGTTATGGGTCTACTAGCGTCGCCCCGGGGGTGCGTGCAGGCTGAATATCAGCCACCTAACTAGAGGGAAAAACTCGGTAGAGGATCCGTGCTTCAGTGAAAACACCAGCTGCTGAGGGTGAAAGAATTTTGTTGTGTGCGTGCGTGAGAGCTAGTAGCGTTGCCCCCGGGTTGCATGCAGACTGAAAGTCAGCCACCTAACTCGACGGACAAACTCGGTAGAGAATCCGTGCTTCAGCAAAAACACCCGCTCCTGAGGGTGGAAGCATTTTTTTGTGTGCGTGCGTGAGAGCACTGCAAGGGATTCCAAAGGTATATACGAGTGAGACTCAGGCCCCAGCAAAAGGCAGAACAAGACTCCCCGTGTGTTTAATTTAGCCAGCACTGCGGCCCTCCATTTGAATTGAAGTCTAATCGCGAGGGTTCTAACTCGAAGAAACAAGAGTGTGCAGAAACAGTGTTTTAGATTCCGACGACCTCTCTGTGGGTGGAAGCAGTTTAGCGTGTACTGTGTGTGAGAGCCTCGGGACTGGTGCCATTTCGTAAAATCGGGGTAGAGACAACCCGTTACAGAAGGCAGCTCACAACTCACATCATGGTTATGCGGCTAGTAGCATTGGCCCGGGGGTGCGTGCAGGCTGAAAGTCAGCCACCTAACTCGAAGGAGAAACTCGGTAGAGAATCCGTGCTTCAGCGAAAACAGCCGCTCCTGAGGGTGGAAGCATTTTGTTGTGTGCGTGTGTGAGAGCACTGCAAGGGAGTCCAAAGCTATATACGAGTGAGAGTCAGACCCCAGCAAAGTTAGAACAAGGCTCCCCGTGTGTATGACTTAGCTAGCACTGAGGCCCTCCATTTGCATGGAAGTCTAATCGCTAGGGTTCTGAGTCGAAGAAACAACAGTGTACAGAGACAGTGTTTTAGCTTCCGACGACCTCTCTGTGGGAGGAAGCAGTTTAGTGTGTGCTTTCGTTGAGAGCCGCGGGACTGGCTCCATTTCGTAAACTCGGGGTAGACACAGGCCGGTATGAAGGCAGCGCACAAATCACATCATGGTTATGGGGCTAATAGCGTTGCCCCCGGGTTGCATGCAGACTGAAAGTCAGCCACCTAACTCGACGGAGAAACTCGGTAGAGAATCCGTGCTTCAGCGAAAACAGCCGCTCCTGAGGGTGGAAGCCTTTTGTTGTGTGCGTGCGTGAGAGCACTGCAAGGGAGTCCAAAGCTATATACGAGTCAGACTCAGGACACATCAAAAGGCAGAGCAAGACTCCCAGTGTGTTTGATTTAGCTAGAACTGCGGCCCTCCTTTTGCATTGAAGTCTAATCGCTAGGGTTCGGACTCGAACAAACAACAGTGTACAGAAACAGTGTTTTAGATTCCGACGACCTCTCTGTGGGAGGAAGCACTTTTGGGTGTACTTTCGTTGAGAGCCACGGGACTGGCTCCATTTCGTAAAATCGGGGTAGAGACAGGCTGGTACAGGAGGTAGCGCACAAATCACATCATGGTTATGGGGCTAGTAGCATTGCCCCGGGGTTGCGTGCAGGCTGAAAGTCAGCCACCTACCTCGACGTAAAAACTCGGGAGAGAATCCGTGCTTCAGCGAAAACAGCCGCTCCTGTGGGTTGAATCATTTTGTTGTGTGCGTGCTTGAGAGCACTACATGGGATTCCAAAGGTATATAGGAGTGAGACTCAGGACCCAGCAAAAGGCAGAACGAGGCACCGTGTGTTTGATTAACCTAGCACTGACCTTCCGTTTGCATGGAAGTCTAATCACTAGAGTTCTAACTCGAAGAAAAAACAGTGTACAGAGACAGTATTTTAGCTTCCGACGTCCTCTCTGTGGGAGGAAGCAGTTTAGGGTGTAGTGTGAGTGAGAGCCACGGGACTGGCTCCATTTCGTAAAATCGGGGTAGAGAGAACCCGGTACAGAGGGGAGCACACAAATCACATCATGGTTATGGGGCTAGTAGCGTTGCCCCGTGGGTGCGTGCAGTCTTAATGTCAGCCAGCTAACTCGAAGGAGAAACTCGGTAGAGAATCCGTGCTTCAGCGAAAACAGCCGCTCCTGAGGGTGGAAGCATTTTGTTGTGTGCGTGTGTGAGAGCACTGCAAGGGAGTCCAAAGCTATATACGAGTGAGCGTCAGACCCCAGCAAAGTTAGAACAAGGTTCCCCGAGTATGACTTAGCTAGCACTGAGGCCCTCCATTTGCATGGAATTCTAATCGATAGGGTTCTAAGTCGAAGAAACAACAGTATACAGAGACAGTGTTTTAGCTTCCGACGACCTCACTGTGGGAGGAAGCAGTTTAGTGTGTGCTTTTCTTGAGAGCCACGGGAGTGGCTCCATTCGTAAACTCGGGGTAGACACAGGCGGGTATGAAGGCAGCGCACAAATCACATCATGGTTATGGGGCTAGTAGCGTTGCCCCCGGGTTGCATGCAGACTGAATGTCAGCCACCTAACTCGACGGACACACTCGCTAGAGAATCCGTGCTTCAGCGAAAACAGCCGATCCTGAGGGTGGAAGCATTTTGTTGTGTGCGTGTGTGAGAGAACTGCAAGGGAGTCCAAAGCTATATACGAGTGAGAGTCAGACCCCAGCAAAGTTAGAACAAGGCTCCCTGTGTGTATGACTTAGCCAGCACTGCGGCCCTCCATTTGAATTGAAGTCTAATTGCGAGGGTTCTAACTCGAAGAAACAAGAGTGTGCAGAAACAGTGTTTTAGGTTCCGACGACCTCTCTGTGGGTGGAAGCAGTTTAGCGTGTACTGTGTGTGAGAGCCTCGGGACTGGTGCCATTTCGTAAAATCGGGGTAGAGACAACCCGTTACAGAAGGCAGCTCACAACTCACATCATGGTTATGCGGCTAGTAGCATTGGCCTGGGGGTGCGTGCAGGCTGAATGTCAGCCACCTAACTCGAAGGAAAAACTCGGTAGAGAATCCGTGCTTCAGCGAAAACAGCCGCTCCTGAGGGTGGAAGCCTTTTGTTGTGTGCGTGCGTGAGAGCACTGCAAGGGAGTCCAAAGCTATATACGAGTGAGAGTCAGACCCCAGCAAAGTTAGAACAAGGCTCCCCGTGTGTATGACTTAGCTAGCACTGAGGCCCTCCATTTGCATGGAAGTCTAATCGCTAGGGTTCTAAGTCGAAGAAACAACAGTGTACAGAGACAGTGTTTTAGCTTCCGACGACCTCTCTGTGGGAGGAAGCAGTTTAGTGTGTGCTTTCGTTGAGAGCCGCGGGACTGGCTCCATTTCGTAAAATCGGGGTAGACACAGGCCGGTATGAAGGCAGCGCACAAATCACATCATGGTTATGGGGCTAATAGCGTTGCCCCCGGGTTGCATGCAGACTGAAAATCAGCCACCTAACTCGACGGACAAACTCGGTAGAGAATCCGTGCTTCAGCGAAAACAGCCGCTCCTGAGGGTGGAAGCATTTTGTTGTGTGCGTGCCTGAGAGCACTGCAAAGGAGTCCAAAGCTATATACCAGTCAGCCACAGGCCATATCAAAAGGCAGAACAAGACTCCCAGTGTGTTTGATTTAGCTAGCACTGCTGGCTTCTTTTGCATGGAAGTCTACTCGCTAGCGTTCTAACTCGAGGAAACAACAGTGTACAGAAACATTGTTTTAGCTTCCGACGACCTCACTGTGGGAGGAAGCAGTTTAGGGTGTACTGTGGGTGAGAGCCAGGGGATGGGTTCCATTTCGAAAAATCGGGCTAGAGACAGGCCGATACAGAAGGCAGCTCACAAATCACATCATGGTTATGGGTCTACTAGCGTCGCCCCGGGGGTGCGTGCAGGCTGAATATCAGCCACCTAACTAGACGGAAAAACTCGGTAGAGGATCCGTGCTTCAGTGAAAACAGCAGCTCCTGAGGGTGAAAGCATTTTGTTGTGTGCGTGCGTGAGAGCACTGCAAGGGATTCCAAAGGTATATACGAGTGAGACTCAGGCCCCAGCAAAAGGCAGAACAAGACTCCCCGTGTGTTTAATTTAGCCAGCACTGCGGCCCTCCATTTGAATTGAAGTCTAATCGCGAGGGTTCTAACTCGAAGAAACAAGAGTGTGCAGAAACAGTGTTTTAGATTCCAACGACCTCTCTGTGGGTTGAAGCAGTTTAGCGTGTACTGTGTGTGAGAGCCTCGGGACTGGTGCCATTTCGTAAAATCGGGGTAGAGACAACCCGTTACAGAAGGCAGCTCACAACTCACATCATGGTTATGCGGCTAGTAGCGTTGGCCCGGGGGTGCGTGCAGGCTGAATGTCAGCCACCTAACTCGAAGGAAAAACTCGGTAGAGAATCCGTGCTTCAGCGAAAACAGCCGATCCTGAGGGTGGAAGCCTTTTGTTGTGTGCGTGCGTGAGACCACTGCAAGGGAGTCCAAAGCTATATACGAGTCAGACTCAGGACACATCAAAAGGCAGAGCAAGACTCCCAGTGTGTTTGATTTAGCTAGAACTGCGGCCCTCCTTTTGCATTGAAGTCTAATCGCTAGGGTTCGGACTCGAACAAACAACAGTGTACGGAAACAGTGTTTTAGATTCCGACGACCTCTCTGTGGGAGGAAGCACTTTTGGGTGTACTTTCGTTGAGAGCCACGGGACTGGCTCCATTTCGTAAAATCGGGGTAGAGACAGGCTGGTACAGGAGGTAGCGCACAAATCACATCATGGTTATGGGGCTAGTAGCATTGCCCCGGGGTTGCGTGAAGGCTGAAAGTCAGCCACCTACCTCGACGTAAAAACTCGGGAGAGAATCCGTGCTTCAGCGAAAACAGCCGCTCCTGTGGGTGGAAGCATTTTGTTGTGTGCGTGCTTGAGAGCACTACAAGGGATTCCAAAGTTATATACGAGTGAAACTCAGGACCCAGCAAAAGGCAGAACGAGGCCCCCGTGTGTTTGATTAAGCTAGCACTGAGACCCTCCATTTGCATGGAAGTCTAATCACTGGGGTTCTAACTCGAAGAAACAACAGTGTACAGAGACAGGGTTTTAGCTTCGGACGTCCTCTCTGTGGGAGGAAGCACTTTAGGGTGTAGTGTGAGTGAGTGCCACGGGACTGGCTCCATTTCGTAAAATCGAGGTAGAGAGAACCCGGTACAGAGGGGAGCACACAAATCACATCATGGTTATGGGGCTAGTAGCGTTGCCCCGTGGGTGCGTGCAGTCTTAATGTCAGCCAGCTAACTCGAAGGAGAAACTCGGTAGAGAATCCGTGCTTCAGCGAAAACAGCCGCTCCTGAGGGTGGAAGCATTTTGTTGTGTGGTGTATGAGAGCACTGCAAGGGAGTCCAAAGCTATATACGAGTGAGAGTCAGACCCCAGCAAAGTTAGAACAAGGCTCCCTGTGTGTATGACTTAGCCAGCACTGCGGCCCTCCATTTGAATTGAAGTCTAATTGCGAGGGTTCTAACTCGAAGAAACAAGAGTGTGCAGAAACAGTGTTTTAGGTTCCGACGACCTCTCTGTGGGTGGAAGCAGTTTAGCGTGTACTGTGTGTGAGAGCCTCGGGACTGGTGCCATTTCGTAAAATCGGGGTAGAGACAACCCGTTACAGAAGGCAGCTCACAACTCACATCATGGTTATGCGGCTAGTAGCGTTGGCCCGGGGGTGCGTGCAGGCTGAATGTCAGCCACCTAACTCGAAGGAAAAACTCGGTAGAGAATCCGTGCTTCAGCGAAAACAGCCGATCCTGAGGGTGGAAGCCTTTTGTTGTGTGCGTGCGTGAGACCACTGCAAGGGAGTCCAAAGCTATATACGAGTCAGACTCAGGACACATCAAAAGGCAGAGCAAGACTCCCAGTGTGTTTGATTTAGCTAGAACTGCGGCCCTCCTTTTGCATTGAAGTCTAATCGCTAGGGTTCGGACTCGAACAAACAACAGTGTACGGAAACAGTGTTTTAGATTCCGACGACCTCTCTGTGGGAGGAAGCACTTTTGGGTGTACTTTCGTTGAGAGCCACGGGACTGGCTCCATTTCGTAAAATCGGGGTAGAGACAGGCTGGTACAGGAGGTAGCGCACAAATCACATCATGGTTATGGGGCTAGTAGCATTGCCCCGGGGTTGCGTGCAGGCTGAAAGTCAGCCACCTACCTCGACGTAAAAACTCGGGAGAGAATCCGTGCTTCAGCGAAAACAGCCGCTCCTGTGGGTGGAAGCATTTTGTTGTGTGCGTGCTTGAGAGCACTACAAGGGATTCCAAAGGTATATACGAGTGAGACTCAGGACCCAGCAAAAGGCAGAACGAGGCCCCCGTGTGTTTGATTAAGCTAGCACTGAGACCCTACATTTGCATTGAAGTCTAATCACTGGGGTTCTAACTCGAAGAAACAACAGTGTACAGAGACAGGGTTTTAGCTTCCGACGTCCTCTCTGTGGGAGGAAGCACTTTAGGGTGTAGTGTGAGTGAGTGCCACGGGACTGGCTCCATTTCGTAAAATCGAGGTAGAGAGAACCCGGTACAGAGGGGAGCACACAAATCACATCATGGTTATGGGGCTAGTAGCGTTGCCCCGTGGGTGCGTGCAGTCTTAATGTCAGCCAGCTAACTCGAAGGAGAAACTCGGTAGAGAATCCGTGCTTCAGCGAAAACAGCCGCTCCTGAGGGTGGAAGCATTTTGTTGTGTGGTGTATGAGAGCACTGCAAGGGAGTCCAAAGCTATATACGAGTGAGAGTCAGACCCCAGCAAAGTTAGAACAAGGCTCCCTGTGTGTATGACTTAGCCAGCACTGCGGCCCTCCATTTGAATTGAAGTCTAATTGCGAGGGTTCTAACTCGAAGAAACAAGAGTGTGCAGAAACAGTGTTTTAGGTTCCGACGACCTCTCTGTGGGTGGAAGCAGTTTAGCGTGTACTGTGTGTGAGAGCCTCGGGACTGGTGCCATTTCGTAAAATCGGGGTAGAGACAACCCGTTACAGAAGGCAGCTCACAACTCACATCATGGTTATGCGGCTAGTAGCATTGGCCCGGGGGTGCGTGCAGGCTGAATGTCAGCCAGCTAACTCGAAGGAGAAACTCGGTAGAGAATCCGTGCTTCAGCGAAAACAGCCGCTCCTGAGGGTGGAAGCATTTTGTTGTGTGCGTGTGTGAGAGCACTGCAAGGGAGTCCAAAGCTATATACGAGTGAGAGTCAGACCCCAGCAAAGTTAGAACAAGGCTCCCCGTGTGTATGACTTAGCTAGCACTGAGGCCCTCCATTTGCATGGAAGTCTAATCGCTAGGGTTCTAAGTCGAAGAAACAACAGTGTACAGAGACAGTGTTTTAGCTTCCGACGACCTCTCTGTGGGAGGAAGCAGTTTAGTGTGTGCTTTCGTTGAGAGCCGCGGGACTGGCTCCATTTCGTAAACTCGGGGTAGACACAGGCCGGTATGAAGGCAGCGCACAAATCACATCATGGTTATGGGGCTAATAGCGTTGCCCCCGGGTTGCATGCAGACTGAAAGTCAGCCACCTAACTCGACGGACAAACTCGGTAGAGAATCCGTGCTTCAGCGAAAACAGCCGCTCCTGAGGGTGGAAGCCTTTTGTTGTGTGCGTGCCTGAGAGCACTGCAAAGGAGTCCAAAGCTATATACCAGTCAGCCACAGGCCATATCAAAAGGCAGAACAAGACTCCCAGTGTGTTTGATTTAGCTAGCACTGCTGGCTTCTTTTGCATGGAAGTCTACTCGCTAGCGTTCTAACTCGAGGAAACAACAGTGTAGAGAAACATTGTTTTAGCTTCCGACGACCTCACTGTGGGAGGAAGCAGTTTAGGGTGTACTGTGGGTGAGAGCCAGGGGATGGGTTCCATTTCGAAAAATCGGGCTAGAGACAGGCCGATACAGAAGGCAGCTCACAAATCACATCATGGTTATGGGTCTCCTAGCGTTGCCCCGGGGGTGCTTGCAGGCTGAATATCAGCCACCTAACTAGACGGAAAAACTCGGTAGAGGATCCGTGCTTCAGTGAAAACAGCAGCTCCTGAGGGTGAAATCATTTTGTTGTGTGCGTGCGTGAGAGCACTGCAAGGGATTCCAAAGGTATATACTAGTGAGACTCAGGCCCCAGCAAAAGGCAGAACAAGACTCCCCGTGTGTTTAATTTAGCCAGCACTGCGGCCCTCCATTTGAATTGAAGTCTAATCGCGAGGGTTCTAATTCGAAGAAACAAGAGTGTTCAGAAACAGTGTGTTAGGTTCCAACGACCTCTCTGTGGGTGGAAGCAGTTTACGTGTACTGTGTGTGAGAGCCTCGGGACTGGTGCCATTTCGTAAAAGCGGGGTAGAGACAACCCGTTACAGAAGGCAGCTCACAACTCACATCATGGTTATGCGGCTAGTAGCGTTGGCCCGGGGGTGCGTGCAGGCTGAATGTCAGCCACCTAACTCGAAGGAAAAACTCGGTAGAGAATCCGTGCTTCAGCGAAAACAGCCGCTCCTGAGGGTGGAAGCCTTTTGTTGTGTGCGTGCGTGAGAGCACTGCAAGGGATTCCAAAGCTATATACGAGTCAGACTGAGGACACATCAATAGGCAGAGCAAGATTCCCAGTGTGTATGATTTAGCTAGAACTGCGGCCCTCCTTTTGCATTGAAGTCTAATCGCTAGGGTTCGGACTCAAACAAACAACAGTGTACAGAAACAGTGTTTTAAATTCCGACGATCTCTCTGTTGGAGGAAGCACTTTTGGGTGTACTTTCTTTGAGAGCGACGGGACTGGCTCCATTTCGTAAAATCGGGGTAGAGACAGGCTGGTAAAGGAGGTAGCGCACAAATCACATCATGGTTATGGGGCTAGTAGCATTGCCCCGGGGTTGCGTGCAGGCTGAAAGTCAGCCACCTACCTCGACGTAAAAACTCGGGAGAGAATCCGTGCTTCAGCGAAAACAGCCGCTCCTGTGGGTGGAAGCATTTTGTTGTGTGCGTGCTTGAGAGCACTACAAGGGATTCCAAAGGTATATAGGAGTGAGACTCAGGACCCAGCAAAAGGCAGAACGAGGCCCCCGTGTGTTTGATTAAGCTAGCACTGAGACCCTCCATTTGCATGGAAGTCTAATCACTAGGGTTCTAACTCGAAGAAACAACAGTGTACAGAGACAGGGTTTTAGCTTTCGACGTCCTCTCTGTGGGAGGAAGCAGTTTAGGGTGTAGTGTGAGTGAGTGCCACGGGACTGGCTCCATTTCGTAAAATCGGGGTAGAGAGAACCCGGTACAGAGGGGAGCACACAAATCACATCATGGTTATGGGGCTAGTAGCGTTGCCCCGTGGGTGCGTGCAGTCTTAATGTCAGCCAGCTAACTCGAAGGAGAAACTCGGTAGAGAATCCGTGCTTCAGCGAAAACAGCCGCTCCTGATGGTGGAAGCATTTTGTTGTGTGCGTGTGTGAGAGCACTGCAAGGGAGTCCAAAGCTATATACGAGTGAGAGTCAGACCCCAGCAAAGTTAGAACAAGGCTCCCCGTGTGTATGACTTAGCTAGCACTGAGGCCCTCCATTTGCATGGAAGTCTAATCGCTAGGGTTCTAAGTCGAAGAAACAACAGTGTACAGAGACAGTGTTTTAGCTTCCGACGACCTCTCTGTGGGAGGAAGCAGTTTAGTGTGTGCTTTCGTTGAGAGCCGCGGGATTGGCTCCATTTCGTAAACTCGGGGTAGACACAGGCCGGTATGAAGGCAGCGCACAAATCACATCATGGTTATGGGGCTAATAGCGTTGCCCCCGGGTTGCATGCAGACTGAAAGTCAGCCACCTAACTCGACGGACAAACTCGGTAGAGAATCCGTGCTTCAGCGAAAACAGCCGCTCCTGAGGGTGGAAGCATTTTGTTGTGTGCGTGCCTGAGAGCACTGCAAAGGAGTCCAAAGCTATATACCAGTCAGCCACAGGCCATATCAAAAGGCAGAACAAGACTCCCAGTGTGTTTGATTTAGCTAGCACTGCTGGCTTCTTTTGCATGGAAGTCTACTCGCTAGCGTTCTAACTCGAGGAAACAACAGTGTACAGAAACATTGTTTTAGCTTCCGACGACCTCCCTGTGGGAGGAAGCAGTTTAGGGTGTACTGTGGGTGAGAGCCAGGGGATGGGTTCCATTTCGAAAAATCGGGCTAGAGACAGGCCGATACAGAAGGCAGCTCACAAATCACATCATGGTTATGGGTCTCCTAGCGTCGCCCCGGGGGTGCGTGCAGGCTGAATATCAGCCACCTAACTAGACGGAAAAACTCGGTAGAGGATCCGTGCTTCAGTGAAAACAGCAGCTCCTGAGGGTGAAAGCATTTTGTTGTGTGCGTGCGTGAGAGCACTGCAAGGGATTCCAAAGGTATATACGAGTGAGACTCAGGCCCCAGCAAAAGGCAGAACAAGACTCCCCGTGTGTTTAATTTAGCCAGCACTGCGGCCCACCATTTGAATTGAAGTCTAATCGCGAGTGTTCTAACTCGAAGAAACAAGAGTGTGCAGAAACAGTGTTTTAGATTCCGACGACCTCTCTGTGCGTGGAAGCAGTTTAGCGTGTACTGTGTGTGAGAGCCTCGGGACTGGTGCCATTTCGTAAAATCGGGGTAGAGACAACCCGTTACAGAAGGCAGCTCACAACTCACATCATGGTTATGCGGCTAGTAGCGTTGGCCCGGGGGTGCGTGCAGGCTGAATGTCAGCCACCTAACTCGAAGGAAAAACTCGGTAGAGAATCCGTGCTTCAGCGAAAACAGCCGATCCTGAGGGTGGAAGCCTTTTGTTGTGTGCGTGCGTGAGAGCACTGCAAGGGAGTCCAAAGCTATATACGAGTCAGACTCAGGACACATCAAAAGGCAGAGCAAGACTCCCAGTGTGTTTGATTTAGCTAGAACTGCGGCCCTCCTTTTGCATTGAAGTCTAATCGCTAGGGTTCGGACTCGAACAAACAACAGTGTACGGAAACAGTGTTTTAGATTCCGACGACCTCTCTGTGGGAGGAAGCACTTTTGGGTGTACTTTCGTTGAGAGCCACGGGACTGGCTCCATTTCGTAAAATCGGGGTAGAGACAGGCTGGTACAGGAGGTAGCGCACAAATCACATCATGGTTATGGGGCTAGTAGCATTGCCCCGGTGTTGCGTTCAGGCTGAAATTCATCCACCTACCTCGACGTAAAAACTCGGGAGAGAATCCGTGCTTCAGCGAAAACAGCCGCTCCTGTGGGTGGAAGCATTTTGTTGTGTGGGTGCTTGAGAGCACTACAAGGGATTCCAAAGGTATATAGGAGTGAGACTCAGGACCCAGCAAAAGGCAGAACGAGGCCCCCGTGTGTTTGATTAAGTTAGCACTGAGACCCTCCATTTGCATGGAAGTTTAATCACTAGGGTTCTAACTCGAAGAAACAACAGTGTACAGAGACAGGGTTTTAGCTTCCGACGTCCTCTCTGTGGGAGGAAGCAGTTTAGGGTGTAGTGTGAGTGAGTGCCACGGGACTGGCTCCATTTCGTAAAATCGGGGTAGAGAGAACCCGGTACAGAGGGGAGCACACAAATCACATCATGTTTATGGGGCTAGTAGCGTTGCCCCGTGGGTGCGTGCAGTCTTAATGTCAGCCAGCTAACTCGAAGGAGAAACTCGGTAGAGAATCCGTGCTTCAGCGAAAACAGCCGCTCCTGAGGGTGGAAGCATTTTGTTGTGTGGTGTATGAGAGCACTGCAAGGGAGTCCAAAGCTATATACGAGTGAGAGTCAGACCCCAGCAAAGTTAGAACAAGGCTCCCTGTGTGTATGACTTAGCCAGCACTGCGGCCCTCCATTTGAATTGAAGTCTAATTGCGAGGGTTCTAACTCGAAGAAACAAGAGTGTGCAGAAACAGTGTTTTAGGTTCCGATGACCTCTCTGTGGGTGGAAGCAGTTTAGCGTGTACTGTGTGTGAGAGCCTCGGGACTGGTGCCATTTCGTAAAATCGGGGTAGAGACAACCCGTTACAGAAGGCAGCAAACAACTCACATCATGGTTATGCGGCTAGTAGCATTGGCCCGGGGGTGCGTGCAGGCTGAATGTCAGCCACCTAACTCGAAGGAGAAACTCGGTAGAGAATCCGTGCTTCAGCGAAAACAGCCGCTCCTGAGGGTGGAAGCATTTTGTTGTGTGCGTGTGTGAGAGCACTGCAAGGGAGTCCAAAGCTATATACGAATGAGAGTCAGACCCCAGCAAAGTTAGAACAAGGCTCCCCGTGTGTATGACTTAGCTAGCACTGAGGCCCTCCATTTGCATGGAAGTCTAATCGCTAGGGTTCTAAGTCGAAGAAACAACAGTGTACAGAGACAGTGTTTTAGCTTCCGACGACCTCTCTGTGGGAGGAAGCAGTTTAGTGTGTGCTTTCGTTGAGAGCCGCGGGATTGGCTCCATTTCGTAAACTCGGGGTAGACACAGGCCGGTATGAAGGCAGCGCACAAATCACATCATGGTTATGGGGCTAATAGCGTTGCCCCCGGGTTGCATGCAGACTGAAAGTCAGCCACCTAACTCGACGGACAAACTCGGTAGAGAATCCGTGCTTCAGCGAAAACAGCCGCTCCTGAGGGTGGAAGCCTTTTGTTGTGTGCGTGCGTGAGAGCACTGCAAGGGAGTCCAAAGCTATATACGAGTCAGACTCAGGACACATCAAAAGGCAGAGCAAGACTCCCAGTGTGTTTAATTTAGCTATAACTGCGGCCCTCCTTTTGCATTGAAGTCTAATCGCTAGGGTTCGGACTCGAACAAACAACAGTGTACAGAAACAGTGTTTTAGATTCCGACGACCTCTCTGTGGGAGGAAGCACTTTTGGGTGTACTTTCGTTGAGAGCCACGGGACTGGCTCCATTTCGTAAAATCGGGGTAGAGACAGGCTGGTACAGGAGGTAGCGCACAAATCACATCATGGTTATGGGGCTAGTAGCATTGCCCCGGGGTTGCGTGCAGGCTGAAAGTCAGCCACCTACCTCGACGTAAAACCTCGGGAGAGAATCCGTGCTTCAGCGAAAACAGCCGCTCCTGTGGGTGGAATCATTTTGTTGTGTGCGTGCTTGAGAGCACTACAAGGGATTCCATAGGTATATACGAGTGAGACTCAGGACCCAGCAAAAGGCAGAACGAGGCCCCCGTGTGTTTGATTAAGCTAGCACTGAGACCCTCCATTTGCATGGAAGTCTAATCACTAGGGTTCTAACTCGAAGAAACAACAGTGTACAGAGACAGGGTTTTAGCTTCCGACGTCCTCTCTGTGGGAGGAAGCAGTTTAGGGTGTAGTGTGAGTGAGTGCCACGGGACTGGCTCCATTTCATAAAATCGGGGTAGAGAGAACCCGGTACAGAGGGGAGCACACAAATCACATCATGGTTATGGGGCTAGTAGCGTTGCCCCGTGGGTGCGTGCAGTCTTAATGTCAGCCAGCTAACTCGAAGGAGAAACTCGGTAGAGAATCCGTGCTTCAGCGAAAACAGCCGCTCCTGAGGGTGGAAGCATTTTGTTGTGTGGTGTATGAGAGCACTGCAAGGGAGTCCAAAGCTATATACGAGTGAGAGTCAGACCCCAGCAAAGTTAGAACAAGGCTCCCTGTGTGTATGACTTAGCCAGCACTGCGGCCCTCCATTTGAATTGAAGTCTAATTGCGAGGGTTCTAACTCGAAGAAACAAGAGTGTGCAGAAACAGTGTTTTAGGTTCCGACGACCTCTCTGTGGGTGGAAGCAGTTTAGCGTGTACTGTGTGTGAGAGCCTCGGGACTGGTGCCTTTTAGTAAAATCGGGGTAGAGACAACCCGTTACAAAAGGCAGCTCACAACTCACATCATGGTTATGCGGCTAGTAGCATTGGCCCGGGGGTGCGTGCAGGCTGAATGTCAGCCACCTAACTCGAAGGAGAAACTCGGTAGAGAATCCGTGCTTCAGCGAAAACAGCCGCTCCTGAGGGTGGAAGCATTTTGTTGTGTGCGTGTGTGAGAGCACTGCAAGGGAGTCCAAAGCTATATACGAGTGAGAGTCAGACCCCAGCAAAGTTAGAACAAGGCTCCCCGTGTGTATGACTTATCTAGCACTGAGGCCCTCCATTTGCATGGAAGTCTAATCGCTAGGGTTCTAAGTCGAAGAAACAACAGTGTACAGAGACAGTGTTTTAGCTTCCGACGACCTCTCTGTGGGAGGAAGCAGTTTAGTGTGTGCTTTCGTTGAGAGCCGCGGGACTGGCTCCATTTCGTAAACTCGGGGTAGACACAGGCCGGTATGAAGGCAGCGCACAAATCACATCATGGTTATGGGGCTAATAGCGTTGCCCCCGGGTTGCATGCAGACTGAAAGTCAGCCACCTAACTCGACGGACACACTCGGTAGAGAATCCGTGCTTCAGCGAAAACAGCCGCTCCTGAGGGTGGAAGCATTTTGTTGTGTGCGTGCCTGAGAGCACTGCAAAGGAGTCCAAAGCTATATACCAGTCAGCCACAGGCCATATCAAAAGGCAGAACAAGACTCCCAGTGTGTTTGATTTAGCTAGCACTGCTGGCTTCTTTTGCATGGAAGTCTACTCGCTAGCGTTCTAACTCGAGGAAACAACAGTGTACAGAAACATTGTTTTAGCTTCCGACGACCTCCCTGTGGGAGGAAGCAGTTTAGGGTGTACTGTGGGTGAGAGCCAGGGGATGGGTTCCATTTCGAAAAATCGGGCTAGAGACAGGCCGATACAGAAGGCAGCTCACAAATCACATCATGGTTATGGGTCTCCTAGCGTCGCCCCGGGGGTGCGTGCAGGCTGAATATCAGCCACCTAACTAGACGGAAAAACTCGGTAGAGGATCCGTGCTTCAGTGAAAACAGCAGCTCCTGAGGGTGAAAGCATTTTGTTGTGTGCGTGCGTGAGAGCACTGCAAGGGATTCCAAAGGTATATACGAGTGAGACTCAGGCCCCAGCAAAAGGCAGAACAAGACTCCCCGTGTGTTTAATTTAGCCAGCACTGCGGCCCTCCATTTGAATTGAAGTCTAATCGCGAGGGTTCTAACTCGAAGAAACAAGAGTGTGCAGAAACAGTGTTTTAGATTCCGACGACCTCTCTGTGCGTGGAAGCAGTTTAGCGTGTACTGTGTGTGAGAGCCTCGGGACTGGTGCCATTTCGTAAAATCGGGGTAGAGACAACCCGTTACAGAAGGCAGCTCACAACTCACATCATGGTTATGCGGCTAGTAGCGTTGGCCCGGGGGTGCGTGCAGGCTGAATGTCAGCCACCTAACTCGAAGGAAAAACTCGGTAGAGAATCCGTGCTTCAGCGAAAACAGCCGCTCCTGAGGGTGGAAGCCTTTTTTTGTGTGCGTGCGTGAGAGCACTGCAAGGGAGTCCAAAGCTATATACGAGTCAGACTCAGGACACATCAAAAGGCAGAGCAAGACTCCCAGTGTGTTTGATTTAGCTAGAACTGCGGCCCTCCTTTTGCATTGAAGTCTAATCGCTAGGGTTCGGACTCGAACAAACAACAGTGTACAGAAACAGTGTTTTAGATTCCGACGACCTCTCTGTGGGAGGAAGCACTTTTGGGTGCACTTTCGTTGAGAGCCACGGGACTGGCTCCATTTCGTAAAATCGGGGTAGAGACAGGCTGGTACAGGAGGTAGCGCACAAATCACATCATGGTTATGGGGCTAGTAGCATTGCCCCGGGGTTGCGTGCAGGCTGAAAGTCAGCCACCTACCTCGACGTAAAAACTCGGGAGAGAATCCGTGCTTCAGCGAAAACAGCCGCTCCTGTGGGTGGAATCATTTTGTTGTGTGCGTGCTTGAGAGCACTACAAGGGATTCCAAAGGTATATAGGAGTGAGACTCAGGACCCAGCAAAAGGCAGAACGAGGCACCGTGTGTTTGATTAAGCTAGCACTGAGACCCTCCATTTGCATGGAAGTCTAATCACTAGGGTTCTAACTCGAAGAAACAACAGTGTACAGAGACAGGGTTTTAGCTTCCGACGTCCTCTCTGTGGGAGGAAGCAGTTTAGGGTGTAGTGTGAGTGAGTGCCACGGGACTGGCTCCATTTCGTAAAATCGGGGTAGAGAGAACCCGGTACAGAGGGGAGCACACAAATCACATCATGGTTATGGGGCTAGTAGCGTTGCCCCGTGGGTGCGTGCAGTCTTAATGTCAGCCAGCTAACTCGAAGGAGAAACTCGGTAGAGAATCCGTGCTTCAGCGAAAACAGCCGCTCCTGAGGGTGGAAGCATTTTGTTGTGTGGTGTATGAGAGCACTGCAAGGGAGTCCAAAGCTATATACGAGTGAGAGTCAGACCCCAGCAAAGTTAGAACAAGGCTCCCTGTGTGTATGACTTAGCCAGCACTGCGGCCCTCCATTTGAATTGAAGTCTAATTGCGAGGGTTCTAACTCGAAGAAACAAGAGTGTGCAGAAACAGTGTTTTAGGTTCCGACGACCTCTCTGTGGGTGGAAGCAGTTTAGCGTGTACTGTGTGTGAGAGCCTCGGGACTGGTGCCATTTCGTAAAATCGGGGTAGAGACAACCCGTTACAGAAGGCAGCTCACAACTCACATCATGGTTATGCGGCTAGTAGCATTGGCCCGGGGGTGCGTGCAGGCTGAATGTCAGCCAGCTAACTCGAAGGAGAAACTCGGTAGAGAATCCGTGCTTCAGCGAAAACAGCCGCTCCTGAGGGTGGAAGCATTTTGTTGTGTGCGTGTGTGAGAGCACTGCAAGGGAGTCCAAAGCTATATACGAGTGAGAGTCAGACCCCAGCAAAGTTAGAACAAGGCTCCCCGTGTGTATGACTTAGCTAGCACTGAGGCCCTCCATTTGCATGGAAGTCTAATCGCTAGGGTTCTAAGTCGAAGAAACAACAGTGTACAGAGACAGTGTTTTAGCTTCCGACGACCTCTCTGTGGGAGGAAGCAGTTTAGTGTGTGCTTTCGTTGAGAGCCGCGGGACTGGCTCCATTTCGTAAACTCGGGGTAGACACAGGCCGGTATGAAGGCAGCGCACAAATCACATCATGGTTATGGGGCTAATAGCGTTGCCCCCGGGTTGCATGCAGACTGAAAGTCAGCCACCTAACTCGACGGACAAACTCGGTAGAGAATCCGTGCTTCAGCGAAAACAGCCGCTCCTGAGGGTGGAAGCATTTTGTTGTGTGCGTGCCTGAGAGCACTGCAAAGGAGTCCAAAGCTATATACCAGTCAGCCACAGGCCATATCAAAAGGCAGAACAAGACTCCCAGTCTGTTTGATTTAGCTAGCACTGCTGGCTTCTTTTGCATGGAAGTCTACTCGCTAGCGTTCTAACTCGAGGAAACAACAGTGTACAGAAACATTGTTTTAGCTTCCGACGACCTCCCTGTGGGAGGAAGCAGTTTAGGGTGTACTGTGGGTGAGAGCCAGGGGATGGGTTCCATTTCGAAAAATCGGGCTAGAGACAGGCCGATACAGAAGGCAGCTCACAAATCACATCATGGTTATGGGTCTCCTAGCGTCGCCCCGGGGGTGCGTGCAGGCTGAATATCAGCCACCTAACTAGACAGAAAAACTCGGTAGAGGATCCGTGCTTCAGTGAAAACAGCAGCTCCTGAGGGTGAAAGCATTTTGTTGTGTGCGTGCGTGAGAGCACTGCAAGGGATTCCAAAGGTATATACGAGTGAGACTCAGGCCCCAGCAAAAGGCAGAAAAAGACTCCCCGTGTGTTTAATTTAGCCAGCACTGCGGCCCACCATTTGAATTGAAGTCTAATCGCGAGTGTTCTAACTCGAAGAAACAAGAGTGTGCAGAAACAGTGTTTTAGATTCCGACGACCTCTCTGTGGGTGGAAGCAGTTTAGCGTGTACTGTGTGTGAGAGCCTCGGGACTGGTGCCATTTCGTAAAATCGGGGTAGAGACAACCCGTTACAGAAGGCAGCTCACAACTCACATCATGGTTATGCGGCTAGTAGCGTTGGCCCGGGGGTGCGTGCAGGCTGAATGTCAGCCACCTAACTCGAAGGAAAAACTCGGTAGAGAATCCGTGCTTCAGCGAAAACAGCCGATCCTGAGGGTGGAAGCCTTTTGTTGTGTGCGTGCGTGAGACCACTGCAAGGGAGTCCAAAGCTATATACGAGTCAGACTCAGGACACATCAAAAGGCAGAGCAAGACTCCCAGTGTGTTTGATTTAGCTAGAACTGCAGCCCTCCTTTTGCATTGAAGTCTAATCGCTAGGGTTCGGACTCGAACAAACAACAGTGTACGGAAACAGTGTTTTAGATTCCGACGACCTCTCTGTGGGAGGAAGCACTTTTGGGTGTACTTTCGTTGAGAGCCACGGGACTGGCTCCATTTCGTAAAATCGGGGTAGAGACAGGCTGGTACAGGAGGTAGCGCACAAATCACATCATGGTTATGGGGCTAGTAGCATTGCCCCGGGGTTGCGTGAAGGCTGAAAGTCAGCCACCTACCTCGACGTAAAAACTCGGGAGAGAATCCGTGCTTCAGCGAAAACAGCCGCTCCTGTGGGTGGAAGCATTTTGTTGTGTGCGTGCTTGAGAGCACTACAAGGGATTCCAAAGGTATATAGGAGTGAGACTCAGGACCCAGCAAAAGGCAGAACGAGGCCCCCGTGTGTTTGATTAAGCTAGCACTGAGACCCTCCATTTGCATGGAAGTCTAATCACTGGGGTTCTAACTCGAAGAAACAACAGTGTACAGAGACAGGGTTTTAGCTTCGGACGTCCTCTCTGTGGGAGGAAGCACTTTAGGGTGTAGTGTGAGTGAGTGCCACGGGACTGGCTCCATTTCGTAAAATCGAGGTAGAGAGAACCCGGTACAGAGGGGAGCACACAAATCACATCATGGTTATGGGGCTAGTAGCGTTGCCCCGTGGGTGCGTGCAGTCTTAATGTCAGCCAGCTAACTCGAAGGAGAAACTCGGTAGAGAATCCGTGCTTCAGCGAAAACAGCCGCTCCTGAGGGTGGAAGCATTTTGTTGTGTGGTGTATGAGAGCACTGCAAGGGAGTCCAAAGCTATATACGAGTGAGAGTCAGACCCCAGCAAAGTTAGAACAAGGCTCCCTGTGTGTATGACTTAGCCAGCACTGCGGCCCTCCATTTGAATTGAAGTCTAATTGCGAGGGTTCTAACTCGAAGAAACAAGAGTGTGCAGAAACAGTGTTTTAGGTTCCGACGACCTCTCTGTGGGTGGAAGCAGTTTAGCGTGTACTGTGTGTGAGAGCCTCGGGACTGGTGCCATTTCGTAAAATCGGGGTAGAGACAACCCGTTACAGAAGGCAGCTCACAACTCACATCATGGTTATGCGGCTAGTAGCGTTGGCCCGGGGGTGCGTGCAGGCTGAATGTCAGCCACCTAACTCGAAGGAAAAACTCGGTAGAGAATCCGTGCTTCAGCGAAAACAGCCGATCCTGAGGGTGGAAGCCTTTTGTTGTGTGCGTGCGTGAGACCACTGCAAGGGAGTCCAAAGCTATATACGAGTCAGACTCAGGACACATCAAAAGGCAGAGCAAGACTCCCAGTGTGTTTGATTTAGCTAGAACTGCGGCCCTCCTTTTGCATTGAAGTCTAATCGCTAGGGTTCGGACTCGAACAAACAACAGTGTACGGAAACAGTGTTTTAGATTCCGACGACCTCTCTGTGGGAGGAAGCACTTTTGGGTGTACTTTCGTTGAGAGCCACGGGACTGGCTCCATTTCGTAAAATCGGGGTAGAGACAGGCTGGTACAGGAGGTAGCGCACAAATCACATCATGGTTATGGGGCTAGTAGCATTGCCCCGGGGTTGCGTGCAGGCTGAAAGTCAGCCACCTACCTCGACGTAAAAACTCGGGAGAGAATCCGTGCTTCAGCGAAAACAGCCGCTCCTGTGGGTGGAAGCATTTTGTTGTGTGCGTGCTTGAGAGCACTACAAGGGATTCCAAAGGTATATACGAGTGAGACTCAGGACCCAGCAAAAGGCAGAACGAGGCCCCCGTGTGTTTGATTAAGCTAGCACTGAGACCCTCCATTTGCATGGAAGTCTAATCACTGGGGTTCTAACTCGAAGAAACAACAGTGTACAGAGACAGGGTTTTAGCTTCCGACGTCCTCTCTGTGGGAGGAAGCACTTTAGGGTGTAGTGTGAGTGAGTGCCACGGGACTGGCTCCATTTCGTAAAATCGAGGTAGAGAGAACCCGGTACAGAGGGGAGCACACAAATCACATCATGGTTATGGGGCTAGTAGCGTTGCCCCGTGGGTGCGTGCAGTCTTAATGTCAGCCAGCTAACTCGAAGGAGAAACTCGGTAGAGAATCCGTGCTTCAGCGAAAACAGCCGCTCCTGAGGGTGGAAGCATTTTGTTGTGTGGTGTATGAGAGCACTGCAAGGGAGTCCAAAGCTATATACGAGTGAGAGTCAGACCCCAGCAAAGTTAGAACAAGGCTCCCTGTGTGTATGACTTAGCCAGCACTGCGGCCCTCCATTTGAATTGAAGTCTAATTGCGAGGGTTCTAACTCGAAGAAACAAGAGTGTGCAGAAACAGTGTTTTAGGTTCCGACGACCTCTCTGTGGGTGGAAGCAGTTTAGCGTGTACTGTGTGTGAGAGCCTCGGGACTGGTGCCATTTCGTAAAATCGGGGTAGAGACAACCCGTTACAGAAGGCAGCTCACAACTCACATCATGGTTATGCGGCTAGTAGCATTGGCCCGGGGGTGCGTGCAGGCTGAATGTCAGCCAGCTAACTCGAAGGAGAAACTCGGTAGAGAATCCGTGCTTCAGCGAAAACAGCCGCTCCTGAGGGTGGAAGCATTTTGTTGTGTGCGTGTGTGAGAGCACTGCAAGGGAGTCCAAAGCTATATACGAGTGAGAGTCAGACCCCAGCAAAGTTAGAACAAGGCTCCCCGTGTGTATGACTTAGCTAGCACTGAGGCCCTCCATTTGCATGGAAGTCTAATCGCTAGGGTTCTAAGTCGAAGAAACAACAGTGTACAGAGACAGTGTTTTAGCTTCCGACGACCTCTCTGTGGGAGGAAGCAGTTTAGTGTGTGCTTTCGTTGAGAGCCGCGGGACTGGCTCCATTTCGTAAACTCGGGGTAGACACAGGCCAGTATGAAGGCAGCGCACAAATCACATCATGGTTATGGGGCTAATAGCGTTGCCCCCGGGTTGCATGCAGACTGAAAGTCAGCCACCTAACTCGACGGACAAACTCGGTAGAGAATCCGTGCTTCAGCGAAAACAGCCGCTCCTGAGGGTGGAAGCCTTTTGTTGTGTGCGTGCCTGAGAGCACTGCAAAGGAGTCCAAAGCTATATACCAGTCAGCCACAGGCCATATCAAAAGGCAGAACAAGACTCCCAGTGTGTTTGATTTAGCTAGCACTGCTGGCTTCTTTTGCATGGAAGTCTACTCGCTAGCGTTCTAACTCGAGGAAACAACAGTGTACAGAAACATTGTTTTAGCTTCCGACGACCTCACTGTGGGAGGAAGCAGTTTAGGGTGTACTGTGGGTGAGAGCCAGGGGATGGGTTCCATTTCGAAAAATCGGGCTAGAGACAGGCCGATACAGAAGGCAGCTCACAAATCACATCATGGTTATGGGTCTCCTAGCGTTGCCCCGGGGGTGCTTGCAGGCTGAATATCAGCCACCTAACTAGACGGAAAAACTCGGTAGAGGATCCGTGCTTCAGTGAAAACAGCAGCTCCTGAGGGTGAAATCATTTTGTTGTGTGCGTGCGTGAGAGCACTGCAAGGGATTCCAAAGGTATATACTAGTGAGACTCAGGCCCCAGCAAAAGGCAGAACAAGACTCCCCGTGTGTTTAATTTAGCCAGCACTGCGGCCCTCCATTTGAATTGAAGTCTAATCGCGAGGGTTCTAATTCGAAGAAACAAGAGTGTTCAGAAACAGTGTGTTAGGTTCCAACGACCTCTCTGTGGGTGGAAGCAGTTTACGTGTACTGTGTGTGAGAGCCTCGGGACTGGTGCCATTTCGTAAAAGCGGGGTAGAGACAACCCGTTACAGAAGGCAGCTCACAACTCACATCATGGTTATGCGGCTAGTAGCGTTGGCCCGGGGGTGCGTGCAGGCTGAATGTCAGCCACCTAACTCGAAGGAAAAACTCGGTAGAGAATCCGTGCTTCAGCGAAAACAGCCGCTCCTGAGGGTGGAAGCCTTTTGTTGTGTGCGTGCGTGAGAGCACTGCAAGGGATTCCAAAGCTATATACGAGTCAGACTGAGGACACATCAAAAGGCAGAGCAAGATTCCCAGTGTGTATGATTTAGCTAGAACTGCGGCCCTCCTTTTGCATTGAAGTCTAATCGCTAGGGTTCGGACTCAAACAAACAACAGTGTACAGAAACAGTGTTTTAAATTCCGACGATCTCTCTGTTGGAGGAAGCACTTTTGGGTGTACTTTCTTTGAGAGCGACGGGACTGGCTCCATTTCGTAAAATCGGGGTAGAGACAGGCTGGTAAAGGAGGTAGCGCACAAATCACATCATGGTTATGGGGCTAGTAGCATTGCCCCGGGGTTGCGTGCAGGCTGAAAGTCAGCCACCTACCTCGACGTAAAAACTCGGGAGAGAATCCGTGCTTCAGCGAAAACAGCCGCTCCTGTGGGTGGAAGCATTTTGTTGTGTGCGTGCTTGAGAGCACTACAAGGGATTCCAAAGGTATATAGGAGTGAGACTCAGGACCCAGCAAAAGGCAGAACGAGGCCCCCGTGTGTTTGATTAAGCTAGCACTGAGACCCTCCATTTGCATGGAAGTCTAATCACTAGGGTTCTAACTCGAAGAAACAACAGTGTACAGAGACAGGGTTTTAGCTTTCGACGTCCTCTCTGTGGGAGGAAGCAGTTTAGGGTGTAGTGTGAGTGAGTGCCACGGGACTGGCTCCATTTCGTAAAATCGGGGTAGAGAGAACCCGGTACAGAGGGGAGCACACAAATCACATCATGGTTATGGGGCTAGTAGCGTTGCCCCGTGGGTGCGTGCAGTCTTAATGTCAGCCAGCTAACTCGAAGGAGAAACTCGGTAGAGAATCCGTGCTTCAGCGAAAACAGCCGCTCCTGAGGGTGGAAGCATTTTGTTGTGTGCGTGTGTGAGAGCACTGCAAGGGAGTCCAAAGCTATATACGAGTGAGAGTCAGACCCCAGCAAAGTTAGAACAAGGCTCCCCGTGTGTATGACTTAGCTAGCACTGAGGCCCTCCATTTGCATGGAAGTCTAATCGCTAGGGTTCTAAGTCGAAGAAACAACAGTGTACAGAGACAGTGTTTTAGCTTCCGACGACCTCTCTGTGGGAGGAAGCAGTTTAGTGTGTGCTTTCGTTGAGAGCCGCGGGACTGGCTCCATTTCGTAAACTCGGGGTAGACACAGGCCGGTATGAAGGCAGCGCACAAATCACATCATGGTTATGGGGCTAATAGCGTTGCCCCCGGGTTGCATGCAGACTGAAAGTCAGCCACCTAACTCGACGGACAAACTCGGTAGAGAATCCGTGCTTCAGCGAAAACAGCCGCTCCTGAGGGTGGAAGCATTTTGTTGTGTGCGTGCCTGAGAGCACTGCAAAGGAGTCCAAAGCTATATACCAGTCAGCCACAGGCCATATCAAAAGGCAGAACAAGACTCCCAGTGTGTTTGATTTAGCTAGCACTGCTGGCTTCTTTTGCATGGAAGTCTACTCGCTAGCGTTCTAACTCGAGGAAACAACAGTGTACAGAAACATTGTTTTAGCTTCCGACGACCTCCCTGTGGGAGGAAGCAGTTTAGGGTGTACTGTGGGTGAGAGCCAGGGGATGGGTTCCATTTCGAAAAATCGGGCTAGAGACAGGCCGATACAGAAGGCAGCTCACAAATCACATCATGGTTATGGGTCTCCTAGCGTCGCCCCGGGGGTGCGTGCAGGCTGAATATCAGCCACCTAACTAGACGGAAAAACTCGGTAGAGGATCCGTGCTTCAGTGAAAACAGCAGCTCCTGAGGGTGAAAGCATTTTGTTGTGTGCGTGCGTGAGAGCACTGCAAGGGATTCCAAAGGTATATACGAGTGAGACTCAGGCCCCAGCAAAAGGCAGAACAAGACTCCCCGTGTGTTTAATTTAGCCAGCACTGCGGCCCACCATTTGAATTGAAGTCTAATCGCGAGTGTTCTAACTCGAAGAAACAAGAGTGTGCAGAAACAGTGTTTTAGATTCCGACGACCTCTCTGTGCGTGGAAGCAGTTTAGCGTGTACTGTGTGTGAGAGCCTCGGGACTGGTGCCATTTCGTAAAATCGGGGTAGAGACAACCCGTTACAGAAGGCAGCTCACAACTCACATCATGGTTATGCGGCTAGTAGCGTTGGCCCGGGGGTGCGTGCAGGCTGAATGTCAGCCACCTAACTCGAAGGAAAAACTCGGTAGAGAATCCGTGCTTCAGCGAAAACAGCCGATCCTGAGGGTGGAAGCCTTTTGTTGTGTGCGTGCGTGAGAGCACTGCAAGGGAGTCCAAAGCTATATACGAGTCAGACTCAGGACACATCAAAAGGCAGAGCAAGACTCCCAGTGTGTTTGATTTAGCTAGAACTGCGGCCCTCCTTTTGCATTGAAGTCTAATCGCTAGGGTTCGGACTCGAACAAACAACAGTGTACGGAAACAGTGTTTTAGATTCCGACGACCTCTCTGTGGGAGGAAGCACTTTTGGGTGTACTTTCGTTGAGAGCCACGGGACTGGCTCCATTTCGTAAAATCGGGGTAGAGACAGGCTGGTACAGGAGGTAGCGCACAAATCACATCATGGTTATGGGGCTAGTAGCATTGCCCCGGTGTTGCGTGCAGGCTGAAATTCATCCACCTACCTCGACGTAAAAACTCGGGAGAGAATCCGTGCTTCAGCGAAAACAGCCGCTCCTGTGGGTGGAAGCATTTTGTTGTGTGCGTGCTTGAGAGCACTACAAGGGATTCCAAAGGTATATAGGAGTGAGACTCAGGACCCAGCAAAAGGCAGAACGAGGCCCCCGTGTGTTTGATTAAGTTAGCACTGAGACCCTCCATTTGCATGGAAGTTTAATCACTAGGGTTCTAACTCGAAGAAACAACAGTGTACAGAGACAGGGTTTTAGCTTCCGACGTCCTCTCTGTGGGAGGAAGCAGTTTAGGGTGTAGTGTGAGTGAGTGCCACGGGACTGGCTCCATTTCGTAAAATCGGGGTAGAGAGAACCCGGTACAGAGGGGAGCACACAAATCACATCATGTTTATGGGGCTAGTAGCGTTGCCCCGTGGGTGCGTGCAGTCTTAATGTCAGCCAGCTAACTCGAAGGAGAAACTCGGTAGAGAATCCGTGCTTCAGCGAAAACAGCCGCTCCTGAGGGTGGAAGCATTTTGTTGTGTGGTGTATGAGAGCACTGCAAGGGAGTCCAAAGCTATATACGAGTGAGAGTCAGACCCCAGCAAAGTTAGAACAAGGCTCCCTGTGTGTATGACTTAGCCAGCACTGCGGCCCTCCATTTGAATTGAAGTCTAATTGCGAGGGTTCTAACTCGAAGAAACAAGAGTGTGCAGAAACAGTGTTTTAGGTTCCGATGACCTCTCTGTGGGTGGAAGCAGTTTAGCGTGTACTGTGTGTGAGAGCCTCGGGACTGGTGCCATTTCGTAAAATCGGGGTAGAGACAACCCGTTACAGAAGGCAGCAAACAACTCACATCATGGTTATGCGGCTAGTAGCATTGGCCCGGGGGTGCGTGCAGGCTGAATGTCAGCCACCTAACTCGAAGGAGAAACTCGGTAGAGAATCCGTGCTTCAGCGAAAACAGCCGCTCCTGAGGGTGGAAGCATTTTGTTGTGTGCGTGTGTGAGAGCACTGCAAGGGAGTCCAAAGCTATATACGAATGAGAGTCAGACCCCAGCAAAGTTAGAACAAGGCTCCCCGTGTGTATGACTTAGCTAGCACTGAGGCCCTCCATTTGCATGGAAGTCTAATCGCTAGGGTTCTAAGTCGAAGAAACAACAGTGTACAGAGACAGTGTTTTAGCTTCCGACGACCTCTCTGTGGGAGGAAGCAGTTTAGTGTGTGCTTTCGTTGAGAGCCGCGGGATTGGCTCCATTTCGTAAACTCGGGGTAGACACAGGCCGGTATGAAGGCAGCGCACAAATCACATCATGGTTATGGGGCTAATAGCGTTGCCCCCGGGTTGCATGCAGACTGAAAGTCAGCCACCTAACTCGACGGACAAACTCGGTAGAGAATCCGTGCTTCAGCGAAAACAGCCGCTCCTGAGGGTGGAAGCCTTTTGTTGTGTGCGTGCGTGAGAGCACTGCAAGGGAGTCCAAAGCTATATACGAGTCAGACTCAGGACACATCAAAAGGCAGAGCAAGACTCCCAGTGTGTTTAATTTAGCTATAACTGCGGCCCTCCTTTTGCATTGAAGTCTAATCGCTAGGGTTCGGACTCGAACAAACAACAGTGTACAGAAACAGTGTTTTAGATTCCGACGACCTCTCTGTGGGAGGAAGCACTTTTGGGTGTACTTTCGTTGAGAGCCACGGGACTGGCTCCATTTCGTAAAATCGGGGTAGAGACAGGCTGGTACAGGAGGTAGCGCACAAATCACATCATGGTTATGGGGCTAGTAGCATTGCCCCGGGGTTGCGTGCAGGCTGAAAGTCAGCCACCTACCTCGACGTAAAACCTCGGGAGAGAATCCGTGCTTCAGCGAAAACAGCCGCTCCTGTGGGTGGAATCATTTTGTTGTGTGCGTGCTTGAGAGCACTACAAGGGATTCCATAGGTATATACGAGTGAGACTCAGGACCCAGCAAAAGGCAGAACGAGGCCCCCGTGTGTTTGATTAAGCTAGCACTGAGACCCTCCATTTGCATGGAAGTCTAATCACTAGGGTTCTAACTCGAAGAAACAACAGTGTACAGAGACAGGGTTTTAGCTTCCGACGTCCTCTCTGTGGGAGGAAGCAGTTTAGGGTGTAGTGTGAGTGAGTGCCACGGGACTGGCTCCATTTCATAAAATCGGGGTAGAGAGAACCCGGTACAGAGGGGAGCACACAAATCACATCATGGTTATGGGGCTAGTAGCGTTGCCCCGTGGGTGCGTGCAGTCTTAATGTCAGCCAGCTAACTCGAAGGAGAAACTCGGTAGAGAATCCGTGCTTCAGCGAAAACAGCCGCTCCTGAGGGTGGAAGCATTTTGTTGTGTGGTGTATGAGAGCACTGCAAGGGAGTCCAAAGCTATATACGAGTGAGAGTCAGACCCCAGCAAAGTTAGAACAAGGCTCCCTGTGTGTATGACTTAGCCAGCACTGCGGCCCTCCATTTGAATTGAAGTCTAATTGCGAGGGTTCTAACTCGAAGAAACAAGAGTGTGCAGAAACAGTGTTTTAGGTTCCGACGACCTCTCTGTGGGTGGAAGCAGTTTAGCGTGTACTGTGTGTGAGAGCCTCGGGACTGGTGCCTTTTAGTAAAATCGGGGTAGAGACAACCCGTTACAAAAGGCAGCTCACAACTCACATCATGGTTATGCGGCTAGTAGCATTGGCCCGGGGGTGCGTGCAGGCTGAATGTCAGCCACCTAACTCGAAGGAGAAACTCGGTAGAGAATCCGTGCTTCAGCGAAAACAGCCGCTCCTGAGGGTGGAAGCATTTTGTTGTGTGCGTGTGTGAGAGCACTGCAAGGGAGTCCAAAGCTATATACGAGTGAGAGTCAGACCCCAGCAAAGTTAGAACAAGGCTCCCCGTGTGTATGACTTATCTAGCACTGAGGCCCTCCATTTGCATGGAAGTCTAATCGCTAGGGTTCTAAGTCGAAGAAACAACAGTGTACAGAGACAGTGTTTTAGCTTCCGACGACCTCTCTGTGGGAGGAAGCAGTTTAGTGTGTGCTTTCGTTGAGAGCCGCGGGACTGGCTCCATTTCGTAAACTCGGGGTAGACACAGGCCGGTATGAAGGCAGCGCACAAATCACATCATGGTTATGGGGCTAATAGCGTTGCCCCCGGGTTGCATGCAGACTGAAAGTCAGCCACCTAACTCGACGGACACACTCGGTAGAGAATCCGTGCTTCAGCGAAAACAGCCGCTCCTGAGGGTGGAAGCATTTTGTTGTGTGCGTGCCTGAGAGCACTGCAAAGGAGTCCAAAGCTATATACCAGTCAGCCACAGGCCATATCAAAAGGCAGAACAAGACTCCCAGTGTGTTTGATTTAGCTAGCACTGCTGGCTTCTTTTGCATGGAAGTCTACTCGCTAGCGTTCTAACTCGAGGAAACAACAGTGTACAGAAACATTGTTTTAGCTTCCGACGACCTCCCTGTGGGAGGAAGCAGTTTAGGGTGTACTGTGGGTGAGAGCCAGGGGATGGGTTCCATTTCGAAAAATCGGGCTAGAGACAGGCCGATACAGAAGGCAGCTCACAAATCACATCATGGTTATGGGTCTCCTAGCGTCGCCCCGGGGGTGCGTGCAGGCTGAATATCAGCCACCTAACTAGACGGAAAAACTCGGTAGAGGATCCGTGCTTCAGTGAAAACAGCAGCTCCTGAGGGTGAAAGCATTTTGTTGTGTGCGTGCGTGAGAGCACTGCAAGGGATTCCAAAGGTATATACGAGTGAGACTCAGGCCCCAGCAAAAGGCAGAACAAGACTCCCCGTGTGTTTAATTTAGCCAGCACTGCGGCCCTCCATTTGAATTGAAGTCTAATCGCGAGGGTTCTAACTCGAAGAAACAAGAGTGTGCAGAAACAGTGTTTTAGATTCCGACGACCTCTCTGTGGGTGGAAGCAGTTTAGCGTGTACTGTGTGTGAGAGCCTCGGGACTGGTGCCATTTCGTAAAATCGGGGTAGAGACAACCCGTTACAGAAGGCAGCTCACAACTCACATCATGGTTATGCGGCTAGTAGCGTTGGCCCGGGGGTGGGTGCAGGCTGAATGTCAGCCACCTAACTCGAAGGAAAAACTCGGTAGAGAATCCGTGCTTCAGCGAAAACAGCCGCTCCTGAGGGTGGAAGCCTTTTTTTGTGTGCGTGCGTGAGAGCACTGCAAGGGAGTCCAAAGCTATATACGAGTCAGACTCAGGACACATCAAAAGGCAGAGCAAGACTCCCAGTGTGTTTGATTTAGCTAGAACTGCGGCCCTCCTTTTGCATTGAAGTCTAATCGCTAGGGTTCGGACTCAAACAAACAACAGTGTACAGAAACAGTGTTTTAGATTCCGACGACCTCTCTGTGGGAGGAAGCACTTTTGGGTGCACTTTCGTTGAGAGCCACGGGACTGGCTCCATTTCGTAAAATCGGGGTAGAGACAGGCTGGTACAGGAGGTAGCGCACAAATCACATCATGGTTATGGGGCTAGTAGCATTGCCCCGGGGTTGCGTGCAGGCTGAAAGTCAGCCACCTACCTCGACGTAAAAACTCGGGAGAGAATCCGTGCTTCAGCGAAAACAGCCGCTCCTGTGGGTGGAATCATTTTGTTGTGTGCGTGCTTGAGAGCACTACAAGGGATTCCAAAGGTATATAGGAGTGAGACTCAGGACCCAGCAAAAGGCAGAACGAGGCACCGTGTGTTTGATTAAGCTAGCACTGAGACCCTCCATTTGCATGGAAGTCTAATCACTAGGGTTCTAACTCGAAGAAACAACAGTGTACAGAGACAGGGTTTTAGCTTCCGACGTCCTCTCTGTGGGAGGAAGCAGTTTAGGGTGTAGTGTGAGTGAGTGCCACGGGACTGGCTCCATTTCGTAAAATCGGGGTAGAGAGAACCCGGTACAGAGGGGAGCACACAAATCACATCATGGTTATGGGGCTAGTAGCGTTGCCCCGTGGGTGCGTGCAGTCTTAATGTCAGCCAGCTAACTCGAAGGAGAAACTCGGTAGAGAATCCGTGCTTCAGCGAAAACAGCCGCTCCTGAGGGTGGAAGCATTTTGTTGTGTGGTGTATGAGAGCACTGCAAGGGAGTCCAAAGCTATATATGAGTGAGAGTCAGACCCCAGCAAAGTTAGAACAAGGCTCCCTGTGTGTATGACTTAGCCAGCACTGCGGCCCTCCATTTGAATTGAAGTCTAATTGCGAGGGTTCTAACTCGAAGAAACAAGAGTGTGCAGAAACAGTGTTTTAGGTTCCGACGACCTCTCTGTGGGTGGAAGCAGTTTAGCGTGTACTGTGTGTGAGAGCCTCGGGACTGGTGCCATTTCGTAAAATCGGGGTAGAGACAACCCGTTACAGAAGGCAGCTCACAACTCACATCATGGTTATGCGGCTAGTAGCATTGGCCCGGGGGTGCGTGCAGGCTGAATGTCAGCCAGCTAACTCGAAGGAGAAACTCGGTAGAGAATCCGTGCTTCAGCGAAAACAGCCGCTCCTGAGGGTGGAAGCATTTTGTTGTGTGCGTGTGTGAGAGCACTGCAAGGGAGTCCAAAGCTATATACGAGTGAGAGTCAGACCCCAGCAAAGTTAGAACAAGGCTCCCCGTGTGTATGACTTAGCTAGCACTGAGGCCCTCCATTTGCATGGAAGTCTAATCGCTAGGGTTCTAAGTCGAAGAAACAACAGTGTACAGAGACAGTGTTTTAGCTTCCGACGACCTCTCTGTGGGAGGAAGCAGTTTAGTGTGTGCTTTCGTTGAGAGCCGCGGGACTGGCTCCATTTCGTAAACTCGGGGTAGACACAGGCCGGTATGAAGGCAGCGCACAAATCACATCATGGTTATGGGGCTAATAGCGTTGCCCCCGGGTTGCATGCAGACTGAAAGTCAGCCACCTAACTCGACGGACAAACTCGGTAGAGAATCCGTGCTTCAGCGAAAACAGGCGCTCCTGAGGGTGGAAGCATTTTGTTGTGTGCGTGCCTGAGAGCACTGCAAAGGAGTCCAAAGCTATATACCAGTCAGCCACAGGCCATATCAAAAGGCAGAACAAGACTCCCAGTGTGTTTGATTTAGCTAGCACTGCTGGCTTCTTTTGCATGGAAGTCTACTCGCTAGCGTTCTAACTCGAGGAAACAACAGTGTACAGAAACATTGTTTTAGCTTCCGACGACCTCCCTGTGGGAGGAAGCAGTTTAGGGTGTACTGTGGGTGAGAGCCAGGGGATGGGTTCCATTTCGAAAAATCGGGCTAGAGACAGGCCGATACAGAAGGCAGCTCACAAATCACATCATGGTTATGGGTCTCCTAGCGTCGCCCCGGGGGTGCGTGCAGGCTGAATATCAGCCACCTAACTAGACGGAAAAACTCGGTAGAGGATCCGTGCTTCAGTGAAAACAGCAGCTCCTGAGGGTGAAAGCATTTTGTTGTGTGCGTGCGTGAGAGCACTGCAAGGGATTCCAAAGGTATATACGAGTGAGACTCAGGCCCCAGCAAAAGGCAGAACAAGACTCCCCGTGTGTTTAATTTAGCCAGCACTGCGGCCCACCATTTGAATTGAAGTCTAATCGCGAGTGTTCTAACTCGAAGAAACAAGAGTGTGCAGAAACAGTGTTTTAGATTCCGACGACCTCTCTGTGCGTGGAAGCAGTTTAGCGTGTACTGTGTGTGAGAGCCTCGGGACTGGTGCCATTTCGTAAAATCGGGGTAGAGACAACCCGTTACAGAAGGCAGCTCACAACTCACATCATGGTTATGCGGCTAGTAGCTTTGGCCCGGGGGTGCGTGCAGGCTGAATGTCAGCCACCTAACTCGAAGGAAAAACTCGGTAGAGAATCCGTGCTTCAGCGAAAACAGCTGATCCTGAGGGTGGAAGCCTTTTGTTGTGTGCGTGCGTGAGAGCACTGCAAGGGAGTCCAAAGCTATATACGAGTCAGACTCAGGACACATCAAAAGGCAGAGCAAGACTCCCAGTGTGTTTGATTTAGCTAGAACTGCGGCCCTCCTTTTGCATTGAAGTCTAATCGCTAGGGTTCGGACTCGAACAAACAACAGTGTACGGAAACAGTGTTTTAGATTCCGACGACCTCTCTGTGGGAGGAAGCACTTTTGGGTGTACTTTCGTTGAGAGCCACGGGACTGGCTCCATTTCGTAAAATCGGGGTAGAGACAGGCTGGTACAGGAGGTAGCGCACAAATCACATCATGGTTATGGGGCTAGTAGCATTGCCCCGGTGTTGCGTGCAGGCTGAAATTCATCCACCTACCTCGACGTAAAAACTCGGGAGAGAATCCGTGCTTCAGCGAAAACAGCCGCTCCTGTGGGTGGAAGCATTTTGTTGTGTGCGTGCTTGAGAGCACTACAAGGGATTCCAAAGGTATATAGGAGTGAGACTCAGGACCCAGCAAAAGGCAGAACGAGGCCCCCGTGTGTTTGATTAAGTTAGCACTGAGACCCTCCATTTGCATGGAAGTTTAATCACTAGGGTTCTAACTCGAAGAAACAACAGTGTACAGAGACAGGGTTTTAGCTTCCGACGTCCTCTCTGTGGGAGGAAGCAGTTCAGGGTGTAGTGTGAGTGAGTGCCACGGGACTGGCTCCATTTCGTAAAATCGGGGTAGAGAGAACCCGGTACAGAGGGGAGCACACAAATCACATCATGGTTATGGGGCTAGTAGCGTTGCCCCGTGGGTGCGTGCAGTCTTAATGTCAGCCAGCTAACCTGAAGGAGAAACTCGGTAGAGAATCCGTGCTTCAGCGAAAACAGCCGCTCCTGAGGGTGGAAGCATTTTGTTGTGTGCGTGCCTGAGAGCACTGCAAAGGAGTCCAAAGCTATATACCAGTCAGCCACAGGCCATATCAAAAGGCAGAACAAGACTCCCAGTGTGTTTGATTTAGCTAGCACTGCTGGCTTCTTTTGCATGGAAGTCTACTCGCTAGCGTTCTAACTCGAGGAAACAACAGTGTACAGAAACATTGTTTTAGCTTCCGACGACCTCCCTGTGGGAGGAAGCAGTTTAGGGTGTACTGTGGGTGAGAGCCAGGGGATGGGTTCCATTTCGAAAAATCGGGCTAGAGACAGGCCGATACAGAAGGCAGCTCACAAATCACATCATGGTTATGGGTCTCCTAGCGTCGCCCCGGGGGTGCGTGCAGGCTGAATATCAGCCACCTAACTAGACGGAAAAACTCGGTAGAGGATCCGTGCTTCAGTGAAAACAGCAGCTCCTGAGGGTGAAAGCATTTTGTTGTGTGCGTGCGTGAGAGCACTGCAAGGGATTCCAAAGGTATATACGAGTGAGACTCAGGCCCCAGCAAAAGGCAGAACAAGACTCCCCGTGTGTTTAATTTAGCCAGCACTGCGGCCCTCCATTTGAATTGAAGTCTAATCGCGAGGGTTCTAACTCGAAGAAACAAGAGTGTGCAGAAACAGTGTTTTAGATTCCGACGACCTCTCTGTGGGTGGAAGCAGTTTAGCGTGTACTGTGTGTGAGAGCCTCGGGACTGGTGCCATTTCGTAAAATCGGGGTAGAGACAACCCGTTACAGAAGGCAGCTCACAACTCACATCATGGTTATGCGGCTAGTAGCGTTGGCCCGGGGGTGGGTGCAGGCTGAATGTCAGCCACCTAACTCGAAGGAAAAACTCGGTAGAGAATCCGTGCTTCAGCGAAAACAGCCGCTCCTGAGGGTGGAAGCCTTTTTTTGTGTGCGTGCGTGAGAGCACTGCAAGGGAGTCCAAAGCTATATACGAGTCAGACTCAGGACACATCAAAAGGCAGAGCAAGACTCCCAGTGTGTTTGATTTAGCTAGAACTGCGGCCCTCCTTTTGCATTGAAGTCTAATCGCTAGGGTTCGGACTCGAACAAACAACAGTGTACAGAAACAGTGTTTTAGATTCCGACGACCTCTCTGTGGGAGGAAGCACTTTTGGGTGCACTTTCGTTGAGAGCCACGGGACTGGCTCCATTTCGTAAAATCGGGGTAGAGACAGGCTGGTACAGGAGGTAGCGCACAAATCACATCATGGTTATGGGGCTAGTAGCATTGCCCCGGTGTTGCGTGCAGGCTGAAATTCATCCACCTACCTCGACGTAAAAACTCGGGAGAGAATCCGTGCTTCAGCGAAAACAGCCGCTCCTGTGGGTGGAATCATTTTGTTGTGTGCGTGCTTGAGAGCACTACAAGGGATTCCAAAGGTATATAGGAGTGAGACTCAGGACCCAGCAAAAGGCAGAACGAGGCACCGTGTGTTTGATTAAGCTAGCACTGAGACCCTCCATTTGCATGGAAGTCTAATCACTAGGGTTCTAACTCGAAGAAACAACAGTGTACAGAGACAGGGTTTTAGCTTCCGACGTCCTCTCTGTGGGAGGAAGCAGTTTAGGGTGTAGTGTGAGTGAGTGCCACGGGACTGGCTCCATTTCGTAAAATCGGGGTAGAGAGAACCCGGTACAGAGGGGAGCACACAAATCACATCATGGTTATGGGGCTAGTAGCGTTGCCCCGTGGGTGCGTGCAGTCTTAATGTCAGCCAGCTAACTCGAAGGAGAAACTCGGTAGAGAATCCGTGCTTCAGCGAAAACAGCCGCTCCTGAGGGTGGAAGCATTTTGTTGTGTGGTGTATGAGAGCACTGCAAGGGAGTCCAAAGCTATATATGAGTGAGAGTCAGACCCCAGCAAAGTTAGAACAAGGCTCCCTGTGTGTATGACTTAGCCAGCACTGCGGCCCTCCATTTGAATTGAAGTCTAATTGCGAGGGTTCTAACTCGAAGAAACAAGAGTGTGCAGAAACAGTGTTTTAGGTTCCGACGACCTCTCTGTGGGTGGAAGCAGTTTAGCGTGTACTGTGTGTGAGAGCCTCGGGACTGGTGCCATTTCGTAAAATCGGGGTAGAGAGAACCCGGTACAGAAGGCAGCTCACAACTCACATCATGGTTATGCGGCTAGTAGCATTGGCCCGGGGGTGCGTGCAGGCTGAATGTCAGCCAGCTAACTCGAAGGAGAAACTCGGTAGAGAATCCGTGCTTCAGCGAAAACAGCCGCTCCTGAGGGTGGAAGCATTTTGTTGTGTGCGTGTGTGAGAGCACTGCAAGGGAGTCCAAAGCTATATACGAGTGAGAGTCAGACCCCAGCAAAGTTAGAACAAGGCTCCCCGTGTGTATGACTTAGCTAGCACTGAGGCCCTCCATTTGCATGGAAGTCTAATCGCTAGGGTTCTAAGTCGAAGAAACAACAGTGTACAGAGACAGTGTTTTAGCTTCCGACGACCTCTCTGTGGGAGGAAGCAGTTTAGTGTGTGCTTTCGTTGAGAGCCGCGGGACTGGCTCCATTTCGTAAACTCGGGGTAGACACAGGCCGGTATGAAGGCAGCGCACAAATCACATCATGGTTATGGGGCTAATAGCGTTGCCCCCGGGTTGCATGCAGACTGAAAGTCAGCCACCTAACTCGACGGACAAACTCGGTAGAGAATCCGTGCTTCAGCGAAAACAGGCGCTCCTGAGGGTGGAAGCATTTTGTTGTGTGCGTGCCTGAGAGCACTGCAAAGGAGTCCAAAGCTATATACCAGTCAGCCACAGGCCATATCAAAAGGCAGAACAAGACTCCCAGTGTGTTTGATTTAGCTAGCACTGCTGGCTTCTTTTGCATGGAAGTCTACTCGCTAGCGTTCTAACTCGAGGAAACAACAGTGTACAGAAACATTGTTTTAGCTTCCGACGACCTCCCTGTGGGAGGAAGCAGTTTAGGGTGTACTGTGGGTGAGAGCCAGGGGATGGGTTCCATTTCGAAAAATCGGGCTAGAGACAGGCCGATACAGAAGGCAGCTCACAAATCACATCATGGTTATGGGTCTCCTAGCGTCGCCCCGGGGGTGCGTGCAGGCTGAATATCAGCCACCTAACTAGACGGAAAAACTCGGTAGAGGATCCGTGCTTCAGTGAAAACAGCAGCTCCTGAGGGTGAAAGCATTTTGTTGTGTGCGTGCGTGAGAGCACTGCAAGGGATTCCAAAGGTATATACGAGTGAGACTCAGGCCCCAGCAAAAGGCAGAACAAGACTCCCCGTGTGTTTAATTTAGCCAGCACTGCGGCCCACCATTTGAATTGAAGTCTAATCGCGAGTGTTCTAACTCGAAGAAACAAGAGTGTGCAGAAACAGTGTTTTAGATTCCGACGACCTCTCTGTGCGTGGAAGCAGTTTAGCGTGTACTGTGTGTGAGAGCCTCGGGACTGGTGCCATTTCGTAAAATCGGGGTAGAGACAACCCGTTACAGAAGGCAGCTCACAACTCACATCATGGTTATGCGGCTAGTAGCTTTGGCCCGGGGGTGCGTGCAGGCTGAATGTCAGCCACCTAACTCGAAGGAAAAACTCGGTAGAGAATCCGTGCTTCAGCGAAAACAGCTGATCCTGAGGGTGGAAGCCTTTTGTTGTGTGCGTGCGTGAGAGCACTGCAAGGGAGTCCAAAGCTATATACGAGTCAGACTCAGGACACATCAAAAGGCAGAGCAAGACTCCCAGTGTGTTTGATTTAGCTAGAACTGCGGCCCTCCTTTTGCATTGAAGTCTAATCGCTAGGGTTCGGACTCGAACAAACAACAGTGTACGGAAACAGTGTTTTAGATTCCGACGACCTCTCTGTGGGAGGAAGCACTTTTGGGTGTACTTTCGTTGAGAGCCACGGGACTGGCTCCATTTCGTAAAATCGGGGTAGAGACAGGCTGGTACAGGAGGTAGCGCACAAATCACATCATGGTTATGGGGCTAGTAGCATTGCCCCGGTGTTGCGTGCAGGCTGAAATTCATCCACCTACCTCGACGTAAAAACTCGGGAGAGAATCCGTGCTTCAGCGAAAACAGCCGCTCCTGTGGGTGGAAGCATTTTGTTGTGTGCGTGCTTGAGAGCACTACAAGGGATTCCAAAGGTATATAGGAGTGAGACTCAGGACCCAGCAAAAGGCAGAACGAGGCCCCCGTGTGTTTGATTAAGTTAGCACTGAGACCCTCCATTTGCATGGAAGTTTAATCACTAGGGTTCTAACTCGAAGAAACAACAGTGTACAGAGACAGGGTTTTAGCTTCCGACGTCCTCTCTGTGGGAGGAAGCAGTTCAGGGTGTAGTGTGAGTGAGTGCCACGGGACTGGCTCCATTTCGTAAAATCGGGGTAGAGAGAACCCGGTACAGAGGGGAGCACACAAATCACATCATGGTTATGGGGCTAGTAGCGTTGCCCCGTGGGTGCGTGCAGTCTTAATGTCAGCCAGCTAACCTGAAGGAGAAACTCGGTAGAGAATCCGTGCTTCAGCGAAAACAGCCGCTCCTGAGGGTGGAAGCATTTTGTTGTGTGGTGTATGAGAGCACTGCAAGGGAGTCCAAAGCTATATACGAGTGAGAGTCAGACCCCAGCAAAGTTAGAACAAGGCTCCCTGTGTGTATGACTTAGCCAGCACTGCGGCCCTCCATTTGAATTGAAGTCTAATTGCGAGGGTTCTAACTCGAAGAAACAAGAGTGTGCAGAAACAGTGTTTTAGGTTCCGACGACCTCTCTGTGGGTGGAAGCAGTTTAGCGTGTACTGTGTGTGAGAGCCTCGGGACTGGTGCCATTTCGTAAAATCGGGGTAGAGACAACCCGTTACAGAAGGCAGCTCACAACTCACATCATGGTTATGCGGCTAGTAGCATTGGCCCGGGGGTGCGTGCAGGCTGAATGTCAGCCAGCTAACTCGAAGGAGAAACTCGGTAGAGAATCCGTGCTTCAGCGAAAACAGCCGCTCCTGAGGGTGGAAGCATTTTGTTGTGTGCGTGTGTGAGAGCACTGCAAGGGAGTCCAAAGCTATATACGAGTGAGAGTCAGACCCCAGCAAAGTTAGAACAAGGCTCCCCGTGTGTATGACTTAGCTAGCACTGAGGCCCTCCATTTGCATGGAAGTCTAATCGCTAGGGTTCTAAGTCGAAGAAACAACAGTGTACAGAGACAGTGTTTTAGCTTCCGACGACCTCTCTGTGGGAGGAAGCAGTTTAGTGTGTGCTTTCGTTGAGAGCCGCGGGACTGGCTCCATTTCGTAAACTCGGGGTAGACACAGGCCGGTATGAAGGCAGCGCACAAATCACATCATGGTTATGGGGCTAATAGCGTTGCCCCCGGGTTGCATGCAGACTGAAAGTCAGCCACCTAACTCGACGGACAAACTCGGTAGAGAATCCGTGCTTCAGCGAAAACAGCCGCTCCTGAGGGTGGAAGCATTTTGTTGTGTGCGTGCCTGAGAGCACTGCAAAGGAGTCCAAAGCTATATACCAGTCAGCCACAGGCCATATCAAAAGGCAGAACAAGACTCCCAGTGTGTTTGATTTAGCTAGCACTGCTGGCTTCTTTTGCATGGAAGTCTACTCGCTAGCGTTCTAACTCGAGGAAACAACAGTGTACAGAAACATTGTTTTAGCTTCCGACGACCTCCCTGTGGGAGGAAGCAGTTTAGGGTGTACTGTGGGTGAGAGCCAGGGGATGGGTTCCATTTCGAAAAATCGGGCTAGAGACAGGCCGATACAGAAGGCAGCTCACAAATCACATCATGGTTATTGGTCTCCTAGCGTCGCCCCGGGGGTGCGTGCAGGCTGAATATCAGCCACCTAACTAGACGGAAAAACTCGCTAGAGGATCCGTGCTTCAGTGAAAACAGCAGCTCCTGAGGGTGAAAGCATTTTGTTGTGTGCGTGCGTGAGAGCACTGCAAGGGAGTCCAAAGCTATATACGAGTCAGACTCAGGACACATCAAAAGGCAGAGCAAGACTCCCAGTGTGTTTGATTTAGCTAGAACTGCGGCCCTCCTTTTGCATTGAAGTCTAATCGCTAGGGTTCGGACTCGAACAAACAACAGTGTACAGAAACAGTGTTTTAGATTCCGACGACCTCTCTGTGGGAGGAAGCACTTTTGGGTGTACTTTCGTTGAGAGCCACGGGACTGGCTCCATTTCGTAAAATCGGGGTAGAGACAGGCTGGTACAGGAGGTAGCGCACAAATCACATCATGGTTATGGGGCTAGTAGCATTGCCCCGGGGTTGCGTGCAGGCTGAAAGTCAGCCACCTACCTCGACGTAAAAACTCGGGAGAGAATCCGTGCTTCAGCGAAAACAGCCGCTCCTGTGGGTGGAATCATTTTGTTGTGTGCGTGCTTGAGAGCACTACAAGGGATTCCAAAGGTATATAGGAGTGAGACTCAGGACCCAGCAAAAGGCAGAACGAGGCCCCCGTGTGTTTGATTAAGCTAGCACTGAGACCCTCCATTTGCATGGAAGTCTAATCACTAGGGTTCTAACTCGAAGAAACAACAGTGTACAGAGACAGGGTTTTAGCTTCCGACGTCCTCTCTGTGGGAGGAAGCAGTTTAGGGTGTAGTGTGAGTGAGTGCCACGGGACTGGCTCCATTTCGTAAAATCGGGGTAGAGAGAACCCGGTACAGAGGGGAGCACACAAATCACATCACGGTTATGGGGCTAGTAGCGTTGCCCCGTGGGTGCGTGCAGTCTTAATGTCAGCCAGCTAACTCGAAGGAGAAACTCGGTAGAGAATCCGTGCTTCAGCGAAAACAGCCGCTCCTGAGGGTGGAAGCATTTTGTTGTGTGGTGTATGAGAGCACTGCAAGGGAGTCCAAAGCTATATACGAGTGAGAGTCAGACCCCAGCAAAGTTAGAACAAGGCTCCCTGTGTGTATGACTTAGCCAGCACTGCGGCCCTCCATTTGAATTGAAGTCTAATTGCGAGGGTTCTAACTCGAAGAAAAAGAGTGTGCAGAAACAGTGTTTTAGGTTCCGACGACCTCTCTGTGGGTGGAAGCAGTTTAGCGTGTACTGTGTGTGAGAGCCTCGGGACTGGTGCCATTTCGTAAAATCGGGGTAGAGACAACCCGTTACAGAAGGCAGCTCACAACTCACATCATGGTTATGCGGCTAGTAGCATTGGCCCGGGGGTGCGTGCAGGCTGAATGTCAGCCACCTAACTCGAAGGAGAAACTCGGTAGAGAATCCGTGCTTCAGCGAAAACAGCCGCTCCTGAGGGTGGAAGCATTTTGTTGTGTGCGTGTGTGAGAGCACTGCAAGGGAGTCCAAAGCTATATACGAGTGAGAGTCAGACCCCAGCAAAGTTAGAACAAGGCTCCCCGTGTGTATGACTTAGCTAGCACTGAGGCCCTCCATTTGCATGGAAGTCTAATCACTAGGGTTCTAAGTCGAAGAAACAACAGTGTACAGAGACAGTGTTTTAGCTTCCGACGACCTCTCTGTGGGAGGAAGCAGTTTAGTGTGTGCTTTCGTTGAGAGCCGCGGGACTGGCTCCATTTCGTAAACTCGGGGTAGACACAGGCCGGTATGAAGGCAGCGCACAAATCACATCATGGTTATGGGGCTAATAGCGTTGCCCCCGGGTTGCATGCAGACTGAAAGTCAGCCACCTAACTCGACGGACAAACTCGGTAGAGAATCCGTGCTTCAGCGAAAACAGCCGCTCCTGAGGGTGGAAGCCTTTTGTTGTGTGCGTGCGTGAGAGCACTGCAAGGGAGTCCAAAGCTATATACGAGTCAGACTCAGGACACATCAAAAGGCAGAGCAAGACTCCCAGTGTGTTTGATTTAGCTAGAACTGCGGCCCTCCTTTTGCATTGAAGTCTAATCGCTAGGGTTCGGACTCGAACAAACAACAGTGTACAGAAACAGTGTTTTAGATTCCGACGACCTCTCTGTGGGAGGAAGCACTTTTGGGTGTACTTTCGTTGAGAGCCACGGGACTGGCTCCATTTCGTAAAATCGGGGTAGAGACAGGCTGGTACAGGAGGTAGCGCACAAATCACATCATGGTTATGGGGCTAGTAGCATTGCCCCGGGGTTGCGTGCAGGCTGAAAGTCAGCCACCTACCTCGACGTAAAACCTCGGGAGAGAATCCGTGCTTCAGCGAAAACAGCCGCTCCTGTGGGTGGAATCATTTTGTTGTGTGCGTGCTTGAGAGCACTACAAGGGATTCCAAAGGTATATACGAGTGAGACTCAGGACCCAGCAAAAGGCAGAACGAGGCCCCCGTGTGTTTGATTAAGCTAGCACTGAGACCCTCCATTTGCATGGAAGTCTAATCACTAGGGTTCTAACTCGAAGAAACAACAGTGTACAGAGACAGGGTTTTAGCTTCCGACGTCCTCTCTGTGGGAGGAAGCAGTTTAGGGTGTAGTGTGAGTGAGTGCCACGGGACTGGCTCCATTTCGTAAAATCGGGGTAGAGAGAACCCGGTACAAAGGGGAGCACACAAATCACATCATGGTTATGGGGCTAGTAGCGTTGCCCCGTGGGTGCGTGCAGTCTTAATGTCAGCCAGCTAACTCGAAGGAGAAACTCGGTAGAGAATCCGTGCTTCAGCGAAAACAGCCGCTCCTGAGGGTGGAAGCATTTTGTTGTGTGGTGTATGAGAGCACTGCAAGGGAGTCCAAAGCTATATACGAGTGAGAGTCAGACCCCAGCAAAGTTAGAACAAGGCTCCCTGTGTGTATGACTTAGCCAGCACTGCGGCCCTCCATTTGAATTGAAGTCTAATTGCGAGGGTTCTAACTCGAAGAAACAAGAGTGTGCAGAAACAGTGTTTTAGGTTCCGACGACCTCTCTGTGGGTGGAAGCAGTTTAGCGTGTACTGTGTGTGAGAGCCTCGGGACTGGTGCCATTTCGTAAAATCGGGGTAGAGACAACCCGTTACAGAAGGCAGCTCACAACTCACATCATGGTTATGCGGCTAGTAGCATTGGCCCGGGGGTGCGTGCAGGCTGAATATCAGCCACCTAACTCGAAGGAGAAACTCGGTAGAGAATCCGTGCTTCAGCGAAAACAGCCGCTCCTGAGGGTGGAAGCATTTTGTTGTGTGCGTGTGTGAGAGCACTGCAAGGGAGTCCAAAGCTATATACGAGTGAGAGTCAGACCCCAGCAAAGTGAGAACAAGGCTCCCCGTGTGTATGACTTAGCTAGCACTGAGGCCCTCCATTTGCATGGAAGTCTAATCGCTAGGGTTCTAAGTCGAAGAAACAACAGTGTACAGAGACAGTGTTTTAGCTTCCGACGACCTCTCTGTGGGAGGAAGCAGTTTAGTGTGTGCTTTCGTTGAGAGCCGCGGGACTGGCTCCATTTCGTAAACTCGGGGTAGACACAGGCCGGTATGAAGGCAGCGCACAAATCACATCATGGTTATGGGGCTAATAGCGTTGCCCCCGGGTTGCATGCAGACTGAAAGTCAGCCACCTAACTCGACGGACAAACTCGGTAGAGAATCCGTGCTTCAGCGAAAACAGCCGCTCCTGAGGGTGGAAGCGTTTTGTTGTGTGCGTGCGTGAGAGCACTGCAAGGGAGTCCAAAGCTATATACGAGTCAGACTCAGGACACATCAAAAGGCAGAGCAAGACTCCCAGTGTGTTTGATTTAGCTAGAACTGCGACCCTCCTTTTGCATTGAAGTCTAATCGCTAGGGTTCGGCCTCGAACAAACAACAGTGTACGGAAACAGTGTTTTAGATTCCGACGACCTCTCTGTGGGAGGAAGCACTTTTGGGTGTACTTTCGTTGAGAGCCACGGGACTGGCTCCATTTCGTAAAATCGGGGTAGAGACAGGCTGGTACAGGAGGTAGCGCACAAATCACATCATGGTTATGGGGCTAGTAGCATTGCCCCGGGGTTGCGTGCAGGCTGAAAGTCAGCCACCTACCTCGACGTAAAACCTCGGGAGAGAATCCGTGCTTCAGCGAAAACAGCCGCTCCTGTGGGTGGAATCATTTTGTTGTGTGCGTGCTTGAGAGCACTACAAGGGATTCCAAAGGTATATAGGAGTGAGACTCAGGACCCAGCAAAAGGCAGAACGAGGCCCCCGTGTGTTTGATTAAGCTAGCACTGAGACCCTCCATTCGCATGGAAGTCTAATCACTAGGGTTCTAACTCGAAGAAACAACAGTGTACAGAGACAGGGTTTTAGCTTCCGACGTCCTCTCTGTGGGAGGAAGCAGTTTAGGGTGTAGTGTGAGTGAGTGCCACGGGACTGGCTCCATTTCGTAAAATCGGGGTAGAGAGAACCCGGTACAGAGGGGAGCACACAAATCACATCATGGTTATGGGGCTAGTAGCGTTGCCCCGTGGGTGCGTGCAGTCTTAATGTCAGCCAGCTAACTCGAAGGAGAAACTCGGTAGAGAATCCGTGCTTCAGCGAAAACAGCCGCTCCTGAGGGTGGAAGCATTTTGTTGTGTGGTGTATGAGAGCACTGCAAGGGAGTCCAAAGCTATATACGAGTGAGAGTCAGACCCCAGCAAAGTTAGAACAAGGCTCCCTGTGTGTATGACTTAGCCAGCACTGCGGCCCTCCATTTGAATTGAAGTCTAATTGCGAGGGTTCTAACTCGAAGAAACAAGAGTGTGCAGAAACAGTGTTTTAGGTTCCGACGACCTCTCTGTGGGTGGAAGCAGTTTAGCGTGTACTGTGTGTGAGAGCCTCGGGACTGGTGCCATTTCGTAAAATCGGGGTAGAGACAACCCGTTACAGAAGGCAGCTCACAACTCACATCATGGTTATGCGGCTAGTAGCATTGGCCCGGGGGTGCGTGCAGGCTGAATGTCAGCCACCTAACTCGAAGGAGAAACTCGGTAGAGAATCCGTGCTTCAGCGAAAACAGCCGCTCCTGAGGGTGGAAGCATTTTGTTGTGTGCGTGTGTGAGAGCACTGCAAGGGAGTCCAAAGCTATATACGAGTGAGAGTCAGACCCCAGCAAAGTGAGAACAAGGCTCCCCGTGTGTATGACTTAGCTAGCACTGAGGCCCTCCATTTGCATGGAAGTCTAATCGCTAGGGTTCTAAGTCGAAGAAACAACAGTGTACAGAGACAGTGTTTTAGCTTCCGACGACCTCTCTGTGGGAGGAAGCAGTTTAGTGTGTGCTTTCGTTGAGAGCCGCGGGACTGGCTCCATTTCGTAAACTCGGGGTAGACACAGGCCGGTATGAAGGCAGCGCACAAATCACATCATGGTTATGGGGCTAATAGCGTTGCCCCCGGGTTGCATGCAGACTGAAAGTCAGCCACCTAACTCGACGGACAAACTCGGTAGAGAATCCGTGCTTCAGCGAAAACAGCCGCTCCTGAGGGTGGAAGCCTTTTGTTGTGTGCGTGCGTGAGAGCACTGCAAGGGAGTCCACTGCTATATACGAGTCAGACTCAGGACACATCAAAAGGCAGAGCAAGACTCCCAGTGTGTTTGATTTAGCTAGAACTGCGGCCCTCCTTTTGCATTGAAGTCTAATCGCTAGGGTTCGGACTCGAACAAACAACAGTGTACGGAAACAGTGTTTTAGATTCCGACGACCTCTCTGTGGGAGGAAGCACTTTAGGGTGTACTTTCGTTGAGAGCCACGGGACTGGCTCCATTTCGTAAAATCGGGGTAGAGACAGGCTTGTACAGGAGGTAGCGCACAAATCACATCATGGTTATGGGGCTAGTAGCATTGCCCCGGGGTTGCGTGCAGGCTGAAAGTCAGCCACCTACCTCGACGTAAAAACTCGGGAGAGAATCCGTGCTTCAGCGAAAACAGCCGCTCCTGTGGGTGGAAGCATTTTGTTGTGTGCGTGCTTGAGAGCACTACAAGGGATTCCAAAGGTATATAGGAGTGAGACTCAGGACCCAGCAAAAGGCAGAACGAGGCCCCCGTGTGTTTGATTAAGTTAGCACTGAGACCCTCCATTTGCATGGAAGTCTAATCACTAGGGTTCTAACTCGAAGAAACAACAGTGTACAGAGACAGGGTTTTAGCTTCCGACGTCCTCTCTGTGGGAGGAAGCAGTTTAGGGTGTAGTGTGAGTGAGTGCCACGGGACTGGCTCCATTTCGTAAAATCGGGGTAGAGAGAACCCGGTACAGAGGGGAGCACACAAATCACATCATGGTTATGGGGCTAGTAGCGTTGCCCCGTGGGTGCGTGCAGTCTTAATGTCAGCCAGCTAACTCGAAGGAGAAACTCGGTAGAGAATCCGTGCTTCAGCGAAAACAGCCGCTCCTGAGGGTGGAAGCATTTTGTTGTGTGGTGTATGAGAGCACTGCAAGGGAGTCCAAAGCTATATACGAGTGAGAGTCAGACCCCAGCAAAGTTAGAACAAGGCTCCCTGTGTGTATGACTTAGCCAGCACTGCGGCCCTCCATTTGAATTGAAGTCTAATTGCGAGGGTTCTAACTCGAAGAAACAAGAGTGTGCAGAAACAGTGTTTTAGGTTCCGACGACCTCTCTGTGGGTGGAAGCAGTTTAGCGTGTACTGTGTGTGAGAGCCTCGGGACTGGTGCCATTTCGTAAAATCGGGGTAGAGACAACCCGTTACAGAAGGCAGCTCACAACTCACATCATGGTTATGCGGCTAGTAGCATTGGCCCGGGGGTGCGTGCAGGCTGAATGTCAGCCACCTAACTCGAAGGAGAAACTCGGTAGAGAATCCGTGCTTCAGCGAAAACAGCCGCTCCTGAGGGTGGAAGCATTTTGTTGTGTGCGTGTGTGAGAGCACTGCAAGGGAGTCCAAAGCTATATACGAGTGAGAGTCAGACCCCAGCAAAGTGAGAACAAGACTCCCCGTGTGTATGACTTAGCTAGCACTGAGGCCCTCTATTTGCATGGAAGTCTAATCACTAGGGTTCTAAGTCGAAGAAACAACAGTGTACAGAGACAGTGTTTAAGGTTCCGACGACCTCTCTGTGGGAGGAAGCAGTTTAGTGTGTGCTTTCGTTGAGAGCCGCGGGACTGGCTCCATTTCGTAAACTCGGGGTAGACACAGGCCGGTATGAAGGCAGCGCACAAATCACATCATGGTTATGGGGCTAATAGCGTTGCCCCCGGGTTGCATGCAGACTGAAAGTCAGCCACCTAACTCGACGGACAAACTCGGTAGAGAATCCGTGCTTCAGCGAAAACAGGCGCTCCTGAGGGTGGAAGCATTTTGTTGTGTGCGTGCCTGAGAGCATTGCAAAGGAGTCCAAAGCTATATACCAGTCAGCCACAGGCCATATCAAAAGGCAGAACAAGACTCCCAGTGTGTTTGATTTAGCTAGCACTGCTGGCTTCTTTTGCATGGAAGTCTACTCGCTAGCGTTCTAACTCGAGGAAACAACAGTGTACAGAAACATTGTTTTAGCTTCCGACGACCTCACTGTGGGAGGAAGCAGTTTAGGGTGTACTGTGGGTGAGAGCCAGGGGATGGGTTCCATTTCGAAAAATCGGGCTAGAGACAGGCCGATACAGAAGGCAGCTCACAAATCACATCATGGTTATGGGTCTGCTAGCGTCGCCCCGGGGGTGCATGCAGGCTGAATATCAGCCACCTAACTAGACGGAAAAACTCGGTAGAGGATCCGTGCTTCAGTGAAAACAGCAGCTCTTGAGGGTGAAAGCATTTTGTTGTGTGCGTGCGTGAGAGCACTGCAAGGGATTCCAAAGGTATATACGAGTGAGACTCAGGCCCCAGCAAAAGGCAGAACAAGACTCCCCGTGTGTTTAATTTAGCCAGCACTGCGGCCCTCCATTTGAATTGAAGTCTAATCGCGAGGGTTCTAACTCGAAGAAACAAAAGTGTGCAGAAACACTGTTTTAGGTTCCGACGACCTCTCTGTGGGTGGAAGCAGTTTAGCGTGTACTGTGTGTGAGAGCCTCGGGACTGGTGCCATTTCGTAAAATCGGGGTAGATACAACCCGTTACAGAAGGCAGCTCACAACACACATCATGGTTATGCGGCTAGTAGCGTTGGCCCGGGGGTGCGTGCAGGCTGAATGTCAGCCACCTAACTCGAAGGAAAAACTCGGTAGAGAATCCGTGCTTCAGCGAAAACAGCCGCTCCTGAGGGTGGAAGCATTTTGTTGTGTGCGTGTGTGAGAGCACTGCAAGGGAGTCCAAAGCTATATACGAGTGAGAGTCAGACCCCAGCAAAGTTAGAACAAGGCTCCCCGTGTGTATGACTTAGCTAGCACTGAGGCCCTCCATTTGCATGGAAGTCTAATCGCTAGGGTTCTAAGTCGAAGAAACAACAGTGTACAGAGACAGTGTTTTAGCTTCCGACGACCTCTCTGTGGGAGGAAGCAGTTTAGTGTGTGCTTTCGTTGAGAGCCACGGGACTGGCTCCATTTCGTAAACTCGGGGTAGACACAGGCCGATATGAAGGCAGCGCACAAATCACATCATGGTTATGGGGCTAATAGCGTTGCCCCCGGGTTGCATGCAGACTGAAAGTCAGCCACCTAACTCGACGGACAAACTCGGTAGAGAATCCGTGCTTCAGCGAAAACAGCCGCTCCTGAGGGTGGAAGCCTTTTGTTGTGTGCGTGCGTGAGAGCACTGCAAGGGAGTCCAAAGCTATATACGAGTCAGACTCAGGACACATCAAAAGGCAGAGCAAGACTCCCAGTGTGTTTGATTTAGCTAGAACTGCGGCCCTCCTTTTGCATTGAAGTCTAATCGCTAGGGTTCGGACTCGAACAAACAACAGTGTACAGAAACAGTGTTTTAGATTCCGACGACCTCTCTGTGGGAGGAAGCACTTTTGGGTGTACTTTCGTTGAGAGCCACGGGACTGGCTCCATTTCGTAAAATCGGGGTAGAGACAGGCTGGTACAGGAGGTAGCGCACAAATCACATCATGGTTATGGGGCTAGTAGCATTGCCCCGGGGTTGCGTGCAGGCTGAAAGTCAGCCACCTTCCTCGATATAAAACCTCGGGAGAGAATCCGTGCTTCAGCGAAAACAGCCGCTCCTGTGGGTGGAAGCATTTTGTTGTGTGCGTGCTTGAGAGCACTACAAGGGATTCCAAAGGTATATAGGAGTGAGACTCAGGACCCAGCAAAAGGCAGAACGAGGCCCCCGTGTGTTTGATTAAGCTAGCACTGAGACCCTCCATTTGCATGGAAGTCTAATCACTAGGGTTCTAACTCGAAGAAACAACAGTGTACAGAGACAGGGTTTTAGCTTCCGACGTCCTCTCTGTGGGAGGAAGCAGTTTAGGGTGTAGTGTGAGTGAGTGCCACGGGACTGGCTCCATTTCGTAAAATCGGGGTAGAGAGAACCCGGTACAGAGGGGAGCACACAAATCACATCATGGTTATGGGGCTAGTAGCGTTGCCCCGTGGGTGCGTGCAGTCTTAATGTCAGCCAGCTAACTCGAAGGAGAAACTCGGTAGAGAATCCGTGCTTCAGCGAAAACAGCCGCTCCTGAGGGTGGAAGCATTTTGTTGTGTGGTGTATGAGAGCACTGCAAGGGAGTCCAAAGCTATATACGAGTGAGAGTCAGACCCCAGCAAAGTTAGAACAAGGCTCCCTGTGTGTATGACTTAGCCAGCACTGCGGCCCTCCATTTGAATTGAAGTCTAATTGCGAGGGTTCTAACTTGAAGAAACAAGAGTGTGCAGAAACAGTGTTTTAGGTTCCGACGACCTCTCTGTGGGTGGAAGCAGTTTAGCGTGTACTGTGTGTGAGAGCCTCGGGACTGGTGCCATTTCGTAAAATCGGGGTAGAGACAACCCGTTACAGAAGGCAGCTCACAACTCACATCATGGTTATGCGGCTAGTAGCATTGGCCCGGGGGTGCGTGCAGGCTGAATGTCAGCCACCTAACTCGAAGGAGAAACTCGGTAGAGAATCCGTGCTTCAGCGAAAACAGCCGCTCCTGAGGGTGGAAGCATTTTGTTGTGTGCGTGTGTGAGAGCACTGCAAGGGAGTCCAAAGCTATATACGAGTGAGAGTCAGACCCCAGCAAAGTTAGAACAAGGCTCCCCGTGTGTATGACTTAGCTAGCACTGAGGCCCTCCATTGGCATGGAAGTCTAATCGCTAGGGTTCTAAGTCGAAGAAACAACAGTGTACAGAGACAGTGTTTTAGCTTCCGACGACCTCTCTGTGGGAGGAAGCAGTTTAGTGTGTGCTTTCGTTGAGAGCCGCGGGACTGGCTCTATTTCGTAAACTCGGGGTAGACACAGGCTGGTATGAAGGCAGCGCACAAATCACATCATGGTTATGGGGCTAATAGCGTTGCCCCCGGGTTGCATGCAGACTGAAAGTCAGCCACCTAACTCGACGGACAAACTCGGTAGAGAATCCGTGCTTCAGCGAAAACAGGCGCTCCTGAGGGTGGAAGCATTTTGTTGTGTGCGTGCCTGAGAGCATTGCAAAGGAGTCCAAAGCTATATACCAGTCAGCCACAGGCCATATCAAAAGGCAGAACAAGACTCCCAGTGTGTTTGATTTAGCTAGCACTGCTGGCTTCTTTTGCATGGAAGTCTACTCGCTAGCGTTCTAACTCGAGGAAACAACAGTGTACAGAAACATTGTTTTAGCTTCCGACGACCTCACTGTGGGAGGAAGCAGTTTAGGGTGTACTGTGGGTGAGAGCCAGGGGATGGGTTCCATTTCGAAAAATCGGGCTAGAGACAGGCCGATACAGAAGGCAGCTCACAAATCACATCATGGTTATGGGTCTCCTAGCGTCGCCCCGGGGGTGCGTGCAGGCTGAATATCAGCCACCTAACTAGACGGAAAAACTCGGTAGAGGATCCGTGCTTCAGTGAAAACAGCAGCTCCTGAGGGTGAAAGCATTTTGTTGTGTGCGTGCGTGAGAGCACTGCCAGGGATTCCAAAGGTATATACGAGTGAGACTCAGGCCCCAGCAAAAGGCAGAACAAGCCTCCCCGTGTGTTTAATTTAGCCAGCACTGCGGCCCTCCATTTGAATTGAATTCTAATCGCGAGGGTTCTAACTCGAAGAAACAAAAGTGTGCAGAAACAGTGTTTTAGGTTCCGACGACCTCTCTGTGGGTGGAAGCAGTTTAGCGTGTACTGTGTGTGAGAACCTCGGGACTGGTGCCATTTCGTAAAATCGGGGTAGAGACAACCCGTTACAAAGGCAGCTCACAACTCACATCATGGTTATGCGGCTAGTAGCATTGGCCCGGGGGTGCGTGCAGGCTGAATGTCAGCCACCTAACTCGAAGGAGAAACTCGGTAGAGAATCCGTGCTTCAGCGAAAACAGCCGCTCCTGAGGGTGGAAGCATTTTGTTGTGTGCGTGTGTGAGAGCACTGCAAGGGAGTCCAAAGCTATATACGAGTGAGAGTCAGACCCCAGCAAAGTTAGAACAAGGCTCCCCGTGTGTATGACTTAGCTAGCACTGAGGCCCTCCATTTGCATGGAAGTCTAATCGCTAGGGTTCTAAGTCGAAGAAACAACAGTGTACAGAGACAGTGTTTTAGCTTCCGACGACCTCTCTGTGGGAGGAAGCAGTTTAGTGTGTGCTTTCGTTGAGAGCCGCGGGACTGGCTCCATTTCGTAAACTCGGGGTAGACACAGGCCGGTATGAAGGCAGCGCACAAATCACATCATGGTTATGGGGCTAATAGCGTTGCCCCCGGGTTGCATGCAGACTGAAAGTCAGCCACCTAACTCGACGGACAAACTCGGTAGAGAATCCGTGCTTCAGCGAAAACAGCCGCTCCTGAGGGTGGAAGCCTTTTGTTGTGTGCGTGCGTGAGAGCACTGCAAGGGAGTCCAAAGCTATATACGAGTCAGACTCAGGACACATCAAAAGGCAGAGCAAGACTCCCAGTGTGTTTGATTTAGCTAGAACTGCGGCCCTCCTTTTGCATTGAAGTCTAATCGCTAGGGTTCGGACTCGAACAAACAACAGTGTACGGAAACAGTGTTTTAGATTCCGACGACCTCTCTGTGGGAGGAAGCACTTTTGGGTGTACTTTCGTTGAGAGCCACGGGACTGGCTCCATTTCGTAAAATCGGGGTAGAGACAGGCTGGTACAGGAGGTAGCGCACAAATCACATCATGGTTATGGGGCTAGTAGCATTGCCCCGGGGTTGCGTGCAGGCTGAAAGTCAGCCACCTACCTCGACGTAAAAACTCGGGAGAGAATCCGTGCTTCAGCGAAAACAGCCGCTCCTGTGGGTGGAAGCATTTTGTTGTGTGCGTGCTTGAGAGCACTACAAGGGATTCCAAAGGTATATACGAGTGAGACTCAGGACCCAGCAAAAGGCAGAACGAGGCCCCCGTGTGTTTGATTAAGTTAGCACTGAGACCCTCCATTTGCATGGAAGTCTAATCACTAGGGTTCTAACTCGAAGAAACAACAGTGTACAGAGACAGGGTTTTAGCTTCCGACGTCCTCTCTGTGGGAGGAAGCAGTTTAGGGTGTAGTGTGAGTGAGTGCCACGGGACTGGCTCCATTTCGTAAAATCGGGGTAGAGAGAACCCGGTACAGAGGGGAGCACACAAATCACATCATGGTTATGGGGCTAGTAGCGTTGCCCCGTGGGTGCGTGCAGTCTTAATGTCAGCCAGCTAACTCGAAGGAGAAACTCGGTAGAGAATCCGTGCTTCAGCGAAAACAGCCGCTCCTGAGGGTGGAAGCATTTTGTTGTGTGGTGTATGAGAGCACTGCAAGGGAGTCCAAAGCTATATACGAGTGAGAGTCAGACCCCAGCAAAGTTAGAACAAGGCTCCCTGTGTGTATGACTTAGCCAGCACTGCGGCCCTCCATTTGAATTGAAGTCTAATTGCGAGGGTTCTAACTCGAAGAAACAAGAGTGTGCAGAAACAGTGTTTTAGGTTCCGACGACCTCTCTGTGGGTGGAAGCAGTTTAGCGTGAACTGTGTGTGAGAGCCTCGGGATTGGTGCCATTTTGTAAAATCGGGGTAGAGACAACCCGTTACAGAAGGCAGCTCACAACTCACATCATGGTTATGCGGCTAGTAGCATTGGCCCGGGGGTGCGTGCAGGCTGAATGTCAGCCACCTAACTCGAAGGAGAAACTCGGTAGAGAATCCGTGCTTCAGCGAAAACAGCCGCTCCTGAGGGTGGAAGCATTTTGTTGTGTGCGTGTGTGAGAGCACTGCAAGGGAGTCCAAAGCTATATACGAGTGAGAGTCAGACCCCAGCAAAGTGAGAACAAGACTCCCCGTGTGTATGACTTAGCTAGCACTGAGGCCCTCTATTTGCATGGAAGTCTAATCACTAGGGTTCTAAGTCGAAGAAACAACAGTGTACAGAGACAGTGTTTAAGGTTCCGACGACCTCTCTGTGGGAGGAAGCAGTTTAGTGTGTGCTTTCGTTGAGAGCCGCGGGACTGGCTCCATTTCGTAAACTCGGGGTAGACACAGGCCGGTATGAAGGCAGCGCACAAATCACATCATGGTTATGGGGCTAATAGCGTTGCCCCCGGGTTGCATGCAGACTGAAAGTCAGCCACCTAACTCGACGGACAAACTCGGTAGAGAATCCGTGCTTCAGCGAAAACAGGCGCTCCTGAGGGTGGAAGCATTTTGTTGTGTGCGTGCCTGAGAGCATTGCAAAGGAGTCCAAAGCTATATACCAGTCAGCCACAGGCCATATCAAAAGGCAGAACAAGACTCCCAGTGTGTTTGATTTAGCTAGCACTGCTGGCTTCTTTTGCATGGAAGTCTACTCGCTAGCGTTCTAACTCGAGGAAACAACAGTGTACAGAAACATTGTTTTAGCTTCCGACGACCTCCCTGTGGGAGGAAGCAGTTTAGGGTGTACTGTGGGTGAGAGCCAGGGGATGGGTTCCATTTCGAAAAATCGGGCTAGAGACAGGCCGATACAGAAGGCAGCTCACAAATCACATCATGGTTATGGGTCTACTAGCGTCGCCCCGGGGGTGCGTGCAGGCTGAATATCAGCCACCTAACTAGACGGAAAAACTCGGTAGAGGATCCGTGCTTCAGTGAAAACAGCAGCTCTTGAGGGTGAAAGCATTTTGTTGTGTGCGTGCGTGAGAGCACTGCAAGGGATTCCAAAGGTATATACGAGTGAGACTCAGGCCCCAGCAAAAGGCAGAACAAGACTCCCCGTGTGTTTAATTTAGCCAGCACTGCGGCCCTCCATTTGAATTGAAGTCTAATCGCGAGGGTTCTAACTCGAAGAAACAAAAGTGTGCAGAAACACTGTTTTAGGTTCCGACGACCTCTCTGTGGGTGGAAGCAGTTTAGCGTGTACTGTGTGTGAGAGCCTCGGGACTGGTGCCATTTCATAAAATCGGGGTAGAGACAACCCGTTACAGAAGGCAGCTCACAACACACATCATGGTTATGCGGCTAGTAGCGTTGGCCCGGGGGTGCGTGCAGGCTGAATGTCAGCCACCTAACTCGAAGGAAAAACTCGGTAGAGAATCCGTGCTTCAGCGAAAACAGCCGCTCCTGAGGGTGGAAGCATTTTGTTGTGTGGTGTATGAGAGCACTGCAAGGGAGTCCAAAGCTATATACGAGTGAGAGTCAGACCCCAGCAAAGTTAGAACAAGGCTCCCTGTGTGTATGACTTAGCCAGCACTGCGGCCCTCCATTTGAATTGAAGTCTAATTGCGAGGGTTCTAACTCGAAGAAACAAGAGTGTGCAGAAACAGTGTTTTAGGTTCCGACGACCTCTCTGTGGGTGGAAGCAGTTTAGCGTGTACTGTGTGTGAGAGCCTCGGGACTGGTGCCATTTCGTAAAATCGGGGTAGAGACAACCCGTTACAGAAGGCAGCTCACAACTCACATCATGGTTATGCGGCTAGTAGCATTGGCCCGGGGGTGCGTGCAGGCTGAATGTCAGCCACCTAACTCGAAGGAGAAACTCGGTAGAGAATCCGTGCTTCAGCGAAAACAGCCGCTCCTGAGGGTGGAAGCATTTTGTTGTGTGCGTGTGTGAGAGCACTGCAAGGGAGTCCAAAGCTATATACGAGTGAGAGTCAGACCCCAGCAAAGTGAGAACAAGACTCCCCGTGTGTATGACTTAGCTAGCACTGAGGCCCTCTATTTGCATGGAAGTCTAATCACTAGGGTTCTAAGTCGAAGAAACAACAGTGTACAGAGACAGTGTTTAAGGTTCCGACGACCTCTCTGTGGGAGGAAGCAGTTTAGTGTGTGCTTTCGTTGAGAGCCGCGGGACTGGCTCCATTTCGTAAACTCGGGGTAGACACAGGCCGGTATGAAGGCAGCGCACAAATCACATCATGGTTATGGGGCTAATAGCGTTGCCCCCGGGTTGCATGCAGACTGAAAGTCAGCCACCTAACTCGACGGACAAACTCGGTAGAGAATCCGTGCTTCAGCGAAAACAGGCGCTCCTGAGGGTGGAAGCATTTTGTTGTGTGCGTGCCTGAGAGCATTGCAAAGGAGTCCAAAGCTATATACCAGTCAGCCACAGGCCATATCAAAAGGCAGAACAAGACTCCCAGTGTGTTTGATTTAGCTAGCACTGCTGGCTTCTTTTGCATGGAAGTCTACTCGCTAGCGTTCTAACTCGAGGAAACAACAGTGTACAGAAACATTGTTTTAGCTTCCGACGACCTCACTGTGGGAGGAAGCAGTTTAGGGTGTACTGTGGGTGAGAGCCAGGGGATGGGATCCATTTCGAAAAATCGGGCTAGAGACAGGCCGATACAGAAGGCAGCTCACAAATCACATCATGGTTATGGGTCTACTAGCGTCGCCCCGGGGGTGCGTGCAGGCTGAATATCAGCCACCTAACTAGACGGAAAAACTCGGTAGAGGATCCGTGCTTCAGTGAAAACAGCAGCTCTTGAGGGTGAAAGCATTTTGTTGTGTGCGTGCGTGAGAGCACTGCAAGGGATTCCAAAGGTATATACGAGTGAGACTCAGGCCCCAGCAAAAGCAGAACAAGACTCCCCGTGTGTTTAATTTAGCCAGCACTGCGGCCCTCCATTTGAATTGAAGTCTAATCGCGAGGGTTCTAACTCGAAGAAACAAGAGTGTGCAGAAACAGTGTTTTAGATTCCGACGACCTCTCTGTGGGTGGAAGCAGTTTAGCGTGTACTGTGTGTGAGAGCCTCGGGACTGGTGCCATTTCGTAAAATCGGGGTAGAGACAACCCGTTACAGAAGGCAACTCACAACTCACATCATGGTTATGCGGCTAGTAGCGTTGGCCCGGGGGTGCGTGCAGGCTGAATGTCAGCCACCTAACTCGAAGGAGAAACTCGGTAGAGAATCCGTGCTTCAGCGAAAACAGCCGCTACTGAGGGTGTAAGCATTTTGTTGTGTGCGTGTGTGAGAGCACTGCAAGGGAGTCCAAAGCTATATACGAGTCAGACTCAGGACACATCAAAAGGCAGAGCAAGACTCCCAGTGTGTTTGATTTAGCTAGAACTGCGGCCCTCCTTTTGCATTGAAGTCTAATCGCTATGGTTCGGACTCGAACAAACAACAGTGTACAGAAACAGTGTTTTAGATTCCGACGACCTCTCTGTGGGAGGAAGCACTTTTGGGTGTACTTTCGTTGAGAGCCACGGGACTGGCTCCATTTCGTAAAATCGGGGTAGAGACAGGCTGGTACAGGAGGTAGCGCACAAATCACATCATGGTTATGGGGCTAGTAGCATTGCCCCGGGGTTGCGTGCAGGCTGAAAGTCAGCCACCTACCTCGACGTAAAAACTCGGGAGAGAATCCGTGCTTCAGCGAAAACAGCCGCTCCTGTGGGTGGAATCATTTTGTTGTGTGCGTGCTTGAGAGCACTACAAGGGATTCCAAAGGTATATAGGAGTGAGACTCAGGACCCAGCAAAAGGCAGAACGAGGCCCCCGTGTGTTTGATTAAGCTAGCACTGAGACCCTCCATTTGCATGGAAGTCTAATCACTAGGGTTCTAACTCGAGGAAACAACAGTGTACAGAGACAGGGTTTTAGCTTCCGACGTCCTCTCTGTGGGAGGAAGCAGTTTAGGGTGTAGTGTGAGTGAGTGCCACGGGACTGGCTCCATTTCGTAAAATCGGGGTAGAGAGAACCCGGTACAGAGGGGAGCACACAAATCACATCATGGTTATGGGGCTAGGAGCGTTGCCCCGTGGGTGCGTGCAGTCTTAATGTCAGCCAGCTAACTCGAAGGAGAAACTCGGTAGAGAATCCGTGCTTCAGCGAAAACAGCCGCTCCTGAGGGTGGAAGCATTTTGTTGTGTCGTGTATGAGAGCACTGCAAGGGAGTCCAAAGCTATATACGAGTGAGAGTCAGACCCCAGCAAAGTTAGAACAAGGCTCCCTGTGTGTATGACTTAGCCAGCACTGCGGCCCTCCATTTGAATTGAAGTCTAATTGCGAGGGTTCTAACTCGAAGAAACAAGAGTGTGCAGAAACAGTGTTTTAGGTTCCGACGACCTCTCTGTGGGTGGAAGCAGTTTAGCGTGTACTGTGTGTGAGAGCCTCGGGACTGGTGCCATTTCGTAAAATCGGGGTAGAGACAACCCGTTACAGAAGGCAGCTCACAACTCACATCATGGTTATGCGGCTAGTAGCATTGGCCCGGGGGTGCGTGCAGGCTGAATGTCAGCCACCTAACTCGAAGGAGAAACTCGGTAGAGAATCCGTGCTTCAGCGAAAACAGCCGCTCCTGAGGGTGGAGGCATTTTGTTGTGTGCGTGTGTGAGAGCACTGCAAGGGAGTCCAAAGCTATATACTAGTGAGAGTCAGACCCCAGCAAAGTTAGAACAAGGCTCCCCGTGTGTATGACTTAGCTAGCACTGAGGCCCTCCATTTGCATGGAAGTCTAATCGCTAGGGTTCTAAGTCGAAGAAACAACAGTGTACAGAGACAGTGTTTTAGCTTCCGACGACCTCTCTGTGGGAGGAAGCATTTTAGTGTGTGCTTTCATTGAGAGCCGCGGGACTGGCTCCATTTCGTAAACTCGGGGTAGACACAGGCCGGTATGAAGGCAGCGCACAAATCACATCATGGTTATGGGGCTAATAGCGTTGCCCCCGGGTTGCATGCAGACTGAAAGTCAGCCACCTAACTCGACGGACAAACTCGGTAGAGAATCCGTGCTTCAGCGAAAACAGCCGCTCCTGAGGGTGGAAGCATTTTGTTGTGTGCGTGCCTGAGAGCACTGCAAAGGAGTCCAAAGCTATATACCAGTCAGCCACAGGCCATATCAAAAGGCAGAACAAGACTCCCAGTGTGTTTGATTTAGCTAGCACTGCTGGCTTCTTTTGCATGGAAGTCTACTCGCTAGCGTTCTAACTCGAGGAAACAACAGTGTACAGAAACATTGTTTTAGCTTCCGACGACCTCCCTGTGGGAGGAAGCAGTTTAGGGTGTACTGTGGGTGAGAGCCAGGGGATGGGTTCCATTTCGAAAAATCGGGCTAGAGACAGGCCGATACAGAAGGCAGCTCACAAATCACATCATGGTTATGGGTCTACTAGCGTTGCCCCGGGGGTGCGTGCAGGCTGAATATCAGCCACCTAACTAGACGGAAAAACTCGGTAGAGGATCCGTGCTTCAGTGAAAACAGCAGCTCCTGAGGGTGAAAGCATTTTGTTGTGTGCGTGCGTGAGAGCACTGCAAGGGATTCCAAAGGTATATACGAGTGAGACTCAGGCCCCAGCAAAAGGCAGAACAAGACTCCCCGTGTGTTTAATTTAGCCAGCACTGCGGCCCTCCATTTGAATTGAAGTCTAATCGCGAGGGTTCTAACTCGAAGAAACAAGAGTGTGCAGAAACAGTGTTTTAGATTCCGACGACCTCTCTGTGCGTGGAAGCAGTTTAGCGTGTACTGTGTGTGAGAGCCTCGGGACTGGTGCCATTTCGTAAAATCGGGGTAGAGACAACCCGTTACAGAAGGCAGCTCACAACTCACATCATGGTTATGCGGCTAGTAGCGTTGGCCCGGGGGTGCGTGCAGGCTGAATGTCAGCCACCTAACTCGAAGGAAAAACTCGGTAGAGAATCCGTGCTTCAGCGAAAACAGCCGATCCTGAGGGTGGAAGCCTTTTGTTGTGTGCGTGCGTGAGAGCACTGCAAGGGAGTCCAAAGCTATATACGAGTCCGACTCAGGACACATCAAAAGGCAGAGCAAGACTCCCAGTGTGTTTGATTTAGCTAGAACTGCGGCCCTCCTTTTGCATTGAAGTCTAATCGCTAGGGTTCGGACTCGAACAAACAACAGTGTACGGAAACAGTGTTTTAGATTCCGACGACCTCTCTGTGGGAGGAAGCACTTTTGGGTGTACTTTCGTTGAGAGCCACGGGACTGGCTCCATTTCGTAAAATCGGGGTAGAGACAGGCTGGTACAGGAGGTAGCGCACAAATCACATCATGGTTATGGGGCTAGTAGCATTGCCCCGGGGTTGCGTGCAGGCTGAAAGTCAGCCACCTACCTCGACGTAAAACCTCGGGAGAGAATCCGTGCTTCAGCGAAAACAGCCGCTCCTGTGGGTGGAATCATTTTGTTGTGTGCGTGCTTGAGAGCACTACAAGGGATTCCAAAGGTATATAGGAGTGAGACTCAGGACCCAGCAAAAGGCAGAACGAGGCCCCCGTGTGTTTGATTAAGCTAGCACTGAGACCCTCCATTTGCATGGAAGTCTAATCACTAGGGTTCTAACTCGAAGAAACAACAGTGTACAGAGACAGGGTTTTAGCTTCCGACGTCCTCTCTGTGGGAGGAAGCAGTTTAGGGTGTAGTGTGAGTGAGTGCCACGGGACTGGCTCCATTTCGTAAAATCGGGGTAGAGAGAACCCGGTACAGAGGGGAGCACACAAATCACATCATGGTTATGGGGCTAGTAGCGTTGCCCCGTGGGTGCGTGCAGTCTTAATGTCAGCCAGCTAACTCGAAGGAGAAACTCGGTAGAGAATCCGTGCTTCAGCGAAAACAGCCGCTCCTGAGGGTGGAAGCATTTTGTTGTGTGGTGTATGAGAGCACTGCAAGGGAGTCCAAAGCTATATACGAGTGAGAGTCAGACCCCAGCAAAGTTAGAACAAGGCTCCCTGTGTGTATGACTTAGCCAGCACTGCGGCCCTCCATTTGAATTGAAGTCTAACTGCGAGGGTTCTACTTCGAAGAAACAAGAGTGTGCAGAAACAGTGTTTTAGGTTCCGACGACCTCTCTGTGGGTGGAAGCAGTTTAGCGTGTACTGTGTGTGAGAGCCTCGGGACTGGTGCCATTTCGTAAAATCGGGGTAGAGACAACCCGTTACAGAAGGCAGCTCACAACTCACATCATGGTTATGCGGCTAGTAGCATTGGCCCGGGGGTGCGTGCAGGCTGAATGTCAGCCACCTAACTCGAAGGAGAAACTCGGTAGAGAATCCGTGCTTCAGCGAAAACAGCCGCTCCTGAGGGTGGAAGCATTTTGTTGTGTGCGTGTGTGAGAGCACTGCAAGGGAGTCCAAAGCTATATACGAGTGAGAGTCAGACCCCAGCAAAGTTAGAACAAGGCTCCCCGTGTGTATGACTTAGCTAGCACTGAGGCCCTCCATTTGCATGGAAGTCTAATCGCTAGGGTTCTAAGTCGAAGAAACAACAGTGTACAGAGACAGTGTTTTAGCTTCCGACGACCTCTCTGTGGGAGGAAGCAGTTTAGTGTGTGCTTTCGTTGAGAGCCGCGGGACTGGCTCCATTTCGTAAACTCGGGGTAGACACAGGCCGGTATGAAGGCAGCGCACAAATCACATCATGGTTATGGGGCTAATAGCGTTGCCCCCGGGTTGCATGCAGACTGAAAGTCAGCCACCTAACTCGACGGACAAACTCGGTAGAGAATCCGTGCTTCAGCGAAAACAGCCGCTCCTGAGGGTGGAAGCCTTTTGTTGTGTGCGTGCGTGAGAGCACTGCAAGGGAGTCCAAAGCTATATACGAGTCAGACTCAGGACACATCAAAAGGCAGAGCAAGACTCCCAGTGTGTTTGATTTAGCTAGAACTGCGGCCCTCCTTTTGCATTGAAGTCTAATCGCTAGGGTTCGGACTCGAACAAACAACAGTGTACAGAAACAGTGTTTTAGATTCCGACGACCTCTCTGTGGGAGGAAGCACTTTTGGGTGTACTTTCGTTGAGAGCCACGGGACTGGCTCCATTTCGTAAAATCGGGGTAGAGACAGGCTGGTACAGGAGGTAGCGCACAAATCACATCATGGTTATGGGGCTAGTAGCATTGCCCCGGGGTTGCGTGCAGGCTGAAAGTCAGCCACCTTCCTCGACGTAAAACCTCGGGAGAGAATCCGTGCTTCAGCGAAAACAGCCGCTCCTGTGGGTGGAATCATTTTGTTGTGTGCGTGCTTGAGAGCACTACAAGGGATTCCAAAGGTATATAGGAGTGAGACTCAGGACCCAGCAAAAGGCAGAACGAGGCCCCCGTGTGTTTGATTAAGCTAGCACTGAGACCCTCCATTTGCATGGAAGTCTAATCACTAGGGTTCTAACTCGAAGAAACAACAGTGTACAGAGACAGGGTTTTAGCTTCCGACGTCCTCTCTGTGGGAGGAAGCAGTTTAGGGTGTAGTGTGAGTGAGTGCCACGGGACTGGCTCCATTTCGTAAAATCGGGGTAGAGAGAACCCGGTACAGAGGGGAGCACACAAATCACATCATGGTTATGGGGCTAGTAGCGTTGCCCCGTGGGTGCGTGCAGTCTTAATGTCAGCCAGCTAACTCGAAGGAGAAACTCGGTAGAGAATCCGTGCTTCAGCGAAAACAGCCGCTCCTGAGGGTGGAAGCATTTTGTTGTGTGGTGTATGAGAGCACTGCAAGGGAGTCCAAAGCTATATACGAGTGAGAGTCAGACCCCAGCAAAGTTAGAACAAGGCTCCCTGTGTGTATGACTTAGCCAGCACTGCGGCCCTCCATTTGAATTGAAGTCTAACTGCGAGGGTTCTACTTCGAAGAAACAAGAGTGTGCAGAAACAGTGTTTTAGGTTCCGACGACCTCTCTGTGGGTGGAAGCAGTTTAGCGTGTACTGTGTGTGAGAGCCTCGGGACTGGTGCCATTTCGTAAAATCGGGGTAGAGACAACCCGTTACAGAAGGCAGCTCACAACTCACATCATGGTTATGCGGCTAGTAGCATTGGCCCGGGGGTGCGTGCAGGCTGAATGTCAGCCAGCTAACTCGAAGGAGAAACTCGGTAGAGAATCCGTGCTTCAGCGAAAACAGCCGCTCCTGAGGGTGGAAGCATTTTGTTGTGTGCGTGTGTGAGAGCACTGCAAGGGAGTCCAAAGCTATATACGAGTGAGAGTCAGACCCCAGCAAAGTTAGAACAAGGCTCCCCGTGTGTATGACTTAGCTAGCACTGAGGCCCTCCATTTGCATGGAAGTCTAATCGCTAGGGTTCTAAGTCGAAGAAACAACAGTGTACAGAGACAGTGTTTTAGCTTCCGACGACCTCTCTGTGGGAGGAAGCAGTTTAGTGTGTGCTTTCGTTGAGAGCCGCGGGACTGGCTCCATTTCGTAAACTCGGGGTAGACACAGGCCGGTATGAAGGCAGCGCACAAATCACATCATGGTTATGGGGCTAATAGCGTTGCCCCCGGGTTGCATGCAGACTGAAAGTCAGCCACCTAACTCGACGGACAAACTCGGTAGAGAATCCGTGCTTCAGCGAAAACAGCCGCTCCTGAGGGTGGAAGCCTTTTGTTGTGTGCGTGCGTGAGAGCACTGCAAGGGAGTCCAAAGCTATATACGAGTCAGACTCAGGACACATCAAAAGGCAGAGCAAGACTCCCAGTGTGTTTGATTTAGCTAGAACTGCGGCCCTCCTTTTGCATTGAAGTCTAATCGCTAGGGTTCGGACTCGAACAAACAACAGTGTACAGAAACAGTGTTTTAGATTCCGACGACCTCTCTGTGGGAGGAAGCACTTTTGGGTGTACTTTCGTTGAGAGCCACGGGACTGGCTCCATTTCGTAAAATCGGGGTAGAGACAGGCTGGTACAGGAGGTAGCGCACAAATCACATCATGGTTATGGGGCTAGTAGCATTGCCCCGGGGTTGCGTGCAGGCTGAAAGTCAGCCACCTTCCTCGACGTAAAACCTCGGGAGAGAATCCGTGCTTCAGCGAAAACAGCCGCTCCTGTGGGTGGAATCATTTTGTTGTGTGCGTGCTTGAGAGCACTACAAGGGATTCCAAAGGTATATAGGAGTGAGACTCAGGACCCAGCAAAAGGCAGAACGAGGCCCCCGTGTGTTTGATTAAGCTAGCACTGAGACCCTCCATTTGCATGGAAGTCTAATCACTAGGGTTCTAACTCGAAGAAACAACAGTGTACAGAGACAGGGTTTTAGCTTCCGACGTCCTCTCTGTGGGAGGAAGCAGTTTAGGGTGTAGTGTGAGTGAGTGCCACGGGACTGGCTCCATTTCGTAAAATCGGGGTAGAGAGAACCCGGTACAGAGGGGAGCACACAAATCACATCATGGTTATGGGGCTAGTAGCGTTGCCCCGTGGGTGCGTGCAGTCTTAATGTCAGCCAGCTAACTCGAAGGAGAAACTCGGTAGAGAATCCGTGCTTCAGCGAAAACAGCCGCTCCTGAGGGTGGAAGCATTTTGTTGTGTGGTGTATGAGAGCACTGCAAGGGAGTCCAAAGCTATATACGAGTGAGAGTCAGACCCCAGCAAAGTTAGAACAAGGCTCCCTGTGTGTATGACTTAGCCAGCACTGCGGCCCTCCATTTGAATTGAAGTCTAATTGCGAGGGTTCTAACTCGAAGAAACAAGAGTGTGCAGAAACAGTGTTTTAGGTTCCGACGACCTCTCTGTGGGTGGAAGCAGTTTAGCGTGTACTGTGTGTGACAGCCTCGGGACTGGTGCCATTTCGTAAAATCGGGGTAGAGACAACCCGTTACAGAAGGCAGCTCACAACTCACATCATGGTTATGCGGCTAGTAGCATTGGCCCGGGGGTGCGTGCAGGCTGAATGTCAGCCACCTAACTCGAAGGAGAAACTCGGTAGAGAATCCGTGCTTCAGCGAAAACAGCCGCTCCTGAGGGTGGAAGCATTTTGTTGTGTGCGTGTGTGAGAGCACTGCAAGGGAGTCCAAAGCTATATACGAGTGAGAGTCAGACCCCAGCAAAGTTAGAACAAGGCTCCCCGTGTGTATGACTTAGCTAGCACTGAGGCCCTCCATTTGCATGGAAGTCTAATCGCTAGGGTTCTAAGTCGAAGAAACAACAGTGTACAGAGACAGTGTTTTAGCTTCCGACGACCTCTCTGTGGGAGGAAGCAGTTTAGTGTGTGCTTTCGTTGAGAGCCGCGGGACTGGCTCCATTTCGTAAACTCGGGGTAGACACAGGCCGGTATGAAGGCAGCGCACAAATCACATCATGGTTATGGGGCTAATAGCGTTGCCCCCGGGTTGCATGCAGACTGAAAGTCAGCCACCTAACTCGACGGACAAACTCGGTAGAGAATCCGTGCTTCAGCGAAAACAGCCGCTCCTGAGGGTGGAAGCCTTTTGTTGTGTGCGTGCCTGAGAGCACTGCAAAGGAGTCCAAAGCTATATACCTGTCAGCCACAGGCCACATCAAAAGGCACAACAAGACTCCCAGTGTGTTTGATTTAGCTAGCACTGCTGGCTTATTTTGCATTGAAGTCTACTCGCTAGCGTTCTAACTCGAGGAAACAACAGTGTGCAGAAACTTGTTTTAGCTTCCGACGACCTCACTGTGGGAGGAAGCAGTTTAGGGTGTACTGTGGGTGAGAGCCAGGGGATGGGTTCCATTTCGAAAAATCGGGCTAGAGACAGGCCGATACAGAAGGCAGCTCACAAATCACATCATGGTTATGGGTCTACTAGCGTTGCCCCGGGGGTGCGTGCAGGCTGAATATGAGCCACCTAACTAGACGGAAAAACTCGGTAGAGGATCCGTGCTTCAGTGAAAACAGCAGCTCCTGAGAGTGAAAGCATTTTGTTGTGTGCGTGCGTGAGAGGTAGTAGCATTGCACCCGCGTTGCATGCAGACTGAAAGTCAGCAACCTAACTCGACGGACAAACTCGGTAGAGAATCCGAGCTTCAGCGAAAACAGCCGCTCCTGAGGGTGGAAGCATTTTGTTGCGTGCGTTCGTGAGAGCACTGCAAGGGATTCCAAAGGTATATACGAGTGAGACTCAGGCCCCAGCAAAAGGCAGAACAAGACTCCCCGTGTGTTTAATTTAGTCAGGACTGCGGTCCTCCATTTGAATTGAAGTCTAATCGCTAGGGTTCTAAGTCGAAGAAACAACAGCGTACAGAGAGTGTTTTAGCTTCCGACGACCTCTCTGTTGGAGGAAGCAGTTTAGTGTGTACTTTCTTTGAGAGCCACGGGACTGGCTCCATTTCGTAAAATCGGGGTAGACACAGGCCGGTATGAAGGCAGTGCACAAATCACATCATGGTTACGGGGCTAGTAGCGTTGCCCCCGGGTTGCATGCAGACTGTAAGTCAGCCACCTAACTAGACGGAAAAACTCGGTAGAGGATCTGTTCTTCAGTGAAAACAGCCGCTCCTGAGGGTGAAAGCATTTTGTTGTGTGCGTGCGTGAGAGCACTGCAAGGGATTCCAAAGGTATATACGAGTGAGACTCAGGCCCCAGCAAAAGGCAGAACAAGACTCCCCGTGTGTTTAATTTAGCCAGCACTGCGGCCCTCCATTTGAATTGAAGTCTAATCGCGAGGGTTCTAACTCGAAGAAACAAGAGTGTGCAGAAACAGTGTTTTAGATTCCGACGACCTCTCTGTGCGTGGAAGCAGTTTAGCGTGTACTGTGTGTGAGAGCCTCGGGACTGGTGCCATTTCGTAAAATCGGAGTAGAGACAACCCGTTACAGAAGGCAGCTCACAACTCACATCATGGTTATGCGGCTAGTAGCGTTGGCCCGGGGGTGGGTGCAGGCTGAATGTCAGCCACCTAACTCGAAGGAAAAACTCGGTAGAGAATCCGTGCTTCAGCGAAAACAGCCGCTCCTGAGGGTGGAAGCCTTTTTTTGTGTGCGTGCGTGAGAGCACTGCAAGGGAGTCCAAAGCTATATACGAGTCAGACTCAGGACACATCAAAAGGCAGAGCAAGACTCCCAGTGTGTTTGATTTAGCTAGAACTGCGGCCCTCCTTTTGCATTGAAGTCTAATCGCTAGGGTTCGGACTCGAACAAACAACAGTGTACAGAAACAGTGTTTTAGATTCCGACGACCTCTCTGTGGGAGGAAGCACTTTTGGGTGCACTTTCGTTGAGAGCCACGGGACTGGCTCCATTTCGTAAAATCGGGGTAGAGACAGGCTGGTACAGGAGGTAGCGCAAAAATCACATCATGGTTATGGGGCTAGTAGCATTGCCCCGGGGTTGCGTGCAGGCTGAAAGTCAGCCACCTACCTCGACGTAAAAACTCGGGAGAGAATCCGTGCTTCAGCGAAAACAGCCGCTCCTGTGGGTGGAATCCTTTTGTTGTGTGCGTGCTTGAGAGCACTACAAGGGATTCCAAAGGTATATAGGAGTGAGACTCAGGACCCAGCAAAAGGCAGAACGAGGCACCGTGTGTTTGATTAAGCTAGCACTGAGACCCTCCATTTGCATGGAAGTCTAATCACTAGGGTTCTAACTCGAAGAAACAACAGTGTACAGAGACAGGGTTTTAGCTTCCGACGTCCTCTCTGTGGGAGGAAGCAGTTTAGGGTGTAGTGTGAGTGAGTGCCACGGGACTGGCTCCATTTCGTAAAATCGGGGTAGAGAGAACCCGGTACAGAGGGGAGCACACAAATCACATCATGGTTATGGGGCTAGTAGCGTTGCCCCGTGGGTGCGTGCAGTCTTAATGTCAGCCAGCTAACTCGAAGGAGAAACTCGGTAGAGAATCCGTGCTTCAGCGAAAACAGCCGCTCCTGAGGGTGGAAGCATTTTGTTGTGTCGTGTATGAGAGCACTGCAAGGGAGTCCAAAGCTATATACGAGTGAGAGTCAGACCCCAGCAAAGTTAGAACAAGGCTCCCTGTGTGTATGACTTAGCCAGCACTGCGGCCCTCCATTTGAATTGAAGTCTAATTGCGAGGGTTCTAACTCGAAGAAACAAGAGTGTGCAGAAACAGTGTTTTAGGTTCCGACGACCTCTCTGTGGGTGGAAGCAGTGTAGCGTGTACTGTGTGTGAGAGCCTCGGGACTGGTGCCATTTCGTAAAATCGGGGTAGAGACAACCCGTTACAGAAGGCAGCTCACAACTCACTTCATGGTTATGCGGCTAGTAGCATTGGCCCGGGGGTGCGTGCAGTCTGAATGTCAGCCAGCTATCTCGAAGGAGAAACTCGGTAGAGAATCCGTGCTTCAGCGAAAACAGCCGCTCCTGAGGGTGGAAGCATTTTGTTGTGTGCGTGTGTGAGAGCACTGCAAGGGAGTCCAAAGCTATATACGAGTGAGAGTCAGACCCCAGCAAAGTTAGAACAAGGCTCCCCGTGTGTATGACTTAGCTAGCACTGAGGCCCTCCATTTGCATGGAAGTCTAATCGCTAGGGTTCTAAGTCGAAGAAACAACAGTGTACAGAGACAGTGTTTTAGCTTCCGACGACCTCTCTGTGGGAGGAAGCAGTTTAGTGTGTGCTTTCGTTGAGAGCCGCGGGACTGGCTCCATTTCGTAAACTCGGGGTAGACACAGGCCGGTATGAAGGCAGCGCACAAATCACATCATGGTTATGGGGCTAATAGCGTTGCCCCCGGGTTGCATGCAGACTGAAAGTCAGCCACCTAACTCGACGGACAAACTCGGTAGAGAATCCGTGCTTCAGCGAAAAGAGCCGCTCCTGAGGGTGGAAGCATTTTGTTGTGTGCGTGCCTGAGAGCACTGCAAAGGAGTCCAAAGCTATATACCAGTCAGCCACAGGCCATATCAAAAGGCAGAACAAGACTCCCAGTGTGTTTGATTTAGCTAGCACTGCTGGCTTCTTTTGCATGGAAGTCTACTCGCTAGCGTTCTAACTCGAGGAAACAACAGTGTACAGAAACATTGTTTTAGCTTCCGACGACCTCACTGTGGGAGGAAGCAGTTTAGGGTGTACTGTGGGTGAGAGCCAGGGGATGGGTTCCATTTCGAAAAATCGGGCTAGAGACAGGCCGATACAGAAGGCAGCTCACAAATCACATCATGGTTATGGGTCTCCTAGCGTCGCCCCGGGGGTGCGTGCAGGCTGAATATCAGCCACCTAACTAGACGGAAAAACTCGGTAGAGGATCCGTGCTTCAGTGAAAACAGCAGCTCCTGAGGGTGAAAGCATTTTGTTGTGTGCGTGCGTGAGAGCACTGCAAGGGATTCCAAAGGTATATACGAGTGAGACTCAGGCCCCAGCAAAAGGCAGAACAAGACTCCCCGTGTGTTTAATTTAGCCAGCACTGCGGCCCTCCATTTGAATTGAAGTCTAATCGCGAGGGTTCTAACTCGAAGAAACAAGAGTGTGCAGAAACAGTGTTTTAGATTCCGACGACCTCTCTGTGCGTGGAAGCAGTTTAGCGTGTACTGTGTGTGAGAGCCTCGGGACTGGTGCCATTTCGTAAAATCGGGGTAGAGACAACCCGTTACAGAAGGCAGCTCACAACTCACATCATGGTTATGCAGCTAGTAGCGTTGGCCCGGGGGTGCGTGCAGGCTGAATGTCAGCCACCTAACCCGAAGGAAAAACTCGGTAGAGAATCCGTGCTTCAGCGAAAACAGCCGATCCTGAGGGTGGAAGCCTTTTGTTGTGTGCGTGCGTGAGAGCACTGCAAGGGAGTCCAAAGCTATATACGAGTCAGACTCAGGACACATCAAAAGGCAGAGCAAGACTCCCAGTGTGTTTGATTTAGCTAGAACTGCGGCCCTCCTTTTGCATTGAAGTCTAATCGCTAGGGTTCGGACTCGAACAAACAACAGTGTACGGAAACAGTGTTTTAGATTCCGACGACCTCTCTGTGGGAGGAAGCACTTTTGGGTGTACTTTCGTTGAGAGCCACGGGACTGGCTCCATTTCGTAAAATCGGGGTAGAGACAGGCTGGTACAGGAGGTAGCGCACAAATCACATCATGGTTATGGGGCTAGTAGCATTGCCCCGGGGTTGCGTGCAGGCTGAAAGTCAGCCACCTACCTCGACGTAAAAACTCGGGAGAGAATCCGTGCTTCAGCGAAAACAGCTGCTCCTGTGGGTGGAAGCATTTTGTTGTGTGCGTGCTTGAGAGCACTACAAGGGATTCCAAAGGTATATAGGAGTGAGACTCAGGACCCAGCAAAAGGCAGAACGAGGCCCCCGTGTGTTTGATTAAGCTAGCACTGAGACCCTCCATTTGCATGGAAGTCTAATCACTAGGGTTCTAACTCGAAGAAACAACAGTGTACAGAGACAGGGTTTTAGCTTCCGACGTCCTCTCTGTGGGAGGAAGCAGTTTAGGGTGTAGTGTGAGTGAGTGCCACGGGACTGGCTCCATTTCGTAAAATCGGGGTAGAGAGAACCCGGTACAGAGGGGAGCACACAAATCACATCATGGTTATGGGGCTAGTAGCGTTGCCCCGTGGGTGCGTGCAGTCTTAATGTCAGCCAGCTAACTCGAAGGAGAAACTCGGTAGAGAATCCGTGCTTCAGCGAAAACAGCCGCTCCTGAGGGTGGAAGCATTTTGTTGTGTGGTGTATGAGAGCACTGCAAGGGAGTCCAAAGCTATATACGAGTGAGAGTCAGACCCCAGCAAAGTTAGAACAAGGCTCCCTGTGTGTATGACTTAGCCAGCACTGCGGCCCTCCATTTGAATTGAAGTCTAATTGCGAGGGTTCTAACTCGAAGAAACAAGAGTGTGCAGAAACAGTGTTTTAGGTTCCGACGACCTCTCTGTGGGTGGAAGCAGTTTAGCGTGTACTGTGTGTGAGAGCCTCGGGACTGGTGCCATTTCGTAAAATCGGGGTAGAGACAACCCGTTACAGAAGGCAGCTCACAACTCACATCATGGTTATGCGGCTAGTAGCATTGGCCCGGGGGTGCGTGCAGGCTGAATGTCAGCCAGCTAACTCGAAGGAGAAACTCGGTAGAGAATCCGTGCTTCAGCGAAAACAGCCGCTCCTGAGGGTGGAAGCATTTTGTTGTGTGCGTGTGTGAGAGCACTGCAAGGGAGTCCAAAGCTATATACGAGTGAGAGTCAGACCCCAGCAAAGTTAGAACAAGGCTCCCCGTGTGTATGACTTAGCTAGCACTGAGGCCCTCCATTTGCATGGAAGTCTAATCGCTAGGGTTCTAAGTCGAAGAAACAACAGTGTACAGAGACAGTGTTTTAGCTTCCAACGACCCCTCTGTGGGAGGAAGCAGTTTAGTGTGTGCTTTCGTTGCGAGCCGAGGGACTGGCTCCATTTCGTAAACTCGGGGTAGACACAGGCCGGTATGAAGGCAGCGCACAAATCACATCATGGTTATGGGGCTAATAGCGTTGCCCCCGGGTTGCATGCAGACTGAAAGTCAGCCACCTAACTCGACGGACAAACTCGGTAGAGAATCCGTGCTTCAGCGAAAACAGCCGCTCCTGAGGGTGGAAGCCTTTTGTTGTGTGCGTGCGTGAGAGCACTGCAAGGGAGTCCAAAGCTATATACGAGTCAGACTCAGGACACATCAAAAGGCAGAGCAAGACTCCCAGTGTGTTTGATTTAGCTAGAACTGCGGCCCTCCTTTTGCATTGAAGTCTAATCGCTAGGGTTCGGACTCGAACAAACAACAGTGTACAGAAACAGTGTTTTAGATTCCGACGACCTCTCTGTGGGAGGAAGCACTTTTGGGTGTACTTTCGTTGAGAGCCACGGGACTGGCTCCATTTCGTAAAATCGGGGTAGAGACAGGCTGGTACAGGAGGTAGCGCACAAATCACATCATGGTTATGGGGCTAGTAGCATTGCCCCGGGGTTGCGTGCAGGCTGAAAGTCAGCCACCTACCTCGACGTAAAAACTCGGGAGAGAATCCGTGCTTCAGCGAAAACAGCCGCTCCTGTGGGTGGAATCATTTTGTTGTGTGCGTGCTTGAGAGCACTACAAGGGATTCCAAAGGTATATAGGAGTGAGACTCAGGACCCAGCAAAAGGCAGAACGAGGCCCCCGTGTGTTTGATTAAGCTAGCACTGAGACCCTCCATTTGCATGGAAGTCTAATCACTAGGGTTCTAACTCGAAGAAACAACAGTGTACAGAGACAGGGTTTTAGCTTCCGACGTCCTCTCTGTGGGAGGAAGCAGTTTAGGGTGTAGTGTGAGTGAGTGCCACGGGACTGGC